>NC_062262.1:26535788-27735788 GCF_916048215.2 Malus sylvestris
TCGAGAAGTTGGGAAAAACTTCTCCAAAAATGCCCGTTTCATATTCTTCCATGATGTGACAGTTCCGGGAGCTAGTTTATACAACCAATCTTTAGCCTTGTTAGGATCTTCCATGGATAACCCATGGAACTTAGGAATATGGTGCAATAAGCTAGACTTTAATTCAAACTCGTCGGTCTTGTCTTGGGAAACCCTTGGATATTGAATGCATAATGGCATGGCATTGTCCAATCCCGAAGCGGAAATCTCCTTTATTGTTCGATTGTCGGCTGCCATATCTTGAACTTCTTCAAAAATACCTGCCATGGCCTCCTCTTGCTCTTGTACCTCTTCTTCAAGCACACGGTCACGGCTAGGTGGATTGGATTCTTGTTGGTTCCTTTTTCGTCTCAAAGTCCGTTTGAAATCGTTGTCAAAGCCAAAAATATGCTCACGAACAGGTTGAGAACTTCTAGTCATAAACTAGTGCCTAAAATAGGAAAACAAACAAGGTCAGTAACTAATCATAAAAACAAACGAAAATAAACAAAAAGAAATAACAAGGGATTAGCAAAGTTGCTAATCCCCGGCAACGGCGCCAAAATTTGATGTGAAAATTAACTTAACACACAAGTTAAACCCTCTTGTTGACAATTGTAGTATGGATAAGTAGGGATCGTTCTTAAATCAGGGATTATGAGGGATTGCTAAAACACTCTAAACTGACTCAAATATGTAAAAAGAGGCTAAAAACACTTAACTATCAAAACAAACTCAAAAGACTCAAAACAATCTAAAAAGCTCAAAACTGCCAAAAACAACAATTAGGCAGTTTCTGACTCTAACAAACTTTTTGGACGAATTTTGGTTTTAAATTGATTCAACACACTTAAAAACACAAACTAAACAAATTCTAGCTAATTAGACACTCTAAAGTAAAAGGGGGTTTTGGTTTAACTTTGAAAACAAATCAAACAGATTATACACTAAGCAAAATTTGGTCGAATTTGGGGTAAAACTATGGATGATAGGCTAGCTAGGAGGTTCTTCTCCACCCTTGACACACTTGCAAACAAATTGATTTCCAGTTGCTCTTCAATACTCATGAATTCCCAATGCCCCAAATTAAATGTGAAATGCACTACTTAACCCTCAGATTTTCCTAATTTCAATGAATTGGATGATTGCATACAACAACCCAAAGCATTCTTCACAAGTTCTCTACATGAATTGCATAGTAAAGATACGAGCAAAGATCATTAAGTTCTATGAAAATTATAAGCATTGACGAGGCACTTGTAACTATGAATTGCATGAAACTTATGCCAAGAATTTACTTAAAGCGATTGTGACAAACAACCTTCACTACTTGTGAATATAAGTTCACAACGATTAGGTGAAACTCCCTTATATCCTAGCATCAGATTTATGCATGAAAATTAAGCGTGCACTCTCAACCAACACACACAAATCAGTTTTAATTCAAACGGATAAGTAAATAGAATTCACAACTTATGAATCACAACTGGATGTAATCAAATCATATAGCAAGTATGAACATGGTTTCGAATTCCCCCCTAGCTAAGAGGGGTTTAGCTCCTCATACTCACAAAACAAGGATTATTGAATTGAAACATTGGAAACAAAAGAAAGATTACACCTAAAACGTTCCAGCAATCCTATCTCGAATGGCAAGCACATCCAAGGGCTGTCTTCCTTCCTTCTTGCTGCGGCACAAGGTTTTTTGGTGAGTTTTGGGGGTTATGGATGGTGTAGAAGGATGGGTTTATGGTTAGGATAGATGTATGGTGCGGCAAGGGTTCATTTTGGTCAGAAACTATGGAGAATGGTGAAGGATGGATGCGGCAGAGTGTATGGAATGATTTCTGGTGTGAATGGGTGAATGAATTGATCCTTTTGGCTGCAAAAATGAAGTCCATTTAAGGTTTTCATGAATTAAAACCCTAACTTATTTTGGGTAACAAAAATTAAGTCAAAAGCTTTTAGAAAAAGGAAATAAAATCAGAAAACTAAGGGAAATAGGCTAAGATATGCGGCAAGGAAATAAAATACAATAGGAATGTGTTTTAATGCAAGGAAATAGGAAAGAACCCTCTTCCTTGCACGACAAGGAAGAGTAAAGGGTCAAGAGGGTGCGACATGGCCTTTGATTGTGCAAGGAAGGTATATTTTGTGTCCTAGAATGTTCAGGAGGCCTTCAATGTTGCTGGAATTTAGAGACATTTAGGATTAGGAAAGGTCAAACCAAAATAGGAAACATTGGCTTAACTTTCCTACTTCAATTAGGAATCCTCATGTGAGTAGGAGTCCTCATTCTTCTAGGAATCCATCTTCAATTAGGAATCCTTCTTCAATTAGGAATCCTAGCATCTGAAGGTCTTCAATTTCGTCCATCTCTCTTGCTCCAAGAATGTGATAACCATTCTAAGCCCAATTTTGCTCCAAAAAGCTCCAAAATGCACCTTCTTACAAACTTTGTCCTTAGAACCTGAAAACACACAAAAATGGCTTAAAAGACTAAAATAACTAAGAAATAACAACGCAAATGAACAAGAACAAGCCAATTAAGTCGCCTAAATACACTCCTATCATGTGCTACTTTGTGGTGGGCATTTAATCCTAGCACCTCTCGGTGTAGGACCCACTCATTTGTTCATTCAATTTTTATATGAATTCTTTTAGTGTTCTAGATTAGATGTGTGCTCTGAACACTTTCCTTAAATGCATATTCATTATATTTAAATTTATAAGTCTTATTTATTCCTTATTCTTAGCATTTGCATTCAATAAATGACTTTCGTCACCCTCAGGGTGTCGGCCAGCACGTGCCTATCCTGGTGTTTGTGGAATATCGGGATCTAGGTGTGTCACAAATTGCCTTGCGCAAAGCTTCTCAACAACCTTGAGATTTTTTCCATTTCCCCTTTCTTCTCGCCAACACATCTTCAGTTTGGATAGATAAGGCGACATCTTCAATTTGGATAGAAAGATCTAGAGTCGTAGAATTAGCTGATCGAGGTGCACCTTTAGTTTGGATAGACAACACTGCTTCGATGTCGACTGGTTATTTATCCAAGTCTCGGTCAACAAGGATTTTCGATTCCTTGTTGGTAGAGGTCATGTCGTCAACCTTCTCGGCGAAGTAAGGTGTTACCAGATTACTAGCTCGGCACATTGAAAGCCGAGTTTTATGATTGGACATTCGCAAGTACATTTTAGAGTTTGGCATTCTTACGACCAAGCCACATTTACAATCAAGACATTTATCTCTTTCGAGTATTTGTGTCCGTACAGTCTGGTACCAATTCGACGTACTTATACTCTCACGAATATAATTATCGAGACCGAACCCGGCTTCGATGATTTGTGAACTTCAAAGAAACTAGCAGCCTTATCTTCAGGTTCTAGAACCCGAAGGCTAAGACATGTTCCTTCTTCGACCGCAGTCGCAAGATCAAGAAGTCAGCAGCGCGCCTAATGCCACATCAACATATTTAAACTCGGCCAACGAGTTGGCATGCCCCGCACACAACTGAAGGACGTAGTTAGCTTATTAGTTACTCGGCTTGCACGCCATGTAGGCTTGGTAGTTTTTAGGCTCAACAATTGCACATGGACAAATCGAAGTGTCGGCTGAGTTTGGTGCAGATATTTGCAGTGGGGATTAATCAAGACATCAGAAAGATAGGTGGAGACTGTGTGCAACATCATTGTGCCACCAATGACTATGGTGAAGGTGAGTCTGGCAGCAACCATGGGTACGTGCGATGTCCCATTCTCCTACACTCAGCGCGACACGCTTACTAATGGCAAACGGATTACCTGCAACATGGACGATGGGGTTTAAATCGGTGTCAACCCCTAACTTCAAGTATGAGACCATACAAGAAAGCCTGTGATGATCTCTCTCTCTCTCTCTCTCTCTCTCTCTCTCTCTCTCTCTCTCTCTATATATATATATATATATATATATTATATATCAAGAATTACGTAAAACTCCAATATGAAGAACTACGCAAAACTCCAATATGTGATTTACCTAAATAATGAGGAGTTGATGAAATAAATAAATTTCATGGATCTTGTTGATTCATAACATGCATGTAGGTTATGTAATTTGGTATGAAAATAAAGTGGTATGGTTGATGTACTATATTGTACTGTACGTATTTTCTAATTTGTCTTAATGAAACAACGAGGTGAGTGCATTCAAAAGTGAGAATGATGGGATCCACAATAGATCGTCCTTTCATAAAAGCATTATGTTGGGGAGACAACACGAGCAACAACAGGACTTAGACGATTAGCTAAAATCTAGGTTAACGATAATTTTAAATGCAAAATTAACCAACGCAATAGGGCGAAGATGATTCACCAAATATACACCATCCACCTTTGGAATTAAAATCATTATGATCTTAATGTTTACTAGTTTAATAGGCGAAGATGATTCACCGAATTTACTCCATCTACCCTTGGAATTAAAATCATTAAGATTTTAATGTTTACGAGTTTAACCTTGTGTTGATTTGGTTTAAGATCTCAAACCAATAACAAATAAAAAGTAAAAAGGTAAATTACATTTTGCACCCTCAAGTTTGGGTGCTATTGCAACATCATAATGATCTGTAATACATTACAATTTGATACACCAAATATGATTTAGTTGGAATTTCATACAACCCATTAGATAATCCGTTAAAATAGCTGTTAAGTGATGATGTGACAGATATGCGACGTAGTTTTTAATGAGGTGAATGCCAACTTTGCTCCATGTGGATAAAGAAATTAAAAAATATATTTATTTAAAAATATTTAATATATAATTAAAATGTCCCAAAAACATATCAATCAACACCACCCTAAGCCCACCCGACACCTCTCTCTCTCTCCGATCAACCTCATCCTCCATAACCACCAACAACACGCCCCTTTATCACCATTAACCCTCGTCACGACACCTATTTGCACCTAAAATATGCACAATTTTACTTATTTGGGTTTAAAGTCAAAATATGACGTCATCACATTTTGGGACATTAGTGTGCAAATATACTAAAAGTTGCATGTGGGAATGTTTCTCCGCATAGTTTGAAGGTGGCTGTATTGCAAGTAAGGATGTTGGCAGACTTGGGAGATGGACATGTGGTGGAAAACCAACTTGCTTCTTTTAAAATTATTTCATATGCAAGTTGGCTTCTTTTAATATTAATTCATTACAAGTGGGCAGTGGAACTTCTCTGCACAGGTTCAATGTCCTCAGCAAATGGGCTATCTTAGTTCTTTATATAAAGAAGCAAAGGCATAAGGATTATGGACACTCAACCAATTAATCAAACAACTCAAATCAGCATCCCTTTTTAATACTTCAATTCCCTGCACAAGCCTTATAATTTATTTGCAATTTACCTTTTAAAGCATTGTACTCAGTTCCATTTGTATTTCAATACAAAGTCATTTCAATTACCAACAAAAGCCTTGTATTTTCTTTTAAAGCTCTTATGCTCACTCAATAGTACCGATTTCCTTTGTATTTTCATTTCAACCTTCAAAGCCATTCCCCAAACCCCCAAAAATTGCCCACAAGACTAGAGTAACTTGCCCGATTCCTTGGGAACAAGCTCCAACCTTGTATTTGGCATCTCTTTGTACTTCTAATGCTTCGTATTATTAATAATTACATTTTTGTACAACTATATTTCTAATTATTTAAATTACAAGCAATTTACATTACTAGTCTTTCACTTTCCTTTGTTATTTACACTTCCAGCAAACTTGTCATTTATATATTGTTAAATTTCTCCACATAAGTAAAGTCCTTATCATTAAGGTAAAGAACGAACCTTGATTTGAGCCACTCCCACTCAATGATGCAACCTCTTGGTTAGAAGTCGAACTCAAGAGCAATCTCAATCACTCAAATTCGTCTACTAGCGGCAACTAGTAGTGGCATGCTCGCAACCACCAGTATCTTGTTCAAGTAAATTCCTGGCATGCCAACAAGGCCTATGACGAATTTAGGGGGGCGAACAACACCACACCCATGACCAAAGCGCAGCAATTGGAACCCAACAATTTAAATCTTGCATGGTTTGAAATTGGGAATTTATTGGATTCGTCGAAATCAAAAGCCTCCGTGGTTGAAATCTGGCGTGGTTGAAATAGGGAAACCTAAGTCGTCACTTTTCTTTCTCATTAACGTTGGCAATGAAGCCAGGTTTTTAATTTCAGATTTTAAAATTAAGGTTGTTCTCCTGGCTCCTGTTGATAATATTGCAATTCGATTTTTGCATCTTCAAATTGGGTGATGATTTTTGTAAAACAGTGGGTGTGGTGGCGGATGGGCAAAGGCGGTGGCAGCAGCTCTGCCACGATGACTATACAAGTTGGCTTCGCTTGGGTAGTTCGCATCTTTGCTCGATTGAACGCTAGTTAGGTCTTTCGGCAGAAAGCTTCGAATCCTCAAAAACCCAGAAAAACCCATTTCACTTTAACTCCTCAAAAACCTAGAAAAACCCAGAAACCTTAAACTAAAAATCTAAAACTTCTAAGTAAGGAAGACGCTGATGTTGGGGTGGGAATCTGCGTTTGCAGCATGTTGGTTGGAAATGGTGATGGAGCCTTAGAGGTGGAAGATTTAGGGTTACTCTTTTTTTTTCTTTCTAATTTTTAAGTTTTTAATTATATAAAAAATTAATTTTTTAGAGCATCTTCAAAAGAAATGTTAAAATGTCCAAATAGCAAAAACGGTAAAAAAAAAAAAAAAAAGATAGCAACAATATTTTTCAACTAAGAAGCCAAATCTAATGTGACATAACATGGAATGACATCTCTCCCTTTGCTGCCACATTTAACAGTAGCTTCAAAAAAAAAATTTAATTATTAAATGTTTTTTTATTAATTTTTTTTATTGATTTTAAAGTTTTGCTTTTTAATTTTTTTTCATTACCAATATCATGTTTAAATAATTTTTTTATACCTTTTAATTCATTTTTTTTCCATTACCAATGCAAAGAAAATAAATATGAATTTTTATTTTATGTTTAAAATTTGATGCATTGGATGGAGAGCAAAACTTTAAAAGATGTCAAAGTGCCACTGTTTGAACCTAAATAGTTTTAGGCCGAGAATAATTATGGCCCCATCCCAGTATAGGGAATTGGGGGTTCAAACACGGTGGGACTCGGTCAAATCCTATCAGAAGATGATCTTACCTGGATAGTGGAGTCGGCCAAGTCCTGATATAACAAGGAGTCCTTAGATACCAATTATACTTCAAATCAGGATGATGCCAAGAATCAAGGATTGAATTTGGAGAATAATAAGGTTGGATTCAAAGTTCTACATGGACTAGGACTGGCCAAAGCACATTCGGATTTGATCAAAGAATTATAGTTTGATTGAGGCTCTACTTCGGCCATGTGGGAATCACTACTAAAAATTGAGAGGGAGTGCATCATTCAAGCCTCTAAATCACACACAAATCTACTCTGTACAAACCCACGCTCTACGAGAAACCTCTTAAACATCTTGAGATTTTTTATTTTACCTTTTTTACCATTAACACATCTTCAATTTGGACAAACAATACTGTGTTGGCAACCACCAACATCTTCAATTTGGATAAACAACTAGAATCTTAGAATCAACCAACCGATGAGCACATTTAGCTTGGATAAATAACACTATTTCGCGAATGACTGGTTTTCTATCCAAGTCTCGATCATCAAGGATTTCCTGAGTACTTGTTGGAAGATGTCATCTTATTAGCCTTTTCGGTGAATTAAGGTGATACCAGGTTACAACATTCGACACATTGAAATGAATATTTATTGAACTTCGTAGAAATTAGCAGCCTTGTTTTTACGCTTTAGAACTTGAAGGTTGAGATGTGTTTCTTCCTCGGCCACAATCGCAAGATTTGAAGTCATCAGCGCGCCTAACGCCACATTAATATTCACTTCCCGGCCAAGCTCAGCCGACGAGTTGGCATGCCCCGTATTTGACCGAAGGACATAGTTAGCTTATTAGCTATTCGGCATGCACACCATGTAGGCTAAGTAGTTTTTAGGACGAACAACCACATAAGCTGTCAAATTTTATGTTAAAAATTTGACATCCCTTTTGGAGATGGTCTTATTAATTAGATTTTCTTTTATTAATTGTTTGGCCATGTGGCTGAAGAACCACGTTAGCACAAATGTGACACACATTGTTACAACGTCATCACTTAACGGCTACCTTAACAAATTTTCTAACGGTTGTAAATGTATGAGATAGAAATGTCATAAAGATAATGTATGAGGTTGCAATTGCACTCAAACTGAGGGTGCAAAGTGTTATTTACCTTAAATTAATTATATGTAATACTTTGTTTGAATTCTAGATATGGTGGGATTAATCCTTCAGTATGAAATTGTTTTTTATGGGCTAAAATCAAAACTGACATGAATATAATTGGTTGACCAAACAAAAACAAGGAATACACTTAAAATTATGTACTAGTAAATATGACAACAATGCATTTCATAATTGACACCCTTTACGACTTCACTATTTCATAGGAATTCTATTTGTTTCTTATTAACAAATACAATGGTTACGAAGATTAATCATTTGTCTCTGGCTTGCACCGAATTCAATAGCTTTATCCTCTTTTATTTACTAAATCAGAGTATCGCCTGATCGTAAAGGCGCGGACTACGGCTCTTTAATAAACAAATATATGTAGGAGTTCTTGAATTTGATGTTTCGAACTGATGAGTTTGCTTGATTATGGCAAGAACAAAATGAAATTTTTTCATAGCTTATCCGAGTCAAAAAAAATAGATAGCCGTGACTTGTCATCTTGTTTCCCTTTAAAATATAAAAAAGATTCCTCTTTTATTTACTCAAACACGGTGAGCTGAAAAAATTCTTGAGATTTGACAGCACCAACTGGCACCACCGAAAGCAAAAAGCTATGCGGCCGAGACACCGTTTGTTAAGAAAGGAATCTTAGATTGATTTGTCAAATATTATAGATTGATATTTACTTACCTATTAGGTTATCAGTTAGCCTTATTTGTAGGGAATAGAATACGAAACAAGTCATGTAAGACTTTGTATAAAGCTGTAAATCTCGTTGATGTCAATGTACATAAATTCATTCCTATACTTTATGCTTCTTATGATGGTACCAGAGTGAACGATATCTGGGAAAATAAAAGGCAAAACAACAAACATAAACCCTAGCAAACATCACTATAGGCGACATATCAGAAAAGCCAACCTCTTCAGGCATGGCTTCGCATCAAAAGTGGGAAAATCCCAATCACCCACTTTTTCTCCATCACTCAGACCAACCTGGTGCAATACTTGTGCCGCAGTCTCTCGTGGAGGATAACTATGGTACATGGGTTCAATCCATGACCATGGCTTTGACAGTCAAGAACAAATTAGGGTTTGTTGATGAAACAGTCAAGAAACCTCATGAAGAACAATTTGAAGAATTACAACAATGGAATCGATGCAACAACTTGGTAAAAACGTGGTTGCTCGGATCCATGTCCAAAGAAATTTTTGGGAGCGTCATACACTGCAAGGATGCACGGCATATGTGGCTTGACCTGCAAGAAAGGTTTTCCCATGTGAATATTGTCCAACTGTTTCACATTGAAAACGAGATTCACGACTGTGTACAAGGTACTATGACCGTGAGCACATACTTCACCAAACTAAAAAGCCTTTGGGACGAACGAGATGCGTTGTGTTCTATCCCAACATGTGGCTGTGACACAAAGGAGATCACCTCCTACATTGAAACCCAGAAGACAATGAAGTTTCTCATAGGTTTGAACGAGTCTTACTCTACCGTTCGCAGCAACACTCTCCTTCTCGAGCCTTTTCCCACTGTTAACAAGGCTTACTCACTTGTTCTTCATCATGAGAGGCAAGTCGAAGTCTCAAGTGGAAGGAGTTCTGCCCAACCAGAAGCTGTTGTATTCGCTGTCAAAGGTGGAAGCCGAGAATCTAAAACTGAGGATGGTGGTTTGCGATGTGACAAGTGCAATAAGACGAACCACAGCACAAAGAACTGCCGCGCACATATCAAATGTACTTTCTGTGGTTGGAAGGGTCATTCGTACGAGTATTGCCGCAAAAGAAAAGCAGCCATAGACAGCGAACCAAGCCGTTCTGCCAAAGGAAATCAAGTTGCCGTGACCAACAAGGAGATCTCCAACTTCCCGTTCTCTCCAGAAGATTGCAAGCATATCCTTAAAATGTTGCATCAAAACAAATCTTCTTTTGCTAATCATGTTGGTAATTCTTCCAGCCACGATGATCTCTCAGGTAAAGCTTTTTCATTCATGCGTCATGCCAAGCACAATGTTTGGATCCTGGATAGTGGTGCCACAGATCACATAGTTTGCAACCCCGAGTCCCTTACACCCTCTAGGCCTGTTCAAAACCACACTGTTGCATTACCCAATGGATCCCTTGCCACAGTCACTCATGTTGGCCAAGTCATTTTTTCTCCTAATTTTATCCTTCACAATGTTCTTTGTGTCCCAATCTTTACGTTAAATTTAATATCCATTAGTCAATTGGCTTATGATTCATTTGCTATTACCCTTTTCTTAAACCATTTTTGTGTCATCCAGGACCTACGATCGGGGAAGATGATTGGGACGGGAATTGAACGGGAGGGACTCTACTATCTCGACTCACCGAAGAAAGAACATGCAATGCCATCCAAACCATCTCTCCCAACCTTTGGCACCAACACCTCGGCCATCCGTCACCTAAAGTTACCATGTTGTTTCCCTTTTTCTCCAATAAAACCTGTGATCTCACTCAATGTTTAATTTGCCCTTTGGCTAAACAAACAAGGTTGCCTTTCCCTTTAAGTTCCATGTCTACTACTTCTTGTTTTGAATTAATTCATGTTGACATTTGGGGTGGTTATCAAGTACCTTCTCTTTCTGGTGCAAAGTACTTTCTTACCATTGTTGATGATCATACTAGGTGCACATGGATCTATTTGATGAAACATAAATATGATACAAAGGACCTTCTCACTCGATTCATTCATATGGTTGCCACACAATTTAACACTCAAGTTAAAATGGTTCACATTGATAATGGTCCCGAGTTTAAACTTGATACATTTTATACATCCCAAGGAATTCTTCATCAAACTAGTTGTGTCCACACACTCCAGAAAAATGGTGTTGCTGAACGCAAGCACCGTCATTTGCTTAATGTTGCTCGTGCACTGCTTTTTCAAGCTCATTTACCTAAAAGATTTTGGGGGGACGCTATCCTTACTTCCGCATATCTCATTAATCGCACACCCACTCCCATTCTTCATGGGCAAACTCCATAAGAAAAGCTGTTTCACAAACCACCCACTTACACTCACCTAAAAGTCTTTGGATGTCTTTGTTTTGCATCCACTCATGCACACAAACCCTCCAAATTTGATCATCGTGCCCGTCGTTGCATTTTTCTAGGGTATCCTTATGGTACAAAAGGTTATAAACTTTTTGATCTTCAACTTTAAAAGGTTTTTATCTCCCGGGATGTGCTTTTCTTTGAAGATAACTTTCCTTATTCTCATTTAGAAATCTCAACTGCACCTACAACCTCCCCTCCAACACCACCTTCTGCACCCTTGCTTTCTTTTGACATGGACCCTCCCTTTGCACCACCTCACCCCTGTACTGACATCGCTTCTGATGATACTTCTACACCAACCCCATCACCACCTTCCCTTCGGCCTTTTCCTTTAGCTGATGCCACGACCACATCCACCTCTACACCCTCCCCTCCCTACTCATCTGCTCCCATGACCACACACACCCCACTCCCACCCCCACCTCGCAGAAGTACCCGCCCCACCAAGCCTTCTTCCTTTTTGCAAGACTTTCATGTCGAGGCGTCTCTCCCATCCCGGCCGGCTCCCACATCTTCCACGAACGTGGTTAGGTCGTCGTCAGGTAAACCCCATCCACTTTCTTCTCACTTATCCTATACTTGTCTCTCACCCTTCTATAAAGCCTTTATTGCTCATCTCACCCTTCATAAGGAACCTACTAGCTATTCCCAAGCTGTCCAGGATCCCCATTAACGTGCTACCATGCAAAATGAACTTGCAGCCCTTCATGCCAATCATACATGGACGCTCGTGCCTCTTCCTCCTCGCAAACGCTCTATTGGCTGCAAATGGGTCTACAAAGTGAAGCTCAAACCCAATGGCACCATCGAACGGTACAAAGCCCGTCTTGTTGCCAAATGATACAATCAGGTCAAAGGAGTTGATTACCGTGACACGTTTGCTCCCGTGGCTAAGTTAACTACTGTTCGCGTTCTCCTAAGTGTTGCAGCCTTGCAAGGCTGGCACCTTCACCAGCTCGATGTGAACAATGCCTTTTTACATGGTGACTTGGAAGAGGACGTTTACATGTCTTTGCCTCCTGGTTTTGGATGCAAAGGGGAGACTCGAGTATGCAAATTGCATAAATCTCTCTACGGTTTAGAGCAAGCTTCGAGGCAATGGTTCATCAAATTATCCAATGCTCTCAAGGCTGCTGGGTTTCAACAATCTTTGTCCGATTACTCATTGCTTTACTAGTTTATGTTGACGATGTTATACTGGCAGGGAATGACTTATGTGAGATTGTAAAAACCAAACAACTTCTCTCTCACCGTTTTAAACTAAAAGACTTGGGGGTGCTCAAGTATTTCTTAGGGATAGAAGTTGCAAAATCGAAGCATGGAATCACTCTATGTCAACGTAAGTATGCACTGGAGATACTGGATGATGTTGGTTTTCTAGGAGTGAAACCTTCCAGGTTTCCTCTAGACCAAAACTTGGCTCTCACGCAACTGGAAGGAAAATTGTTGGATGATCCGTCTTCATATAGAAGACTTGTGGGTAGATTGATATATTTGACCATCACAAGACCCGACTTGGCTTATGCGATACATGTGTTGAGTCAATTCATGGAGAAGCCTCGGCAACCACACCTTGATGCTGCACACAAGGTACTTAAATACATCAAACAAGCGCCTGGGCAAGGCATTCTCTTTCCTTCCACAGGTTCATTGCAGTTACAAGCATTTTGTGATGCTGATTGGGCTAGATGCCGAGACACTAGGCGATCGATAACTGGTTACTGCGTCTTGCTTGGCCAAGCACTAATCTCATGGAAGACTAAGAAGCAAACCACAGTATCTCGTTCTAGCGCCGAAGCCGAGTACCGGTCTATGGCTACTACATGCTGTGAGATAACATGGCTGCGGAATATTCTCAACGATTTGCAAGTGAATTATCATCAACCGGTCTCCTTGTTTTGTGATAATCAAGCAGCTATACATATTGCCTCAAATCCCGTCTTTCATGAACGAACAAAGCACATAGAGATTGATTGTCACCTAGTGCGAGAGAAGATTCAAAAGGGAATGATACGGACGTCATACATACGGACGGGTGATCAGCTAGCCGACATATTCACCAAACCATTAAGCTCAACACAATTTGAAATCTTACTCAACAAGTTGGGTGTCATTAACATACACTCCAACTTGAGGGGGAGTGTTAAGAAAGGAATCTTAGATTGATTTGTCAAATATTATAGATTGATATTTACTTACCTATTAGGTTATCAGTTAGCCTTATTTGTAGGGAATAGAATAGGAAACAAGTCATGTAACACTTTGTATAAAGCAGTAAATCTCGTTGATGTCAATGTACAGAAATTCATTCCTATACTTTATGCTTCTTATGAGAAATCACCACCGAGTTAGATGATCCTATTAAAGTTTGGACCCCTGACAACTTGTCACCTATAAACAAATACTTTTTCCTTTTATGCATGCAAGGCCGGTCCTGAGGGTAGCCCAAGTAGGCGCCTGTCTAGGGTTTTCAAAAATAATTTATATCCTGTAATTAACATATAAATACAAAACAAAGTAAAAAAAAATATCATAATTCATTTGTTAGTGAAGTGGAATGTTGGCTTCATTTTCTTTGGGATGTTGAGTTCGAAACACGAAGCTGCCTTTCAATCACTAGATTTTTCTTGATTTTTCTTATTTTTCAAATTTACTACCAATCCATCTGTCCAAATGCATATAAAGTTATAAAACTCAAGTCTCTTTGCAGTCTTTTTTCTTTCAACTTCTCATTCTCTCCATTTCTATCGAATTTTTAAACCAACTTATCATTCTCTCCATTTCTATTGAATGTTTAAACCAACTATCATATGGTCTTAAAAATTGTACTTTAAGGTAATCAAAACTTTGAATTTTATATTTTTCTTTTCAATAACTTTTTATTCAATGGATTTTTTTAATATTCAATTCGTTAGTGTAATGTTGATTTTAGAAGAAAAAAAACCCAAGAGAAACAATTGGCGTTGAATTTATTATACTCGTCAATCAAGTTTTATTGTTATTTACTCTCTTGATCATCAAGTTTTATTGTTCTTCACCCTCAGTCTTAAACTCTTGATTGCAAATATTTAGTACATTTGTGTCTAAAAACGTGAATCGTGTAATGTTTAAATAATGTTTGTATATTTATCTTCTTTTGATATTAAATTTAATGATATTTGATGTGAAAATAGAACTTTTTATGTATTTAGCGAATTCTTTTTTATATAAATCAATATACAAAGAACCAGAGATCAGAGAATTTTAGGGCCCCACTTCGAATGCTCGTCTAGGGCCCCCAAATTCTCAGGGCTAGCCCTGTATGCATCAACTCTTCAGATTAGGATTCTCTTCCCTCCTTTTTCTATTTCCTTCCATCTCTTCCTCTAACATTTTTTATTTTGTTTTTTTCTTTCTATAAAAAAATTAATATAAAATGTTGACGTGACTTAACCGTGATCGTTCAAATAAGAGGAGAGAAAAAGGAAAGGAAAAAAAGAGGGAGAGAATCCCTCTCCCAACTCTTCTGCCTCCTTTTAAATCTTTGCATGCCATAACTAATCTTTTGCATGTCATACGTTTTGGACGAGATCCCAATACGGTGGGATTCGTCTTGTTGCAAACCATCTTCCAATTCTATTTCTTTTGTCTCACCGAATGCCAAACCTTACCGAATGAAAAGAAAATCTATGCCACGTGAAGGCCTACCACGTAAAATGAGTGGCCCTCCTTATACCGACCACCAAGCTCATAAATGTTGTGGTCTATTTTATCTGACAGAGGGACTAGGGCCGGCGGCAGAGAGAGAGAGGAGAGAGATGTGTGTTTGTAGAATTGTAGGGGAATGTGTGTGTTGTTATCCCTCCTACATTGTGCCTTTATTTATAGTAGTAAAGGGAGAGAAGATATTCCTTCTTCTCCAAGTAATACAAGTTGTAATAGGAAAGGATAACTAGAATCAAATCTTATCTAGGATTTACACAATCATACTTAAACTAGGAATGTTTACAACACTCCCCCTTGAGTGGGTAAATACTCAAGGTAGATTTAGCATCATGCAGAAGTTGAGGAAGTCGACTCGTTGGCACTGATTCCAAGGAACAACGCTTATTCTCAATAAGGTAGGAACTTGCATAAGTAGTAAGTCTCACTAAAAAACCCTAAGGCTATGGCAAAAACCCAAGTAGGGACAAAATCCATAGTCTAAGGAAAAATGCGTGAGAAATGCAAAGTCAAAAGAAACGTCTACAGGACGTCATCAGGGATATGACCAGCCCAAGGTGGGTGCCTCGTTAAAACCTAGTTAGGTAGCAAAAACCCAGTGGGAAAAATGCTCCTAATCGTAGGGAAAAAGAGTACATTAAGATCAAGCAAGTATCCAGAAGATACTCCCCCTGAGTTTGACATAATTCCACAGAGAAATAGCAAAGTTACAACTCAGAAAGTTTACGCATACCAATTCCATGAACAAGCTTCTGAAACGTCGCCTTCGGTAGTGATTTGGTGAAGAGGTCGGCCAGATTGTCTTGTGATCGGATTTGCGTGACTTCAATCTTCTGATGCTCTTGTTGTTGATGTGTAAAGAAGAACTTCGGCGCAATATGCTTGGTGTTGTCTCCTTTGATGTAACCCTTCTTGAGCTGTTCGATGCAAGCTGCGTTGTCTTCAAAAATCGTCGTCGGGGCATTAACGGCGGGATGAAGATCACAGGAGCTTCGAATATGGCCCACTACTGCTCTCAACCAAAAGCATTCCCGAGTTGCTTCATGTAAGGCGAAAATTTCAGCATGGTTAGACGAAGTGGCAACTAAGGTCTGTTTAGTTGACCTCCAAGATATTGCGGTGCCTCAAACGGTAAAGACATAACCCGTTTGAGAACGCGCCTTGTGCGGATCAGATAAGTATCCAGCGTCGGCATAACCAACAAGGCGAGAATCAACCCGATGAGCATAGGGTGCGGTATCACTCGAGGATTCGTAGGGATAGAATAAACCCAAATCCGTAGTACCCTTAAGGTAACGGAAGATGTCTTTCACGCCAGTCCAATGTCTGCGTGTTGGTGCATTGCTGTATCTTGCCAAAAGATTAACAGCGAAGGAGATGTTGGGTCTAGTGCATTGAGCTAAGTACAATAAAGCGCCTATCGCACTTAGATAAGGAACTTCAGGCTCCAAAATCTCTTCATCATCCTCCTTCGGACGGAAGGGATCTCGCTTTGCATCTAGCGTACGAACGACCATAGGAGTACTCAAAGACTTCGCTTTATCCTCATTAAAACGGCGCAACACCTTCTGGGTGTAGTTCGATTGATGTACTAGGATTCCATCCGAACAATGCTCTATCTCGAGACCGAGACAGTATCGAGTCTTACCTAGATCTTTCATCTCAAATTCCGACTTCAGGTGCGAAGCAGTTCTCGTGAGCTCTTCAGGAGTTCCGACGAGATTCATGTCATCGACATATACTGCAACAATCGCAAATCCGGAATGTGACTTCTTAATGAACACACAAGGGCATAGTTCGTTATTCACATATCCCTGACTAGTCAAATACTCACTTAAACGGTTATACCACATTCTTCCGGATTGTTTCAAACCGTATAGTGAACGCCTCAGCCAAATTGAAAGCGTGTTCTGGGGTTTGGAAATATTTGAACCAGTCAATGTAAGTCCTTCGGGAACTTTCATATAAATTTCCGTATCAAGATCCCCATAGAGATACGCGGTTACTACGTCCATCAGCTGCATATCCAGTTTTTCGGAAACTACCAAACTGATAAGGTATCGAAAAGTAATCACATCCATAACGGGTGAGTAAGTTTCGTCATAGTCAATCCCGGGGCGTTGTGAGAAACCTTGTGCTACAAGACGAGCTTTGTAACGCACAATTTCGTTCTTCTCATTACGCTTCCGAACGAAAAACCCACTTGTAGCCAACGGGCTTCACATGTGGAGGAGTAGGAACTACAGGTCCAAACACCTTACGTTTCGCAAGTGAATCAAGTTCGACTTGGATTGCTTGTTTCCAGTTTGACCAATCAGCTCTACGTCGACATTCATCAACGGAACGCGGTTCAATGTCATCGCTCAACATGATCTCAGTAGCTACTGCAAATGCTAATGCATCGTCGACAATCATCTCATTTCTATGCCACACATCATCTAAGCTAGCATAATAGACCGAAATCTCACGATTCTCGGGAGGAGGATTCGTCTCTTCAAGGACGCTTCCATAATCTAGAATTTCCTCATGAGTTGGGTAAAATGAGTAAGCGATAGTCGGATTCACGGTAGGCTCTTCAGGACCTTGTGCCGTGGTTTTCCTCTTCCGGGGGTGTGAATCCTTTGAACCAAGGGGTCTGCCACGCTTTTGTGTAGGGGCAGATGATTGGCTAGCCGCTAATGTACGTGGATCACCAGAATTGGCGTCCCGGGCTTCCAGGAGGGTAGTCCGTCGTACATTTGGTACATCCATCTTTGCAGGCGTATTCGCAGCTGGAATATGTGATCTTGTCACGCGCGCTAGATCGGTGAAAGCATCTGGCATGCTCTGAGCTATGCTCTGGAGATCTAATATGCGATGCACTTCAGCTTCAGACTGAGCGGTGCGGGGATCTAAATGAGACAAAGTGGGAGTCGTCCACGATAATTCGCGTCGTTCATTAGGAACGTTGACGTTCTTATCTCCCCCTAACGACGGGAAGACTGTCTCATAGAAGTGACAATTCGCGAAACGAGCGGTAAACAGATCGCCTGTCAAAGGTTCTAAGTAACGAATAATCGAAGGAGAATCATATCCGACATAGATTCCCATCCTTCGCTGAGGCCCCATTTTTGTACGTAAGGGCGGCGAGATCGGCACATAGACCGCACAACCAAAAACGCGCAGATGCAATATGTCGGGTTCGCATCCGGTGACCAACTGAAGGGCACTAAATGGTTGTGTCGCAACAGGCCTCAGGCGGACCAACTTTGCTGCGTGCAATATTGCATGGCCCCAAGCAGCGATCGGGAGCTTGGTACGTATGACCAACGATCGAGCAATCATTTGTAAACGCTTAATGAAAGCCTCTGCCAGGCCGTTCTGGGTGTGAACATGGGGTACAGGATGTTCAACTTCAACCCCAACCGACATGCAATAGTCATCAAAAGTTTTAGATGTGAATTCTCCAGCATTATCCAATCGAATAGATTTGATCGGATAATCAGGGTGGTGAGCCCTGAGCTTGATAACCTGAGCCAACAGTTTGGAGAATGCAGCGTTCCTTGTGGACAACAAGCACACGTGTGACCAACGTGTAGAAGCGTCAACCAAAACCATAAAATATCTAAATGGTCCGCAGGGAGGTTGAATCGGTCCACAAATGTCCCCCTGAATCCGTTGTAGAAAAATGGGAGGATTCGAACGAATCTTGTCAAAAGAAGGCTTAGTAATAAGCTTTCCCATAGAACATGTTTGGCATGCAATTTCATGGATCGAACCTAAGCTTCGGGTTAGTGGATGCCCGTGTGAAGTTTTGAGGATACGGCGCATCGCTATTCGTCCAGGATGTCCCAAATGATCATGCCAAAGTGTAATTTCGTGCGCGGTCCCTGTGGTAGGGCCGGCCACATAGTGGCATTCTATGGGGCGTATGGTCGTAGTATACAGACCACTCGGGTTACACTCCATCTTCTCTAGAATACGCTTCTGGCAATATTCGTAGGAAGTTACGCACAGAAATTCAACTCCGTTTTCTACGTGGGTTTCAGCGTGGTAATTGTTATCTCTAATGTCCTTGAAACTTAGTAACGTTCTTCCGGAACGTGGAGAATAGAGTGCCTCAGCAATGGTCAAGATTGTACCATTGGACAACATTATACGTGCCTTACCGTATCCTTCGATCAGGTTGGATGGGCCTGAGAGGGTTGTCAGAGGTGCATTCTTAGGTACGAAGTTAGTGAAATAGATGCGTTCACGCAAAACAGTATGCGTGGTTGCACTATCTGCCAGACAACTAACTTTCCCACTAGTCATACCTAGAATGAAAAATTAATTTGAATCGGTCACATGCATAAAAGTTTATAAAAACAAGTATCAATTCAAAATAATTTCATTTATTCAAGGATAAAACTTAATATCCAAAATAAATCGCCAACTAATAATCCAAAACATAAAGGAAAATTGTTCAAAATCAACCAAAAAACAAGGTGGGGTTCGGCCACTAGGTGGAATTCGGCCCCAATTGTCTTATTTTAACTGAAAAATAAGTCTATGTCTAAGATTCTAATCTTCCATAGGAGTGGTATCCTCCTGAAAATCAGAAACCTCCATCTTTGTAGTCTCCGGTTCGTCCACTTGCAGGAAGTTTGATTCAAACTTCGTACGACGAGAATGATATGCATCCATAACCTTCTTGGGAGCACGGCAAATACGGGACCAATGGTCCTTGGAACCACAATGATAGCACATATCGTCATTCATTGTGGCAGGTGCTTTGCCCTTATTCTTGAAGTTCGGGGCCTTGGGAGCGAGGTTTGGGCGCTTCTGGGCTTTGTTTCCTCCCTTGGATGGGCCTTGGCTCTGTTGACCTTGGTGGGATGGCTTCTGGCCGCCCTTACCACGCCTCTTTTGGCGTTTTGGGTGCTGATTAGTGCTATAATGTGCTTCAGGCACAGCAGTAGCCCCAGTAGGTCGAGCTTGATGATTCTTCATCAACAGCTGGTTCTGCTTTTCAGCAAGAAGTAAAACAGAGATCAAATCCGAGAACTTAGTGAACTTCTGAGCTCTATATTGTTGCTACAGGACAATATTAGAAGCAGAGAAGGTCGAGTAGGTCTTCTCCAGGAGATCCTCTTCAGTCAAAGTTTCATTGCAAAACTTGAGAAGTGATCGGATTCGACAAACTTCAGAATTATATTCATTCACAGACTTAAAGTCTTGGAAGCGCAAGTGCTGCCAGTCGTGTCTTGCTTCAGGCAAGAATATGTCCTTTTGGTGATCGAAACGATCAGCCAAAGCGACCCATAATGCACGTGGATCCTCCTCAGCAAGGTACTCAGTTTGCAGAGCGTCATGGATATGTCTTCGAATGAAGATCATAGCAGTGGCTTTTTCAGCCTCGCCAACAGGTTTATCTGTTGCTTCTTCAATAGCAGGACGCAAGTTCTTTGCAGTGAGGTGGAGCTTCACATCTTGAACCCACTTGAGGTAGTTCCTGCCAGAAACCTCCAAAGCGGTGAAGTCGAGTTTGTTCAAATTCGACATGTTCCTATCACAAAATAGATGGACAAGATGTGGTTAGTGTAATGGAGAAAAATCAATCCATTCACATAGGAGTAGAACATACAGGTTCTAATAGACATGTATTGGTTTAATTTTGCATGAAAAACTTCGGGTTTTCATGGGTGATATATTTAAGTGAAAACTTCGGGTTTTCAAACAAGGCATGTGTATAAGAAACTTCGGGTTTCAAAGTAATTATGAACTTCAGGTTCATATATTCCTGCAGGCAAACACAAATATATATGCAAACAAATATGCAAAGAATATATGCAGAAATATTGTATAATGATAAGTGAATTAATTTATTTTTGGTCTTCGGGGCCAAATTAAAATGTGGGTGAAAATATAAAAACCCATATTATTTAAAAAAAAAATTAAATAATAAAATCTCGGGGCCTAAAAATATAGGCCGAGTACCCCCAGGTGTAGGCTGCAGGCCCACGGGGTGAGAAAGGAATGGGCTGCTGTGTGCAGCCCTAAAAAAAATTTCTCCTTTTTTCAGTATGGGCCGCTGCAGGCGAGCCCAGGAAAATAAAAAAAAAATTGTTTTTCTTTGTGGGCTGGGCCGCTGCAAGCGAGCCCAGCAAAAAAAATTGTTTTTTTTTTTCTTTTGTTACATGGGCCGAGAGGCTGGAGCCCAATAGGGCTCGGGTTGGAACCAGGAACACCCCAGCTTTTGCTGGGAACGGTTGCCGGAGCGTCGCCACTGCAGGTGGCCGTGTTCTGGGAGGCTATCGATCGTGGGAAACATGGGGGTCCAACTGGGGAACCAAATATGAACGGAGATTGGAGAAATCTCGACGTTATATCAACCAAACCCTAGAAAATTTCAATCGGATTTATGAAAAATTCCGATGAGATCTCAGAAAATCTCAAACCATAGGACACCGTGGACGATCTGCAGGTCGTCTGAGTAGGCTAGGCACGGCGACAAGCCGTGCAGCACGGTGATGGATGGGTGGCGACACCAGCTGGGTGTCGGGTTTGGGGTTTGGACGAGGAGCAGAAGCTCCAGCCGTGATCTTGGGCTCGGAGGATCGATGCAGGCTGCAGGCCTGGTGAGGAAACCGAGCTGGGCCATCGCAGGCTGCGGGCCTGGTGGCTTGCGGCCTTGCATGGTGCACAGGCACGGGTTCGACTAGAACCCTAATTTCCCCAATCGCAAAAATTTTCAATGCAAATATAATTATATGCATGTATAATTCAATGAATCACATATTTACGTTGATGCATATGCAAATAATAGTTTCAATGCATGTACATATGTAAGATTCAATTCATGGCAAATATCAAATTCACATAATTGTAGCAATTTTGATTATGAAGCATACACAATTTATGTAGAATCTAAAATACGTTAAACGTAAAGTTGGGTCATGCATCATGGTGAATGTTCATGCTATCAGGGCTTGCAAAATATCGAGTTAAAAACCGTTGTTTGGAAAGAACCTGATTGCGTGATGATATGGATGAACTAGTTTGATGCAGAAAAAATCTCCAACGTCAGATTCCTAAGCGCAGCGGTAGGAGCGTGCTGATAACGTGTTGTGGTCTATTTTATCTGACAGAGGGACTAGGGCCGGCGGCAGAGAGAGAGAGGAGAGAGATGTGTGTTTGTAGAATTGTAGGGGAATGTGTGTGTTGTTATCCCTCCTACATTGTGCCTTTATTTATCTGTAAAGGGAGAGAAGATATTCCTTCTTCTCCAAGTAATACAAGTTGTAATAGGAAAGGATAACTAGAATCAAATCTTATCTCGGATTTACACAATCATACTTAAACTAGGAATGTTTACAACAATAAAAGTATTTTAGCAAAATAATCACTACAATAACTCTAGTATTTAGAAACAATATTAAAATCAAGGGGCCTTAATTAAATAGCCGATAGTGCAAACCTGGTCCAAACAACAATTTTAGAATAATCATTAAAAATACATAGATATTAACTTAATCCTATTAACTGACGAACATTTAATTAATTGAGAGATCTATTATTTGGATCTAAGAAAGAAAAAAATCATCATTAGGGTTATATAAGTGAAAGGCATCGGTTTTTAGCATGCATACTCTTTCAAACAAATCACAGCAAGCAAGCTAGTGAAAGAAAGAAAGAGGAAAACAACAATGGCGCCAGACTTGCCAAGGTATGTGGTGTTACAATCAAGGTACAATGCCGAATACTTGAGCTACGTCAAAGAAGATGAGCAGATCCATGGCTTTCTCAAATTCTCCGGAGAAGAGGTGGTGAGTACGTACGCAAAGTTCCATGTGGAGATGGCAAAGAGTAGTGGAGCTACTAAGGGACTGGTACACATAAGATGCTGCTACAACAATAAATACTGGGTCAGGAGGTTGCAAACCCATAATTGGATCGTCGCCGGCGCTGACGAACCCCTGGAGGATGAATCCAAATGGTCATGCACCTTGTTCGAGCCAGTCTACGTGGACGAACACGATCCTGCTTAAGGCGTCCGTTTTCGTTATGTCCAGCTCCGGAATTATCTTGCTTATGGCGCAATAGCCCGCCCTACGATTCCTGCTTAATTGCAGCAAGTGGGGCGTCCAATAGCGACTTATGCGATGCGTGCTTGATCGTTAATTGGGACTCGCTGTTGGTATTGCCCAAATATATAGCCCTCAAGAGCAACAACGGGAGGTACCTCAGCGCACAGTGGATCGAGCTACACCCTTACTTGCAGTTCAAATCCGATGACATTGGAGATCCCACGGTGGGGAATGAGGTCTTCCACGCTGGGGATGGAAGCGTTCGCATAAAATCCAATCACCATGGAAAATTCTGGAGGCGAAGCCCTAACTGGATATGGCCAGACTCAGAGCTTCATGATAATGAGAACAACAAGGACTTGTTGTTTTGGCCTGTCAAGCTTGACGGTAAGTTCTTGGCTCTCCGCCGCAACTTGGGTAACAACTTTTTTCTGCAAGAGTCTCAGAGGGGGGGGGGGGGGGAATATAACTGTCTCAACGCTGCCGTCCCCACCATTACCCAAGATGCACGCTTGGAACTGGAAGAAGTGGTTGTGTCGAGAAGCTTCTACAATGTCAACTTTCACGTCTTGGATGCGAGGGTGTATAACCAAAGAGTCGTCACCATGGCCACCGGAGATGCCATTAACCGAGCAAAGGAACAAAACACCGTAGACATGAAGCTCTCGTACAAGGAGATTAGGAGCAGTACTTGGAACACAAGCGTGTCATTCAAGTCAGGCATCAAGACCACAATGGAAACCGGGGTTCCTTTAATTGCACATGGACAAATCGAAGTGTCGGCCAAGCTGAGGTGGAGACTCTGTGCGTGGTCATTGTGCCACCAATGACTACGGTGAAAGTGAATCTGGTAGCGACCATGGGTACGTGCGATGTCCAATTCTCCTACACTCAGCGCGACACGCTTACTAATGGCGAACAGATTACCTACAACATGGACGATGGGGTTTACACCGGTGTCAACCCCTACAACTTCAAATATGAGACTATACAAGAAAGCCTGTGATGATCGATCTATATTTTGTATGTATCAAGAATTACGTAGAACTCCAGTATATTTACCTAATTAAAAAAAGAGGAGTTGATGAAATAAATAAATTTTATGGATCTTGTGTTGATTCATAACATGCACGTAGGTTTTGTAATTTGGTACGAAAATAAAGTGGTAGTTTTGATGTACTATATTTTACTGTACGTATTTTCTAATTTGTCTTAATGAAATAACAAGATGAGTGCCATGCAAATATCATATGTATGGCATTGCATTTGAAGCGTACAGAAGATCGAGGATTTGAAAAAAATTAACTTGTGATTATGTGTCCATATATTGATGAAGTTGGGCCGGGGAGAATTCAAACTTAATTTTGGAACTAATGGAGTTTATACTTTATAAACCATGCATTTAGACCAAAGGATCCATGGTTTCTCAGCTGATCTTGGGGTTGGGGAAGTTCTTCAAGCATCAGTTTTTGGTCGATTCCACGTTAAGCATCGTGGAAACATTGATAATACTCCGCCAAAATAAGGTAGATACGTGATTAAGGTTGGTTTGGAATTGTTTCTCTAGTAAGCACTTGGGTTGGAATTATTTTTATTATGTATACATACAAAATTTTATTGAAATTCAAGAGTTTTTTGAAAAAGTATTTGGAAATGTTTTTAAAGAAGCATCTACTGTGTGTGTATATATATATATATATATATTTAGAAAACACTTAGAAAAATTAAAAACGCTTTTAAATTTTTTGTCTGCACTCATAATCGCTTTTGGTTATCCAATAACATTTACAACGCTTACTACAACAATCTCAACATGGGTTGGAATTATTTTTATTATGTATACATACAAATTATTATTGAAATTCAAGAGTTTTTTGAAAAAGTATTTGGAAATGTTTTTAAAGAAGCATCTACTGTGTGTGTATATATATATATATATATTTAGAAAACACTTAGAAAAATTAAAAACGCTTTTAAATTTTTTGTCTGCACTCATAATCGCTTTTGGTTATCCAATAACATTTACAACGCTTACTACAACAATCTCAACATGGGTTGGAATTATTTTTATTATGTATACATACAAATTATTATTGAAATTCAAGAGTTTTTTGAAAAAGTATTTGGAAATGTTTTTAAAAAGCATCTAGTGTGTGTATATATATTTAGAAAACACTTAGAAAAATTAGAAACGCATTTATTTTTTTTATAACATGCTTTCATAATCGCTTTTGTTATCCAATAACACTTTGCAACACTCTCTATAACAATCTCGACAAGATATTCCAAAGAGAGATACAATTATAAAAACGTGTCTATCATGTAGGTAATTATACAGTACTTTAGTATGAAATGGTTTTTGATGGGCTAAAATCAAAAGAAAGCATGAATAAAATTGGTTGACCGAACAAAAACTGGAATACACTTAAAATTATGTACTAGTAAATATGACAACGATGTATTTCATAATTGACACTATAGACATCGAAATTTCGATGAAATAAATGTTGACCAATAGTTACAATTTCAATGCTCACGTGTTATATAAATTTTACACGTAGCGTGTGACTAAACGAAAAATCAAAATAAATCGAAAAAGTCATCAAGCAGGACACATGTCAACACCTGGCAGAAATGATTTATTTCATCTGATTATTTAAACCCAAAAATCAAGTTTTGGAATTCTATAAATAGGAAGCCAAGGCATTTATTTGGAAAGGAATTCATAACCAATTCACCTCACACCAAAACCTTGAAACTTTGAAACTCCAAAGTTCCCAAGCAAATCCCGAAGGATCAAGAAAACTCTCTTCGTTCTTCGTCAACCCAACCTTCAAGATCAAGCCCCAACGGCCCTTTGAAGGAACTTCCTCCAATTCAAGATCAAGCTCCGACTGCCCTTGAAGAAAGCATTCATCGTTCATCATCCGTTCATCCTAAGATCAAGCCCCAACGGCCCTTTAAATCAACAACATCAACAAATCCACATATCCAACCATTCTTCAAGATCAAGCCCAAAAGCCTTGAAGATCCGTTCATCCATCAACCTTCAAGATCAAGCCCAAAGGCCCTTGAAGAAACTTCCCTCAACCTTCAAGATTAAGCCCCAATGGCCCTTGAAGAAAACTTTCGACCGTTCATCCAAGATCAAGCCTCGACGGCCTTGGATCAATCGCACATCCACAAATCAACACCTTACAGAGATCGAATCAGAGGATCAAATTTGAGAGAGATTGTAACCCCTAAATCATTAATACAAATATTATTTTGTACACGTATTCTTGCCTCTTTCGTTTCAGGAATTTTCCGTGTTTACAGACACTCTTTACAACCTTACCATTTCATATGAATTCTATTTGTTTCTTATTAACAAATACAATGGTGTAGGATTATTTGTTCATATTTGAATCTAATGCTCAATAATCACAACAGAAATTCTATGGTGCTCTAGATTATAAGGTTTGAGCTTTTTATTCATTAAATCTTGACTTTTATGCTTTTTATCACTGTTCTAACAGTTAAAAAAATCATAATATTCAATACTTTGAAGCACTGTAGAAATCCCGTGACCATAGTACCTTGACATCACGACTTCATATATTGTGTTTCTCACATGTTTAGGCAGTTCAATGTCAAGCCCAGAAAGGCATATATAGATAAAGTTGTACTTTGCACACCCAAATTTCATCTTTCGGCATCCTTGTTTCTCTAGACACTTAATTTACTTTCACGCATTTCTTTGGACATTCAAAATAATTTACTAAATTTTCAAAAATACCTTTCTTTTACTTTTTATGAATCTGTCTATCTCTATCTCTCCATATCGACACTACATTTGTATGAGTTTCCTTGCAACAAATTGTATATTCCATTGTATATCTCTTTTTTCGCACAAGCTTATTAGTTTTATCATAAGTTGTGAGCAGTTTGTGAGAGACATGAGTGAGCATGGTTTGAAAGACACCTGTAATTGGATGTTGATGATGCTACTAGTCCATGTTGCTTTCTGCACATTCTAGGTATTGACTGCAATGTGCATGCATTGTTCCACAATTTGGACTTTTTACTGCTTCTGGCAATGTTGTGTGTCTAGTCATTCTTGGATAGTTTGTGGCTTTTATTTTGTGTGTCATTTCTTGTACATTTCTGTTAGGAAAAATTAGTATCCGGTCACTAGTTCTTACTGTTCATTGACTTAGACTTTATTAGTTCTCAAATTTTATTCAAGTCCCTATCATTAATGTGATAATGAATTTACATGTGTATTATATAATTTTTTTAATATAAAAATTAGTAATTAATTTAGGGTTTAATACTCACACCTCTATTAAACTTCTAATTAATTTTCAATTCAAACATTTCGAAAATAATAAAAAATTAAATTAAATTAAGTTTGTACCTATTAGTTTTTTTTATATATATATAAAAGATTCTCAATTTTTTAATCTTAAATGTACCCATTCATATAATTTTTCAATTTTTTTAATCTTAAATGTACCCATTCTCAAATATATCAATTTGTTATAGGTAAAATGTACCCTTTTTTTAATATAAAATCCATTCAAATTTTTTAATCCATGTTTAAACTTATATGGGTACATTCTTTTTCGTTGATTTGAGAATGTATCCATGTTTTGGTACAATAACTTTTTTTGTTAATTTTGGTTAATGTACCCATACATAAATGTACACACACACACACACAATATAATAAAGAGTATAATTTATATTTTATTATTTTTAATCCCATAAATTATGGGTTTTATTTAAAATCTCATTAATATAAACAATTACAAATTTCAATTTTTAATGTAAAAAATATAGTAACTTACATTATTACATTAATGTCAAGGACCTCAATCAAAAACTAAAAACTAACAAGGTCTTAATCAAAGAATATTGATAGCTAGGGACCGTATCCAAAGTGTTCATTTCTTTTATATTCAAGCTGTCAAGAGTAAGGGCTGGGTCAATGACCAACTACTAATCAAATTAATATTGTTTTAACTTGACTACATATACAACCTGGCTTTTGGTTTTATCATACAAGGCCCTTGAGCATTATGAGTGGAATCACTCATATACGTTGTAATTTCAACACTGCTCCTCACGTGGGACCACGCCTTTAGTATGCCACATGTGCAACCAATTCATCATCAATAACTTCTTTTTTAAGTAGCAGAAGATTCGTCATCGAGCTAGGTCTTGTTCACAATTAGACTGGCTTGGGTCACAATTGGAACGATCGTTAGGTCCAAGTCAAAAGAAACTGCTACCATATGATGTCAAGACTTCAGAGTCAAGTCGGTGGTCCATTACTAATCACATTAATATTATCAATTTAACCATTGGCATAGTCTAACAATATTATTGAGTTTTATTACAAAAAAGAGTGGAATCATTTAATAAATTGTAACATATTATGTCAAGTTTCTAGTGTGAAATTATTCTTCAACAGATCCTTCATACACTCTTCTTCACCCTTCCTTTTGCTGTGTATTTCCCCTCTATCACTAAAACAAAAAGTAAAAACAAAAAATGAAACCAAAATATAGTTATCAGCTCTAAAATTTTTCCTTTAAATACAATTCCTCATCCCAGTGTGACACATGATTGACATTCCATTTTTATAAGCTTGGTGATGACTGATGAGTATTTGAAAATTACGCATGCACTCATGTGCGGTGACTAAACAGTACACTAGTCCCTTTTGATTAGGTCTTCTCAGCCATCAAAATTGCTTGTGAGGTGTAAAGAGGCGATGTTGCCGTGGATGACGATGACAGCTTATATCAAGTGCTACTGCAGATCAACTGCAGACCCACCCCAGACCCTCCCTCTCCCCCCAACCAAAAGAATAATAGTGGTTCGTGGTTGAACTAACGAGCTTTTTAGGGTTTTGGACGTAGCAACTTAGCAAGCATGGAGAGTTAGAGACGACAGAGGCGGTTGTTTTTTGAAGGTGAAGTAGGTTGGTCAAGAAAACCACTTTACTAGACTCGCTCACCAACGGACCAACCAACCTTATAACTACGGTAGGTACTGCCATGCCCCATGCACTATTATGTTTAAAATTTAAATACTAATAAGGTTGACAAGTTATGAATGATTTGAAAGGTATACCATATAATTTGACCTTATTTAAAATTACCAAAGAGTGACCTTATTGGTTGTGGTTTAGAAGACTGGTCTTATTTTCACCCCAAGCTTGTCCACCATTTCAAACTTTTAATTAGAATGTAAGCATCGGTCTCAAAATTAGTTAGCAATCACTAGTTAGGTCTAAGTGTTGAATACTTCAAGACTATATTCATATATTAGTTGGCTGAAAAGTTAGGTATTTTCCTAACCGTTGCTTCTCTTCGAAAATGATAGTACATAAGTATATATGATTATTATATACATATATATATACATATATATATATATGGTGCTTCATTGTGCAGCATGTGTGTGCAAAAATGATAGTACCAAAAGGTTGGATTTAATTCATCCTTGTATCGTTTAGTTGAACTGCAACTTTTGATTAAAAGACATGATGCTTACTCAAACTGTATGAGTAGAGTTAAAAGATGTAATTAGTCAATATTTATTTTCTGTAAATTCTAAATAGAAGACATGTCTTTTGGGTCAACACTATTAAGAAAGGTTGTATATCTTCAACTAAAATGAAAGGACTCGATGAACAAGTGCTTTAATGTCTATAAATACCTATTGTGGCATAATGTTTCTCACACAATTTCAGAAATTTGCTTCTACATTCCTTGCTCTCTTCTATCTCCATCACATTCATACAATTTCTTTCTAGTTATTTCTAAGGGAATCTAATTCGGTTTTGCTAATCGAATATTACATAATTTGTTGTATCCTGTAAGTGATTTGCCAAGAACCCTTTAGTAAACTCATTCTAGTGGGAGCAAATAACACTTTAAGGAAATGATTCAAGTTGTACCTTAAAGTCATCATTTGGATTATTCTCTATATTTCTACATTTTCTCTAACAATCTTAAAGTGTTACTTCATCATGGAGAATAAGTCTGATAACATGGCTTTGAAGATTATCAATCAAGATGTCTACAAGCTAGACAAATTTGATGGATCAAACTTCACCCAATGGAAGGACAAGATGTGTTTCATGCTTAATATTCTAAATATCATATATATGTTGGACCCAAAATTGGAGCCTATTCGTGAACCAAGTGACAAAGACACGGACAAAATAGTTGTCGATCGAAAGAAGCATGAAGAAGATGAATTGGTATGTCGATGACACATCTTGGGCACATTATCTGATCACTTACATGACCTGTACACGCACATTCAATCTCCAAAGGAAATTTGAGAAGCACTTGAACACAAGTACATAATGGAGAAAAGAGGTACCGATAAATTTTTAATGTTCAAATATTATGAGTTCACTATGTTTGGTAATAAACACATCCTAGACCAAGTTCATGAATTATTGGTCTTGGTCTCAAAGCTTAGTGAACTTAAAATAGTTATTCCGGATCCTATGATAGTTGAGGCTATTATGGCAAAATTACCCTAAACATGGAATAACTATAGAAAGAAACTTCTACACATGGTGGAAGATATTAGTTTGGAGGATTTGCAAAAAGGAATTCAAATTGAAGAGGAAACTCGAAATCGTGATAAGAATTTTGCAAATCAAGATTTCTCTAAAGTTCACATTGTCGAGGGAAACAAATATAAAAAGAACTTCAAAGTCAAAATTGACAAAGGGAAGTTTAAGAAGACCAATTCCAACAACAATCAAAAGAATGCAAATGGTGTATGCTACCATTGTGGAAAGAAAGACCATTACATTCGTGATTGTAAACACATGAAAGCAAGTGAGGAATATGCCAATAAGTCCAATAACGCAAATATGGTGGAAAACTCTAGAATTGATAACATTGTTGCAATGGTATTAATGATGCATATTAGCATGATTACCGAACTGAATATGGCACTGGCAATAAAATCCTTTGATTGGTGGCTTGACTCAGGGGCTAATGTACATGTGTGCAATGACAAGACACAATTCAAGACATTTGAAGCATCAACGGACAATCAAGAGGTTTTAATGGGGAATCATAATTCTGCCAAGGTTATAGGAAAAGGAACCGTTGAACTTCAGTTTACTTCTGGGAAGAAATTGATGTTGCTTAATGTACTACATGTTCCAGAAATTAATTAGAAAGAATCTTGTGTCTGCAAATTTAGTATGTAAGAACGGTATAAAGATTGTTCTAGAGTCTGAAAGTTAATAATGTTGAAAAATGGATGTTTGTTGGGAAGCGGTATTCTTGTGAGGCGATGTTCAAACTAAGTGTTAATAATAAAGTGATTTCTTCTGCTTATATTGTTGAATCTTCCTCTTATTTATGGTATTTACATTTAGCTCATGTAAATTCTAGATCTTTAAAATACATGCACACACTTGGTTTAATTGCTTGCAATGATCATGACAATGATAAATGTGAAACATGTATTCAAGCAAATATGACTAAGAAACATTTTCCAACTGCCGAAAGAAATACAAATTTATTAGACTTAATACATTCAGACATATATGAATTAATGGTGTTATAACAAGAGGAGGAAAAAGATATTTTATCACATTTATAGATGATAGTTCTAAGTTCACTTATGTTTATTTATTGTCTAATAAAGATGAAGCTTCTGAGTGTTTTAAGCACTAAAGGCTGAAGTTGAAAACCAAAAGGGAAGGAAAATTAAATGCATTCGTAGTGATAGAGGTAGTGAAAAATTTTCACATTAATTTGATATCTTTTGTGAAGAGTAAGGTGTTGTACATCAAAGAATTGCACCTTATACACCACAACAAAATGGTTTGGCAGAAAGAAAAAATAGGACACTCTCGGAAATGATTAATTCTATGATGATTAATGCTAATACCCCTAAACATTTATGCAAGAAGCATTATTTATTGCATGCAATATACACAATAGAATTACATCTATGAAGACACATGTGTCACCATATGAAATTTGGAAAGGAATAAAACCAAATTTGTCATATTTGAGAGTATAGGGTTGTGTAGCCTTTTACAAGGCACTGAACCCTAAGAGATCCAAGTTGGGTCCAAGAGGAATTAAAAGCATATTTGTAGGATATGCTAAAAATTCAAAGGCATTTAGGTTGCTTAATTTAGACTCAAATACAATAGTTGAGTCCAAAGATGTCGAATTTATAGAAAATAAATTTTATAACGACTACTCAATGTATGGAAAAGAGAGTGATAAAACATCTTTCTCTAATCCGGCTACTAGTCATTATCAAGGTGAGGAAAGAAAACAGTTTGAAGCTATTAATGAACCAATGAAAAGCCAAAGGGTGAGAAAAGAAAAGACTCTAGGCTCTGATTTTATTTCATCTCAATTTATTGTATTTTTAGTCGAATGAAATAGAAAAAAAGGCTCTTAAGAAAATACCCATATTGTTGAATGTTGAGGATGATCCTAAAAGTCTAAGTGAAGCATTGACTTCAAGAGATGCAGCCTTTTGGAAAGAGGCTATAGATGATGAATTTGAATCATTAATATATAATTAGACATGGGTTTTAGTAAACTTGCCACAAGGATCAAAAGCAATAGGTTGTAAGTGGGTATTTAGAAGAAAATACAATACATATATTATTTTGTACACGTGTTATTGTCTTTTTCGTTTCAGGAATTTTCCATATTTACAATAATAACAAGTTATTGATAAGTGGTTGTGAAAGCACTGAAAATTAATATATAGCTATTCCAAGATGATCAGTGCAAGACTGCTACGTTTAGGATGATGAGTTTTATCTCATAATGAGGTTATTTATAGTTATGTCTATAGTAGTAAGGACATGGGAAGGAACCTCACCTATATGAACATAAGAAGTGGTGCCGCCCCTACCAAGAGTTGGGTTTTCTCTTTTAAATATTCATGAAACCAGGATGAAGCACAATGTCATAATAGTACTTAATTAGTTCAGAAATTTCTTAAGGAAATAAGACATAATCATGTGTGTGGTGATTCCGGTTTTAACATAAGAATAGTTGGTTTAAACTTAGGTCATCATCGCATTCGTTATAACTTTGAATTACTTACACTAATTAAATGTTTAATTCGAAAGACACCTCTATTGCATGCATAATTATATCGGTATGCTTGTGATTAATTATAAAAAGAGAATTATTGTAATACCATTTATTATATATTCTTAAAATAGAGAAGGATTGTTGAATATTTGAAGAATATATTCATATATTAGTTGGCTGAAAAGTTGGGTATATGCCCAACCGTTGCTTATCTTCGAGTGAAGCATTGCAACAATTAGTTTCAATAATATATAACATAGTATATATTATATATGTGTGTGTGTGTGTGTGTATGGTGCTGCATTGTGCAGCATGTGTGTGCGAAAATGATAGTACCAAAAGGTTGGATTTAATTCAACCTTGTATCTTTTGGTTGAACTGCAACTTTTGGTTAAAAGACATGATGTTTACTTAAATTGTATGAGTAGAGTTAAAAGATGTAATTAGTCAATATTTATTTTCTAAAAATTCTAAATAGAAGATATATCTTTTGGGTCAACACTATTAAGAAGGGTTGTATATCTTCAACTAAAATGAAAGGACTCGATGAACATGTGCTTTAATGTCTATAAATACCTATTGTGGCAAACAATTTCATAAATTTGCTTCTACATTCCTTGCTCTCTTCGCTCTCCATAACATTCATACAATTTCTTTCTAGTTATTTCTAAGGGAATATAATTCGGTTTTGCTTATATACTTTGTTGTATCCTGGAAGTGATTTGCCAAGAACTCTTTAGCAAACTCATTCGAGTGTGGGCAAATAACACTTTAAGGAAACGATTCAAGTCGTACCTCAAAATCATCATTCAGATTATTCTCTATATTTCTACATTTTCTCTAACAATAAGATCTTTTAAGCTACTATGTTAGACTTTTGTGTATTTTATGTCGGATAATTTCAAGGAAATTCTTATTAGCATTTCAAAAATCTCATTTAGCACTCCAAACTTTCGATAATTAGAAAGAAAAATACATTTGTAAGGAGTGTAGAATGAGATTTTTAGAATGTTAATAACAATCTCCAATTTCAAATGTTAAAAACTGATCATTCCAATTAATTTCGTATATTTAAAGTATACATTTTTAAAGAAAAAAATGTAAAAAAATAGATCACGTATATAAAATAAAAGGAAAAGGCTTATATCATAACATTTTTGAATTCCCTGCATGGAGGGCGGGAAGTGGTAAACAAAGCACATGGATAATATTAAATTAGACATAATTGGATAATGATTAAAAGAGTAAGGAGAAAATCAAAGTAGCATGTGGAAAAGCAATAACACGTAGATTGAAAGATTCCCTTTGCTAATTTGCGTCCACACCACTTTAATGGGGAAGATCCCATCCTAAACCCTTTCACACTTGACTTTCTTATTTAGTTTGGTGGCAGTTCAAGGTCATGAATCATGATGGTTGGTTTGTTTCTTCAGATCAAGATTCGAAATTACTGGTAACATAACATAGTTAAATTATACATGATATGGTAACACTTTTCTTATAACATTAACATACTATATACGTTGTTTACATCAAGATTTGATTGTTGATCCTAACCTTTACAATTCACTTTTTATAATCTAGCTAATTGATGTCTTTTTAATTAAGTTTATATTAGTACTTATCATTTATCAAACAACTGTTGATTGAAAAACCAAATATCAGAAGTTCATTCCTATTAGTCATGTTGCCACAATAGTTAAAATTGACTCGAAACATAAGGACTAGTGAGGACTACACATATCATAATGCACATAAAATAAGATTATTTTTATTTTTATTATTTAAGAGAAAAATAAAAATCAAACTCTTATCATAGATGCGGTAAATAAATGACAAATAAAACAAGTGTTTTACAAATTGTACTAAAATATCTCCCACTCTTATAACTAATAATGCCAAATGCATTGGCATCATAATTTGACCTACTTTTGTAAATAAATGGCATACTATTATTTGTTATTAGTGAAGCCGATCGGCTCGAGCATACGGTGATGGTGTCATCCTATATCTTCCAGTTGGAACCAACCCCAAAAGAGGCACAAAGTCCCAAAGATGATGATGGTAAAGAGGTCAAACTCCCACTACCAGCCACGTAGGACAACATGTCATCCAACGTGGCAACAAATTAGGTTTGACTCTCCTCTCTTAAAAGCTTGATCATTTTCCATTACCTTACCATCTTCCCCCTCACCACCTTTTTCATAATTAATTTCCCTCTCCAATCTTCATCCCTTCGTGGTGTATATATAACACATACTACACCTCTCCATTTGCTCTCTAATATTATTCCGTTCAAACAAAAGAAAAACAAGACGAGATGGGAAACTGCATAAGGCATGAATCGTCTATGTGGGCAGGAGAGGATTGGGGGAGTCTAGCAAATGGAATGAACGGTGACGGTTATTGCGATGGTGATCAAGCAAACATAAAGATCATGAAGAGGGAGAAGAACCAGATTGAAGAAGCAAGCCAGAGGGATTCATGTTGTTCTACAACAACAACTAGTAACAGTAGTAAAATTGGTGCAGCAACAGAGCTGAAGATCAAGATCACAAAGAAGCAGTGGGAAGAGTTGTTGGGAAAGGTGGAGTTTAAGCAAACGTCAGTTGAGCAGGTTTTGGCTCAGTTGATTGGGGTTAGTGATGGCTATGAGACCCAGTTGCAAAGGTCTTGGAGGCCTGCTCTTCAAAGCATTCCTGAGGTCAATTAATTTTTCCTTTTGTATATGTTAATTATGTGGTTTTTGTTAACATACATGTTCCGAAGGTAATATCAAAGGGGGGATGTGGGGAAGAGTAATTAGCTTTCTTAACATATTTTGTTCAATATTAACGTACATACTCTAGAATTCAGAAAGAAAGGAAAAGACCCAAATTTTTGTTTTACCTCTCTCTCTCTCTCTCTCTCTCTCTCGGTGATACAAGGAGGAGGACGGCCCTAGCTAGTCCCCTCATGGCTAGCTCTGCTTCAATCATGGAAGAACACTTACATGCAACGAGTTTACTATTATTAAGACGTCTCGATCTAATAATGCAATGTTAAATGGAGTAAAATTTACACATTGAACTATTGGGTCGAAATGCCACAACGACACTGAGCCCGTTCAATGCACTTCATTCTCCTCCATAGATATAGCTAGGATTCATTTCTAACCATTTCATTATAAGAAACAGCCTCCTCTTAATTATAAAAGGGACCCAACAACTATCTTTTGCTACAAGAGCAGGTGGCTGTGAGTAATTGTGACCATTTTTATTTGGTAAAGTTCCCCAACAGATTGTTAAAGATTAAACCCAATAAAAGATTAAAGAAAGTTTGCTTAGAAGGAATAGTAAAAAAGGGCCCAAGACAATCCCCAAAACTAAGTATATGGTTCCTTATGAAACCTATATTACTAAACTAATACAACTAAAGCACTGGTTTGATTAGGAAACAAAATGCTCTTTGTACTGTTTATTGACAAAAGAATACTCCATTCCATTTCAGTAAGACTTATCGTTGTCTCAAACATGTAAAATAGAGTGTTGTTATAAATCACATCAATAACCACATCTCTAATATAGACAAGCACGAGTACCCCACGCATGTAAATAGAAACATTCCTCTTATAAAAAAGGCTTGCTCTAAACCAAAGTCTAGAGTCAAGAACCCACATTGGACTCTTCTATGCCAACAAAAGTACATAGTATCTAACCAAATTAATTTAAGGGAATTTTTGTTGACACCTATTACTTGAACGGGAAAAACACCGAATAACCTCACTTATTGTGGTAAAAAAAAAATTCGCTCATCGATCTCAAATATTATGAGTACTGATCAAGGTATAAAATATCGATGATATCGGAAATATTGGTAGTCCAAAAATATGGAAATTTCGATGGAAATATCGGGATATTATCGATATCGATAAAAATTGAATAAAAACCACGGAAATTGTAAGAAAAACTTGAAAATTTTTATTGAAACTTTGCATGATGTTTATTTAGTCAATTATCTATTAGTTTATCACAAAAAATTAGAAGTATATGCATTACATGATAGATATAACTGATTTAAGTTGATTATATAGCGAGTTGGCAAACATTGTGAGTGTAGAAAATATGTAGTGATTAATGAAAGAAGTTTAAACACACCATAATCATTTATATATAATGAATTAGTACAATATTTTACAATTTATACATTGCATGGTAAGATACATGAGTGACTTAGCAAGGTCTAAAATATCGATGATATCAGAAATATCGGTAGTCTAAAAACACGAAAATTTCGATGAAAATATCGGGATATTATGAATATTTTAGACTATCATGTTGTCTTATCTCACCACCCCACTAGTTTAAGAAATTTTTACTACCATTTTTACCCTTTTGTAGAATTACATCAAAGGACCTGGAAAAACGCTCGCATTGCTGGGGAGGCCTACGCTGTCATGGCTCTCAAGCACGTCCCCGCTGACATCTGATCCCAGGGCGGCATAACCCGAATGTCCAACCCCCAGCTCATCAAGGAAATCAAGTGCTCCGTCACCATCCCCGTCATGGCCAAAGTCTGCATCAGCCATTTCATCGAGGCCCAAATCCTTGAAGCCATCGGCATGGACTACATCGACGAGAGCGAGATCCTCACCCTGCCGTTTGTCTGCGGCTGTCGGAATCTTAGCGAGGTCGCAGCGATGACTCCTGACAGAGGTGGAAGCCGGTACCGGAAACATCGTCGAGGTCGTTTGACTCGTGCGGCGTGGCGACTTGCGCGTACACTGATGATGCAGTTGGGGTGAAAAAAAAAAGCACTTAGATATTTGAGGTTATTTTAGGAATAATTGGGGTGGATTAATAGGATTTTAGTTTTTTAATTTTTTATGATGGGTGAGATTAAAATGTGAGTGTAGAAATAGAACAATGGAGTGGGTCGAGTAGTACTTAATTTTATTTAACATGAGACTTTTTGGATCATTTTCTGACCAAAATGCTCCTGAAGTTTGATGTATTTTCAACTTGGATCGACTCTAAAACCAACCTTATGTATCCACAAAAATCCCATTTTATCCACTAGCTCCATGCCTACTTCAATGGCATTCTTCACTCCACATACCATGAAAGTGGTAGTTCAATTTATCCAACAAGAAACGATGCATGAAAAACTCATCAAAAGAACAACCATGCCTTACTACGTCGTCTTCTTTTTCACTTAAACTTTTCGTTTCGTTTGTGCGGAAACTCACATCAACAACCAACAATGGCAAAAATGGCATTCTCATATTCTTGTTTTTGAGTAAAATTCCATATCCCGATTGGGATCATCAGGTCGTAAAGGTCAATTTCAAAGACCAACTCTCATCTCCTCCAAAATGCCCCTTGTGTTCGACTCCAAAATCAACATTTGTGCGTCATACAATCATAAGTTTATTTAAAAATAAAACGAATTTTTGTTTTGTTTCTACTGTCACATCTCTTTGAGCCAAAAGCGCATGGTTTTATTTTTGGACTCAAAACACATCTTATTTAGAAAGATGTCATCCGCACATCTAAAGCACTTTACCTTTCCTCGTCGAAGTGATATTGGACTTGGTACGGCTCTGATGCAGGGCGCAGCAGATAAAAACAAAATAAAATGACATATAGGATTTATAGGTAGGGTCCACTATCTCCTAGTGCGAGGAGAGGCCTGAAAACCCTATAAATTTTGGTTTTAATACCAGCCTACAACGTAGATACTAGAAAGAATAAAGCAGCAGACTCTTACAAAGAGAAAGGCACAAATATGAGATAGAAATCTCTCTGAATATTTCATTCACCAACAAAAACGTTCAACTCCCTCATCTTACAAAAAGAAATGGTTTTTATAACCATTTTGTAACTTACATTTAGAAATTGAAAGACAATATGATTAATCGACATAAAACTGAATTAAAATCACATAAAAATGAAAATTACATAACTAAAGTAATGATATCAGCCATAAAACATCCTGAAAGTAAACCGATCAGCCAATATGTATTAAACCACCCTCTCTGTTCCAGCAAATAAATTTATCTTCCAATAATTTATGGTCACCACTCACCACATCTACTTCGATCAATGTGAGGAAGAAATTCCGTAAGATTTTTTTGTATGTTTTCGGAACATTTAAGTTGGTTGCAAGAGAAAACATACAAACACAATTGCGTTCGATTCAAAACTTCATAATGCATGCAATATAAAAACTTTGAAATCTCGTGACTCATTTTATTGTCTCACGCGACATATTTAGAGCCCATAGTGACCAAAAAATAAAAAATATAAATACAGTTAACCCAAATATATATTCAAAGGACTCGGTGAGAGCCCAAAGGGATGAAAGAGCACATCTTCGGATTCTTCCCCATCACGCCGCTGCCAAAAATAAAACATAAAAACCCAAAAAAGGAAATTTCATTTCGGAATCCCTCCAATTTTTCCAAATTCAAATCCCGCCCTATAAATCCCAGTCTGCCAGTCTCACCCATTTTCCATCTCCCTTCAATTTTCAATACCCAAAATCCATTTTCTCGATTTCTCTCCATGGCCGACTACGAGCCTCCGTCGTTCTCTCTCGGACTCGACCTTGGTTTCGATTCGCAGCTCCAACCAGCTGCCGCGAACCACTCCACACCCGCCGCAGCTCCAAACTCTTCGCGGGGTTCCAATGCACATACACCCGTTGAGGTAGATGAGGAGTTAGAGCCTCAAATCACGGGCCCGGATCCAGATCCTGGGTCCCGACCCGGCCGACCGCTCAAGCGGCTCAAGAGAGGGGTGGCTGAGAAGCGGGAATCTACGCCGGCTACGCCGTGTCGTAATGTTGACGACGATATCGAAGATTTCTCGTCTGGGGAAGATTTTGTTCAAGGTAATGATAAAGATTTATCATTTTTGTTTGTTTAGGGTTAGCTGGAAATGGGAAGAGAATAAATGTGTGATCTTTTATGCAGTATTTGATAAAATTAGGAAAGAAAATTGGGGAAATAATGTTAATTGTTTGCAGATGCTTAGGAGAATGAAGTAATTGTAAAGGAAATATTTTTTGTTTCATTTCGCTATCGGTTTCGAAGGAACAAACATGGAATGTAATTAGGAAGTTGTTATCTGCAAGAAAGTAGTATTTTTTGTTAGATTTGCAGATGTAATGTAATGGGTTTTTTGATGTGGTGAGGGGCCTTTTTGCAAAACTTATGGTTTTTGGTGATTTGGGAATTAGGGTTATGTGCAGTATGAACTTTGAGATGGGAAAATGGTTAATTATGGTTGAAATTGAAATGCATTTTCGGGGTAGCGGCATAAATAGGGTTTAGTTAAACCTGTGGGTTGGTAAATAGTGTTCATTGTAAGTTGTTTGTAAGAAGCACAAGCAAACACATTGAACAATCTTTGGCATAGTTGGTTAAGTTCTGTGTTTGGCAATGTAAACCTGGGCTTTTTCTTTGGTTGTTTTATTGTTGTTGCTGCTGCTAGGCTGCTTTAGGATTTGCTTCAGAAGATATTGGGTGTTTTGATTCTCATGTAGTGCTATTAGGAGTGTTGGTTTAGTAGCGTAATAGTTTCCTTCTTGGATATTTTGCCAGGAAGGTCCAACTTTGTGCATAATCTTTAATCCGATTCATATCGAGGTTTTGAGCTTTCTCTCTCTCTCTCTCTCTCTCTCGTGTGTGTGTGTGTGTGTGTGTGTGTGGTGTATCTGCTTCATAGAAAATGTATTAAGGTTAACGGTTGCTAAATTTATAGCAGATGTGCATTCGTCAACACAATACCATACTGTATCTAGTAGTTCAAAGGTCCCATTACGTGGAAGTGGGGTTTTAACCTCTCAATCATCCTGCCATATCATGGGAAGGAAAAGGAAACCAGTTTCAGATGTCTCAGCTTCTGTGAGTTTGGAGGAAAGCCACAAAGGATTCATGTTTCCGAAGTTAACTGCCAGTCCTCTTCGAAGGTTCCAATTAATTGATTCCGATTCTGATGATCCTTCACCCAGTGAAAGTGTGAGCAGGGGTACTTGTGATGTTGATGCATCCTCAAAGAAGCAAAAGTATAGTTCTGCCCATGCTGCAACTACTAGTGAAACAAAGAAGAAATCTTCTATGAGTATGCCTGTAGATGTGGATGATGTGGATTTATGGAAAGATTTCAGTCCGATCAAGAAGTTTAGCATTCCAACACCTGCTTTAGATGAGGTATGTCAGGAGTACTTGCGATCTGCGAAGGATAAGTCTGCTCAGAAATTTGAGAGGGTTTCATGTTTACATACCAATGAGAATTTTCATGAAACAATGCCTGGTGGCCAAGATTTTGAACAACTCTGGAATACGGCTGATCCCCTTCCACCTGCTCATCGTTACTTTTTTCATGATGATCCAAAGATTCGGAAATTAGTCTGCAATCGCTTGCCCAATTTTTTCCCACTCGTTAACATCAGAGGAAATCAGCAGAGTGGTGCATCAGTAATTGATTACATGTGAGCACTTCTTTTTCAGTTGTTTCTAGTTTTTTTTTAACTTTCTTTTTAGTTATGTCATGATATGTTTGTCTTTGTCACTTCAGGGGTCAGTTTAACAATGGAGATGCTTCAAAACAGAGAGTGAGTCAGAAGATTGACCTTGAAAAAACCTCTAATAGGCAAAGAAATAAATCAAACGTACCAAATGTTGAAGATGCTTCTGGAAGCTGGGTGAACCCAAAAGATGGTAGACTAGCACAGAAAGTTAGTGTCAATAAAAGCTCAAAAAAGGGAAGAATTAAGTCAGTAAAATCCAATGTTGGAACAGTCGAGCATGCTTCTGGAAACTGGGTGGAACCCAGAAGCTGCGTCAGTACAAAGCGGGTTCAAGCAAATGCACAACCTTCTAGTCAATGGGATGCGTTTGGTGGAAGTGGGCAAGCTGCTGGTTATTGGTATACCGGCCCTGGTGGAAGGAAGGTATGTTACACTGCTTATTGCTGATTTGATTTTTATGGATCTTTTGTTAATTTCAATTCAGAGGTCATTGAGGTTCTAAAAATTGACTCTGGATTGTTAAAACATATGCAATTATGTTTACAATCTTCCAAAGCAACACTGCTAAAGTCCTACATTTTCTTATTATTGCTTTACTGAAGAAGGTGAATGATATCGGTTGATGCTTTGGTTATCACATTTCCAGATTTGAAGGATATCATTAATTGCTAGTGTCAATGCATAATTTGGGTTTCCGCTTGAAGCTTTCTCATGGAACTAGGAAACCAGAATTTGATATTGCTGGTGAAATTTCGTATGACCCTTATGTAGGCATTCTTATCCGCAGTCACGTGGATATAATTGACTTGGCATTTTAGTTACAAACTGTTTGTTGCGTCTCTGACATTATTGATGTGTGCTTCTCTCTCCTTTCATTTATGTAATGCTCTTGTTTTTGTCGCCAGGTTTATCGTTGCAAAACTGGGCAGGAATTGAGTGGTTCGGCAGCCTACAAACAGTATAAGAAGGTACATATAAATCCGTCCATGCTTCTCCACGTTTCATTCTTCTCTTAATGCAGCTCACACATTTATACATTTCATCGACAGGAAAGTGGACGTTCTGTGCAAGCCAAGAAAGCAAAACCAAAACCAAAAAAGAAAAATGTTCCCAAGAAGAGGTGAGGCTGACGGTTAATGGCCATGTACCAAAAGTTTTTCTGTACCATTTCTTGTCGATAATTTTACTATCTGGAATCTTCATAAAATCTTTGTGTGAACGCTTATTTCATGAAATAAAAAAGAGATTTTGATAGTGTTTGATTTCTGGATTGAGTTTCTTCAATGGAATAGGGAAAACAGAAATGTACAGAGAGAGAAATTAGAGAGCCATGGAAGCTTCAAGGTTCATTGGATTCCACTCTACCAAGCAAGAAGCTCGGAGAGCATATATTACCGTTAGAGGAGTGAGTAACAACCGTACTCTCTCACATCATTACAAATCAATCATAACCATCCATTCTTAAGTCATCATGTAAGATGCTTATACTTGTCATGAGCTATAACTCATTACAATCTAATCTAGATGCCATATGGAATATGATCCAAAGGCTCACATTAAATCTTACAACTTGCATATAATAAAACCATCACAGCAAATACATTTATACACCAATACTTTTTTCAAAATGTTTTGCTGATTTCATTCCAAGTGCAGCTCTCAAATACCCAAACCGATCCTTAGGTAGAGCCTTGGTAAAAATTTCTGCCAATTGCTCTTCTATACTGCAATACTTCAATTCAATTGTGCCATCCCAAATTGCATCCCTTATGAAGTGATACCTTATATTGATATGTTTGGTTTTCTGGTGGAAAACTGGATTCTTGGACATGGCTATGGCAGAGGTATTGTCACATAGCAAAGGTGCAGCCTTCACTTGTTCTCCAAAGTCAGATAACACAAACTTCAGCCATATTGCCTGTGTTGTAGCTTCTGCAGCATTTATATATTTAGCTTCTGCAGTGGATAAAGCCACACTGCATTGCTTGACAGAAGCCCAAGAAAATATCCCTGGGCCAAAGTTGAATACATAGCCCGAAGTACTCTTCATATCATCCAAGCTTCATGCCCAGTCACTATCACAGTAGCCTATCAACACAACTTCTTTACCCTTCACATACTTAATTCTAAAATCCAATGTCCCTTAGACATATCTCAAGACCTTTTTAGTTGTCCCCATGTGCTTCCTAGTAGACTTATGCATAAATATTGCCAATAAACATGATGCATACATCAAATCTAGTCTAGTAGTTGTTAGGTATAACAAACTACCAACCATTTTTCTATACAAACCCTCATTAACATCTTCACTTTCATCAACCTTAAATAGCTTCTCATTGATTGCAAGTGGAGTCTTCACAGCTTTACAGTCCTTTAAACCAAACTTCTCAAGTAAGGACTTGGCATATTTCTTCTAATGGATAAATATGCCCTTATCAGTTTGAAGTATGCCTAAACCAAGGAAATGATGTAGCAATCCCAAGTTTGATATCTCATAATGTTTCATCATATCCATCTTAAACTCTTGAATCATTTCATCAAAACTCCTTGTGTAGATAATGTCACCTACATACAGAGACATAATAAGCACACCTGCATCATTGAATTTAGTATACAAAGTAGCTTCACTTTGACTTTTCTTAAACCCAGACTTGTTGAAGTATGTATCTATTTCATCATACCAAGCTCTGGGAGCTTGTTTCAAACCATATAAGGCCTTTTTCAGTCTGTAAACTTTGTCTTCTTGCCCTGTGACTTCAAATCCCTGTAGTTGATCAACATATACTTCCTCATGCAGTGTACCATTTAGAAATGCAGATTCGACATCCAATTGGAACAATCTTCATTCCTTTTAAGCTACCAGTGCAATTAAAGTTCTAATGGTATCAAGCCTTACCATTGGTGCAAAGGTCTCATTGAAGTCAACCCCAGGCTTCTGAGAGTAGCCCTTTACCACTAACCTTGCCTTGTTCTTCTGCATTGAGCCATCCAGATTAAGTTGTCTTATAGACCCATTTGACACCAATTACTGGTTTATCAAATGGTCTATTAACTAGCTCCCATGTGTCATTCTTTTCATTTCAATCTCTGTAGACATAGCTTTTCTCCAAGCTTCATCCCCTGATGCCTTTTCAAAACACTCAGGCTTTATTATACAAAAATTGCACCTTTCATATACTTCATTCAAGCTCCTGAACCTGAGAGGAGTATGATCATACTCTTGTGGACCAGTGTGGTTCACTTGTTCCCCTTGACTTGAAGAAGAAGTAATAATTTGATCATGTTGCTCCTGCAATACCTCTGAGCACTCCACATCTTTATCACTCTCTTCACTCTCAACATTGCTCCCTTCATTTTCATGCACTCCATTAGCTATTGCAATCGACATATTCTTCCCTGCACAAGACTTCAAGTCCCAATAAGAGTTCTCATAAAAAATCAAATCTCTAGAGATGACGATTTTCTTGGTTTTAGGATTATACAACCTGTAACCCTTTTCATAGGTTCCATAACCAAGAAAAATACAATTGACACTTGTTGCATCTAGTTTCTGTCTCATCTGTGATGGAACTTGTGCATAGCATAGAGGGATCCAAACACTCTTAAGTGTTTCACTCCAGGATTCCTTCCATTATATGCTTCAAATGGAGTCTTCTTATTCAGAGCTTTGGTAGGGCATCTATTAAGAATGTAGACTGTAATGTTAACTGTTTCTGCCCAAAACTCAAATGGAATACCTTTCTCCAACATCATGCATTTAGCCATTTCTACAATGGTCTTATTTCTCCTCTCTGCAACACCATTTTGTTGTGGAGAATAGGCCACTGTGAGCTGTCTTTCCAAACCTAGATCTTCACAAAACTGAGAAAATTCAAGGGAAGTGTACTCTCCTCCTGTCACTTCTTAATTTCTTTTATTTGTACCCACTTTGTAGTTCAACAGTTGCTTTGAATTTCTTGAACACACCAAATGCCTCAGATTTACTCTTTAGAAAATAAACCCATCGCATTCTGGTACAATCATTTGTGAAGGTGATAAAGTACTTGTTTCCAGCTTTGGTAGGTGTTTGCATTGGTCCACATATATCAGTGTGAATCAACTCCAATGGTAAAGTAGCTTTCCACTTGGTTTCTTTGGGAAAAACATCTCTGGAATGCTTGCCAAGTGCACATCCCTCACACACTGTGGTGTTCATTTTTAGCTCAGGCAATCCAATTACCATATCATACTCTTGTAGTTGCATTAGAGCATTCATATTCAAATGCCCTAGCCTTCTATGCCATATCTCAGCAGCTTGCCCAACACTAGCTCTTATGACAATTTGGATTCTTGGTTGCAACTTAAAGGGAAAGCTTCGATTTCCTTTCATTGGGATCTTAACAACTAGATTAGAGCATGTGAAATCATCATAGATTCTGACTTCAATTCCTCCAAATACAAGGTAGTACCCATGCTCCATCATTTTTCCTACACTCAGCAAATTCTCTTTCAAACCAGGTACTAAATTATCTCCCTTATGTACCTTTTGCCTTGCTTAGTTTCAACCAATAAATCACCATTTCTAACCACATCAACCAATTGCCCTATGCCCATCTTAACTTTGGCAGTGACATTCCTATCTATATTCACCAATAGATCTTCTATCCCTGTCATGTGGTTACTACAACCACCGTCAACATACCAAATGTCTTCACCCTTATTCACAGCAGTTTTCATACACACAGAACATAGTTGGATTATTCTCCACTTGACCAACATAATTTGCATGTTGAGTAGCTTTCTTAGACCTACAATCCTTGGCAAAATGCCTTGGCTTATCACAGTTATGACACCTTGGTTTCCCCTTGAACCAACACTCTCCAAAATGTAATTTGTCACAGTATTTGCAAGGGTTCTTGGCTCCATTAGAAGGTCCAACAAATTTCCCTTGCTGGTGCACAGGTTGTTATCCCACTTCTTACCCTTTGTCTTCTGATTCTTTGTGGGTTTGAAGTTTTGGTTGGCATTATAATTGTTCTTCCTGGAAGCTATACTTAAGCTAGCAAAAGCTTTTTCAATACTGTTTTCAGAATGCCTCTCAATTCGTTGTTTATACTCTTTTAGAGTAGCAATTACATCCTTCACATCAATAGTCTCCAAATCCCTAGTATTTTCAATCACAACTACAATACTATCATAGGATTTAGGGAGGCTAATTAATAACTTTTGCACGATTATTTGATTTCCAATATCTTTACCATAACTTTTCATTTGTGTAATAAGATCAAGTAATTGCACAAGATACACAGAGAATGCTTCATGCTCACCTATCCGAGTATATTCAAAATCACGCTTTAAACTTTGAAGTTTCATAGCTCTTACCTGTTTATCTCCAATAAAATCTTGCTTCAGTATATCCCAGTCCTCCTTTGCCATTTCTAGTATGGTGATCCTTGAGAAAATCTCATCTGACACAGCTCCTTGAATGATGTCAAGAGTCTTAGAATCTTTGATTGTGTTCTCCTTCAGAAGCTTAAGCTCAATTGCAGTGAGCTATTCTTCTCTTTTCGCCGGAGGACTGTACCCTATCTCAACCATATCCCACAAATCGTGAGATCTGAATATGGTCTTCATCTTTATCTGCCAGAAATCAAAGTTTTCTCCATTGAAAACCGGTGCTCGAAGATCAGCACCACTCGATCTAGCCATATTAGACTTGTTATCGAGTAACCCAGAAATTTTCAGAGCTTTCTTCAGTTGCAGCAAAACCCGATTCTCCTCCGAGTTCTTTTGCTATCAACCACGTCATAGTTTCACACCCAGATCAAGCTCGAACCTGGCTCTGATACCATGATAGTGTTTGATTTCTGGATTGAGTTTCTTCAATGGAATAGTGAAAACAGAAATGTACAGAGAGAAAGAAATTAGAGAGCCATGGAAGCTTCAAGGTTCATTGGATTCCACTCTACCAAGCAAGAAGCTCGGAGAGCATATATTACCGTTAGGGGACCGTTAGAGGAGTAACAACCTCACTCTCTCACATCATTACAAATTTATCACAACCATCCATCATCAAGTCATCATGTAAGATGCTTACACTTATCATGAGCTATGACTCATTACAATCTAATCTAGATGCTATATGGAATAAGATCCAAAGGCTCACATTAAATCTTACAACCTACATATAATAAAACCATCACAGCAAATACATTAATACACCAATAGATTTGTGTTTTCATAACCTGGGATCTACATGTAGATTACATTTCTTTATGCTATTAAGATAATATATTTTGAATCATTGCTCATGCTCGAGTAATGATTAATTACAACCACTTGGTTCTATGATGGAACTCTAATTGTTAAGATTTCACAGTTAAGCCATTGAGATTAGTCTAGGTCGTGATAATGAATTGGAAAATCGTTAGGATTACACTAGGTCACGAGTATGATTCCCTCCATTTTGGTTTTAAAATTAAAAAATAATAATAATAATAATTCTATTGCCATAATGTTTAGGGAAATGTTTTTATATTAATTAACATAGATGTGTAGAAGAAGAAAAAGAGTGAACCATTTCCGCTCATGGAATAGGCGCTTTCTAACCAACCTTTTCAGCTCATAAAATGTGACTATTAGCGTCTTCAATCACCAAGTCCGCGGTTACATGTTTACTACGTATGAACCATTTCGGTGACTTAATCGATTGCCATGGGCTGCTGCAACTCAATATGACAAGCTGTCAAACATGGCAATAACTTACCTATCACATATTGTATACCCCTCTCTCGACTTCGTCACATGATTAGTGATGTGATGAGAGGGAGAGAGGAGAATACAACACGATACGTAAGTTCCTCTTCTCAAACACAGTAACAATAGGCTTATATTCAAGCATCCTAAATCTTCCAATCATGAAGTTACAAGCAGTTTATTTGCTGCATGACAAATGCACATAACAAAGCAATTCATCGGGCACAAGGGAGACAAACAATATTTCTGCTCTTGCTTTCGGAATACTTGCTTTCCCTCAAAAATAAAACCCACAAAAATAAAAGGAAAACAGTCCCTGAAGAAAACCTCTTATACAACATTTGATGCTCTAAAACAAAAAGCACTCGCAAACACGGTCAGGATTCAGGACAAGCAAAAATCATGGATTGTGTTAGCAACAAAGTGTTCAACTGACTGCTGCAAGCGCTTGGGCAATATATGCTCCGTATTACTAACTTCATGAGACCTCATCAGTTTGCTCAAGACAATATCATTGAGCCCTGGATCTGAATACATGGTTGCATCTCCTGAAATGATTAGAGCAGCATGATTAGTTTCTAGAGATTGAAAACCAAATGTAACAGCAACAACACCGTAGGAATCAAGTGAATTGAGAAACCAGCAGCAAACTAGGGAAATGCGTAAAAGTTGCTGTAGTGCAAATGAAGGAACAAGTTACCCCAATCAAACAATCATAAATACTCCCCATATCATTTGTTTCTTATTTAACCCATCAAGCTGAGGATATATTCGATGCTACCACCAGGTTAGATACATTTTCAGAAAAGATTGATTTGGCCAAACAACTTATTGATCTTGCAGTCCTACATTTAAAAGGTCTTCACATAACATGTTGACAAAATTAAGAACATTACAACGAACATGGAGCATTATAATTAAAGTCAAGTCAGAAACTAGGAAGTGCAAGAGTATTACGACTTCAATTCCTCATTCCTGCTCTTAATATCATTTGACCATAAGACTGGGTCAACATTCTTTGGCAACGAGTCTTGTTGTTGGTTTTTCTCCCTAAGCCACAGCTCCACTTTATAGCACTCATTAAAAACCTGAAACATGAAAAGTCAAACGCAGAAGAAAATATAATAGTCACATTTATATGAGGCATAAGTAACTAACTGAATTCGCAGCCATCCGGTAATCCCCAATGCACTTTAATAGATCTCTTGTAGCTTGCAATCTTGCTTCCTTGTCTTTATATCGGTTCTCAATTGGATTTACCAGCTACAGTTATCAAATAGACATCAAGAATGGAGAAAGATAACCGGAATTTAAATTCTCAAATTTCAAGAAGTGGAGAAAACCTTCTGAAGATCTTCCAGCTTTGAAGTATAAGCATTTTCTGTTTCATCTTCTCCATCATCATAAAGCCATTCCTCTGTCTGCTGCAGGCTCCTGGAGATGCCCTCCATCTCTTGATAACTTGCAAAGCTTCGATATGTGTTGAGAAGCTGTTCACATGCATGTCCTTATGTTAAAAAGCCAGCCTCTGGCAAAAAGTGGCAGCATGAACTAAAAGATCTACGAGAGTCTGACTAAGCTACGGTCAAACATGTTCAGGTATGAATAATGGCACAAACAGAGATACAACAATAAGGGACTGATTTTTTGCCCAAAGATATATAGAACTGATTATCATCCCATACTATAGAACAGTTCAAAATTGTTTGCTTAAAGAAAATATTACTAGATGCAGTGTTCCCCATTGTGCATTTCGGTCTTTATCACACCCACACCATGAAAACCAAATCTTTGAGTTGCTAATATTTACTCCCAGGCCACATGGGGATTAAAACTATTCCGGTATTACAAGAAGAATGTCAGTGCTATGTCCTTATACTGCTTCAAAAAGGCGTAAGTCAAACCACGGCAAAGTGATTGAGCAGGCAAAGCCGAAGCAAACATGATGGAAAGATAATACAGGCTATACCTTATTTTGCATCTCATAGACGTAAGACTCCAACGCATTCTTTTTGTCTTTAGTTTGTTCCATAATTTTGTCCTGTTGAGCTAACTGGAGTTCTTTTTCTTGAGCTTCTGAAAGTTCAGCCTTGGTCATTCCACCATATATACTTTCACTAACAGGTATCTCTAGCGTCCTGGTGGCTTTTTTGTTTCTTTTAGCCTCACCCTGAAAATTTGGATATCTTTCAATAAGTTTACATCTGCTCCACAAACTTTAAACACAACTGAATTTGACAGGAACTTTGCAAAACCAAAATAGTATGCATTGCAGATTAAGTATAAACGACAAGATTACTGTAGATTAAGTATAAACGACAAGATTACTGTAGATTAACTATAAGGGAATTATCACATTTATTCAAAATTTGGATTTATCTCTAGTTTTTCCAGCATGAAATAAAGAACATAAATAAGAACTAAATTACGAGGGAGTGCATTTCTGTAACTTAAGAAGTTGGAAACAAACTTACACCAGTATGTGAAGAGTTGTGCTGCATACTGCCTTCTTCAAATCCATCTGCAACTGCCTCAGTAGAACCAGAAGCAGTTACATAATCAGTGTCCATTGGTTCCATTTTTGAACCGGCAAGACCCCCTGTAGAAGAGTCATCTCCGTGATCTTCCATCACCTAAAGCCATTATAAGATTTATACAACAAAACTTTCGACCAAAAAAAAAAGTACCACAAAACTATGATCCTAGGAAATCAGTAAATGACAAAGTAGATATTGTCAGGAAAAAAAAAGGTTTTACTTACCATAGCTGATTCAACAGAGACAACACCGTGGAGATCTAACATAACTTTAACTTTAACCCTTGTTTTTTCGCCATGGGAGCATTGGAAAGGGCCAATCTACATAAACAGCAGCCCTTATTGAGGAAGTAACAGTAATCCAATTAAATAAAAGGTATTTTCATTGCAAGGTAAGCCAAAACAAAAGGATCTAAATGACATTTGCATTGAGCAGATAGTAAATCTTTTTAATTGGGTTTTGGTGGCATCTCTCTCCCTCTAATGCCCACACATAAACATTTAATTGTTTGACATGTCAAATACTGGAGTCGTCTCCCCCAACTGTTCTATAAATTGTCTAACTAAAAAAAAACAGAAGATTTTAATCATCCTAAATTCTTATAGAGGCTTCAAAGATTAGACATTGAACTTAGTGTTCAGTGGTAACATGATTGCCTTTGATTTACTTTCACTTCTCTATGTGGTCATCCTTTCTACACATTTTTATCATGCATCCCCACCAATTCCCCTCTACCACCCCACTGAAAAAAAGGGAATGAAGAGCATAGTATATTACAGTAAAACAACAAATGTCAGGAGAAGTGCCAGCAGGCACTTCGCTGGGATTAGCATAGAATGCTTTCAAATGAAATAAACTGCTTCGTCGAAACATCAGTTCTTTAACACTTGGAATGGGTTGGCCTTTTGGAAACAGGATGCCACTTGTCCCTGTGCAAATTGGAGCTTCATCGATTAAGAATGCTATTGAGAAAGGAATTGAGTCTTGAACCTGCATAGAGATCCGGGAAAACCATTACAAACATTGTGGACAACTATCCAGATAGCAAAGACGTCTCACAAGTGTCTCTACATTTTACAATTAAAGCCACAAGTTTGTGCTTTGTCGGTAGGGGTTTTTGGAATGCACATCAATTCCAGAATGAGTAAGCAGTCGTTACCCTTTGTCATACTCTCAAATTTCAAAAAATAAAAAAAGAACCGAAAGAAGGGAAAAGAAGGGGGGGGGGGGGGTGGTGGTGTGGGGGGGCATTGCATAGAACAGCATAGCATTACTGATGCATCTCTTGTTCCATACAGGGGCATTGCATAGAACAGCGTAGTATTACTGATGCATTGCATATGAACAAACATATCATGGTATTCTTAACTGACAGTAAAGCACTGTATTTGTGACCATGAATTGAAAGTTTCAAAATACAAACCTCATGTTCTCTGACTCGAAAAACAGGACTGAGCATTGCACATTGAAGAGCGCATCCACGTGCTACACACTCACTCGCATTCAGCGTCCGGCCAGGTTCTTTCCTGAACACAGAAGCTAATATTCTAGCAACCGCTGGAATCCTAGACCCTGACCCGACAAGCTCCACAGAATGAATCTTATCAGCAGTCAAACCTGCATCAGATAGAGCTTTGCTACAAGGAACACCAATTCTCTCCAACAAACCTGAAGCCAGCATCTCAAAGTCTTCCCTTTTAATAAATCCCCTGACATCTTTTTCATCCATTAAGCACTCAATATTAAGAGGTGCCTCCGTATTCGCACTCAACACTTTCTTCAGCTTCTCACATGCTGCCCGTAGCCTGATACTTGCCTTCACATTAGAGTACACATCAATTCTGTACTGCTCCTTGAACTGTGTGGCAAAATGATTAAACAAGACCTCATCGAAGTCTCTCCCTCCCAAGCTTCTGTCAAAAGTATGAGATAGTATCTTCATTTGCCAAGCCTCAAATGACGCAATAGAGACCTGTGTATCACAGTGACCAATGTCAATAAATGCCACATAAGTTGGACCGGAAGTTGAGAAATCTGTTCTGTAAACTCCATAACTATGAGCAGTTGCAGTACAGTCATGCATCAATCTCAAAGGCTTCAACCCAGCAACTTTGGCAGCATCCAAATATGCACGTCTTTGCAAGTCTGTAAAGTACGATGGAATTCCAATCACACAATCTGAAATGGGCATTTCCTGATTCTTCTCTATTAGATCTTTCAAATGTGCAAAAAGCATTGCTGTAACTTGAACTGGCGTAAATGTATGAGTCGCGCCCAAGTACTTCAAATGAATCAAAATGCCACCATCTGGAGCTTCAGAAGTTTCAAAGGGCAAAATTCGAAGGTCACGTTGAACATCAGGCTCAGTAAATTTTCTACCCATCAGTCTCTTCACCTGAGACACCGTAGATTTCGGGTTCATCATTGCAGAGGCAGCACCAGCAGACCCCAGAAACCTCTGCTTCTCACCAAAACAAACCAGAGCTGGGGTTTCACGTTTCGATTCATCATTCAACAAAACATCAACTCCCCATTGATTCACCACCGCAATTACACAATTCTCATTTCCAACATCAAACCCCACCACACTCATGTTTAACAAAATTTCGAAACGAAACTACCGACACCAATTAAGTTCCACAAAACCTACAATTCAATCCCAACACTGCAAATAAGAAAAAAGATACACAGAAATGTGAATTCAATTTACTTCAAACAAGTTTTCACCAACAAATGCTTAAACATTTTTATTAATAACTGCTGTTATACGTTTATCAAATTCCTAAACCCAGGTAAATTTAGCCATCAGTACATTTCAATTTTCCCAGAAACCAAACAAAATTCAAATGTCAAATATTTCAAAAGCAAATCCGCAAAGTACTACCAAAATCTGCACAGAAATGATGAATTGAGCAGGCTGAGGAAGGTGATTGCAGTACCGTTTGAGAAACGACGTTCCGGAAAGAAACCGAAGAACACCACGAAATTGGGTAATTTCAGAGAGAAGAAGAAACTATTAACAAAACTGCAGAAACTTAAGAACTAAGGAAAATGAAGCACGAAGAATTTGAGAGAGAGAAAGAATGAGAGCTGATTTCATATCAGTAAAGTTGTTACAACTGTTGATCTTCTAGCTATTTATAGAAGCTAGGTAAACTTAATGACTAAGAAGGCTTCTAATTAACTCATGCTACAAGATTGTGACACATGTACACTCAAGATCATTACACCTGTCCATTTAGAGACTTACACTTAATACCCCCTCAATCTCAACTGGGTATCCTAGCTTGAGATTACCATTGGAACAATGCTGCAGAAATAAGGAACTATGAAGACCTTTGGTCAATACATCTGCCACTTGATCATTTGTAGAAATATACTCAACCAACAAATTTCCCTTTTGAACTCGTTCACGAACAAAGTGAAAATCTGTATCAAGATTTTTTATCCGAGTGTGAAAAACCAGATTAGAACACAAAGCAAGTGTCGAAACATTATCACAGAAGAGAAGTGGAGGAGATGGCAAGAAAATATGCAGATCCTTAAGAATCAAATGTATCCATGCTACATCAGCAGTAGCATTAGCCAATGCTTTATATTTTGCTTCTGTTGAACTTCTGGAAACACTTCTCTGTTTCTCTGACTGCCAAGAAATGGGATTGGGACCTAAGAATACCACAAAGCCAGTTGTTGATCTTCTAGTGTTTACATCTGATGCCCAATCAGCATCACTATAAGCAGTTAACTCCATAGAAGCAGCAGCAGAAAATGTGAGACCACAACGCATAGTGCCTTGTAAATAACGCAAAATCCTTTTCACCAAGGAAAAATGCAAATTTGTTGGAGTGGACATGAACTGACAAGCATAATTAACTGCAAAAAGCTATGTCAGAACGTGTAAATGTAAGATGTTGTAAGACACCAACCAGACTACGAAATAAAGTAGGGTCAGAGATGAGTGTTCCTTCATCTTTAAACAACTGAGTATGTGGCTTGCAAGGAGTGAAACATGGTTTGCATGAGTCCATGGATGCCTTGTGAAGTACATCTTTTACATACGTAGACTAAGATATGAACAAATCCCCATTGTCCTTGTAAGTAATCTGAAGACCCAATAAGTATGTCAATAATCTCATATCCTTCATATCAAATACCTCTCCTAGCCTATCAATCACTTCTTGCACTAACCCAGGTTGTGAACCAGTGATAATTATGTCGTCGACATAGAAGAGAAGAATCACAACTTCATTGTCTAGAGCTTTAACTAACAAACTGGGATCGGATTTAGAAACAACAAATCCCAAATTAGGTAGATAGGTGGTAAATTTCAAGTTTCAGGCTCTAGGAGCTTGTTTAAGTCCATAGAGAGACTTAACAAGCTTACAAACATACTGAGGATGATTAGGGTCTTGAAACCCTTGTGGTTGCTTCATGAACACCTCTTCTTGAAGATCACCATGCAGAAATGCATTTTTGACATCTAATTGGCGTAACTTCCACCTTTGTGACGCTGCAAGAGCAAGGACAAGTCTTACAGTTGTGTGTCTTACTACAGGGCTAAGTGTATCAGCATAATCTAACCCATGTTCTTGACTGTAGCCTTGGGCCACTAAGCGAGCTTTATATCTAGAAACCTTGCCATATTGATCCTTCTTAATCTTATAAACCCACTTACTTCCTATCACATTCCTATAAATTGGTGGTGGAACCAACTCCCATGTTCCCTGTTTTTGCAAAGCATTGAACTCTTGTACCATAGCATTCCTCCAGTGATCATGAACAACTGCTGTTCTAAAAGTAGTAGGCTCAACAGAATCATGAATAGACAAAACAGCAGTGTAACCCTTGAACACAACATCAACAGATTCACTAGCATTTGTCTCAGAGAAATCAGCAGTAGATGCTATATAGGAACTATAATCTTTCCTAGAGATGGCACCAGATTTAAGTCTAGTTGTCATAGGATGACTTGAAGATACAACGGGTAAATCAGAATTAGCAGCAGCATTTGAATCATTATTTGGATCAAGTGAGAGAGTTAACCACCACTGTGATGAACACTGCCGGATGGTGTATTCTGCCAATTAATCGAAGAATCCATAGTGTTACCACTTGAATGATCAGGCCTATTAACTGAAGGTATTATAATTGGAACAAGTATGGGATGCTTGTCTAAAGGAGTATATTACTGCTGTGAAGAAGAACGTACAGAACTCTCCATAAATGGAAACACAGTTTCATCATGCACCACATGTCTTGAGATAAACAATTTTTCAAAACTCAAATCCCGCCCTATAAATCCCACTCTTCCAGTCTCACCCATTTTTCATCTCCCTCCAATTTTCCATACCCAAAATCCATTTTCTCGATTTCTCTCCATGGCCGACTACGAGCCTCCGTCGTTCTCTCTCGGACTCGACCTTGGTTTCGATTCGCAGCTCCAACCAGCTGCCGCGAACCACTCCACACCCGCCGCAGCTCCAACCTCTTCGCGGGGTTCCAATGCCCATACACCCGTTGAGGTAGATGAGGAGTTAGAGCCTCAAATCACGGGCCCGGATCCAGATCCTGGGTCCTGACCCTGCCGACCGCTCAAGCGGCTTAAGAGAGGGGAGGCTGAGAAGCCGAACCCACGCCGTGTCGTAACGACGATATCGAAGATTTCTCGTCTGGGGAAGATTTTGTTCAAGGTAATGATAAAGATTTATCATTTTTGTTCGTTTAGGGTTAGCTGGAAATGGGAAGAGAATGTGTGATCTTTTATGCCGTATTTGATAAAATTGGGAAACAAAATTGGGGCAAACAACGTTAATTGTTTGCAGATGCTTAGGAGTTAGGAGAATAGAGTAATTGTAAAGGAAATATTTTTTGTTTCATTTCGCCATCGATTTCGAAGGAACCAACATGGAATGTAATCAGGAAGTTGGTAACTGGAAGAAAGTAGTATTTTTTGTTAGATTTGCAGATGTAATGCAATGGGGTTTTTGATGTGGTGAGGGGCCCTTTTGCAAAACTCATGGATTTTGGTGATTTGGGAATTAGGGTTATGTGCAGTATGAACTTTGAGATGGGAAAACGGTTAATTATGGTTGCATCTCTGACATCATTGATGTGTGCATCTCTCTCCTAATGCTCTCGTTTTGTCGCCAGGTTTATCGTTGCAAAACTGGGCAGGAATCGAGTGGTTCGGCAGCCTACAGACGGTATAAGAAGGTACATATAAACCCGTCCATGCTTCTCCACGTTTCATTCTTCTCTTAACGCAGCTCACACATTTGTGCATTTCATCGACAGGAAAGTGGACGTTTTAAAGAAAAATGTTCCCAAGGAGAGGTGAGGCTGACAGTCATGGCCATTTCTTGTCGATAATTTTACTATCCAGAATCTTCATAAACTCTTTGTGTTAACACTTACTTCTTGAAATAAAAAAGAGATTTGTGTTTTCATAACCTGGGATCTACATGTAGATTACATTTCTTTCTGCTATTAAGATAATACATTTTGAATCATTGCTCTCGCTCGAGTAATGATTAATGACAACCAATTGGTTCTATGACGGAACTCCAATTGTTAAGATTTCGCATTTAAGCCATTGAGATTAGTCCAGGTCGTGATAATAAATTGGAAAATCGTCAGTATTACACTAGGTCACGAGTATGATTCCCTCCATTTTGGTTTTTAAATAAAAATTAAAAAATAATAATAATAATTCTATTGCCGTAATGTTTAGGGAAATGTTTTTATATTAATTAACATAGATATGTAGAAGAAGAAAAAGATAACCATTGCCACTCATGGATTAGGCACTTTCTAACCTATCGTTTCAACTCATAAAAATGTGACAATTAGCGTCTCCGATCACCCAGTCTGCGGTTACATGTTCACTATGTACAAACCATTTTGGTTTGGTGACTTGGTCGATCGCCATGGGCTGCTGCAACTCAATATGACAAGCTGTCAAACACGGCAATAACTTACCTATCACATGTTGTATACCCCTCTCTCCGGCCTTCGTCACATGATTAGCAATGTGATGAGAAGGAGAGAGGGGAACACAACACAGGATACGTAAGTTCCTCTTCTCAAACACAGTAACAATAGGTTTATATTCAAGCATCCTAAATCTTCCAATCATGAAGGTACAAGAAGTTTATTTGCTACATGACAAATGCACATAACAAAGCAATTCATCGGGCACAAGGGAGACAATATTTCTGCTCATGCTTTCGGAATACTTGCTTTCCCTCAAAAATAAAACCCACAAAAGAAGGAAAACAGTCCCTGAGGAAAACCTCTTACACAACAATTGATGCTCTGAAACAAAAAGCACTCGCAAACACGGTCAGGACTCAGGACTAGCAAAAACCATGGATTATGTTAGCAACAAAGTGTTCAAATGACTGCTTCAAGCGCTTGGGCAATATATGCTCCGTATTACTAACTTCATGAGACCTCATCAGTTTGCTCAAGACAATATCATTGACATAGGTCTTCGGCAGAAGAACAAGCAAAAATCAGAGTCCGATATTGACTATTATGTTCTTGTATACTGCTGCCCATCCATTCAAAGGCAAAACCGTGAATGCAACAGAAACAGTTGTCAGAACAAACAAGAAAGTAGGGCTATAAAATTTTTTGTACACATCCTGCATTGTTCCACTCACTAGTGATCAGAAAGTGTCATGTTGGTTAGAGCCCTTGTGGTCCTCGCGATTAGGAGCCCTGGATCTGAATACATGGTTGCATCTCCTGAAATGATTAGAGTAGCATGATTAGTTTCTAGAGATCGAAAACCAAATGTGACAGCAACACCATAGGAATTAAGTGAATCGAGAAAACAGCAGCAAACTAGGGAAATGCATAAAAGTTGGTGTAGTGCAAATGAAGGAACAAGTTACCCCAATCAAACAATCATAAATACTCCCCATATCATTTGTTTCTTATTTAATCCATCAAGGTGGGATATATTAGATGTTACCACCAGGTTAGATACATTTTCAAAAAGGATTGCTTTGGCAAAACAACTTAATGATCTGCAGTCCTACATTTAAAAGGTCTTTGCACACCATGTTGGCAAAATTAAGAACATTAAAAAGAACATGGAGCATTATAATTAAAGTCAAGTCGGAAGCTAGGAAGTGCAAGAGTATTACGACTTCAATTCCTCATTCCTGCTCCTAATATCATTTGACCATAAGACTGGGTCAACATTCTTTGGCAATGAGTCTTGTTGTTGGTTTTTGTCCCTAAGCCACTGCTCCACTTTATAGCACTCATTAACAACCTGAAACATGAAAAGTCAATCGCAGAAGAAAATATAATAGTCACATTTATATGAGGCATAAGTAACTAACTGAATTGACATACCGATTCTCTATCCATGGGTGGAAGTGAATTCACAGCCATCCGGTAATCCCCAGTGCACTTCAACAGATCTCTTGTAGCTTGTAATCTTGCTTCCTCATCTTTATATCGGTTCTCAATTGGATCTACCAGCTAGAGTTATCAAATAGACATCAAGAATGGAGAAAGATAACCGGAATTTAAATTCTCAAATTTCAAGAAGTGGAGAAAACCTTCTGAAGATCTTCCAGCTTTGAAGTATAAGCATTTTCTGTTTCATCTTCTCCATCATCATAAAGCCATTCCTCTGTCTGCTGCAGGCTCCTGGAGATGCCCTCCCTCTCTTGATCACTTGCAAAGCTTCGATATGTGTTGAGAAGCTATTCACATGCATGTCCTTATGTTAAAAAGCCAGCCTCTGGCACAAAGTGGCAGCATGAACTAAAAGATCTACGAGAGTCTGACTAAGCCACAGTCAAACATGCTCAGGTATGGATAATGACACAAACAGAGATACAGCAATAAGGGACTGATTTTTTGCCCAAAGATATATAGAACTGATTATCATCCCATACTATCGAACAGTTCAAAATTGTTTGCTTAAAGAAAATAAAGAGTAGTCACAAAGCTTAAATCCTAATATTACTAGATGCAGTGTTCCCCATTGTGCATTTCGGTCTTTATCACACCCACACCATGAAAACCAAATTTTTTAGTTGGTAATATTTACTCCCAGGACACATGGGGATTAAAACTATTCCGGTATTAGAAGTAGAATGTCAGTGCTATGTCCTTATACTGCTTCAAAAAGGCGTAAGTCAAACCACGGCAAAGTGTTTGAGCAGGCAAAGCCGAACCAAACATGATGGAAAGATAATACAGGCTATACCTTATTTCGCATCTCATAGACGTAAGACTCCAACGCATTCTTTTTGTCTTTGGTTTGTTCCATAATTCTGTCCTGTTGAGCTAACTGGAGTTCTTTTTCTTGAGCTTCTGAAAGTTCAGCCTTGGTCATTCCACCATATATACTTTCACTAACAGGTATCTCTAGCCGCCTGGTGGCTTTTTTGTTTCTTTTAGCTTCACCCTGAAAGTGTGGATATCTTTCAATAAGTTTACATCTGCTCCACAAACTTTAAACAACTGAATTTGACAGGAACTTTGCAAAACCAAAACAGTATGCATTGCAGCTTAAGTATAAACGACAAGATTATTGTAGACTAACTATAAGGGAATTATCGCATTTATTCAAATTTTGGATTTATCTCTAGTTTTTCCAGCATGAAATAAAGGAAATAAATAAGAACTAAATTACGAGGGAGTGCATTTCTGTAACTTATGAAGTTGGAAACAAACTTACACCAGTATGTGAAGAGTTGTGCTGCATGCTGCTTTCTTCAAATCCATCTGCAACTGCCTCAGTAGAACCAGAAGCAGTTACATAATCAGTGTCCATTGGTTCCATTTTTGAACCGGCAAGACCCCTTGTAGAAGAGTCATCTCCGTGATCTTCCATCACCTAAAGCCATTATAAGATTTATACCACAAAACTTTCGACCAAAAAAAAAAATAAGTACCACAAAACTATGATCCTAGGAAACCAGTAAATGACAAAGTAGATATTGTCAGGAAAAAAACAAGTTTTACTTACCATAGCTGATTCAACAGAGACAACACCGTGGAGATCCAACATAACTTTAACTTTAACTTTAACCCTTGTTTTTTCGCCATGGGAGCATTGGAAAGGGCCAATCTACATAAACAGCAGCCCTTATTGAGGAAGTAACAGTAATCCAATTAAATAAAAGGTATTTTCATTGCAAGGTAAGCCAAAACAAAAGGATCTAAATGACATTTGCATTGAGCAGATAGTAAATCTTTTTAATTGGGTTTTGTTGACATCTCTCTCTCTTTAATGCCCACACATAAACATTTAATTGTTCGACATGTCAAATACTGGAGTCGTCTCCCCCAAGTGTTCTATAAATTGTCCAACTAAAAAAAAACAGAGAAGATTTTACATCATCCTAAATTCTTATAGAGGCTTCAAAGATTAGACATTGAACTTAGTGCTCAGTGGTAACATGATTGCCCTTGATTTACCTTCACTTCTCTATGTGGTCATCCTTTCTACACATTTTTATCATGCATCCCCACCAATAAAATTCTTAGTGTCACATATTCCCCTCTCCCACCCCACTGGAAGAAAGGGAATGAAGAGCATAGTATATTACCTTAAAACAACAAATGTCAGGAGAAGTGCCAGCAGGCACTTCACTGGGATTAGCATAGAATGCTTTCAAATGAAATAAACTGCTTCGTCGAAACGTCAGTACTTTAACACTTGGAATGGGTTGGCCTTTTGGAAACAGGATGCCACTTGTCCCTGTGCAAATTGGAGCTTCATCTATTAAGAATGCTACCGAGAAAGGAATTGAGTCTAGAACCTGCATATAGATCCAGGAAAACCATTACATGCATTGTGGGCAACTATCCAGATAGCAAAGACGTCTCACAAATGTGTCTACATTTTACAATTAAAGCCACAAGTTTGTGCTTTGTAGGTAGGGGTTTTTGGAATGCACATCAATTCCAGAATGAGTAAGCAGGCGTTACCTTCAACCAATAAAAATCAATTATAAAGCAAACATTAATCCTTTTTTAAGGTGGTCCCTAAGCCTAAGCTTTGTCAGAGGCATTGTCATACTCTCAAATTTCAAAAGAAAAAAAAAAGAACCGGGTGAGAAAGGGGGGGGAGGGGGTGGGTGGTGGGGAAGGGGAACAAACTCATCTCTTGTTCAATACAGGCATTGCATAGAAAAGCATAGTATTACTGATGCATTGCATATGAACAAATATATCATGGTATTCTTAACTGAAAGTAAAGCACTGTATTTGTGACCATGAATTGAAAGTTTCATAATACAAACCTCATATTCTCTGACTCGAAAAACAGGACTGAGCATTGCACATTGAAGAGCGCATCCACGTGCTACACACTCACTCGCATTCAGCGTCCGGCCGGGTTCTTTCCTGAACACAGAAGCTAATATTCTAGCAACCGCTGGAATCCTAGACCCTGACCCGACAAGCTCCACAGAATGAATCTTATCAGCAGTCAAACCTGCATCAGCTAGAGCTTTGCTACAAGGAATACCAATCCTCTCCAACAAACCTGAAGCCAGCATCTCAAAGTCTTCCCTTTTAATAAATCCCCTGACATCTATTTCATCCATTAAGCACTCAATATTAAGAGGTGCCTCCGCATTCGCACTCAACACTTTCTTCAGCTTCTCACATGCTGCCCGTAACCTGATACTTGCCTTGACATTAGAGTAAACATCAATTCTGTACTGCTCCTTGAACTGTGCAGCAAAATGATTAAACAAGATCTCATCAAAGTCTCTCCCTCCCAAGCTTCTGTCAAAAGTATGAGATAGTATCTTCATTTCCCCAGCATCAAATGACGCAATAGAGACCTGTGTATCACACTGACCAATGTCAATAAATGCCACATAAGTTGGACCGGAAGTTGAGAAATCTGTTTTGTAAATCCCATAACTAAGAGCAGTTGCAGTACAGTCATGCATCAATCTCAAAGGCTTCAACCCAGCAACTGTGGCAGCATCCAAATATGCACGTCTTTGCAAGTCTGTAAAGTACGATGGAATTCCAATCACACAATCTGAAATGGGCATTTCCTGATTCTTCTCTATTAGATCTTTCAAATGTGCAAAAAGCATTGCTGTAACTTGAACTGGCGTAAACGTATGAGTCGCCCCCAAGTACTTCAAATGAATCAAAATGCCACCATCTGGAGCTTCAGAAGTATCAAGGGGCAAAATTTGAAGGTCACGTTGAACATCAGGCTCAGTAAATTTTCTACCAATCAGTCTCTTCACCTGAGACACCGTAGATTTCGGGTTCATCATTGCAGAGGCAGCACCAGCAGACCCCAGAAACCTCTGCTTCTCACCAAAACAAACCACAGCTGGGGTTTCACGTTTCGATTCATCATTCAACAAAACATCAACTCCCCGTTGCTTCACCACCGCAATTACACAATTCTCATTTCCAACATCAAACCCCACCACACTCATGTTTAACGAAATTTCGAAATGAAACTACCGACACCAATTAAGTTCCACAAAACCTACAATTCAATCCCAACCTGCAAAGAAGAAAAAAGATACACAGAAATGTGAATTCAATGTACTTCAAACAAGCTTTCACTAACAAATGCTTAAACGTTTTTATTAATAACTGCTGTTATACGTTTTCAAATTCCTAAACCCAGCTAAATTTAGCCATCAGTACATTTCAATTTCCGAAATCTGAGGATCCAGGGACTCAAAATTCCATCAGGATATTTAATTTTCCTTCAATTTTCCCAGAAACCAAACAAAATTCAAATGTCAAATATTTCAAAAGCAAATCCGCAAAGTACTACCAAAATCTGCACAGAAATGATGAATTGAGCAGGCTGAAGAGTACCTGATTGAGAAACGACGTTCCGGAAAGAAACCGAAGAAGAACACCATGAAATTGGGTAATTTCAGAGAGAAGAAGAAACTTGGTAGAGAGGAAAACTCTGCCCTTTGCTCGCATTGCAGAATATACAACGCCATATTCCTCCTTAATAAAATTATGCCATTTTATGGGGATCTGTTGGCAAATAATAATATTCTCAGAAATGCCTTTCTGTTTCTCGTATTTAACAATTCCCTCTGTTAGATTTCGATTTTTTGGTTCAAGTCCTTATTGTCGCTGCAAAAATGAATGTGTGAATAGCCCACACTTTTTTACTTCTCACACACTTCTTGTTAATTTCTATCATTTAATCTTCTTTAATTCATCCGATCTGACGGTCGAAAATTAAAACAATATGTGAGAATTATAAAGAGGTATGTGAATTGCACACCCCTACAAAAAATCACATACATGCAATTACATGATAAGGAGTTTGATTTCAATATATAGGAATCAGATTCAATATATAGGAATCAGACGCTCAGAGTTTATTTGTATAACATTACTGTTACAATGTTAACTTTAATTTTTTTTAACACACATAAAATTGAAATTAAACTTAATTTTCTGCCAACTATGTAATGCCAAAGCTCAAAGAACAGTAAAATAAGAGAGTAATGCCTTGTAAATTTTCTTTTTGGTGCAACGTAGATAAGATTCTTTTAACCTATCACGTCTTTAGGGGCAACTTGCCAAAGTTCAAGTCGTTTTAGAGCAATTACTTCGAGTGCGACCATTCTGGATCCCATATCAAGAACGCTCCAATTGTTTTATTATACATATATGAACAAGAATAATTTTTATTTGTGGAGAATTCTATGGTACCATACCCATTTAATTTAATAAAAGTTGAGTATTATCTTAGAGCATTGATTAAGTTCAACGAATTATCTTGACCGTCATATACAATTTGTTTTAATAAAAGTCAAGGACTATCTTACATAGTTAATTAAATCTAAGAAAAACTAATGAAAAATGTTTGAAAACTTTTAACGATAAGACCAAAATAAAGGGTAAAATGAATAGTACCAGGTTTGACTTTTTAGTGTAAAAATATGGTTTTTCATTAAAATCAACAGTACCGTGGGCTTTTCGTTAAAATTTCCTTAAATCTAATGAATTATGTTGACCGCTAGGCTAGTTTACTTTTTCTTTGATTATTTTTTTGTTTTGTTTTGGCGTCTCAGTCTTCTCCTTCTTCACCGTTAATCTACTTCAATACGTCATGCATGAAAAGATCCGTACGTATTTTCTATTACTCGAACCATGCATAAAGGTCGAGCGTGTTCCCCTTCACAAGTGTTTTTTATTCTCGGGATGTACTTTTCCTCGATGCAGCGTTGCAGATTACTAATTTTCTACTTAATTGCAGATGTGGATTCTTTGAAACCATGCAACGATTGAAGGAGCCGAGTTCTCGAATAAGAGGGCAATTTATATCTAGTCATGCTTCTCTTCTCGACATTTCCCTTGTCATGCGGCTGACTCGTACCGGCAGTGTTGGCATTGCAAAAAAACAGGCAAAATGTTCATATGTCTGAGCCTATCAGGGTTGCAGGCTAACATATATGATTTTTGTGCTTTTATTTGCACATATTCGTAAATATATGCATTTGTTGTGCGAAAAGAAATATGCATTTGTTACTACCTTTCTAGTTTCTACAACGTTGTTCATATATGCGTGTCCAAACCGGATCAAAGCAACTCTAGTTTACCATAGAAAATGGTCCAAGGAATGAGTAAATATTGGAATGCTTGTTTTATGCAGATCATATGGTGTTGGTATCCCCCAACTGGACAGCTTAACGTACTGGCAAACCATCTTCGCATAGATCGCTCCAATCCAACTGCAGCTATTGAATCTATGAACGAGGAATCCTATTTTATCATCTCCTCATTCTACATAGGATTGTTTTGATATCTATCCTTCGTTTTTTTACCTTTGTCTTGCTCGGGGTAGCTCGAGCAGCTGTGAGAAACAAACTTTCTTTGATTTCTTGAGGGCAACAGATCAAGAGATGGACGACTGCTCCCCTTTAAAAAGGTAATTTTGATTACTTGTTAACATATGTTATTTTCGGGACATTTGGAATATAGATCATAGAGTGGAGTGACAGTAGACTTCTTCTACTGTAACTGGCCAGCCTACTTGATAGTTATCCTGATCGATATCTCATGCATTTGGTGCAACGCATTTTCTTTCAAATTGAGGAAGCATGGGTAACCTCTAATGGATTGTGTTCTGCAATCACTCTTGTGTACTTCTTGAATAATCTTGTTCGTCGTTGGGCATCTACTTTTGTACAGAACTTCAATGTCTTTACTTGTCTTCTGCATTCAAGCATATGAAACAAATTGTATAACGTTTCTTTGCAGGGCTTTGTTCTTCTGGCATTGCAGACAGTTCCCATGGTCCTGACAGGTACCCATCGAGCATGGAGGAAGGGTAGTTTACATGTTCCGCCAGCATCTCTAAGCGTAAAGTTTCTTCCTCCAATAAGAACCGATGGTCGGACAGCTGACAAGATTGACGCACATTAAAATGGTGCATGACTTGTATGTCCAAAACCTTCCAAAGTCACAGAGGCCTCTTGTGTTAGAAGAATTCACGAACGGTCAGTAATAGTTGTGGAGCTTGTGGTACTAAGAAGTACAAATTCTAAGTAATCATCCATTCTTTAAATTACAATCCCCTATTAATTGTAACTAAATTAGTTTTGAAATGGCGAGGAACTGTAGTTCAATTGATTAAGAGTAATAACTCGACGCCTAAGATCTTAGGTTCGACTCATCTGCCCCAACATTGATTGTATAAAATTAGTATTGAAATGTAAAAGTGATCCGAGCATGCACAAGCATTTGGGCTAGGGCTAAACTTTGGGGTATAAGAAAGTTCAAACTCTTAACATGTGGGGTATGAAGACATAAGTTTTCTACAACTCTTTAATTACAAACCTCCCAACTTGAACATGAGTCTTCATGATGCACAATATGTCAGCCACACTTTGATTCCTAAATTTGAATTTAACTCAAAGAGGCAAACAAAACTCCTTTTAAGTAGCAACTATAAGTTAAGTTGGATGCTAAAGTACATTTTTCTGATCATCTACCTAAGAAAAATAGCTCGTGCGAACATGATAATTTTTGAGTGGTTGACGTTTGACCATTTAAAGTATAACATTTAACTTTCTCGTCCATCTTTGGAATGTTGACATGTGCGTCATTCTTTTGGTAAATGTCTTTTTTGGTCTTTTTGAACTTGGCGTACGACTATATATACTTTTATTAATGCTTTAACAACACGTAGAAGGTGAACGTCACACTCATCGTAATTTAGATGTTTTGTGCATGAGCGGCCATATGGGTCTTTCCAAACTTTACAATAGGCGAGTCAATCGTGAGACTTTGTTTAGTTCTAAGATAAGTCATTTAAGTTGATCAAATTCAAATTCAAATTCAAATTCAAATTCAAAACTTTTATAAGAAAATGTGAGAATTAGTGAGGGATAAGAACAAGCAACAACCCACTTTTATCTTATGTGTCACCGCACCGTTTACATCTTACAATGTAACATATGGCCAAATCACACATTAATTAATTAATTATATTAACTTCAGCATCGAAAGTGACATTTTCTCCGAACTCATACTTCTGTTTCTCTGGTAGCATATTTTTTACCCGGTCCCCACCTCGTCCCTTCCGCCTGGCCCAAAACCCAAAACCTCAAGATTCCCAGATATCAACGACCAGTGAAGCTTTTGTTCTCTGTTCGACGACGTCGTTGCAACACTTGGAGAAGGTACTGCCACTTTCTTCCCCAATCTCTCTCAGTCCCTAGCTCAGCTTTGATTTTTTTTTTTGTTTTACTTGGGTTTACTTAAGTCTAATCAAAGCTCAAAACTTTTCCTTGGGTTTAATTGCAAATTAATTTTTAATCTCTATGTTTTATTGGGTATCAATAAAAATTAAAACTTTTAATTTGGTTTATCTATCTTCTGAGTTGCTGTTGTGTAGGAATTCAACCAAAAAAAAAAAAAAAAAAAAAACAGAGAAAATGAATAAATACGGAAGTGTGGTTGTTTAGGTGAGTGGAGTTATTTGCTTTTATTGACTCCATTTATGAATAAGTTAAATATTAGCTTTTTGTTAAATAAAAAATAAAATATAATCTTTATGAAATTTTGGGGTTAAATTTCAATATTATTTTGAAATTACATATTCCATATTACAATTCTATGGCCCGCTGTATTCAGCTTTTGTGCTTGTATGCTGGAAGCTTGAAATTTGAAGGTGAAAAATAAGGATGGAAAAGCTTGTGTTGCCTGGATTTTAATTTGTTTGTTGCTTCTGGTGTGCCTATTTTTTGTGTCCCAGTTTTGAGTTGAGTGACTTGTATCAATCAATGTCGATATAATTATGCAGTTTGGTTCACTAGCATCTGTTGTGTGGCTTATATTTGCGTTGGCCTATTTAATTTGTTGTCTTTCTGATGACATTTTGCGATCATGCTTGTTCATTGTAGTTGTTTGTTGATTCTAAAACAGTCGATTTCAGTAATTAGGAAGCGGGTTTGTCCAAAAATCGTAATTGGTAAATGGTTTCGTTTGTTGCTTGACTTGGTGCACGGGAGGTTAGCTGCGGCTACCCTGTTCTGTACAAGGGCATTACACACATAACTTATGAGGGACATTTGAATTTAAACCAAGCTATGGGAATTTTGAGAACTATAGAAGTTGTTTATGACGGAATGTTGAGTTATACGATTAAACCTCAACTGTCTCTTATACTGGTGAATGTAGAGTCTAGTCCAAAGCACTTGCTCGTAACATTTTCTTTCTCGTTCGTGTAATTATTCTGGTATGAATTTCAAAGTGATGATTCTTTTGAATCTCAGTTTGCAGTTGTACGTCCTAAGAAGTGGTCTCAGAGTTGGTTTCCTAGAGTTTCAGATTACTTCTTATTCACCATTTGGTGGAGAAGTATAAAGATAGACAAAACCAAAGGCAGACTGAAAACTAAGTGCTGAGTAAAACACACGTTTGTGTTTGGTGTCCTACCTCTGCTTGTCCGAAAACCCCCAAAACTTAACCAGGAAAATAAGTCAAACATGCATTCGTGAAAAAGGAGAGAAAAGGGTGGGGTTTCTCTAGGTTGAAGAATGGACCCAGCGGGAGTCCCACAGAAAGCTTTTAGCCCCGTGGTAGAGCGCGTCTCTGATAATTGTGTAGTCAAAGGAAGAAATCAACCCATGAAAATCAACTCATTATCCATGGTTTCCTTATAAAAGTTCCCTTGCTCTTCAGTTTTCCATTTCAGTTAGAATTTCTTATTGGGCTTAGTGTTACTTGCAAGTAATGCACAAGTACATACCACATGGATTTTTCATTTATTATCCAGTATCTTTTGTAAACATTTGTTTCCTTTCTGGTTTGGAAGTTTACTATATCTTCAGAATCACGATTATGAAATTATGTGAATTTACAGATTGTGGTTAAGTTTTAGCTTCTATAGCTCAAGACTAATTATAGTTGTGGTTAACGTTTTTGTTTTCGTTAATTTTATTTGATATGGTGAAATTTTAAGCTATTAGTAGCTGGCTTGTAGCTTGTGGAGGTTAGTTTACTTCCTAAAGTTAAGTATCCAGCTTAATAATTTTGAGGAGTCTGGAAGTATTGGTGAATATGAACATGATTTCAGTTTGAATCCAATATATCATTGACATGTAAATTCAAATATCATGTTCCATATCAATTTTCTCATTTAAACTCACTTTAAAGCCTTCCTCTTGCTGTAGGGTGGGAAAATTTCGGGGAAGAGGACGAGAGTTTGTTAAAAGTGCCTGAAGATGAGCCAATCGGATCAAGGGAACACCCCTGATGGCTCGTCAAGTATCCCCATGAAGCGAAAACGTGGCCGTCCACGGAAATATCCCAAACTAGATCTGGAAGAGAATGCTCATGTGACAAACACTCCAAATCTGAATATGGGGGAAAATGCTGGTAATGGTGTTCCTTCTGCTCCTCCTGGGTTTTTAGGGAGGAATGGATACCAGCCCCATCGTCGAGCTCCCACTAATGGTGCAGCTGATGTCATGGTCGGAACAGTAGTTTCTGGTGTCATTGATGCAACATTTGATGGAGGATATCTACTTAGTGTTAGGGTTGGCAACTCTCCCACCACTTTGAGGGGTGTCATCTTCAAGCCTGGACGTTACGTTCCTGTTTCAGCGGAGAATGATGTGGCCCCAGATGTTCAAATGATAAGGCGAAATGTGATTCCAAATCCAGCTGAGATCTCTCATTTCCATGGTTCGAGCCCTCGTTCTAGAGACGCCATTCGATCTGTTAATCATGTAACATCAAAACGCAAACATATGGTTCCAGTGGCACCCCAAACTGCTAACCCACTACTGTCCAGAGGCAACTTGTTGCCTGTTATACTGCAACCTCGAAATTTATCTGAAGGGGTACCACTCACTGGTTTACCAAATTCTGTTGCTCCAGGTGCTCCTCCGACTAATGGGTCCATACGCACCAACCGGGTGCCACTCACCAATGAAGTTGCAAACCAATCTTCAGATCTGACAACTTCAATAGTTAAGCAGGTTCCTTCGGTTCCTCCATCAAATGGGTCGATATCTACCAACCAGATTCCGACAGTTGGAAATCAATCGTTGGTCTTCGAAGGTGGACAAAATGAGAATGGTACTTGTAATCAACCATCGACAGAGATGCTGAAGGCAGAAGCCAAATCAACGAGACTCCCAAATATACCTTTTGAAAAACTGGTTACCGAGGTAGTTAAGAGGATTGATACACCCTCACAAGCCCCCGCACATGCCCCCTTACATTCAACTGAGATAGACATTGAGGGTAGCAAGTCAACTGGCAGTGAGCTGGAGGACGATATGAATCAGCCTCTAGTAATTGAACCTCTGCAAGCCATACAGCCTAAAGACCACTCTGTGCCACATTCAAATCCCCCGGAGGACAACAGAAATGGAAAAATGTCTGAGCTGTTGCAGGTAAAGGGACTCGTCTATTACACATATCCTTATGCAATAGTAGTTAACTTATTATCCGAACATGTACATTGATTCTAAACATCTCAACAAGTTTTTTTTTTATTTTTTTATTTTTTATTCTTCTTCTTCTTTTGGCTGGAAAATCAACAAGGTTTTGCAGGAAAGCATGAGGGAAAGTGAGTCAACCACAGCTTCGAGAGTGAAGTCGGATGAACCAAGCCAAACTGCGCTCGGAGGTGAAGAATCCGATCGTTCAAGAAAACCTTCCGAGGCATGAAGTGTTTGCTTTTATGGTTGCCACCTCGTATGGATACTGTGTACATGCTATGGTGATGGACACCATTGCATGATGTGGTAATCAGACCAGTGTGTGGAAAGATTGTGTTTTTAAACGAAGGATGTTGGATAATAAGTACATAGAAGGGTTGTTTTCTTAAATTAGGAGCTGTGGAAGATTTGTTTTTACGCATTTTATAGTTTATTTAAGAATGATAATTTGTTTTGTGGTGTTCTGTATGAGATACTCTCGGGTTCTTTAACTGTTAGATCTTAGTCATTGTGAAACAAAGATTTAACAGTTAAAAAACTTGGAAGTATCTCAATACTCTGGAGGCCAGAGAAAATTCCGGCTTGGAAAAGACAAGGTAAAAATCCAGACCAAGCCGGCACGACCAATAATCCAGGACATGGTTGAAAGCTAAACAACTAAACAAGGGGACAAGTAAGCCTGGGATTTCAGAATATTCTGTTGTTCCTCTGTTTCCAACTGAAGGAATTCAGAGCATTCGTTATGGAAGTTGGTCAAGTTTATATTATCCCTTGTCTGGTCTTGCAATTTACGTAGTATGGAAAAGGATAGCTACTATTTGGTTTTCTTTTCTTTTTTCTTTTCCTTTTAACAAATGATACGATATTTACAATAGTCCAGGACATGGTTGAAAGCTAAACAACTGAACAAAGGGGACAAGTAAACCTGGGATTTCTGAATATTCTGTTGTTCCTCTGTTTCCAACCGAAGGAATTCAGAGCTTCTGTTAGGGAAGTTGGTCAAGTTTATATCCTTTGTCTGGTCGTACAATTTACGTACTATGGAAAAGGATAGCTACTTGGTAGTATTTAGTTTTCTTTTCTTTTTTCTTTTCCTTTTAACAAACGATACGATATTACAGATATACTTTTTCAATCAATTGTTGATCCACATAACAATCCACAACGAGTCATAATTTTGTAGACTCACTTTTCTTTGCATCCGTGTGAGTCAAAATTGAGACCTTTAATTAGGTAAAAACCGGATGCCGCTAGACCAACTGGCCATGTGCAATTATATGGTGGTACTATACCGAAGTGAGCAAATATGAGACAAAGAATTAGATTCGTTAAATTGTGGAACTTGTATTTTCAACTGGTTTACAATTTCCATTACCAGGACCAAGTAGATATGCAACAAAGTCCAACATGCTGACCATTTTTTTGGTCAATCAACATGATATATAACGCAATTGAATTTGATTGTCCAACTTTTTTACCATTTTTTGAAACTTTTTTGGGTATACCGATTAACTCTTTGACTAGTGATACTTCTCAACGTTCAAAATTAGAAGAGCTTCAAAGGGTTTCCTTAATTGTGTCTAGGTCAACAACAACACTTGCTACACAAATTCACCTTCAAAAATTGGTGCCCTTTTGTTCCATAAGCCTAACCTAATTCTAACCAATAAACCAACCATCAGATTATGGTACCCAGGTTTATATAACATATATACACACATCTAAAAAATGGAAAAAAATGAAGCAGATTTGACAAAAACAAGATTGCATGCATGCATATATAAACAATGGAAAAAAATTCCAAGAGAGCTATGGATTACGAACAAATTAAATGTTGTATATGAAGTAAGACATCAGGAATCGTAGTGTAAACAATATGATCGTTGATACTGTTCAAATGTAAATCTACAAATTACAACAACAGAATTAAAGAACAGCAGCAGGTTGATCCATATTGTTCCAAAGGTCGTCCAAGTCTATCATGATGTCATCACCATCACAATCATAAAATTGGGTGTAGTCAAGGTTAATGTTGGAATGCATGCAAGTCATATCTTTTGTTAAAATGCATGCATGAAATAAACATGTTGGATGACTAGTGAAGTTAGGCTAGTCAACCTTCTTTGTGTAAATTAGGCAAGTTAGGCAAGTTAGGAAATTAGGCAAATTAGGCAAGTTAGGCTTATGTTCTCTTTCTTTTTCTATATAATGTTTCATCTTGTAATTGTTTTGATATGAAATACACATAAAAAATTCAACATGGTATCAGAGCAGGAACTCGAAATTCCTGGCTCTGTTGATCGTTTCCGCTAAGTTTCTTTTACTCTAAGCCAAGATGGCTGGAGAACATTATGAAGCTGAGTGCTCGATGGATGCTCTGTTGATCGTTTCTGCTAAGTTTCTTTTACTCTAAGCCAAGATTGCTGGAGAACTTTTACTCTAAGCCAAGATGGCTGGAGAACATTTACTCTAAGCCAAGATGGCTGGAGAACTTTTACTCTAAGCCAAGATGGCTGGAGAACTTTTACTCTAAGCCAAGATGGCTGGAGAACATTTACTCTAAGCCAAGATGGCTGGAGAACATTATGAAGCTGAGAGCTCGATGGATGCTTTAGCTCTACCTAACGTTGTTCAAGTTTGTGGCACGAAGCCATTACTGTTTGTTTGCGGCACGAAGCCATTTCAAGTTTGTTTGTTTGCGGCACGAAGCCATTACTGTTTGTTTGCGGCACGAAGCCATTTCAAGTGGGAATTTGGTAACATGGCGCAGCAAGAAGCAAAGCATTATTTTTACTAAACCTCTTCCTACGGTTCAGTTCATGCGCATTCTGTCCAAGCTTGGCTCAAGGAATCCCCTCGATCCAGCTTGAGGGGGAGTGTTGGAATGCATGCAAGTCATATCTTTTGTTAAAATGCATGCATGAAATAAACATGTTGGATGACTAGTGAAGTTAGGCTAGTCAACCTTCTTTGTGTAAATTAGGCAAGTTAGGCAAGTTAGGAAATTAGGCAAATTAGGCAAGTTAGGCTTATGTTCTCTTTCTTTTCCTATATAATGTTTCATCTTGTAATTGTTTTGATATGAAATACACATAAAAAATTCAACAGTTAAGAAGTGAATTTTGATCCTTATCGTTGATTTCTGATCAAGATTGGAGGGACTAGTTGGTGAAGAAGCCGTAGTGGGATCGGCTACAAAGTAGTGTGCTTGATCAGCGAAACCAGTCGTACCAGTCTGCGGCGGATCATATTGAGTCAGTACCACTACTTGGGTCTTGTGTACTGGAGTAGTAATATTGTGGCGTGTCCGTCGAAGCATTATTCACAAAACCATTGTGCTGAAGGTAATCTTCTTGTCTAGCCATGCCTAGTGAGGATGCCATAGTTGGGTCTGCAATAGAATTTGGTTGGGAAAGACATGCTGCTTCTGCAATGAAATCATATGGCCTCGCCATAGCCGTCATTGGTGTCATTGGTTCTTGTGGATCATGGTAGTATTGTGGCAAGTGCATTTGCTGCTGTTGATTGTCTGGCATAGCTAGTGATGAAGAAGCCACAGTTCGGTCTTGTGTAACAAAGTAGCGTTGCTGCTCAGTGAGCCCAGTCGGCAAGTTTGTAACGTTCGCATGATCGATAGTAGTAGTTGTCTGCTCCTGCTGCAGTGGAATATCATATTGATTAATAACCTCATAGTACTGTGCTGGCTCATGATAGGAGTACTGTGGCTGATCCACATTAGTCACAGCAATACTACTACTAGTACTAGTTGCATTAATATTAGTCTGCTGCTGCTGCTGCTGCTGCTGATTGTAGTGATCAACATTAACCTCAGAAGACATGGGAGCCACATAAGATTCATCAATATTCTCTGATAGCCTTTGAATCTTGTTTCTATTGGATTGAACCACTCGAGCCTCCTCGCGATCATGATCCCGATCATCCGCCTTTCTCTTTCTGTCACAATTCTTTCGAATCCGGCAGACTACATATTCATCATTATTCTGACGACTAGTTGAACTTGATTTAATGTGCTTGACCAGTTTAGGGTCAAGGCTAAACTCGTGCATAATCCAGCAATCGCTTTCTTGACGAAATTTAGTATTCCTGTATTGAAACCTTTTCAAGAAACCTATCGTCTTCCCAGTCTTACGATCTTCGACTTTGGTCCCTGAGTTCTCGCCTTTCCATGTCCCAGACCCTATCGTGCAAGCTATGCGGGAACCCGCACCCTTGGCGCTGGCTGGCTTCAGCTTGGTGAAGAAATAAAGGTCTTCATCCTTTTCTAAATTTTGTCCGCCATTGTTATTCCATATATCTCTTGCCTCCATGCTACCATATAGATCGATCTCAGGAATAACATGCTCATCCCTAAACGGTACACCACGATTCCACGAACCTTGTTATACAGATAATATTCCACTAACTCTTCGTCTCTTGGATGAAACTTGTAACCCACGGGAAAGTTATTAGAAGGTGCCATGCATAAGGTAGGTATAACTAGGTTTTCCTTGGACGTTCTTGACAAGATGAAATATATTTCTCGGGAGGGCTGCTGAGAGAGATGGCACGTACGTAGTAGGGTTTATTATATTATGGAGGAGAAGAAAGTTTGTTTGGGGGTTTAAAGGGATTCCTTGGATCGCAGCGAAGTGGGTTTATGTGAGCGAGTTGCTTGGTTGCCCTCCAATATATATAGATGCATATTAGGGCACCGCCTCTCAATCATTTCCATGTAATTAGCATGCAATTTGATTCCGAGTAAACTTCTATATACATTAGGGTTTCAATTATATATAAGAAATCTGTTTAGATTTGGAAAACTCAAGACTACTGATAATTTTGTGGATAATATATACTTGCATTCCCCCTTTGAACGGATGAGCTTATTTGCTCCCGTAAAAATAATGTATTACCGTACAAATTTTATAATCGAAACCGTTTAATTTCTTAATTTTTATTTGAAGATCACCCCTACCAAAAATCATTTGAATCGGAGATCATTGAATTGAATCATTCGAATGTCTTGAACAAATAAATGATGTGAGTACCAAGTAACATATTCATGAAGAACTATTCATTTATTTGATATGTTTGGATGATTAAACGATTTCCGATTTGGATGAATTTTTGTATGAATAATTTTCAAATAATAATTAAAAAAATGAGTGATTCCGATCTTTGAGTTTATATGTTCAAGATACTTTATTCGCAATTTCGCAACTGGGGGAAATAATATGTGCATCGCCTCATGGTGTGATGCAAGTGTCCTAATTCAGCTAATGTAACCCCAAAAAAAGTTTAAATAAATAAAACACCCACCTCATTTTTATTTTTTGGAAATTAACACCCGGCAAATCTATTGTTTGACTGAAAAATAAATAAATAATACCCCACCCATGCTATAACCCTCTATTTGGATAAGAAAACTAAATTGAAAATTTGGACAAAGTCAATTTTTTTTTTGATTCATAAACACATAAATTTAAAATCGTCGTGTGAAACAAAAACTTGAAATTTGGACAAAATCAATTTCCTTTTTTAGATTTATAAACACAGAAATTTAAAATTACCGTGTGGAGCAAAAATTTTAAGGCCTATTTGGTAGTCTACTTGAATCCAACTTTTTAAACTCAAAAACAATTTTCAAGTTTTAGGCCATAAAAACTTGTTTAGTATGACTATTTTCAAAAACTGAATTCAAAACTAACTCAAAAATATAGTTTATTTCCTAAAAACACAAAAAATGAGTTTTTAGAGTTTTTAAACTTAAATTCACTGGAAATTTTATTTAAACCCATGTAACTTTTTTCTACACCCAACTTAAATTTTAAATGTTAATTGTCTATTTTACCCTATTGCATAATCACTATTAAGTACAAAATGAAATTAATAATAAAACTCAAATTTCTCTATAAACCAAGACACTATAATTAAACCCTAGCATTACCCTTTGTTTATCCTACGTCCATTCCAACTAAAACTCTAATAGTTCTGATAGAGAAAAACAAGCTTTTTTTATTGATGGATAGTGATTTTGAAGTTTTGAATCCTACAACTAAGGTATGACTCGATTTATGGATATTTTGTTTGTTTGCTTCTTCTTTGGATTAAATTTCATACTTATTATATTATATTGTATTTGTTTTTCTCTACCGTCTGTCTGCCCCCAAAACACCATGCATGGACTTTTGATTAGTAGTGCAAAGACATATACTTGATTCTTGGTGCAAATAACGTTTGCCCAACCTCATAAACCTTGACCACTCACTAGCGGGTGGCATGTCTCCATCCAAACCAAAGCATCAAGGTCAAATGTTTTTTCTGGCAAAGTGATGGATTGAACTGGAGCTTGCATCGCATTCTCTGGCAAATTCAAATCTATGGAAGGATCTCTTGGATCTTAAGTCTATGGATGGGTTTGGAAGCAGAAGAAAAAAAAATCCACGGAAATGCTAGTCATATGCAATTATACAGGGGCAATGGACGCCTCTTTGAAGAAAAAAAAACATTCAGTTAGACCATCTCCAACCCTAACCTAAAACCTAAAAATATTTAGCCCATAAAATTTAGGTTTTAGCCCAGAAACAGCTTTTCTGCTCCAACCCTTATGACCTAAAATTTTAGCCCCAAATTTATTAAAGAATGAATTTAGGCTATTTTTTTTAAATTAACTTTAAAAAAAATTATGTTGACTATCCTAAATTAATTTTATGAACATTTTAACCTAAAAATATTTAAATTATGATAAATTTTGAAAAATCACTAAATCAATACATGAAAATCATGATAAACCACATAAACTTAATACAAACGATATTTAATAAACCACATAAACTTAATACAAATGGTAGAAAGAAAAATTGGAAGAATTGTAGGAGAAAAGTGAGTTTTGTGTGGATATTTGAATAAATACATAGGTATTTATAGAGTTTTTGGGTGAATTTTGAGTTAAATAATTTTTTAAAATTATTTTAGCTGTTGGATTTAAATTTGGACCGTTAGATTTGATTATATTCGATCTAAGCCGTTGGATTCAATAAATATATAAATATAAAATTAAAAAAAATATAATTTGAACCTGGACCGTTGGATTAACCAACGGCCCATTTAAATCCAGTCGTTGGATCGAAAAAAAGTAGCTGTTGGGCTACATAAATGGCTGACACTCGGGGGGACAACCCCACGTGGGTGGGCTCGGCTGGCAGGGATGCCTGGCGTTTGCATCGCGTGGGCGACTGGGTTTTGGGGTGTGGTCTTCATAGCCCCGGTTTCAGTCTCACCTTGTGGGGTCCACTCCAATTTGTGGCCTAAACTTGGGTCGATATTTGGCCCCAGGATGAATTTTAGGCCATGGGTTGGGTTGAGTTTTGGGGGAGGAAGGGGAAATTTAGGTTTTAGGTCAGGGTTGGAGTGAGCCTTAGAGATGTTATTTTATAAAGGGAATGAGTGTAAAGATAACTTTACATTTTGAATTGGATTTGAGAGGGTAGTTTAGGTAATAAATTTGGGTTTAAAGAGATATTAATTCTTTAATTAAAAAAAATATGGGTGAAAGGGAGTAAGTTGAGTGTAGAAAGATGTAAGATGAGTTCAAATAAAATTTCTATAAACTCACTCATTTCTTTTCTCTCCCTCCTCCTCCCATCTCACTCCAAATCTGTCTCTCTCTTTTCTTCTTTCTCTCCCCTCTTTTTTTTTTGGGTAAAAGACTGTTTACTACCCTCATGTTTCGTGGTTTTCAACATTTAGTACATCAAGTTTTTTTCGTCTCAGATTCATACCTAAAGTGTAAATTTTGGGACAATCTCATACATCCATTAGTCAAACTGTTAACTCTCCCGTAAAATGTGATGTGGCGCCCATGTGGACACTGACTGGGCGCCACGTGTCATCCACGTTTTTTTTTTCTTCTTCTTTCTTCTTCCTTCTTCTTCTTCCTCCGACTGCAACTTTTTTTTTTCCTCTTTCTCCTTCTTCCTTCCCCCTTCCCCTTCTTCCCCTTCTTCCTTCTTCTTCCTTCTCATTTTCCTTCTTCTTCTTCTTCCTCCGAATCTAGGGAAGTTTTTTTTTTCTTCTTCTTCTTCTTCTTCCTCCTTCTTTCTTCCTCTTCTTCTTCCTCCGAATCTGCCCAGATTCAGTTTTTTTTTTTTTTTTTTCTTCCTTCTTCTTCCTCCGATTGCAACTTTTTTTTTTCCTTCCTCCTTCTTCCTTCCCCTTCTTCTCCTTCTTCTTCTTCATCTTCCTCAAAAAAAAAAAAAAAAAAACCTTCATCTTCCCCAGATTCGGAGGAAGAAGAAGAAGAAGGAAGAAGGGGAAGGAAGAAGGAGAAGAAGGAGGAAGAAAAAAAAAAGTTGCAATCGGAGGAGGAAGAAGGAGGAGGAAGAAGAAAGAAAAAAAAAAGAAAAAAAAAAAAAACTGAATCTGGGCAGATTCGGAGGAAGAAGAAGAAGAAGAAGAAGAAGAGGAAGGAAGAAGGAGGAAGGAGAAGGAAGAAGGAGAAAAAAAAAAACTTCCCTAGATTCGAAGGAAGAAGAAGAAGAAGGAGAAGGAGAAGGAAGAAGAAGGAAGAAGGGGAAGAAGGGGAGGGAAGAAGGAGGAAGGAAGAAGGAGAAGGAGGAAGAAAAAAAAAAGTTGCAGTCGGAGGAAGAAGAAGGAAAAAAAAAATGTGGATGACATGTGACGCCAAGTCAGTGTCCACATGGGCGCCACGTCACAGTTAACGGGAGATTGAACAGTTTGACTAACGGATGTATGAGATTGTCCCAAAATTTACACTTTAGGTATGAATTTGAGACGAAAAAAACTTGATGTACTAAATGTTGAAAACCACGAAACATGATGGTAGTAAACAGTTTTTACCTTTTTTTTTTACCTTTTTCGTCTCTCCTTCAATCCGCTCTCTTCATTCTCTCGGTTCTTTCTCTCACTCCTCTTCCTCTCTATCTCCTCCAATCCTCTCTCTTCTTTCTCTTTCCTCCAATCATCTCTTACTTTCTTTTTTCCTCTCTCCTCTTTCTCCCTCTCCTACAACCCTCTTTTTGGATCTCTTTATCCAGTTTAAGTCATAAGATTTAAAAATTTTAAATCGCATACCAATCAAGTTTATTAGTTTTAAAGAATTTTTTTTCAAAAAATATTTTGAGAAATGATGAAAATTTTCGAATAAGATACCAAATAGTTCCATAGAAATTTGAAACGATGAGGATTTTTGGGCGAATCCGCAAGCTTCCGGGCCTTGTTGAGGCCCTCCCGGTCGAATGAAGCAGGATTCTTTGACATGTGTGATCGCATTCCCTCGACCACTTCCTCCTCACCCCGTCTCCCTCCCTGCCTTCTCTGGCAAACCCTCCGACCCCCTCTTCAACTCCACGTACGTAAAACCCACACCAACGTCGTGCAGTCCATATTTTTTTAATCATCGTAACAGATATAGAATAAAAACATGCATCAGCAGAGGGATGTGAAATTTCAAAATCAAACGAAGAAATACAAACATTGGTTGTTTGAATAATTTACAAGTCACTCTATTGTCCAAAATTGTTCAAATGGAAGCAAAAACCACGAAACTCCCTCCCTTTTCGTGCAGGAAAAGTTCACTACATTTCGAAAAAAACAATGTAAGCTTCACTTCCTTTAGCAAACCCTTTTGCAAAAGTTCTCTCAACTTTAAGGTACAGAAAATAACACAATGAATGAATGCAGGTTGAAAGAATTTAAGGCCAAAATTTTCAAAATCTATAATATGAATATGGGAAAAAGAACCCCTGGCGGAGGTAATTAGTCGAAGAAACATTTTCACCAAAATCTGGGGTTGGGGCGAGCGAGATCATTAGATCCTGGGACTTCAATGAGACGATTAGAAGGGAAGGGAGGTCGCAAAAATGGGATGTGACTTGGTATTGGGGAAAGGCTGCTGTCCTGTGGCCATAGACGGTGGAGGAACACAGAGCTGAAAAGCTTGGTTTGGTGCAGTTCCTGCATTAAAACCGAGAAACGAATCCTTGATCATGACAGTTAAAGAATTCGCAAAACAAAATACTATAATTTTATTACTCAGTTTTCCTTTTTCTAAGAATTTAGATACTTGGTTTTCTTTTCATTACGTATGGAGCATAACCAATAATTTAGTCAAATAGTCATCACAATGATTCTTTACTTCACCAAATTTTTGTTTCCTTCCTTGTTCAATTAAGATTCATCGTAAACGTAATAACTAGCTCATACCTTGGTGCTTGGGAAACTGGACCTGATGTGGAGTCAACACAGGACGAGCAGACAGTGGTGAGATTGCCGTTGCACCCTGCACCAAATCCTTCAATAAAAAAGGAAGGCAGATTAAACAATTGTAAATAAAAGATACAAAAACCATCATGAAAGTCATATTTTGTTGTCTTTCACTATCATTGTTATTTCATTTCAAAGAATGTTGGGACTCATGCCAGTAGAATGTATCAACAACCAACAGGTATGTCTTAGTCAAATACAAACTCAATGCCAGTCCTAAAAAGCATGGAGTTACCACTTCAAACTTGATTAACGAAAGAAATCATATCAAAAGACAGCTTTAATCATAGGAGTTTTCGTATGCCATAGTATCTTACTTGAGAAACTGGATGCACGTATACAAGCTGCCCGAATCGTCCAACCATAACCTGAGGGTTAGTGAATCAGAAAAAGGGAGTAAAAAAATGTAACTGCTCAAAAGAAGTTGACATACAGATGGTATTAATATCCTTCAATTACTTACAGCTTGAGAATTGGGATGAACATAGGGAGGTGCAGCCTGAACAGGATACTGACCAGCATACCTAAGCGTCTGTGCCCTGCTCCCCACGTGTCCAACAATCTATAATCAGAAAAAACAACCTAAGATCAATCCTAACTAGTGCCACAACACCTCTGTCATATATTATGTATTCAATATTTCTATTTATTTTAACAAGACATGTACCGTGCTTTAAACCTTTGTTAGTTTAACAAAACACAAACATACATCTATGCATAGACTCATCAATCTCCTACTCACCAACAAGCATTAAATCCACGCTCACCAACCTTTGGATCAAACAACTGCTGATATTCAAAAAGATATTGTGTACTTTTCTTTTCAAAATAAATATCAACTTGATCAAACAATTGGTGAGTGGATTTTCGTTTCCACTAGTCAGTAAACTGGAGAACACACACACTTATATTGGTGGTGAGCTTCAAGTGAGTGAAGCTGAGCCTTTATATATGTATGCACATATGAACACACGGTAACTTTGCCAATTGCAACTATTTACAAGGAAAGCTTACATTAGTATCATATAATAACCATATGAATTCGATAATGACTACAATACATACAGGTTGTGAAAATTGAGAGCCACTGCCACCATTTCCATTTGTGAAATTATTAATGGGGACCACCTTAAAAGGTAGAGAGGTACGAGATGCAAAAGGATTTGATCCAACGCCTGGCTGAGCAGCAGCAACAGGTACCATGGGGGAGTTGTTTGGTAGATAACCCATGCTTCCCACTGTTGGCAATGGGGGAGGGGTTGATGTCGTGGCCTTCGTAAACGATGGTGAGAATGTTTTTGCTCCTGGGTTGAGCTTAAATTCCTAAGAAAAAATGCCAAATAATATTAATGTTATCAACTTGGTTATGTAAATAGCATACACATCATGAATTTCTAAAAACTTATTTATGTCACCCGATATATTAACTAGAGTAGTTGGACTTGGGATCGCCAGGCATTAAGGTTTCCATAGTATTAGGCCACAAAAACCATAATCTATGATAACACAACTACCAACAGAATTAACACAAGGTTCTTAGGGGTGGTTTGGGAGTGAGGTGCTTAAAAAAAAAGCACCTATGAAAAAAAGCTGTGAGGGTTTTAGGTGTTTGGTAAACTGAAAAAAAAGGGCTTATTTTGGAAGCTGATGTGAGAATAAGCTGAAATCAAAGGAAAAAGCTGAAGCTGCTATTTGCAGCTTTGGAAAACTGGTTTTTTTTCAAAGCACACGGAGCTACAGTGCTCCTTTAATGAAAAGACCCACTATCAGACTGCTTTTTTTTCCAAAAGCACTTTTACAAAAAAGTTTACCAAACACTCTGTTGATTTATTTCACAGCCGCTTATTCTCACAGCAACTTTTTTTCAAAGCACAGCAATACCAAACCAGCCCTTAGTGGCCCAACGTGTGGTGCATAAATAGAAGCATAAACAGATGGTCAACCATTCTAAGTTAAGAATATGAAACAATTTTGTCCCAAAACATATATACTGAACCAATATGAAATCAATTGATAATTCAAGATGAATTGAACATGGTTCATCCAATGGTAGTTTTACCTTGGTACTTCTAGTAAATTCTGAACCCTGAGGAGGGACCATTTCAGTTGAAGTTGCCACCAGATGGCCATATGAAACATCCACGGCCGGATTCAATGAAGTTGTGACGCTTGAAGAAACAACACCAGATGAAATGTCCGCTGAAGTTGTCCTTTCACAACATTGATTTTCTGTATTAACAATTACAGTAGCAGGATCATGAGATACTCCGTGAGGCAATAACTTGGATGGGATCTTTGTATCATGAACTTTATCAGCCTGCATAAAAAATTTGCACTATTATCGTATAACATGATTACAATGTGAGAACAATCTTGGCAGAGGTTATCTTTACATACACTTTCTTCCCTATAAAACTCATGTTTCTGTTTGAAATCATCCTGTTTCCCTGAGGACCCATCATCTTCAACCTGTCTGCCAAAAAATTGACCAGAGCCTGATGATTAAAAGAAAATAATAGCAGACAGTACGCAAAAGTAATTATTGTATGATAATATGATAGTGTTGAGCACAGATAGCAATTAATGTATGATAGTATGATAGTGTTGGACACAGAGAGCAACCATGCCGGCAACCATGTTTCTGTGTCACAGATATAGGAGATTATCCAAATTGGATATGAATAGCTAAACTCCATGCCATAACAGCTGGTAGAGTTTTATCAGCACGTGAACACTCCTGATACCAGTGTCAAGGCAGAGAGCTTTAGCACCCAAAGTGTCACTCCCCAAGTATGAAATAATATTAACAGAAATAAGAATAGAACCCATACCTCCCATTAGGGGCTTCTTTAATCTGCATTGGAAAAAAAATAAAGTTGTAATAAAAACCTGAAAATGCTTTATACAACTTGCGTCCATAAAAAAACACATACTCGGCATCATGGACCTATATAAGATATTCTAATGCCATTTCAACTCATGTACTTAGAGATTCTTTTTAAATGTGATGCATTTAACTCATGTTAGAATAGAAAAATATTTGTTGGTCCATCCTAACAATTTAAGTGTTTGAAAATAGTGGTAAAGCAACCACACTGTTCATTGTATAGAGTCGTTGGTATGATTTGGTTGGTCTAATCAGCACAATGCCCATTATTGTGGAATTTTAAGTCACCCTACACAGTGCACAGAGAGCAGGCACCGCATGCAACTTAAGGTGAATTCGGGAGTAGCTCAAAGAGTACATGGATTATTTGGAAAACATTTTTTAGTAGCCTCCAACATTAAGAATATCTTTAAGTTGCAATGAGAAAGTGTGTGAAGTTAGGAACATTATACTTGCAAACGACATAGGCCCCCAACAGCAAAAGTGTTAAGAAGGCGTGATCAGGGTTCAAATCCCTGCAATCACAACCTTCCAATCTGTGTTGAGTTCTACCAGTGTGTTAAGAACTTAGGATTCTCTAGTGGTGAAGAAAAATTCAAATATGATAGGGAGAGCTATAATATTAAAATAAAAATTTGGTCAATTGCTCACCATTTTTAACTTTTTACGTAGAAATTGATTATATCCACTAACTATTTATTATATCGACTGCTTCTTCAAATAAGTTTCTAAAAACAAAGAATCTGGTGCAGTGATAGCCATAAGGGGGTGCTAAAATTCTTATGAGGGAAGCAGAAAGTAAATCATTTAATTTTACGCCAACCAGTTTTTAAACTCTACAGTTTAGCTTTTCTTTTTATCCTCTTTGATGTTTACAAGATTTTGCCAGTTTTATTAAAGCTATAAATCACTAGGAGAAAAAGAAAAGGGCTTTTGCAGGAAGGCTCACTGAAATGGTGAATAAGCATTCTGCTTTCATTTTTATGACGTGTCAACTGCCACAGATCAATTGAATTCATTTTATGCAACGTTGTTGCATTTTTAGGTGTTCTTGATTTTATTTCATACCCAATTTCTATTTTAGTTTTTCCTTTCACAGTGCTTTTTCTGCATATAATTAGAGTGCTAAAGTTGGCCATGTTTTTGCTCCCTTCAATAGATTATAGGATTTTTCCTTATTTTCTATAAAATGAAAAACAAGCTCGTAAAAGATATGGAATAGTAATATATGACTTAATAAGAAATAAACTAAGCTTATAAAGTATATAGATAGAACTATGCATATAGAAAATAGTTACCTCTGACAAGTTTATCCCATCCATTTTTCCATTTTTAACTTCCAGGGCATTTACAGCATGTTTCAGTGGAAATTTCCTCCCTTCATGCTCCTTTACAGCTCTCTTTGGGGCAACACCATGAGCAAGGCCATTTCCATTTTGCATTGGACCCCTGCTTACATAGGTAATTATGAATACATAACTTTACACAAAATTGAATTTACAATAATAACTGAGGTGCGTATTTATGTAACAGTATCTGTTCCAGCAGGTAAAACAAGCAATAGCACAAGCTATCTGCCAGTACAATCAGTTGCTATGCTGAAAAACTCTTGATATTTTCAGTTGAAACGAACTAACAAAAAACTTCTTTGATCCCCAAAATTTAGAGTCAGAACTTAGTGCAGATAATTGTACATACAAGTTCAACACTCAGAAAATACCTAAAACCATCCATTTTCTTCTTATTTGTGGAAGAATCAATTGACTTCTTTCCATCATTCTTTGAGCACACATCAGAAGAAACAGTATCCATAACAGCTTCAGTTTCGTCGCTAGCTATATTTCCAGTAATACCATCAGCTGGAAGCAAAACTCCCTGAACGATGTACAAAGAGCCACATTTAACTAAGACAGATTGCTTAAGTTGATTCTGAAACAAAAAAAAGAAAAGAAAAAAGAGGAATGAAATGAATTACATACCATAGCAACAACTTGGACAAGGTCACTGGAGCGAATCACAAGAGTCTCGATCAGTGCCCCATTTCCCACATTAGCATCACTCTTCCCCTTTTTGGTCATCCTGGCTTTCTTCAAAACAATACCTAAACAAGACAAAAACTGACTCAATAAATCTTGCTTAGAATCATGTGCCTTGAGTGCTTGTGTGTGAGAGAGACGGATAATTGTAAGTTTATAACACACCAACCGTGTGTATTCAGAATTAAACTGCCGGATAATCTAATTAAAGAGCACGAACGCCACATACTCAGCGGTTAGACAAAAGGATCCAGTCTTTCCAAATCCAATATAACAACTAAATCTCACAGCCAAAATTCCAACTTTTCTATCCTCCTGCGCATTCTCAATAATTCACCCTTGCTCGATGAAAATCAGAAGCAATCATGAACAAAACCCGCTATAAACCGGAGAAACCCAATAAAACAACCCAGATCAAATACCATCTTATCCTTTCCATCCCAAACACAACAGGATCACAATAACCACTCAAGAAAACGAAAACCCAGATACAGTTGAGCTTAATATTGAAAATTCCGAAGCAGTTTTAAAAAATTCACCATTTTCAAAAACGCATTGAAAGGAAAACAAAAGCTCAATAGAACAGAAACGCACCGTACTCAGTCTCCACAGAGGCAGTGTAGAAGATTCCAGAATACACAGAACCGTCCTTGACGTGGACATCAACTGGGAGGCCAATGATGCACATGGTGGCAAAGAGCAAGGCCTCGCTTAGCGAAGAAGAAGAGGACGAAGAGACAGTCTCGTCGTCTGTGAAATCTCTGTTTCTGCAACCCATTTTTCTATTTTCTCTGTCTTTTTCCGATCCAACCCAGGAAGTTTTGGCCTTCTCCGTGTCTGGTTGCAGTCAGATTTTGGAGGTTCGATAACGAGGGGCAGGGGAAGAGATCTGATGAAGCTGCCGCCAGGGAATTCGAAATAGGAATATCGCTTTCTTGTGCGCTTGTGTCTCTGTTTTGTAATGATACCAATATTTAAGAAATTCCCTTCTTTTTTGTTTCTTCTTTTTCATTTTTTATCCCTCACTATCTATGCTCCCAAGTTTTGTGTTTGTTTTTTTTTTTTCCAAATGTTTTTTATTTTATTTTAATTCTTTTTTGTGTTTCTCTTAATATTAATCTAAACTATATATTAATGAAACTCTCTTTTTCAATTAAAAGATGAAAAAAAATTATGAACAGTAACATAAAATTTATTTTTATTTTTTTTGTTGTAAATCATCATCACTTTATAACTGATTTTTATTTTAATTCTTTTTTGTGTTTCTCTTAATATTAATCTAAACTATATATTAATGAAACTCTCTTTTTCAATTAAAAGATGGTGACAATACATTTTTATCTTCTATCACCAAAAAAAAAAAATTTATTATGAACAGTAACATAAAATTTATTTTTATTTGTTTTGTTGTAAATCATCACTTATAACTGATTTTATTATCTCTAATTAAAAATAAAAAACAAACCTCTCCGCCTCTCTCCCCACTCTTAGGTTCTCTCTCACTTTTTTCCTCTCTTCTTTAATTTAAAAAAGTACGGTAAACATTTTCACACAAACTTTATGTGTAGGCATGTACTAGTATTATTTAAAAGCAATAATACTTAGCAATATTTTGTTCAAAAAAAAAAAAACTTTAGCAATACAACTTGAAAAAAAATATAGGGTTCTTCAACTCATTCTCAACAGACATCAAAACAAAGAGCATGGACATCGCTTATAAGAGTAAACCTGCTTTAGTGATGAATTCCAACATAATCTTTGTACCGAAAAGCTGAGATGGTTTGGAAAGAATCACACCTAACCAAAATTAGATAAAAACCCATGATTCGGTTGCATTTTTTGTTTTTTTTGGTTGCTAAAATCATAACGACGAAGCTGGTGGTGGCAGCCAAGGTTGGTAGGGGTGGTAGTGGAAATGAGGATGTGTAGGGGTGAGATGGTGGTACAAATGGTGGAGCCTAAGGTGGTGATGCTGGCTTAGTTTGAGAGAATTTGATACTTCTATATAAAAATGATGTAGCATAAATTTGATACTTATAACACTATTGCTACACATATGAATTTATAATTGTGAGAGTAAAACTTTAGAACGCAACAATTTATAAGTATCACACTCAAATTTTGCGGTCTAATGTAAAGAGCGTGATTCTTATATGAGCTAAATATATTAATCACACTCACTTTTTCCGGCCTGTAGAAGGCTGCGATGGCGTTTATAGAGGTAGCAGCAGTAAGGGTGTGAAAGTATGGAAATAGTGAAAGGAAATAACATAGCAAATAAGCCTGAACATAAACAAACACGAATATCCGCTCCTCAATATATAAAACTGCAAATAACAAACATAAAGTGCATCGTCTCCCGAGTCTCACTCGGGGCAATCAAGGGTGGGAAGGAAGAACACAAAAGAGAAAAAGAAAATAAAGATTGAAAGTTGATATGCACTCCACAACATGATACAACAGCAGCTCGATGATACCCCCAGCTTTCAACATATGAGGCAGGCAGCTGCAAATCACTGCAACGGTGGAAGCAAATTCGCAATCATGCACAAGCCTAATTCGATATCAAGTAACAAAACTGCATTTAAACGAGTGATGATAGTTACCTGCTGTTGCTGTTGATATGCGCCGGGCTGCTGGTAGTTTCCATATCCAGCAGCATAGCCTCCATAATACAGGGCAGGGTCTTGGGCAGGAGGAGGTGCATATGAATATGCATCGTATCCTTGTGGATATCCATAAAATCCAGCACCACCAGCGCCATTCCACTGTGCTTGATCTGGCTGGTTCTGAACCAATCCAATCAACCAACATATATGGTTAATATGAAGTATGTAGAACAGTAAAATGTCAAAAAACAATAAGGTCGCAAATAAAAACCTGTTTGCTTGTAGGACTGCGGCCCCATGAAAGCCGAATACTTTGTCCTCCTAATTGTGTTCCATTCAACGATCCCAATGCTTGCTCCGCACAAGACCTGAAGCAGAGTACATGCACACGACAAACAAGCATATGATAAGTATTTTACAAGGAAAGAAAGAGCAAGAGCACCAAGGAAACTTATATCAAGACTACCAGCAGTGCTGAGCTCTTACCTGTTAGCAAATTGAACAAAACCACAACGCTTGCCTACTGGTATCTTCACATGAACAAGCTCACCAAACTGGCTAAAAACTTGCCTCAACATGTCATCATTCACACTGGGATCCAGACCCCCAACAAATATCTGCACTCAAAAGTTTCAGGAGTTACTATCAAGTAGCAAGAAATGTACAATGCCAACATTAGAACAAACTACGCACTGTTGTATTATTTGGATCAGCTTCGCCTGGATTTCCTTGAGTACTTGGATACGAAGCTGCAAATAACAAACACATAAGCACTAATTTATGCGAGCTAGTATTAGTAGCACAGATAAAGTTTTCCGCACATTCAAGAACTGATAGTTCAGTTTACACCATGCTATTATGGTTCTAAAACTCAAAATCTAAAATTGAATCAGTTTGTCAAGTTGACATGTCAAATAGAACTGTGTGCAAACTTCCATGCAAATTTTCTATACATTAATAATACACTCATTTGTCTAAAGGTCTATGTCCTCCTACTTCAAACTGGCAATGTTTAATGAAGCATTCCATTTAGCTGTTATGGTTAGCATATTACATGATGCACCGACCAACTGACATTCACCTCCCAACACTACCAATTTGATTTTCTAACAAAAAAGGATTTTTATTTTAACAAGAAACAATGAACATCAAAATTATCAAGAGGCAAAATTATCAAGGTCAAAGCAGAAAGGCAATTGGAATATCAAACATAATAAATTACATAAGCAGATACTAAAAAAAATGAAAATCTAAACACGCAATTGAACAGATTTCTCAAAATCTATTCAAAGAGTTAGACAGATCAAGTAGACTCCATCCCATAGAAGTCTAAATGAAAGAGTACTTCATAAATCTATTCCTGATACAATATTGGAATCCCACTTTACCACAAATTACAAAGTGGCACTTCTACCTAAAACACAGCAAAGAGAGGCAGATGATAAGATGCAACCATATAAGCAGCTCACAAAAAATTAAAAGGGAGCTTCTATTGACACTCCAAAAAGTCATTATGGACTCCTCCCCAGTGAAAAGAAATAAGTAGTGCAGTGTCTTTTCTGGAGTGCTAATAACTATTCCCAAATTTAATGGTGTTTTCATTAAATATGTGCAATAGTGCATCGGCTTCAACTAATAGTTTAAGCATTTGATGCAGATTTATAATCTGACTTAAGATGAGGGCTGAAATTTGGGTACACATTCTATCCTATCAAACATAGAGAACATTGTGGAACCGATCCACAAAGAAAAAACACACTGGTTCTTCAACACAAGCGAAGTATTATAAGAAGGATATATAAACTTCGGAAACGGAGTAAATGTAAACCCGACTGGCAAATGGAATAAATGTAAACCCGACTGGCAAATGGAATAAATGTAAAACCGAATGGTAAATGGAATAAATGTAAAGCTGACTGGTAAATGGAATAAATGTAAAGCTGACTGGTAAATGGAATAAATGTAAAGCTGACTGGTAATGGAATAAATGTAAAGCTGACTGGAAAGGTAATTCTTGAGTAGCATTAAATGCCACGAGAAAAGAAGTAAGAAGCTTCTGACATAAACAAAATAACTGACCTAAAATGAGGCCACGCAATAATGTGGAATCATTTCATCTGAAATCAGTTCCAGGCCCTCCAAAATGAGAGCCTCTCGGTGTCCTGCTTTAAGACAACATGAGTTTTACATAAGCTTTTGCATGTTTTAACATAATTAAATGCGCCCAAGTTTTACAAAGGAAAGTACTCGAAGGAAATGACTAAGTCCCGCCAATCTTCAACTGAATAATCAAAACGACGGCAAATTTAGAACACTTGAGAGATCGTCACCTCGAAAATAGAAATTAAAAGCCCTAGTGCAACTTACCAAACCATAGTTAACATAAGGTGCAAGATATTCATAAAGTACAAGTACAGAACAAACATCTAAGAAAAGTATCAACTGCAATGAAGTAGCAAATTCAGCTGCAGAATTATTCGTATGGCTATTACAAACCATTATGCAATACTAACTAGAATACATACCTTTCTGATATTGCTGTCCACCACTGGCTGGTTTCTTAGTAGCCGCAGGCCCAATCCGCATGGGCCTAGTAGAACAAAATTGGCCGTTCATCTCAGTCATGGCTCGCAATTGCTCACCTTCATCAGCAAACCTAACAAAACCATATCCCTTAGATCGCCCTGTGGTCCTATCAGTTACAACCTTTGCACCCTTGACAGAGTGGTAATTTTGTCTAAATGTTTCTTGAAGCATGTAATCAGTCACATCAGCAGCCAAGTCCCCGACAAAAACTGTAAAATCTGGACCATCATCCTGCCGTCTCTCACCAGCACCTAGGGTTGCCCAATTCAGTCTGAAATTCTGCTCCGTGTTAGGCATAAGAGCGCCATTGTATGTCTGCAAGATCTGCTCAGCTGCAGCGCGAGACCTAAACTCAATAAAACCATAACCTTCTGGCAGACCCGTTAACTTGTTGCGGATAACCTTTGCATTCACAGCCTACAAACAACTCAAAAAACAAAAACGAATACAACATAATGGGGTCAGCAAACAAAGCACATGTACCAAGAATTTAATAGCAAATATCAATTGGCATCTCAAACCCTAGAGCAACAATTGGTTGAAATCTTGACCAAAGCAACTATGGTTTAATATTTTTATCGCAGTGTTTTACTAAAATAAAATTTTCAAAAAGTTTGGGTTTTTTATTTTACATATCACATCTAGAACCAAACCCTAAATTTCAAATTTGAAGTAGAACAACTTCAATAAAAAACCAATCGACGTAAATTAATCTAAAGGAAATTCACAGAAATTCAAACCCTAGATGTACCTACACACAGACACACACAAATAAATCCTAATAATCCTACGCGTGCGAGAGTATATTACCTCACCGGTGGGACCAAAGCAGCTGAGGATATAAGCCTCGTCCATCCACTGCAGCAAGTCACCGATCCAGAGGGAGCGGATCTCATCGGGGCCGGGATTCTGTGTGGTCGCGTACTGCTGAGGCGCCTGCTGGGGCCACCCAGCCTGCGCCGGAGGGGCTTGCCCCTGCTGCTGTGGCGGCATCATCATCCACTGCTGCGGCGGCTGCTGCTGGTACTGCTGCTGGGGATCGGACGGAATCTGTTGTGGTACCAATCCTCCTGATGGTTGCTGCATCATGGTGAAGAAAGGAGGGTGTTTGGGTACGGCGATAAAGGCGTCCTCGTGGAGGAGGAGGGAGGACTGCGGCGCGGTTTGGGAAAACCGATAACCTGAATCCCGGATTGGGTCTGAGAAGAAGGAGAGATATTTTTGTGGTAAGGAGGGTTTATATAGACGGGATGTTGTGGTGCGACACGTGGCAAACGAATATTGGTTGGGTTGTGAATCCTACGGAACTGGGATAGATTGTTGACTATTGGGCCGCTGGGCCGGGCCTGGGCCTGAGCAGGGCTCAAACCCTATTTTCTCTTAAACCCTGATTCCCCGTACCTCACTGCAAATCAAACCAGACTATCTCTGTTTCAATGGAAGGAAGATCAGCCTCCGAAAATCAAGGTACGCATCCCCATGCACTCAAAGCTTTTAACTTTCTGTTTGGTTGCCGAGAAAATTTGTGAAGTTATTTTCTTTGCTGTGTTTGCTTTTGAACTGCAGCTACGGTGTTTGAAGAAATGCCTAAACCTACAATTAAAGTGACCCACGAAGCTAAACTTAAAGAGCTACTGCATAATCTTAACTCTGTTGAAATTAAATTATGTTCTCATGCTACAAAAGAGTTCATAAAGTTGCTGAAAGGTGATAATGGAGGTGATTTGCTCCGTTATTATGTGAAGAATTCGGGTAAGTGCTCGGAGCTTCTCAGTGCTTGGAAGCTCCGGCGAGGGAAACCCGGAATGTTTTGTGTATTTAAACTAATTGCTGTTGTTTTGAGTCATCCTGATGGGATGTATATGCCGAATGATGTGGAGAGGATGGGTATTAGCCGGGCATTGGATAAGTTTGCACGGTCGATTATTGAAGAACAGTTGCAGGATGTGTGTAAGGAGTTGAATAGTAAAGAAGCAAAACGCCAAAAGGCGGCTCTTTTGCTTTTGGCTTCCATTGTGAGGCGTGGGTCGGGGTTGGCTTCTGAGGTTGCAAAGAATTTCGATTTCAAACTGCAGGGTTTTTTTAAGATGGGTGAGTTTAGAAAGAAGCAGGGTGAGAAAGGAATGAAGCTGTCCTTGAGGAAGTCGTTTGTGGGGTTCGCAATGTCGTTTCTGGAGGTGGGGACCCCGGGGTTGTTGAGGTCGGTTATACGTCAGAAGGAAATGTACTCTGGTGTCCTTCGCGGGATTGGGAATGATGACGATGAAACTGTTATCTACGTTTTGTCCACATTGAGGGACAGGATTCTTGTGGAAGAGTCATCAGTTTCCCCAAGTCTTCGGAGTGTTCTCTTTGGGAGTGCTACTTTGGAACAATTAGTTAACATCTGTGCAAGGGAGAATGGTGGGCCTTCTGCGGAATTGGCATACAGTGTTTTGGTTATGGTTTGTAACGATTCTAGTAATGGTTTGATGTCAGATTTGAAGAAACGTCTGAAGGGTAATTCAAAGCGACTCGTGGATCTGATGAAGAAGCTTAAAGCAACTGAGATTGGCTACCACAGGGATCTTCTTTTGGCTATTGTTAGTGGAAGACCGTCTATTGCTGCAGCATATATGGAAGAGTTCCCCTACAATCTTGAAGATTATGCGTCGCATAACTGGTCAGATTTATTTATACTAGTGCATCGTATTGTTTAATACTTAATTTTCACTGGTCCCGTTTTCCTGTTTATTTGTATGGCGACTGAAGCATTTGCAGGTTTTCTGTTGTTACTCTTACAGCAAACTTGGTTTCCTCAGTGCGCAGTGGGCATGCTTTTGGTATCCATGACTCTCAGTCTCATAATCCAGCCATGTTTGACAATGTGGATGTGCAGAGTATCATGAAATGCTTGTATCCTCGTTCATTCAGCCGGTCCGCAATCAATAAGGGGCTGCTTCACTCTGATTTCCTAGTGAAGCATGGATCTTTAAGGCTTCTTTTAGAAGCACTGAAGTTGCTGGACTCCTTTCATGTTGTTTTAAACCGTAGAGACCAAAGTTATTCTGATAATAAGAAGGTATACGTATTGGAGTCTTTTAAGCAAGAATTTCAAAATGAAGTTCGAAACTTGCTCCCTGATCATCAGGTTATGTTGACTCTACTTTCGTCTCTGAGTAGTCACTCCAAAAGTCAGCAGTTAAGCTTAAAGAGGACAGCTGAGTTGGAGGAGTTCCCCGAACATAGCCCCAAACGCTTGAAAAAAAAGAAAACAGATGTGGGGAACAAGGACTTAGATATTGTTGTAGGTGGGTTAAATTTTGATCCAGATGTTGCTTCACCTGAGAACAGTGAAAGAGTTGCAGGTACATCCACTGCAGATGCATTGGATAATGACAAGGATGCTATAAATGTTATGGTAGAAATTTGGGGTTTGGATCTTCAATCCACACATATTAATACATTAAAGGATGCAGAGATGTATTTCCACTGTAGGCTGCTCGATGCACTTAAAACTTACCATGTAAGTTTAACTTCATATTTCATTTTGTGCTCTCAAAACTTATCTTGTAAGTTTAACTTTCTAAGTCTCATTTTCTTTGTATCTTTTATTGAGACCTTATGGGGCATGACAAACAGGGTTAGAAACTAAAGTGAGGCATTTTTATTTAATCAACGTAGGGTTCACTTTCTATTGCTTTTTTCTAACACATGCCGATTTAGCATATTTGGTTTAAAGTGAGGGGTGCAGTTTTCTAGCACTATCAGGCATAATTCTTTTGGGAACACCAACACATCTATTGTGGGAACACCAATACATCTATTGCATTTCAAGTAGCATCTTGATGGTTTCATGCCAAGGCATGCTTTAATGGCCGGAGGGAAAACATACCCTGATACATTTAGTAACACAGGGTGCATCCTTCCTACTATTTGCCTCATCCTTTGGAATTTAATATATATGTGAATGTGTATTTTTCTGTTTTTCTAACAGTCTGAAAGTATGTGTTTCATAATCAAAAGAACTGTGATGTGCTGACTTGCAGATGGAATTAAGGGATCGATTTTGATTTCTACTTTCAATCCAAAAAGGCTCCTATGTAGTTGTTCTTACAATGTCCTTTTTATTCTTCTATTGCAGCGGATAATGCCCACTGGCTTGGAGGGATCATTTGAGTTTTTTATGAATCTTCTAAGCAGCCCTTTAGCATCAGAAACAGATCTGCAGTGCTCTCTTTTGTCTTTGTTAACAGAATACGTTGGATTGTCCCCAAAGAGTAGAACTCCAATTAGGACTCCACCCCTCATGTATAAACATCTTTTGACATTCATGAACTTGCTAGTTTTTTCACAAATCAGTGACATAAGGGATCAAGCATATGATCTTGCACAAGCTGCTATGTTAAGTACTGGTGCTTTTGACAGAAATCAGCATGAAATTGCATCATGGTTCTTGTTTTTACCGGGTTTTGGTAGAAGAAAATCTTCTGTTGAAGTACTGGAGGTGGAAGTATTACAAAGCTTGTGTCATGTTGTCATCTCATTCTTATGTGATGCCGTTTCTACTACTGGGAATAGTTTGTTCAAATACTGGGATATTGTTAAGCGTTATACCTGCCCTTTGGAAACTAGTAAAGGTGATTGTGATTCATCTCATTTGTTTAGCATTCTTACGTTGTTCTTATTTTCTTTTGGGGAGGGAGGTTGGTGTGGGGGTTCTTTGATCCTGTACTTTCCAAGTGAACTTCTCTCTGGTATGCAGTTGAGATGTGGCCTGAATTTTTTTTAAATCATAAAATCTTTAGTGGGCATTGAGATAATTGTAGTATAACAACTACAGTAGGATCTCTTCTTTTTTTCTGTATTCTTTTTCTACAAGTTGCATAGGTCTCGTTCTTTATTTATAAATATATTAGATGTAAGAATAATTAGTTACCGGAGGCAGGATCTTTTACACAAATTTGATAGAACTGTTTGTTATACAATACCTAGTTTATTATATTTCCTAATATGTATTTGTATTGTACAATAATTTAGGAAAATGTCTTCTGTTTTTTAAATGAAAGTAGTTGCTATGTATCAGTTCCTCAACTGTATTACAGGCTATTTCTGCATGCTAATTTTCCTTCTATTTTTTATTTTTTTGCAGATGTGACACCTCATTTCAGTCCTCTTACCATATGTGTACTGCAGAAGTGTCTAAGGTTGCTTGATTCTGGATCTGGAACATTTACAATGCCTGAAAAGTCAATGATATCAACATATGTATGCAGCACACTGAAATATCTCTTGCAAACTCAGGTACACGTCTGTTATTTCTTAGCTTGGAATTGATTGCTAATTGAATGCAATCTAATGTGAAATTTAATTTTGATAGGTTGATGCAAGATTGCTTTCTTCCTTGATTTGCTCAGTCTTGGTTGAGAGACTTGGTGACTGTTCTATCGCTGACAATGCTAGGGATAAAATCTGTGAGTGGAGGCCTTTAAAGAATTTGCTGCTCTTTTCACAGAGTATATCTGTTCGGAAAACTTGTGGCATTCTTTCTATCCACAATAAGGCTATGCCTGCTGATAGTTCCTTAACAATTACAATTGAGGAAGTGAAAAGATTTGAAAACAGTAGGGATGCTGGTGACATAGCTGGAATAACCAAAGCCTTTTCTTTCTCAATTATCTCTACAAGTCCCGAGGGAATACTACAAAATTTTCCATCATTTATGACAGCTTGGAAATATCTTCTTGGCATTCCCGTCTCTCTCTTATCATCAATATTTTTTCAGGAACAAACCCTTCTAGCCAGTGTTTCTAAGTTGTGGCCTGATATATTTATTCCTGGCCTTGAAAAGGCTCTATCCAGTATTTGTTGCAGAGGTAGAAAAGATGATGCCCGTGGATCTCTTGACCCTGTTTCTTATGCTCGAGGAATGATATTTAACCAAGATCATGATACAAATGAAGCTGCTTCTGCTGCCTTTTCTTTCTATTTGGAGAAAGCACCATTCCATGTTTTATTCTCTGCCATTATGAGCATTGATGGTCATTCTTCATCGGACCTCTCAAAGATACAAGACTTGCTTGTAGCTAAACTATCTGAGTGCTCAATTGATTGCCACCTTATTTCCCATTTGCGTCTTGTGCTATTTTGGCTTTATCAGATACAATCATCTCATAGAGTTGGACATTTGGTCAACTTCCAACAACTGTCAGAGATTTGTTTAGTTCTACTGGAGAACTTGTTATCTCAACTGTTGATGTTGAATACTGATTCTGATTCCTCTGAAAACTATTCGGTTCTTCTGTCAAGCCAAGATGTTCAAGAAGTGGCTGAAATCATTATCTGTCATCCTGCAATGCTAACATTGTTATCTTGTCCTTTGGGATGCAGTGATGACTTACCAAAGAGTAGCCTAGCGGACAATGTAAATGCTTTGATTAGCTTATCAAGGCAGAGTATTCATAGATTAGATTGTCATGCCTTGGATATATTGGCAAAAACTTGTGACTACTTGTTTACTTTATGCAATGACCGCCAATTTACGGCAGAAGGTGAAATAGGTGCTGGTAAACAATTTGTGAAAGCATTTAACGTCTTGCAAAGGAATCTATTTCATGAAGTCAGGGTCAAATTTGATCAATGCATTGGTACTAAGGATTTTACGCCTTTCCTCCCAACTTTTTATGCTTTACATGTTTTGATTCGTTTTATATCCCCCTTTGAACTTCTTGAATTGGTGCATTGGATGTTTAGTCGAGTTGACATGGATGACATAGAGAAATCTGCTATTTCTTTTGGATCTTGCATTGCTGGTGGTGCTTTCAGAAATCTTTCTAGCTTCTTGCAGCATCCAAATACAAAGAGAAAATCATATGATATATTTTGGAAAATGGAAGAGAACAAATTCAACAGTGACATTATTGAGGAAATCTATCTTAAAATATGCAAGTTTTCCTTGCATTTTAAAACAGAAGTTGTGGATATATGCTTGCTGGAAGCTATAAATGCTGTATGCAGACAGAAATTCAAGCAGCAATGTAATCTTCATCCATTACATATAATATTGTCGAGAGTTATAGCAACCACCCCTGTAGAAATTGTTTCCCATTGCATTTACAGAACCAGCAAGATGAAAGCTAGATTATTGTCTCTTCTTACTGATATGAGTTCCCTGCATTTGTCTACCTTTGGGCACTTATTTTCGTGTTTTGTGAACAAATATAGAGATTTTCAACGTGAAGGCAATGTGATGGAAGAGCTTTGTGTCTCTTCTCTTTCAGATGAGGACTGTATCATGCTTCTGCCTGCTGCTTTGTTGTACTTGAATTCAGCTTCCTTGAAATTTGGAAGGTTGTCTTTTGAGCATTTTAGATATATACCAACTTTTTATTCAAGGATTATTTTGAATGGTTTCCTTCAGTGGAAGAGTTTTGTGTCTAGAGATGTGTTTCAGGAAGAATTTGGAGAGTTTTTGCCATCATCTGCTCAAGAACTTCTCAGTCTGATTGATGATAGTCTTCTTGGAAAAACAATTTGTATGTTGCGTTATCACTTCAGTTTGAATGAAGATGCAATGAAAATGAAGAACCGGTTCCAGCTTTTTAATTCTATTTTCCCACCTTCTGTGTCACAGGATGAGCTGGTAGGTTGTGATATTGGTGGATTGGCTTCTCAATCACTCAATGAATCATTAAACCTTGTAAATAAATTTTTTGCAAAGATATCTTTTGGTAAGGTTTTATTATTCCCAAAAGGTAGTCGGTCAAATGAAGCAGGCAGTGACGTGAAAGACAATCCTTTGGACATTGCATCTAAAAAATTGGATTCTTCAAGAATGCAGTTTATGAACATATTGGTGGGTATCTGGCAATGGATTGTTAAAAGAGTCCCTTCAGTTGAAGATAGTTCTCAAAAGGAAACAAGCACAGATACTTCCTTGTGGAGATGCTTTGAAGCTCTCATATTGATGAACATTCTTGAACTGACCGGAGAGATGTCTGATGGTCTTATTCAATTACAGTCTATCCCTTTCCTAGAGCAATTGACAAAATCAGCACTTCTATATAGGTTTGAAGATCCAACAACTTTAAAATCCATCCGAGATCTCCTAAGTGTGCTGTCAGAGGGAAAATTTTCACATGTTCCCTATCTTCAGCTTCTACTTGCCCATTCTCAATTTGCGCCAACAGTTCGCTCAGAATACAGATCATCTGAGGGTTTCATTTTTGGTGCATTTTCCAGGCCTATGCCTGGCATTCTAAGATCGCTTGTTGTCCCTTCCGCTAACCAAAGTATAATTGATCACAAGTGCAATCTGGAAACAGCAGATCTGTATGCAAGACAGTTGGAGGTTGTCAAGTTACTACGGATGCTCTTTCCAATCAAGGAACATCAACATGGTTTTGACTTTGGTAAAGATATATGCATAAATCTAAAGGAACTGCATTTACTGCTTCTGTCTTCTTATGGTGCGACACTTAGTGAAATTGATGTGGAGATATACAACTTGATACGCACAATTGAGTGTCTTGATGGTTCAAAGCCTGCCAATGTTGCTGGAATGGATCACTTGTGGGGCAGTGCCGTGTTAAAGATAGAAAAAGAACGGACTCTGGAAAGGAATATGTCTGATGATGTCTTGACTGATACTGAAGCAGTAAAAGAACGCCGTAGAAGTCAATTTAGAGAAAATCTTGTTGTTGACCCCAAAATCTGTGCTTCCACCGTGCTATACTTTCCTTATGATAGAGTGGCATCTGAAGAACTACTATGCTTGAACAAGTTTCAAACAGATAATTTTGGTAATGGTCTTTTGGTAAGTCTCTTTACTTGTGAAATAATGATGAATATAATTTTGTTTGAGCTGAGACTTTGGATATGTGCTTATTGTGATAGTTCTCATCCAATTTCGACATTTTATGCAGTTGCATTCTCCTGATGGTGAATATATGCAACGATATAATCCTATTTTCATCTTGCGCTTCTCTATTCATAGCCTCTCCGAGGGTTATATTGAACCCTTGGAGTTTGCGGGTTTAGGCTTGCTAGCTATTGCATTTATGAGTATGTCATCTCCTGACGACAGAATAAGAAGGTTGGGTTATGACACTCTTGGAAGATTTAAGAACACATTGGAGGTAATGCTGTTTTCTAAATTGTTTCTGGCTCTGTAAATGCTTTCTGTGCATGCGGGCGTGTCATAAATTGTGTGTGTGTGTGTAATAGAAGTGAAATACATATCTATTATGCTTGTGCACTTTCCTAATTTCTCATATATTTAGTGTTAACCATAGAAAATATAATGTTAGTTACAACAATATCAGTCCTCTTCAATACTGGAAAGTCATATTTTAGCACATTAGCACTTGAGTCTTACATTAACCAAAGAGCTTTTAATTACTGTTTCTTAGCTAGAATTCTCAATCTTCTAGAATTTCTATTTGTTGAAGTACTAGATATTATTGCATGCACAGTATATTGGTATGTTGATATTTATGACTGATGATCGTACCCAGTGCACAAGGCTCCCGCTTTACGCAGGGTCTGATGATCCATTTAGAAAAAAATTAGGGGTATGTATCCACACACCCCATTTTACTTCTTACACATCCCTTGATAATTTTTGTCCGTTTTCTCACACACCCGAAAAATTAATGTTACTTTGGTTATGATATTCCTTTCGGCGTATTTTGTTTAAGCTGTTTGTTAATCAAAGTTCTACTACCCTTCACAGAGATGTCAAAAGAGGAAGGGTGTCAAGCAAATTCAACTTCTGTTGACTTATGTGCAAAATGCTATAGAAGAACCATGGCAGAGAATCCCTTCTGTAAATTCTATTTTTGCTGCAGAGACATCCCTCATTTTATTAGATCCTTCACATGAGCATTACACAGCCTTAACAACGCTTTTGATGAGATCGTCCAGGTTGAATGTCAAGGTATGAGTTCCAAGAACTTGGTACATTAGTTTTTCTTTTCACATTCAGATCTGTATGAGTCATTTATAAACATTTTGGTCTTAATTTCTTTTTTTTTTTAATTGCAGAATATACTTTTCTTTAGCAATTTTTTTTGGAGCTCCTCTATCAATTTCAAAGCAGAAAGGTTGTGGATACTTCGCTTAGTATATGCGGGGCTGAATTTTGATGAGGATGCTCAAATTTATATGAACAACTCGGTTCTTGAGGCTCTGATGAGTTTCTATGTCTCTCCAATTTCGGATGATGAATCCAAGGAACTAATTCTTCAGGTAACTTTTCTTTTAAGAAAACAATTAATTCTTCAGGGAACTTGTAAGCTCGCTGTAATTTCGGGTGTTTGCTTCTGTCCATACTTTTGCATTGACTGTCTTTGTTTCATAAGTGAAACCATTTCTTTCCTAAAAAATAAAAAGTACCTTGATTTGACATTGTTGGCAGAAAAGAAATCAAAAGAAGCTTTCTTTTCAGTATCTTGTTATCATCCCTAAGTGGTTTTTTTTATCTCAAAAATCTAAATTGAAATGAAGAAGTTGTCATCATCTGAAACTGTTCTGTTGTTTGTTTCTCCTGGGCCAAGAGCGAGTGCATTAAAGTTGGATGCAAATAATTTGGATTTACAACATAACTTTCTGACTTGTGTTGACGTGAAATTTGGATTGATTTCCCAAGGGACAAAAATGAGGATTCACTTTCCTTGGGTTGCAGTTGTTCAAATGTTTGTTTAATGTCTCAAGAGGATACTCGATAATGTATCTTGAAATGTCACAATTTTCCCTCTTGAAATTTTTTTATTTGTATTTTACTTCTACTTTTTTTTATTTTTTATATGTAACATGTCAGATGGCTTTTAAAGTTGCTTTCACATGGCATAACTGTGTGGTCCGTTTCAGCACAGAATGGGGCTCACATGTGCCACACAGGCAAGTAATGGAAAACTTCATTGAAGGCCAACCGAAGGCTAAAATTGCCACGCTGTGCAAACAGTAGGGTGTACATTGTAATGTTGTGATACTTGGGTACCAAAGTGAAACAAAAGCCCATAGTATAGGAGATAAAATGTAATTAGGTTTGACATATGGTTTTAATACACACGTGGACAAGAATACGTGGATACATAGTAGAATCAAATAATTTTCAATCAGCTAATCAAATACAAGGACAAGGGCATTGTTGATTGGAACTACATGCCCTATTTACGTTAAAAACTATTTGTCTTTGAATGAATGTTGTCGCTGTAACACACGAGCTAGGCCTGGTAGATTGAGGTGTCTATAAACTGACAATAAGGGATTCTAAAGAAATGAGTTAGATTTCAGTTTGCGATTTTTTTTTTTTTTTTTGGTGATGCACCTGTATCTTTTGCTCTAATTTAGAAAACTTGAGTCTTCTTAGTGTGATACGGTTGCTTTTGACTTATTTTTATGCAGGTGGTCAAGAAGGCAGTTAAATTACACAAGATGGCTCGTCATCTGGTTGAAAAATGTGGTCTTTTTTCGTGGTTATCATCTGTTCTCTCAGTATTGGGTGAACGGCATTTTAGAGATGGAAAAAGTTTGTTCTTGTTGCAGTTGGGTGTGGTATCAGAGGTATTTACTGAAATTGTTTGCTTCTTTCTTTGAGATTCTATATTCCCCGTCCCCTGAAGTTTTTTGTTCATGTCAATGCATAATAATTGGGGTGTCTGGTGTGATGTCAATTGAAATCTGCCATCTGTACTGTGAACCGTAACTAGAAGTGTCATAATAGCAATGTATGCATGTCCATGTAATGTTATGTTGGTTAGCTTTGCTTAACAGTCTGAGTTCATATTTTCACTATCATCCTCTAACTACACTTGTGAACAACTTCTCCCTTGTGCTGTTTATTTTTTATTTTTTGGAGTGTTACATATCAAAAAATAAAAATAAGAATTCGAAGGAGCAGGCAATCATATATACCACCTCCCATACATTGTCATGGCATTGTAAGGAATGAGATATTTTAATTGGTCAGTATATTAACTATTTGTCAATTATTAACCTCCCAGTGAGTCTTCCAAAGAATAATGTAAGTGTATCTTTTACTCCCTGCTTACTTCCTGTGTTCTTGGTTTTCAGGTCGTCAATGATGTTATTTCTTTGGGAAAAATCAATGAGTGGTTGCAACAATATGCCCTTGAGCAGCTTATGGAACTTGCATCTCATCTCTTCAAATTTCTTATCAGTGATATGACACTGATAAAGGATAACGTTGCTGCTGTCAATCCAATTCTGCGAGCAATAATATTAACACTAAAGATCTCCCAGAAGAGAAGGATATATCAGCCACATTTTGTTCTATCCGTTGAGGGTTCATATAACATATATAAGGCTGTTAAGATATGTGATAATGCAAGATCTTGTGGTACAGTAGAGCTTGCTCTTAAAGCTATACTTATGAGTGCACCTCCAGTGGACATATTTTGTTTGGTATTCTCTCTCTCTCTCTCATACACTATACAATATTAGTCTTCACTGTATTGTTTATACCAAAAAAGCTGAAAACTTGCTATAATTATTTTTCAGAGCCGTGAACAGATTTCAAGTTTTATTGTGTGGGCAGTTTCTGCTGCTTTGGAAGCAGACTTTGCAAAGATGCGTCAGCCTAAAGAATCTCACCTATGTTTAACTAGTATTCCAGAGGAAGAGCTGTATGAGAATTCTTTGATATCAAAACTTCTACGTTGGCTCACTGCTTCTGTAATTCTTGGGAAGCTTGATTGGAAATCCAATGATTTGGACCCCGAGGTTTCAAAGAGGTTAAATTTAAAAACTCTTCAGACTTTAATGGAGCTTGTTGAAAGTGCATCTGAAAGAAAGAGCAAAAGCAGATATGGTTGTGAGGAGATTTTAGCTTCTGCAATTCTTTTCCTTCAACAGCTTGCAGGCACAAATCACCAAATGCTACCATCAGTTGCAGCTGCCCTTAGTCTTTTGCTTTACGATGGCTCGGTTTTCACAGGTATCATGTTTTCATCAGATTAGTTATGCATTTGGATTGTTACAGTTGAGTGTTTGAGTGGCAACATACATTGTTGGATTAAAAACTGGTCGACTTCCTGTATTTGGGGTAACCCAGGCTTAATGTTAATTTAGAAACTCAATATGGTATTTAAGCAGGGAATAATAATGAATGAGAATGCTCAACTGATCCTATGGCATGCTCTCCCTGGATACCCTTTCAGGCAAAGTGCCTAAAAGCGGGTTGGACCAGCTTTCTCAAAACAAATTCGCGGGCCTTTAGCTTTGGGCCAAATTCTTTTTACCGAACAATTTTGGGGGAAAAAAAAATTTCCCGGAAACCAAATCTTCTGTCAAAAACTGTACCAAACTGGGCTTGAGTTGGCCCTGGTATAGTCATTATGGATGTGTCTGCTGGTGAGACATTAGGTTGATTTTGTGAGAGAGCTACCACTTTTTCCCAATGTCTCAGGTCAAGGAAATGTCCTTTCAGCTATTTTTCAGATGTTCAGTAAGAACAATTGAGAGCACATAGGTGAACTTCCAGTTATGTAGACTTACTTCGTAGTTTTGTGTGTATTTGGTCATGAACAAGCTCATCGATTGGTTGCGGAGGTATGGTGTGTATTTTATGTGGCTTTGTTCTAGGTTGTTATAGAAACAGAAAGAATGAAAGTGGTGAGCTGCTTTGGATCTAGACATATTACATAGGATAGTAAAGATGATTTGATCATTCAAAATCATTTTCTCAACTGGTGTTTACAATGCACTCAAAATCAAATGCATTTGCATGTTTATGCTCTTTCTCTGACAGCCGTTTTATATTCTGGTTCAGGGTTCTTTTGTAAAAATGAAAGTGTTGTGAAATCATTGTGGTCGAAGATAGGTTGCCCTGCTGAAGCAAATCTCTCTTGGAGATGGTAATATATACCGTTCTCCACCCTCTTTTTGTCCTTTCCTATTAATATTTCGTAATGTTTTATTGAGATCATTGGGATTGGGAAATTGATCAAGTTTGATTGCATTTGCTAGTGTTTAGACTTCTCCAGGATACGGGTATAAGTTATCTTTTTGTTTACTTGGGAAACCCTATATGATGAAAAAATATTACTAAGCTGACACTGTCAGTTTGATAAAATTTGTTTAAAAATCTGTCTGATATTTGATGTTTTGTTGACCAACTCCACTGCTATGTACCTGTTCGACATCTAACTTGTGGTGGCTATACAATTTGTACAGGGCATTTTACCAGCCGTGGAAGGATCTTACGCAGGAACAAACTGGTTCACAGAAGATGGAGGAACTCCATGCTTGTCACTCTCTTTTGGATATAGTTTCAAATGTGCTAGGCAAACGACCATCAGAATTGCTAGTCTCGTCAACATACGATGTAGATAGGTTTGGTGCATTTGAATGGGAAAGAAGTATTATGCAGACTGAGTAATGCTAATTAAAGCATCCTAGATCCCAGGATTTACTTGCTGAGGCTCCCCTCTTGTCCTGCTCGGCATCTGCCTCCTCCAAGTACTCTCAAGCTGAATGCTGATGGTGCCAGATAACAGTGAGAATCGTTGTGTCGGAGCTGGAAGATTGATCAGAGATTGTGATGTCCTGTAGTTGGTTTAGTGGTTAGATTCTTAATGAAGGGATTCACTAAACATGCTATTTGCAGTAGGGTAGCTTTGCTGTGACATTATGGATGGCTTTGTTTAAAGTCTTTGTGCACACATCACATGTTGAGGTTGTCGGCATGAATTCCATACGTGATTACTTTTGACTTGGGCTCTGTTTGGTTCACGAAATTGAAGGGAGCGCGAAATAAATCCTATGTTTTTTCCAAAGGGATCTGAATGTATTCTTCCCTTGAAGTTATGGTTAAGGTATGAGATTTTTATTATAATTTTTTTTTGAAACGAGGATTTTACAACGATCAGAATCATAATGGCGATATATTGATCAAATGTTGACGACATTATTCATTAAATGTTGATGTATCGATTAAAATTTTTAAAAAGTGATTTTAGCGACTGGAATTTGTCTTTTCATCATTTTGAGCCAATTCCCCATTTTTATTTGAAAAATTAACTAAAATGATCATTTTATCTGTATATATAAAGGGAGAAGGCAAAAAGGTTTAGGGCCTGTTTGGTAGTGTACTTGAATCCAACCTTTTAAACTCAAAAACAATTTTCAAGTTTTAGGCTTTAAAAACTTGTTTGGTAGGACTATTTTCAAAAACTGAACTCAAGACCAACTAAAAAATATAGTCTATTCTCTAAAAACATAAAAATTGAGTTTTTAGAGTTTTTAAATTTAAACTCTTTTTTTTTTCTTCCTCATCCCCTCTCACTCCAAATCTATTTCTCTTTTCTTCTTTCTCTCTCCTCTTTTTTTTTTTTTTTTTTATCTTTTTCGTCTCTCCTCCAATTTTCTATCTTCATTCTTTAGGTTCTTTTTTTCACTTATCTTCCTCTTTATCTCGTCTGATTCTCTCTCTTCTTTCTTTTTCCTTAAATCATCTCTTACTTTCTTTCTTCCTCTCTCCTCTTTCTACATCTCTTGCTACCCCCTCTTTTTAGATCATTTTGTTATAGTTTAAGTCGTAAGATTTAAAAATTTTAAATTGGAAACCAATCAAGTTTTTGAGTCTTCAAGAAAACTGTTTTCAAGAAATGTTCTTAAAAAATGTTTTGAGAAATGATAAAAAATTTCAAATATGATACCAAACAGGCCCTTAAGTTTTTATAATACTCAAATTATTCTTCTCACTTTAGGAGTTCAAAATTTAAAAAAAAAAAAATCACAAAAAAATAAGTTCACATAGTGGGGCTGGGCGTGATTAATTTAATAAAAACAATAATACCAAAAACAAGTAAAACAATAAAAGAGCCAAGGCATGTGTCAAGAGGATTGTAAAGTGTTAATTGAAGGTTTGATACCACAACTAAAAATTCATAATCAGTCTTTGTCCTTAAACTTTAACAATGCGTAGCAAAAATTTTGTTGGATAGCTTCGTTTAGTATTCTGTCCCATTCTTGCCTCTTTAAATCTTTTATTTTGAATGAAATTCTAAATAGTGTTACTGAAAAGAATCATTGCTCCACAATCCAACACAATCTAAGAATCAGTGCTACACATGCAGTCCCCATTATAACAGTAACCAATACTCATGAATCTTTAGTTTAGAGAACAAAGCTCCAATTGAGCCATATATTAGGAAATAGTAAAAATTAGGAGATATGTTTCTTTTTGCACCTGAGTTTGAATGCATCCATTTCATGTACAAATCAGAATATAATCAAGTTCATGCACTGATCATAGATCAAATCAAATTATCAACAAACAAAACGCCATTCAATTAAGAGTGTCGATCATATCTCAGTCATTGGAACAAGGACAAGGACTTGACTGGCTGCAATGTCCGACTCTAAATAATCTTTCATGGTGGTGACTTTTCAATGCAGAAAACAACAAGAGTGATCAACAAAGACAGAAAAGAACGAAATAAAAGAAGTGAACTAAATACGAAAATTGCAAAAATTGCTGAAAAGGTCGTGTAGCCGATGGAATCGGTGCAAGTATTGTCCTCTCTACAATTAATAATTGGACCTTTCCAAATCTATAAAATCAAGCATCAGGGACCAGTACTGGTGGGGTTTGGGCCTTGTACATTTCCAAATCAAACCAGTGTCATTATGCATTGAACAACTCAAAGACGAGTAGGAATTTCTACTCAAAATTTTTAGTATTTTATGTTGGAGTAAAATCCGGTTCTCACAAGGTTTTGTGGTCTCACAATCATTGTACGTTACTTGAGGATCAAGTTATAGGATTAGGGAATTAACTTGGACTTTACCGGTTGCAAAAGGAATGTAATATTAAGTTGTTATTCTTGCTAAAGGGGTTCCTAATCCTGATTGGTTAAGGAGATATAGACATATTCAGTTACCTATTAGGTCTCAATGATGGGCTAAGCCTCTTAGGTTAATATGTCTATATAAGTGAAGGTCCCTGCGTTTGCTGATATGCGCAATATTCTAAAACTCCCATACGGTTTGATTGCTAAGGATCAGTACAACGTAGAAGACTCTTTGCACACCAAGGTTTCACGCATGGCGTCTCCAGGTTAGTTACTTATATGTGTTTTAATCTATATAGGCTAATAAAGTTTTACATGTGGTATCAGAGCGTAGCTTGTATGATTAGGACCTTAAAAGAAAATTAAATTAGAAAACTTGGTAAAGTTCCTTTTCTGTCGTTCATCATGTTATAGTTTATAGTTTTCTGGTTCAGTTTTTTGCCTTAAAATAATTACGCATGATGGCCGTTATGTTTTTCAATTATCTGGCATTCAAAGTGGATGATGGGTTTACATTATTATATTGTTGTGCATGGATGCCGTGTTAATTAACGTATTGCCAATATAAGGACTAATTGAAAGACATTGAAACTGGACATATATTTGCATGATGGATTGTTTCCAGGTTCTAGAAAGACATGTCTGATATAAAGATTAATAATCTGACATGCATAAAGTAATATATGATCAAGTTTTTAGGTATCACTTGGTTGATATCGATTAAGCAAGCCGTAGCGGCTTAATTGATTTGAGTGGTCTCTAAATCCAAAGTCTTATTGATCAAATTGTGTTGTTTTAATTATAACGATTACGATAATCTTCTTGCTCGTAAGTGTGGATTATTATAATTGGTTCAATTAGACAATAGCATGGTATGGAATATATACTGTAAGAATTTGTGGAAGGTTTTCTTCTTGCTCGTAAGTGTGGAAAATTTTTCATGAAAGTAATTCTTATAACTATGTATTTTAGTGCCACGTACATATTAACTTTCTTGCCCGTAGGTGTAAGTTAATTATGTTTTGAAGTTTATGGGGATTAAGTATGTATTGTTTGTTTAAATCTTCAGCTGTCAATGCTTCTTTGAATTTCAATTCAATCCAAGCTTTAACTGGGACCAACTATAAAAAGTGGAAGCAAGACATAGAGATTATTCTAGGTCTCATGGACTTAGATGTTGCTTTGAGAGAGGAAGAACCAGATGTTCCTGAAGAGGACGACTCGACTAAGATTAAAAACAAGTATGAAAAGTGGCATAAGGCAAATAGGATGGCAATTCTCATTATGAAAAGGGCAATGTCTGACACTGTGAGAGGTGGTATTTCTGATACGGATAGTGCTAAGGAATTTTTGGCATCAATTGAAGCTAAGTTCAAGGAATCCGACAAAGCTGAAACCGGAAACCTTATGAACTCATTGATGACAACCAAGTTTGTCGATGGAAGTGTGAGGGAGCACATATTGGGGCTGATTGATATTGCTACTAAGTTAAATGCTTTGGATGTTGCAATTAGTGATCCATTCTTGGTTCATGTGGCTCTCAACTCTTTGCCTTCGGAGTACTCTCAACTGAAAAGCACCTATAATGCTCAAAAGGAAAAGTGGGATCTCAATGAGCTTATAGCTATTTGTGTTCATGAAGAGCAGAACATAAGACATGACAAGAGCAAGGTCGCTAATTTAGTCCACACCCATGCTAAGAATTCAGTCAAAGAAATTTCCAAAAACCCCTCCTACAAACCTAAAGGGTCTAACAACTTCAAGGCAGCAAACAAGCCAAATGGTTTGAAGTGTTTTTTCTGTAAGAAATTTGCCGGACATTTGAAAAAGGATTGCCCAAAGTATAGGCGTTGGTTGGAGAAACAAAAGGCTAAAGGTAAGAACATTGTGTTTGTTTGCTTTGAAACTAGTTTGGTTGATGTTCCTTCTGATACATGGTGGCTTGATAGTGGTGCTTCTGTGCATATTACAAATACCTTGCAGGGGTTCATAAGCAAGAGGGTGCCAAACAAGGATGAAGTAAGCGTGTTCGTAGGCAATGGAGAAAGAGTACCGGTGGAGTTCATTGGAGTAGTTCGACTTGTTTTGTTTGTTTGCTACCCGCTCGTAAGGGTGGGGTGCCCCTACTAACCCGAGGGGCTTAGGGCATTAAAGCGATTGATGGGTGATGGAATCTTGGTCAAGCGAGGTCATGGTGTTTGAAATCTGTTCACCACTTGTGAATTACAAATACCTTGCAGGGGTTCATAAGCAAGAGGGTGCCAAACAAGGATGAAGTAAGCGTGTTCGTAGGCAATGGAGAAAGAGTACCGGTGGAGTTCATTGGAGTAGTTCGACTTGTTTTGGATTCTGGTTTTGTTTTAGATTTAGAAGATGTTATTTATGTACCTTCAATGAGAAGGAATTTGGTTTCCGTTGGCAAACTCATCAAGAATAAAATTTTTCCTAGTTTTAATGAAGATGGCTTCGATATTAATCACAAGTTGAATTTCGTTGGAAGTGGTCTATTTGTTGATGGTTTATTTAAACTAAATTGCAAGGTTCCATTTGTCTCCATGAACACCGTAGGAGTTAAGAGAAGGATTTCAACCAATGAAACTTCATCCAAGTTATGGCACAAACGGTTAGGACATATATCAAAGGAACGAATGCAAACTTTAACAAAAACTGAAATTTTGCCACCACTTGATTATCAAGACATGGATGTTTGTGTTGAATGTATAAAAGGAAAAATGGTTAACACCAAAAAGAAGGGTGCAATTAGAAGCCAAAATCTGCTGGAACTTATTCACACCGACATTTGCGGTCCGTTTCCCACACCAACACATGATGGTTTTAAATATTTCATCACCTTCATTGATGACTATTCAAGGTATGGCTACTTATATCTTTTGGCTGAAAAATCTGCTGCTTTTGAAGCTTTTAAAATATATAAAGCTGAAGTGGAAAACAAATTGGACTTAAAGATCAAAGTTGTTAGATCCGATAGAGGCGGGGAATACTATGGCAAGTATGATGAAGCTGGCCGTCGTCCTGGACCTTTTGCACTGTTTTTGGAAAAGAATGGCATTGTAGCACAGTACACTAATCCTGGAACACCTGAACAGAACAGAGTTTCGGAAAGACGAAATAGAACTCTTAAAGATATGGTGAGGAGTATGATATGCTGCACAAAGTTGCCAATGTTTTTGTGGGGTGATGCTATAAAGACAGCAAACTACATCTTAAATAGAGCTCCTAGCAAATCTGTTCCAAGCACTCCATATGAATTATGGTACAAGAAGAAACCGAGTGTATTTCATCTAAAAGTTTGGGGTTGCAAGGCAGAAGCAAGAGCTTATAATCCATTGGAGAAAAAGTTAGACCCAAGAACCATTAGTTGTTTTTTCATTGGATATCCCGAAAGGAGCAAAGGTTATCGGTTTTATTGTCCAAATCACACCACAAGAATTATTGAAACTGGGAGAGCTAAGTTTATAGAAGAGTCGGTTGGTGATTTAGAGGTTGAAAGCTTTAGCTTTGAAGAGGAAAAGGAATTAAATAATGAACAAGGACCTGTTGTACAAGAAGATGTTGTGGTTAACTCTACCATGGCAGCAAGTGATGAAAGTCCATCTCTTAATGCTCACGTGGAAAGTGAGCAGCAAGAAATTGTACATGATCACCATGATATACCAATCCAAGTGAGTGAGCCCATAGTCCCTGCTAGTAATACCGATGACCAAAACCAAGTCCTTTTAAGAAAATCCCAAAGAATTAGAAGGCATGCAATATCGGATGATTTTATTTGTTATCTACAAGAATCTGAATTTAATCTAGGAGAGGTTGATGATCCAATTACATTCAAGGAGGCCGTGACTAGTTCTCAAAATGAAGAGTGGTTGAAAGCCATGAAGTCTGAGCTTGAATCAATGAGTAAGAATGGAGTTTGGGAGCTAGTACAATTACCAAAGGGGTGCAAGGCTATAGGATGTAAGTGGGTATTCAAAACCAAAAGAGATTCTAAGGGAGATATAGAGCGATATAAGGCTAGATTAGTAGCCAAAGGGTTCACTCAAAAGGAAGGAATTGACTACAATGAGACATTTTCTCCCGTTTCTACCAAAGATTCATTTAGGGTCATAATGGCACTTGTAGCTCACTTCGACTTGTTTCTACACCAAATGGATGTAAAAACTGCATTCTTGAATGGTGATTTGGATGAAGAAATTTTCATGAAGCAACCGGAAGGGTTCATTCAAGAAGGGAGAGAGAATTTAGTGTGTAAGCTCAAGAAATCCATTTATGGTTTGAAACAAGCCTCAAGACAATGGTACTTGAAGTTTGATCAAGTTATACAAGATTATGGTTTCATTGAGAACCCGTCTGATGAGTGCATATATCTAAAATTCAGTGGGAGGCATTTTGTGATCTTGGTACTTTATGTAGATGATATCTTGCTAGCTAGCACAAATCTTACCCTACTCCATGAGACAAAGCTTTTCTTGTCTAATAGATTTGAGATGAAGGATATGGGAGAGGCTTCTTACGTCTTGGGGATAGAAATTACTAGAGATAGGAAGAATAAAATACTTGGCTTATCTCAAAAGGCTTATGTTGAACGAGTTTTGAAAAGGTTTGAGATGCAGGATTGCAATGGTTGTGACATTCCCATGGCAAAGGCAGATAAGCTAAGTAAATCCCAATGCCCTAAAACTGAAACTGAAAGGGTAGAGATGGCTGGAAGACCCTATGCTTCTCTTATTGGCAGCCTCATGTACGCACAAGTGTGCACTAGACCCGACATCGCTCAAGCAATTGGTGTTTTGTCTAGATATCAATCTAATCCAGGTTTTGCTCATTGGATGGCTGCAAAGAGAGTAATGAGATATTTGAAAAGGACTAAGACTTATAAACTCTGCTATAGAAGGACCAATAATCTCGAGTTGATTGGCTACTCGGATTCGGATTTTGCGGGGTGTGCAGATTCTCTCAAGTCTACTTCCAGCTACGTTTTCATGCTCGCTGGGGGAGCAGTGTCTTGGAAAAGTGCAAAACAAGGGGAAGTTGCAACATCTACAATGCAGGCTGAATATGTAGCTTGTTATGAAGCCACTTCACAAGCTGTGTGGTTGAAGAACTTCATATCTAGCATGAATGTTGTCGAATCGATTGCTAGGCCAATTCAGTTATGGTGCGATAACAAAGCTGCTGTTTTCCATGCTCGGAACAACAAAAGGTCTAATGGAACTAGACATTTGGATCTCAAGTATAAGATGATTCGCAAGGAAGTCAAGAAGCAGCATATTAAAATTGATTACATTGATACTAAGTCAATGTTGGCGGATCCACTTAACAAAGCTCTTCCTAATGCAGCGTTCCATGTGCATGTGAAAAACATGGGCTTAGTTTTCGATTTTGATGCACTGAATTAGTGGGAGATTAATTTATTTTAGTTAGTTCCCTTGCATTGATTCTAGAGTTAAGTCACTAAAACTATTAGTTTTGGTTGGTTCGTGAGTTTGGATTATAAAGTTTGAAGCATTTTCAGTTATTTTTATTATGAACTTGTTGATTGTTTTATATATTTGTGTGGCTGTTTGAATGCAGCTATGAAGTAAAAAGTAAAGTTAATGCTTTAAAGTCACAAGCATTTACAAGATGATATGAAGAATGTTTTCAGATACTGTTTTCATTAAGAGTAGAAAACTAAGGTGTTCTGATACAGTTACACCAGTCATCATGCTAGAACTGACTGGGTTTTGGACATAAGGTTTCAGTCGTTATTCTTCATTCTTTTAATAGTTTTGGAGGGCTTCGGTTGAAGCATAAAGCAGACTTTTATGGTCTGATCAAGGAGGACCTTAGAAATTAAAATATCAATATATTACATCAAGTCTGATATTTATATTTCGATTTTCTCACTTATTGATGTTTCATGTGATTAACCATGCTCACATATGTGATTATGAAGACTATGGACGTTGCTCTTGTCCAATAGACTTGTTAGTTCTATGTGATTGTGCTAATTGACAGAAGCTATAAGGAACTTTGAGTTTAAGTGATTTCCATGGCCACTAAAGTAATCCTGATTTGTTTTCTCTTAAGTTAAGTTTAATACAATGCTTGTTTCGACCAAGTGGGAGAATGTTGGAGTAAAATCCGGTTCTCACAAGGTTTTGTGGTCTCACAATCATTGTACGTTACTTGAGGATCAAGTTATAGGATTAGGGAATTAACTTGGACTTTACCGGTTGCAAAAGGAATGTAATATTAAGTTGTTATTCTTGCTAAAGGGGTTCCTAATCCTGATTGGTTAAGGAGATATAGACATATTCAGTTACCTATTAGGTCTCAATGATGGGCTAAGCCTCTTAGGTTAATATGTCTATATAAGTGAAGGTCCCTGCGTTTGCTGATATGCGCAATATTCTAAAACTCCCATACGGTTTGATTGCTAAGGATCAGTACAACGTAGAAGACTCTTTGCACACCAAGGTTTCACGCATGGCGTCTCCAGGTTAGTTACTTATATGTGTTTTAATCTATATAGGCTAATAAAGTTTTACATTTTAATCATGGAGCTTATACTTATGATTAGAACTATTCATACTATGAATTATATTGTAAAGATCATCTCTATAAAAAATAAATTATAAGTTCGTTTAGTCAATCTATTGTAGCAAATACATAGACTGTTCATAATGCTTTTATCAATACCGTTTATTTGTTTTTAAATAGTTTGATGACTAAACGATCTTAGTTTTAATTGATTTTTTTTTTTTTTTTTGCAAAGACGATCTTTATATAGTGATTTATAATATGAACGGTTTTGATTATAAACACAAAATTCTATAAATTGACAACAAACAATTTTAAAAAATTTTGAGTAGGAGTTCCTACACATTTTTAAGTAGTCAAATATTGTTGATATGCATTTTAGCCCATTCCACAAAGTCAAATCTGAGCATCTCTGGACAGTTATTTCATCTCATCCAATCAGTTTTCTTATTTTTTTTTGCAGTGAAGACAATGGAGGGAGGGGGTCGTTGACTTATAATCCTGAGCATCCATCCGAGTACTTCAGTTCTAGCGTCGATCATCGCTTACAGAGTTTTTTCTGCGATCGATCCCGTGCTTGTTAATGGCTGCTTTTTCTCCTTCTTCTTCATCCGAAGGTCGTTGGAAATACGATGTCTTTCTCAATTTTAGAGGCGAAGACACACGTAAGATCTTCGTCGGCCATCTCTACAAAGCTCTGGATCAGAAAGCAATCAACACCTTCATCGACGCCGAAGAGCTTCGAAAAGGCAACGACCTTTCGGAGCTCCTTACAGCTCTTAGCAACTCGAGGCTATCGATCGTAGTTTTTTCCGAAAACTACGCTTCCTCGACGTGGTGCTTGAAAGAACTCGTCCAGATAATGGAATGCATGGATACACACAAGCAGATAGTGGTGCCTGTATTCTACCAAGTCAATCCATCCGATATCCGTAAACTCGAGGGAAGTTTTGCAGAAGCTTTTGCTAAACATGAACACCATTCTAACGTTGACGTGAAGGAGGTGCAGAGCTGGAGGTCCGCTCTTGCTAGAGCCACCGATTTGTCCGGTTGGGATTCGCAAAATTATAAGTATGTTTAATTTGTTCACACGCACTTGCTATTAACGTATTTTCCTTGTACAATTATCATAACTAAAAACTGTTTATTTTTTTTAAGGAGAAATTCGGTTCTCATCTTTCCTTTTACTAATCCTATTCTTTTTCAATTTTTGATCAAGTCCTTGCATATTAATAATATCATTAATGATTTCAATAATAAAATATTTTTTTATTTCTAAATACGTTTATTTAATGTTAAAAATGTTACAATTAGTATATTTATATTTATGACCAATTTTTTTATCATATATTTTTAGTTTTAGTTTGTACCCATTTTTAATTTATAATTCTTTTTTAATTTGTACCAATTTTTTTTTTCAATTTTAATTTGTACCCATATTTTATAGTTTATTTGTATATGTACCCATATATATATTTTTTTAATTTTTTTGCTAAATGGACCCATGCTAATTATATGTACCCATTCATGTAAAACTTTTTTTAATCTTAAAATGTACTCATTCTTAAATATACCAATTTGTTATATATAAAATGTACCTTTTTTTATATAAAATCTATTCAATTTTTTTAAACCATTTTTAAACTTATATGGGTACATTCTTTTTTCTTGGATTTTAAAATGTATCCATGTCAAGTTTAATAGAAGAAATTTACTAATGTTATTAAGCCTAATATCTTTTTTTTTTTTTTTGTGATTTTGAAGAATGTACCCATGTTTTGATACAATAATTTTTTTGGTTAATTTTGATGAATGTACCCATGTTTATCTACACACACACACAATAGTATATTTATATTTTAATATTTTTAATCCCACAAATTATGGTTTTTTATTTAAAATCTCATTTATATAAACAACTAAAATTTCTAATTTTTAATTTTAAAAATATAGTAACGTACATATAAATAAATTATCACATTGATTTCAGGGACCTCGATAAAAAAATTAAAAATCAATAAGGTTTCAATCAAAGAATATTTTTTTAATCATTATTTAAAGATTAACTGGAGATAATTAGTCACCCTTACATATAGATGGCTAAATGTTCACCAGTTTGATTAGTTTTTGCATGCATATGATCAAGATAATGAAAAATTCAGATTATGAAATTTGTGCGATTAAGTTAAAATATGTTAACCACAAGTAAGTGAACATGGTGGTGCATGCAACAAGTATTGCCCTTCTAATTATTCAGTTTTCGTTTACTATTTTGGGCTGGTTAAAAAATGTAGCTTTTGCTTTTACGCTTTCGCAATGCTAATTCTAAAACTTCTCAGGGATGATGCCAAGCTTATTGAAGATATTGTAGATGATATCTTTAACAAATTGATCCACGTCTCATCAAGCAAAGATAATGGCTTGGTTGGAATGGATTACCACATAGATGAAATGAATTTACTATTACGTCCTGGGGTGAATGATGTTTTCGCTGTTGGAATATGGGGTATGGGAGGTATAGGCAAAACCACCATCGCTCGCGCTGTTTATGATGAAATCGCTTGTCAATTTGAAGCTTGCTGCTTTCTCGAAAATGTCAAGGAAGGCTTCTCGAATAAGGGTGCAGTACATATGCAGGAAGTGCTACTTTCTAGAATCTTGAAGGAAAAGATGCGGAGTTTAGGCACGTTGGATCGAGGTTCCAAAATGATAATGGAAAGGCTACGAAGGAAAAAGGTTTTCATTGTTCTTGATGATGTTGACAAATTATCCCAAATCGAAGACTTACTTGGAAAGCAGCATTCATTTGGTGGTGGAAGTAGAATCATTATAACCACTAGAGATATGCAATTACTAAGTGGAGTTGATGCTGTATATAAGCCCAAGAGCTTAAGCGAGCCAGAAGCTCTTGAACTCTTCAGGCAGTATGCCTTCAGAACAAACCAATCCACAACAGATTATGATCGTCTCTCGAGGCTTGCCCTACAACATGCTCATGGTGTGCCTTTAGCACTTAAAATCTTGGGAGCTTTGCTTGATAACAGAAGTGTACGGGAGTGGGAAGATGTGTTGAAGAAAACAAAGAAAACTCAGCTCATGGGAATTCAGGATGTTCTTAGAAAGAGCTTTGATGGGCTAGACGATTCAGAGAAGGACATATTTCTAGATATTGCATGTTTCTTTAAAGGGATGGAGAAAGACTATGTAACTAAAATTCTTGATAGCTGTGGCTTTTATCCCCATAGTGGATTAGGAGTACTAGTTAACAGAACTCTCATCACCATCTCAGATTACGATACGCTTGAGATGCATGATTTACTGCAAGAAATGGGGTGGGAAATAGTCCGCCAAGAATCTAATAAAGAGTATGGAAGACGAAGCAGGTTATGGATTTATGAAGATGTTCATCGTGCATTAACTCAAAATACAGTAAGACATATTCATTACCTCTTTCTTTTAAGCATGTAATTGAGTAGAAAGCTGAAGTACGACAAAAATCAAATTCTGGATATTTTCACTCACTGAATTTCCACTGTTTGGTTATGTAGGCTACAGAAGCAGTTGAAGGCATAACCCTCGACTTGGCCAACTCAGAAGAGGTATACTTCGAAACTGAAGCTTTTGTTAGAATGAAAAAATTAAGGCTTCTCAAGATCCATTGTAGCCGATCTGTGGTATACGCATCATGGGAGCATCTATCCCATCCAAATGATGACTGTAAACAACACATGAGTGGGGATTTAAAATTTCTCTCTCATGAGTTGAGGTGTCTACTCTGGCATGGGTGCCCCCTAAAGTCCTTGCCATCCAATTTCCACCCCAAGAATCTTATTGATCTTGAAATGCCTTATAGCCAGATTGAACAACTTTGGGAAGGAACCGAGGTACGATATTCATTTTTCATATGTTTCTTTTGAATGGTTATGTTGTCAGATGCCTTATTATTTATTAGATGTTTTACTGGTTGTCGTTACAGCATCTGGAAATGTTGGAAGTCATCGATTTAAGACATTCTCAATACCTTAACAAAACCCCCGACATCACTGAAGCAAAAAATCTTGAGATTCTAAATCTCGAAGGTTGTACAAGTTTAACTGAAGTCCACCCATCAAGCAGAATTCACATGAAATCTCTTAAAACCCTTGTTCTTTCTGGCTGCTCAAATCTTGTTAAGTTTCCAGAGATTTCAGGAAGTATGCAGGAGCTATCAGAGCTTTATCTAGATCAGACTGCAATTGAAGAACTTCCCTCATCGATCAGAATTCTTACGGGGCTTGTTACTTTGAACCTAAAGCGTTGCAGAGAACTTAAGAGTCTTCCAAGCAGCATTTGTCAACTCAAGTCCCTTAGATATCTTACTCTATCTGGTTGTCCAAGACTTAAGGAGTTCCCAGAAATTGAAGAAGATATGGAAGGATTAAGAGAGCTTCATTTGGATGGAACATCTATCACACGGATTTTCCCATCAATTGAACGGCTTCAGGGGCTTGTGATACTAAATTTGAAAAATTGCAAAAGCATCGTCTGTCTTCCAGACAGTATCTGTAATTTGGCATACCTTACCCGTCTCACTGTCTCTGGGTGCTCAAGGCTTTGTCACTTGCCTGAGGGCTTAGGAAATGTAGGATCCTTGAGGGACATTGATGTTAAGGGAAGTGGTTTACGTCAACCATTCTCTATGTCAAGTAGGCTTTTGCCTCCAAGATTATTATTTCCTGGATGGAAGAAAATGAAGGCACCATTTCTATTTTCACAACCATCAATCTGGGTTGGTGAATATTATAAAATTTTGAGACAGCTTGATTTAAGTGACTGCAAACTGTTGAGACTACCGGATGTTATTTCTGTTCTCTCCCAATTGGTCACACTAATACTTTGCAGAAACAATTTTGAGAGCTTACCTGCAACTCTAGATCGACTTCATTGTTTAAGACATCTCAATGTAGAAGCTTGCAGGAGACTGAAATCAATACCACAGCTTTCATTGAGTATAAAGGACGTAGATGCGCATGATTGCACTGCTTTGGAAACAGTTTCAACCCCAAACCCGCATGATTGCAATGCTTTGGAAACAGTTTCAATACCAAAGCCTCATAATATGAATCTTTACTTCACATTTTCCAATTGCCTACAGCTGGTACAAAGAAATCCATTTAGGGATATTATGGAAACTCTCTCTCATCATCAGGTCTCTCTCTCTCTCTCTCTCTCTCTCTCTCTCTCTCTCTCTCTCTTATGTACACAAGTTGAACACAAATTAAGTCAACCGTTGTTTGTACTGTTGCAGGGTAATCAGCTCCAGCTTCTTTCCTTCAATATGTCTCTTCCTGGAAGTGAAATTCCAGATTGGTTCAGCCATCAGTGCATGGGGTCTTCGGTAACTCTGCAGCTACCGCTGAATTATTACCATAATAAGGTATTGGGGTTTGCTATATGCGCTGTTAGTAAGTTCAGGGGTGCTCATTATTGTGCATCTGATCTCTCTGTTCGATGTTTTTGCACCTTCAAAGGAGATCATGGTGATTTCAATTACAATTTCTATATGGTTGATTGGGGATCCAGAGTCAGATTCCTTGACTCAGATCACATCTTTCTGGGATATGTTCCATGGTCTAAATGTACCTTGATTGAAACTGGAAAGCTGCCCAGTAAACATTGTTACACTGAGGCTACATTCAAAATTGTAGTAAAAGAAAATGGAGCCTATGCGAGCGATTTCAGGGCTGCAGTACGATACCCTTCTATTGGAAGGGTCGGACTTCATTTCATTTATGCCAATCATGAGACAGACAGCAGTTGCTAACTATGCTTAGATGAGCAGCCAGTGTTGCTGCTATAATGAATGCTGGATGGTCAAGTGAAGGAATGCTTCTTGTAAGCAAGAGGTGCAACATCCTAAAACGAATTCAAAACACTACTAATCTGAAAATGACCGTGGTGAAATGCCTTCACTGGGAATTGTTGATGGCCCGGAATGGTGGTGATGCAACCCTGCAGAATGGTTTTCTCTTGGCTCACATTAACAATGTCAGGAAAAGTTATTGTGTGGTTGAAAAATCTTCTAGTGAGTGTCGCTATCTCTGTCATCTTCTGTCGTCTCTGTGTTCATTCCTAGCAAACCAATTTTTATTTTGGTTTCTTGACCCAAAAGAAAATTTCACTTTGATTTGCAGCTTGCAATTGATGATTGTCTTCATCCTCTATTGGTGAGGCAGTAACTCAATGTGGATTTATACTTTGTGCAGGTTGCTTGATGAAAGGGAAAACAATTGTATTTGTTGAAGTTGGAACATCTTCCTATAGACTTAATCGTTTAATGCTTTGCCCTGATTGGTTTAATACAAGCTTGTAATATCTACTCTTCTCTACTTTGCCCTCATATAAGCTTCAAAGAAAAGCAGGAACGCTTTTGATTCCGAAAATAAAAGGTACCTACTTTTGCTGTGAAAATTTATTGTCTTTGGCCTGAAATTCTTGACTTAAGTGACTGCAAACTGCTGGAGGTATCGGATGGTATTGCCCGCCGGAAATATTAAAGCTTTGAAGAAACATTTTTGAGAGCTTACATGAGACACTGACAACTCTCAATTTTTTTGCTGGAAATAATGTGATCTGTGACCATGTGATTAATCCTAACGCGCAGAAGGGACTGGTGGTGAAATATGGAGGAGTAGGAGTAGGTATGATTTTGGCGAACACAGCTGCGTCGCATTAGAAAATTGGAGAGTTTCATTTCTATATAAGCCGATCGTGAGGAGGTGCAAAACCGAAGCATGGCGCAGCCCCAAATATCATCATGAAAACTATGGAGCGGAACTTCATGTTCTTGGCAAATCACAGGTAAGAGTTGCCAATCAATATTTCAGGTGTGTTCTGTCTGTTTATATCGCTTTTTGTGTTTTTCTTTAAGTCTACTCAATTGATAAAAGTAGATTTCGATTTTTCAGTCAGTGGCGGGATTTTTCTTTACTTACGTGTTTTACTAGAATATATTATCAAGGAAATTGTGTAATACTGTTTTTCAAATTCCACAGGGATGATGCAAAGTTTATTGAGGAAATTGTGCAAGAGATTTGCAGTGAATTGCCCCAATTCAGCAGTGTTTACCTCAGTTTTAGAGGTGAAGACACTCGCAAGAGTTTTGTTGGCCATCTCTCAAAGCTTTGTATCAGAATGCAATCAACACCTTCAACGATCTTGAAGCGTATAGTAAGGGCAATGACCTTTTGGATATCTTCAAAGCTATCCAACAATCAAGGATTTCGATTGTAGTTTTTCCAAAAACTATGCTAATTCCCGATGGTGCTCAAGAGAATTGGTCGAAATCTGGAACGTGTGGACAGAAACAAGCAGAAAGTGCTTCCAGTTTCTTATGGAGTAAATCCATCTGATGTTCGTACACTCACCAGACCTTTTATAGGGAAGCTTTTGATCAATACAAGCACATTTCTGGCGTCGTCATGGAAGAGGTGACCAGATGCTGCTGCACTCTAACTAGAGCCGCTGATTATTATGGACTTGTAGTGCACAGGGATGATGCCGAGCTTATTGAAACATTATAAAACATACTTGGAGAGCCTACCGTGACTCCAACGTTTAATGTATCTGGAATTGGGAGCTTGCAGGAGACTGTAATCAAATACCAGGGCTTTTCACCAAGTATAAATGACATGGATGAACAAGAAATAAGAGCTTTGGAACTAGTTCTATAAGATTGTGAATATCCGATGCACTAGCACTGGGAATAACTGGGGTGCTGGTACCACATTCAACAATCATGTCCCCTTCTTGTTCAGAGATTCCTTCTTCCATATTAACATCTGTACCAACCCCTTGTTCTTTGATACAACCACTTCCAGATGCATGGTTTTGAGGACCTTCGGAGCTTCCAATTTCAACAGCCACAAGTTGTGAATGTGATTTCATTGTTTCTACACTGTTCACGTCAGCTCTGTTGTTAGCTTCACTGACAACTGTCTGGTTATTTACTTCAGCACAAAGCCTCTCAACAGCTTCCTCATCAATTTCCATCTCCTCATCACTGTCATCATCGACATGGGGTAATGTCATCGTAGGTTTAAGGCTAGCCTTTAGCATATTTAAACTTTGACGAAACCATGCTGCACTGTGACCCCCATTTGAAGTAGCGTGTGCCTTAATCCGCCGTAGTTCATCCTGTCAAATTAACAAGCTCATAGGGATGATTCACATGTTTAATTTGGAAATGGATGAATCACAATATTCCAAACCACAGTGAGAGAGAACATACCCTAAGCTGTCGTATCACCTCGCGCAACTGATTCACGTCTTCCTGCATTACTTCATTAACAACTGTCTTGTTCTTGATAGCCTTAGCCCGCTGTGCAAATCTCAATGTACTGAAAGTCTCACTCTTACAGCTGCAAGATTAGATCAGTGACTTCCAATTCACAAAGACAGATTAAAAAAAAGGGAACTTTAACGAAAAGCTCCCGGTACTGTTCACTTTAACGAAAAACCACATTTTTACACTAAAAAGTCAATCCTGATACTATTCACTTTACCCTTTATTTTGTCCTTATCATTAAAACTCAAAGTTTTCAAGCCTTTTTCATTAGTTTTCCTTAAAAAAAATGCTAAATGCTACTTTCAAGGAAGAAAGGGGTTGCAGTACTACCTTTGTGTTGGAGAAATAGCACAGACCATTGCTAATTTTGAATCTCTATAGGGAATATGCCTTTGCTTTCCCGTTTGAGAAATTTCAGCAAGAATGTTTATCAGGTTCCTGCATCAAATAATAAGCTGCAATCAGCACAAAAGTATAAAAGAAAAGAGCAAAATCTCGAAAATAACAAAACTCTGAATCTGAGGAGATGAAATTTCAATGACACGCTCAGTTCAGTATTAAGCTTTGGATAAAGAATTAAAACATGATATTATTCTTAGCCATTTAGTTAAACTGATACCACTGTATTACAAATCACTCCATCAAGCTTGTGTAACTTTATGATGCAGCACTCTAGCCAGGTAAAGCTAGGCTCAGCACAGCTTTGTTTCAAGCATGTAAGCTCAAATTTTGGATTAAGTGTTGGATGCAGAATTCAAACTTGCTAGTATTCTGTTCATTGGTCCTGCACATAGGTCCTAAAATCAGTTATTACCTTGCATTGAGATTCAACAACACATGTAAATACAGTATGTGAGCGGGAACTCTCAGCATTGATACTAGTTGAACCTGTTCTCCTGTTTGAATGGCCCTGTATAAAGCACATGTTAATAATAGAATTCCTGACAGAAATTTCCACTTCAATTTATATAGAACAAGCCTTCATACACACGCTCACGTGCGTGCAGAAGACATTTTTTGAATCACAGCATGCTACGCGCGACTTGCACGTTTTAAATGTATTTATATGCGTAAATTGACGAAGTAAATGAATAATATTAGATTATGCTAGAAGAAACCCCTCATAGACCAATTAAAGCAGTTGAATCCATATATAAAATTGGTCTCTATAAAATCTATATTAAGAATAGAGAAAATAATATTTAATAAACAAATTATTGAATCACTTTATTGCTAACCCATTGTGAGACTAAACCCACTCCCTCCCCCTTAGTGTAGATAATATCGTTTGTTAAAAAAAAACAATCATTTGACAACTAATTTAATCACATTATTATTCGCGCGCGAAAGACCTTTTTTATAACCAGCATTTCACGCCTGTTAAGTTGTTTTGAACGTGTTTAAAAATAGAGAAAATAATATTGAATGAACAACGGATTGAATCACGTTATTGCTAGCCTATTGTGAGGTACTAATTAAAAAAAATTCAAAAAATTAATTATTAAAAAAAACACTGTTAAAATGACGAAAATACCGCTGAATTATTTGATGCATTATTTTTGGATTGCCTTTGAAGTTTTTTTGTCTTGGAGGCATTTTTGTCCAAATATTTTTGTTGAAGCTTGGTGACACCAAAAATACTATTCACCTTTTGCGTTGGCTTTATATATAAATTAATGACTCATATAATAGTTTGTTTGCTCACTCTACACTCGAGTTCAAATTTCTCTTTCCCAATTGTAACAACTTTGTAAAATAATTTATAAATGAAAAAGTAAGTGTGTTTGTCCTCTATGAAGGACATCCGATAAAATTGGATGATTAAAAAAAATTAGCATGGCCGCTCCACAAGAATGACACGTATAAAACGAAAAATTGTCCAAATTTTTTTGTGAATAAGAATTTGTTCACTGTATGAGATTTTTGCTTATTGAATTTGTGCTACCGATATTTTTAAAATTAAAATAGCTCACACAAGGTGACTGGATTTAGCATAATTCTACATTTTCTAATGTGATTCTTAACAAAATTTCAGAAAATTCAATTAGGCAACACTTGATCATCCGGTGAAGCAACTACAAAACAGAAAACCATACGACATGAATTTTGGCTTCTCCAAAAAGCAGAAATTGAAGGGAGAAAAATGAGCACCCATCAAAACCTCTAACCCTTTCTTATTTATAATTAAAAAAAAATTAAAATAAAATAACACCCTCTATCCTTCGTCGGATCAATGCCAGTCGGTCTGTCGGTGTGCGTACACGTAGGTGGTTTGCGACGTGTCGTTTTCCCAGCAAACTAAGACGCGGCACACCGTTTGTGTTACAATCCCACCTTCTTAATTTGCGTGTCCAAACGCCCTCTATTTCCTCCACGATCTACCCCCAGAAAGATAAGTCCTACAACTACAAGACCCACCAGATTCTGCCAAAACCCATCAATTTCAATCCTCATCCGCAGCAAATTTTGAAAACCCAGAAAAACCACTAACAAAGTCGAATCAATTTCCTGATTTCCAACAAACAATACAAAATCATGATGAAAGTTCCGATTTTTGCCCTCCTGATCTGCCTCCTCTTCGTCGCGTCGAATGGGTACGGCGGCATGGTCGGAGGAAGGAAGGAGATCGAGAACGTGAAGACGAACAAGGAGGTTCAAGAGTTGGGGAGGTTTTCGGTAGAGGAGTATAACAGGCAGAGGGGTACCCAGAAGATGGACGGCGGCGGAGAGCTTCAGTTCTTGGAGGTGGTGGAAGCGCAGAGCCAGGTGGTTTCCGGGATCAAGTACTACCTCAAGGTGTCGGCGGTGAGGAATGGGGTTCACAGGTTGTTCGATTCCGAGGTGGTGGTGAAGCCGTGGCTCCGTTCCAAGCAATTGCTCAACTTTGCCCCTCACGGTCCCAAATGATTGATTCGAGTTCGGATCCAAAATGTTTAAAATTGGGGTTTTGGGGTGTCTGATCTCGAATCTGTGTTTGTTTGTACCGAATTACTAATCTCGAACCATCTGATTTTTCTTTTTTGTTTCTGGGTTTTGTTTTGTTATTCGTGTTGGGGATCTGGGTTGTGTAAAGAAATGTGTTCATGCAGTTGTATCAATAAATGGTGTCTGCTGTGAATCCGTGAACCGCTTAGTTTTTGTGTTCTGTTTTATCTCAAGGTCAACAAGTATTTATCTCACCCTCCAGGCTCCGACCACAGACCATGGATTGACCTTCACCTTCTTAAATTCAATTATTGAAAATGAAACGTCAAACACTGTGGAAAAAAAGACATTGTGGACGAAATATAAATGTTTTTTCATATTTAAGACATATGGACAATATTTGTCAGATTTCCTCCTTATTTTTATATCTTTATCTTATTTTAATCAAAGAAATTTTAAGACATACTCATCATCTTAAAAATTATATTATAACCAAACATGAATTGGTATTTTCCTATCAACCACGTTTTAATATATTTTTTTCCTCTTAAAATCATCCTCAAATCAAACCACCGCATATATTTTCTAATTATAGAAATGCAAATCTCTGCTCAGGAAAATATTTTTTTTTCGTACAATGTCATTTAAATTTCATATAACCCACCTTATTTTATTTATTTATTTATTTTTTAACTAACGATATTATTTACATTAAAGATAGACGGTAGACTTAGCCTCACAATGTGCTAAGAGCAAGTCCACCCCTAAGGACTTTGTGCCAGCACCCAGCCCATTTATCCACTTCAGTGAATAGTAATAGACTCCAATGAACAGTAATAGGCCAATGCATCTCCACTCCTAACAAAAAATAGCCTAGTCAATTTTATTAAAATATTATTATTTTTTATTATAAAATAATAAAAATAATTATTATAAAGTTGGGCTTACATAAAAAAGGAACAAACTTTGACCGGAAAGAAAAAAGGAAGGATCTTTCGCGGCGGGAAGCGGGAAGAAGATCATGGGACGTGCTGGAGAGTGTGCTGGAGGGCGTGCTGGAGGGCGGCGACAAGTTTCCAGGGCGTGCTGGAGGGCGGCAACGCTGTCGGCCTGTGCGAAGGCATCGAAGAAGATCACGGGATGGGAAGGAGACAGCGGGGAGGAGGACTCCACGGTGCTGCTGTGGCTGCTGGCGTCAGCTAGGCGTCACTTGAGCCGGTCCCAAGGTCTGTCGATTTTAGGCTGGCCTGTGGACTGGCTTGGGCGGGGTGTCAGTCGATTCCACGGGCTGTAGTGGATTGGCCGAGTCTCAGCCTATTTTTTCCACTGGGTGCCGGCCTATCCCACCCCCGGTGGACTTGCTCTAACAATAATGTGGTTCAAATCCGTGTGCGAGGAGGCAATGTCAAATGGAGAGCTCTCAGGTTGAAGAGCAGTTTGGAGGTGGGAGATTGCTGGCTTGCATATCTTCCCGTCCAGGCCAATGTGGTAGATGTGATGGGTGAGTCTAACTCGTGTTACTATTCTCTTCAGTTGTATTTCTGTGTTTGCATCATCTTATTTTGTCTTGCATACTTTTCGTCAGGTACATCTTAGAGGGTAAGGAACTTGAGTTTTACATGAAGAAGTTCCAGAGGAAGAAGGGAAAGGGTGCTAGCGCTGCTGCATAAACAGTTTGTCGACAAGGCTTTTTCTTTTTAGGCTTTCGATAGAACATATATGTTGGTTGCTGATCACTCATATATTTCATGCATTTATACCATCCATTTTTAAAGTCTTTGTGATGTTTTTGTGTTAAAATGGTTGCATTTTACCTTACCTTGTGTTAATGTGCAGTTAAATTTGTTTTAGGATCAATTTCAAGCAAAAAGGAGAAAAGGAAATAATAAAAACAAACAAAAGAATTGGAAGTGGAGCTTGTCTCCACGGGTGGTGTTTGAAAAAGAAATCAGAAAGCAAAGTGGGGGAGTGAGGATAAAGTGGAGGACTAGGAAGTGGGATGAGGCTTGTCTTCCACTTGTGGCCTTAGTGACTTGGAAAAGAGCTGCCTTTTATTAAAGGCAAGAAAAGAAAACACACAGACTGGCAGTGGGAAAGACATAAGGCACACGGCAGAGAGGAAAAGAAGGGAGAGCAGAGAAGAAGAAGAGGAATGGACAGAGTTGCAGGAGCAACATAGCAGAGAGCAGAAGGGATGCCGCAGCTCCAAGAGGATCGGAGAGCTCAGGAGATAGCTTCCTTGTAAAAAAAAAAAAAGGGTTGTCTCTTTCTTTGATTCTTCATGGATAATTTCTTATGTTTTCAAATAATTATGTATAACTAGCTTCCTTTTGCTATAGTGAGGCCATGAGCTGCAACATGATTACGTAGATTTCTCTTTCAATTGCTTAAGTATTGTTACATGCTTGCTTTGATATTTTCAATCTCTAAATTAAACTATCTATGTGTCTTGATGATTGATCACCATTAGGATGCTTAGAAAAGTCATTTGATGCAATTTTGAACGAATGTCACGTTAAAATTGGTTATACTTCTTGTGATTGAGGATTGTAATTTCTCCTAAGGTAAATATCATACTCTTAGGGATTACATATGGTTTAACAAAAGGATTTTCATCAAGATTAATGAATCATTCATGTTTATATTTAATCCAAATGTCATGGATAAATTGCATGTCGTGGTATGCGTTTTAACTTGAATGTCACAAGTAAAACATACACAAGGAAAACCCAACCTTCAAAGCATATATGTTTTCGATTAATTAAGCAATTGGAAGAGCTACGTAGGAGTGTTGTTGGTAAAAGGTTGAACTCTAGCACCTTGTCAATCTAATTTTCTTAAATTAATTGTATTATCTTGAGTTTATATATTTACTTGTTTTGTTTAGTTGGATCACTATTCCTATAAGCCAATTCCCATTTTAGATATTTGTTTAAATCACATCCAGTAGTATTTAGTTTCGTCAAATTAGTGTAGTTCTTAGAGTTAAATAAGTTAAATACACAAAAACTCGTAAATTGTTTATATCAGTCCCTGAGGAGATCGACCTTGCTTGAGCCATTCTATACTACAAACACTTGTTCTCTTGCAAGAATTTTCTATGGTTTAACCCTTGTTTTACAAGTGGTAATATCGCTATCAGTTGCCTGTGTGCTAATGCAAATCTTTCGCTTGGCATATCCGGTATTTCAAGATTTTGACAATTTTTTTTTACCACTGGTCATTTGATATTTTTGTGGTGCGAGTTGAAGTAAACTGGTGTAGTGGATGTTGAGTTTGATGGATTTGGATACAATTCAATCTAGAGTTTTATGAACCCTAAATCTTGGTGTTCGTGGGCTGTTTGATGTAATCCTATTGCAGAAAATTAGGTTACTAGAGCATTGAAATTTTGTTGATCAATGACTGTGCGCTAAGGCTTTGTTGTTATTGTTGTAATGACTGTGAGCTAAGTTTATTGAGTTTCTTCGACATGCTAGTTTTATTTCTTTCGTCGAGGCTTGTTTGCAGAGTATGTGAACTAAGAAAGCAGTTTTTGCAATGCATCCAGTTTCTTTAGACGATGCCATTCTAGTAAAAGACCTACCATGTAAATGTTTTACATGAATTAATTCGCTGTTTCAATGATGGTTCAAACAAGCAGGCCACAATTTTCTCACACGGTGGAGTGATTACTTTTTAACTAATTGAGTTACAAGGTGTAATTTTTTTTTGGTTCATGACTAAATCATACAATGAGTTAATTATAATTAAATAGGCAACGGTTTTAAGGTTCGACACCCGAAAATCGATTTAATCTCACTTTATCTTTTGAAACTGAATTTGCCTTACTTTTGTGTCCATGTTGGCAAAGATTTAACAATTTTAGAGGTTTAGGGCAGTTTGAAAATTTCTTACCTCACCAAACATTACTATCAGCATGATATGAAATGTCTCGATTGCCTTTTCATTCAATGTTCATAACTAAAATAGGGTGAAATGACTCGAGTTTGGTTGTTTTAGAGGCAAAGCAAGACAAATTCAGTTTTAAAATATAAATTAAGACGTTTTAGAGGGAAAATTAATCAAATATTAAATTTGAAATTGAACTTGAGATTTCTCGCAGACAAACAAAGATAGAATAGTACCATTACAGCCAAATAGTAAGAGACAATTTTCGTTAAAGTGAATAGTATCATGGGTTTTTCGTTAAAACTCCCTTTAAAAAAAGCAGTTTATTAAAAAATTTGGATCATCAAATGTAAATTTGGTAAAACAATTTTTTTTAAACTGCTGTTAGTGACAATATAAAAATATAGAAAAGCAAAAGCATGGTCTACCTTACTTTTTAAAAAAAAAAAAAATATTTTTAATGGCCATTTAATGAAAATTTCAAATGGCAAGTGTAACTCTGCATATTTCCAGAGATTTTAGAAGTTATGGGAGAACTCAATTTACTTTGTTTGGATTACTGCAATTGAAGAACTGCCATCGTCGATAAATAATCTTATGGGGCTTTGTACTTTCAGCCTAAAAGGCTGCTTGAAGCTTAAAAGTCTGCCATGCAGCATCTGCCAAGTCAAGTTCCTTGTATGGTTTTCTCTTTCTAGCTCCAAAAATCTTGAGAAGTTTCCAGAGATTTTAGAAATTATGGGAGTACTCAATTCGCTTTGTTTGGATGGGACTGCAATTGAAGAACTGCCATCGTCGATAATTAATCTTACGGGGCTTCGTAGTTTCAACCTAAAAAGTTGCTTGAAGCTTAAAAGTCTGCCATGCAACATCTGCAACTCAAGTCCCTTAGATGGTTTTCTCTTTCTGGCTCCAAAAATCTTGAGAAGTTTCCAAAGATTTTAGAAGTTATGGGAGAACTCGATTGGCTTTGTTTGGATGAGATTGCAATTGAAAAACTGCCATCGTCGATAAATAATCTTACGGGGCTTCGTAGTTTGAGCCTTGAAGGCTGCTTGAAGCTTAAAAGTCTGCCATTCAGTATCTGTCAACTCAAGTCCCTAGAAGATTTTACTCTTTCTGGCTGCTTAAATCTTAAGAAGTTTCCAGAGATTCTAGAAGTTATCGAAAAACTTTGGTGGCTTCATTTGGATAAGACTGCAATTGAAGAACTGCCATCGTCGATAAATAATCTTACAGGGCTTTGAAATTTGAACCTTCAAGGCTGCTCGAAGCTTAAAAGTCTGCCATGCAGTATCTGTCAACTCGAGTCCCTGAATCTTGTTGGCTGCTTAAATTTTGAGAAGTTTCCAAAGATTTTAGAAGTTATGGAAGAACTCCGGTCGCTTCGTTTGGATGAGATTGCAATTGAAGAACTGCCATCATCGATAAATACTCTTACGAGGCTTAGTTATTTGAGCCTTTAAGGCTACTTGAAGCTTAAAAGTCTTCCAAGCAGCATCTGCCAACTCAAGTCCTTGAAAGATTTTAATCTTGATGGCTCCAAAAATCTTGAGAAGTTTACAGAGATTTTAGAAGTTATGGAAGAACTTCAGTCACTTTGGTTGGATGAGACTGCAATTGAAGAATTGCCATCGTCGATAAATAATCTTACGAGGCTTTGGGGTTTGAGCCTTAAAGGCTGCTTGAAGCTTAAAAGTCTGCCATGCAGTATTTGTCAACTCAAGTCCCTGGAAGATTTTACTCTTGCTGGCTGCTCAAATCTTGAGAAATTTTCAGAGATTTTAGAAGTTATGGAAGAACTTCAGTCGCTTTGTTTGGATGTGACTGCAATTGAAGAACTACCATCGTTGATAAATAATCTTACGAAGCTTTGTAGTTTGAGCCTTGAAGGATGCTTGAATCTTAAATGTCTGCCATGCAATATCGATCAACTCAAGTCCCTGAAATATCTTTTTCTTGGAGACTGCCCAAATCTTGAGAGAGAATTTGGATGCACAAAATATATTAATGGGAGTTCGAACCCGAAATGAGGGTTTCAATTGTAATGAATTCGATTCTCTATGTTGTCCGTACATTTGAAAACCCACAAACTTTTTGAGTCCATATGCTCCGTCGGTTCAAAACCGAGAAAACATGGGCTGATCATCAGATTTTCTTGGCCCGTTTGAGTCAATGCGTTGCAAACAAAAATGTGGGCCGGAAACAAAATGGGCCCAGACTCTATAAAGCTCACCTGTTTGTCCATGAATTTGCATTGCTTCTGAAGACAGAGAGAGATTATGCGACGATGAGCGGGGGCGGACGAAACGTGAACGGGAACTTAAACGCGGTGTTTTATGCGGAGGCGTATCATCCGATTCAGGCGGGAAGCATAGACGGTACTGACACACTTCCGCACGACAACGCCGTCTACCGAGCCTTCCTCTGCTCCTCCGCCGGCCTCTGTAACCAAACATTCTCTCTCTTCTCCTTCTTTTTTCCTTTTTCTCTAATCTCCCCACCCTTTGCTTCTTTTTACTTATACTTTGTCCCTGTAACTCTTTTGCTTTTGTAGATGACCCCCTGGGCGATCCCAAGCTCCTCGGCGACCCTTTTTGCACTCTCTTCGTCGGTCACCTTTCTCATCTCACCACCGAACGCACTCTTCGCAAGGTTCATCTCTTTCTCTCTCTCTGACATTCTGTTTGGTTGCTCAGAAAATTGAGCAAAGAAAGAAATAGAGAGAAAGTTGTTCGACTGTGATCGGTAGAAATCCAATTCAGTGGAAATTCTTGGTCTAAAATCGAATTTTGAATTTGGGTTTTCAGGCTATGAGCAAGTATGGTCGGGTCAAAAACTTGCGCTTGGTCAGGCACATTGGTGAGCTTCTTAATTTTGCTTTGAATTCGAGCTCCGTATAGAATGTCAAAACATTACAACTACAATGCTCTTGAATATTATGCATATTGATTTGCAGAGTTTTATGTGTTCAATTTGTTTTTTTTTTTTGACACAATACTATGAGAGTCCATCTTTGTAATTTGATTGTTGCAATTTTTCCAGTAACTGGTGCCTCGCGTGGATATGCTTTTGTTGAATATGAAACCGAAAAGGAGATGCAGCGTGCGTATAAGGTGCTGCAACTTTTTAAGCACTCTCTGTAGTCTATACAATATGGAATCTCTTCATATATTTTCATATATGTATTTGCATATTTATGTGGCGGGGAATTCTAATTTGACACTCTGGTACTGTTGATGGATTTCGCTTCAAGCATAATGGTATTGGTGATTGATCTCATATACACATCCTTCTCTCACGAAATTAAATTTATTGGCTGTGCTTGCTAGTGTTGTGAGAAAAGACATGCATATCAATTTTATGTGGTTGGATAACATATTTCGTAATGGTATGAAGAGGCAAGCCAGAAGTTTAAGGAAAAGAAAATAGGGGACAATGTGAAAATATGATCTGCATGTGTCATAACATGTCTATGATGAGCTTAGATTAGTTGCTTGTTTGCAGGAAGCTCACCATTCCCTGATTGATGATTCTAAAGTTATTGTTGATTACAACAGACAGCAGTTGATGCCAGGGTGGATTCCAAGAAGATTAGGTCAGTGAAGTTTTCGTATTCTTCTACCTTCAGTTTGCATATGCCTATAGAGGTCAAGTTCATGTGATTTTATTGTTTTACCAGGAGGTGGTTTCTGTGGTAAGAAGGAATCTGGACAGCTTCGTTTTGGAGGAAGAGAAAAACCATTTCGAGCTCCCCTGTATGCATAACTTTCTTAATTATGTAATATATTTCGTAAACTAGCAGTGAATTAGATGTACCGACTCTTTACCTTTTATTTATCTTGGTAACCAGGCGTCCAATCCCGTATGACGAGCTGGAGAGACTTGGGATCCCACCTCCACTAGAAGGAAGATACATGTCACCCTATCAGGTATTTTTCTTCTTTTGGTCCCATTGGCCATGTATTTTCCTCCCTGATTCCTGCAGCCTATAGCTAGTAGCAGTTGCTCAAAGCAGTTTAGATCATTTAGCTTTTGAGCATTATCAGATCTTTCCTCATGGAACTTCTATCACAGAGTCTTTGTTTCTCGTTTGTGTTTGTAGGTCCCGTCCCCACCTAGAAGGAAAGGGAGCTCCATGGATAGAGAAGAAAGTACCCATAAAAGGTCCATGGACAGGGAAGCGAACATGTGCAAAAATAGTCCTGTGGAGAACGAAGAAAGGTTTTACAAAAGATCTATTGACCCAGAAGACAGTTCTGTAAGGAGATCAACTGAGACAGAAGAACACTATCACAACAGGAGCTCGGTTGACAGAGCAGAACGCTCTCACAGGAGCTCTAGGGATAGGGACGAGCGCTTTCACAGGAGGATCTCTAGGGATAGGGATGAGCATTGTCACAAAAGGAGCTCGAGGGATAAGGATGAGCGTGCTCACAAGCGGCACAAGTCCCGTCACCGTGAGAGGTCCACCAGCCGTGATCGCTATTAAGATTTTCAGGTGGAGGCAGCAAGGGGTAATGGAAAGACCAAGGAGAGCAGTCACTCATGATTTCGTAAGACCCGTCGGGAACTCGAAAGTCACAATATTCTCATGAGCTAGTCGTAAACACAAGCAAAAAGAATGTCTAATTTGCTTGACTTTCTCTTCACAAATTCCCTCTCAACTTCTTCCACCATCGTCGGTTGATGGTGTCAATATGTTTCACGTTTTGCTCATTCACATTTAGAAATGTAGGGATCATGCTATGTACAACTGTGTGCATTCAAATTTAGAACAAGAGCTCATGGAATGTATGAAAATTCAAGTCCCCGATTATTTTGGATTGAAACACACAAAGTAGAAATTGGTATATACTTTTAAAGGAAAACTAATGAAAATAGCTTGAAAATTTTGAGTTTTAACGATAAGGACAAAATAAAGGGTAAAGTGAACTGTATTATGATTGACTTTTTAGTGTAAAAATATGATTTTTCGTTAAAGTGAAGAGTACCGGGAAATTTTCGTTAAAGTTTTCTACTTTTAACGAGAAAGAATTACCTTTAACATTTCACGAGCAGGGTAAATGTTTTCATCCATATGAATCGATTTGATCGGTTTGGTTTGAAGAAGGTCAAACAATTTAAATACCGAAATAAACCAATTTATGAGAATCCTTTTCCATTTAGGGCCGGTTCATAATTTGAACCGTAATAGAATTGAAAGATCATCTCAACGAAGTTTTGCTAAAATTGAAGGACGTTTATTAAACTTTAATTTCTAATTTCATAAATGTTAATTTTTATAAAAATGATCAATTATGACAAAAAAAGAAAAAAAAAAAAAAAGAATACATGGATAGATCTAAATGCCTAAGAATTGATACATAATTACTCTAAACCCTCAGAATTGAGACACTACCCTGCTTCAGCATCTCCATCGCGCGCCTCCCTCTCCCAAAAACTTCTCCTGCTTTTTTTCGTTTGGTCTTGGCCAGTAATTAACAGCCCTTTCTCTCGCTCGTCGGATACTTGTCGACTTCCACACCCGACTGATTAGTAATCGAATTGAATTGAAGGTGAGGTGGGTTTTTTACTCTGCTTCTGTGTTTGTTTCAATGTAAAGCATCAATTTTTCTGGAAATTAAGTTTTGGATTTTTTTGTTTGTTTTTAGTTTCTTCAAGGTCGAGGGTATGACCGGTGTTCGGGAAACAGCCGCCGCCGAGTTCTTACAAGTAAGTATTCTTCGTTACCATTTGTTTGTTTTTATTGCTATGAAGGATTGTAGCATATTGGTAGAAAATGTCGATCGAAATCGAAATCTGTATGTTGTGTGGTTTTATTTGGCAGGGCACGAATAGGCAGAGCCTTTTTTTGCAGAGGAAGTCGGTTAAAGGAAGAAGCCAGGTGCTTTGGGGCTCGCTTCACGGGCGAAGTTCAGCTCCCAGTTTTGGTAATAGGAGAGGTGTTTCTTTGAGGTGTCGTGCTCAAGAACAGCCCAGAGCTGTGGTTTCAGGTGGTGTGAGCAGCTTGGTAGATGATGAGCAGTCAAGCTTGGTTGAGAAGCCTGCAGCTGAAGTTATTCATTTTTTTCGCATCCCGCTCATTCAGGAGAGTGCAACAGCTGAGCTTCTCAAGACGGTTCAGACAAAGATTACGAATCAGATTGTTGGTTTGAAAACTGAGCAGTGCTTCAACATTGGCCTTGACTCGCCGCTTTCTAGCGACAAGGTTTTGGTTTTGAAGTGGCTTCTTCAGGAGACTTATGAGCCCGAGAATTTGGGGACTGAGAGCTTTCTTGAAAAGAAAAAGCAGGAAGGGCTTAGTACAGTTATTATTGAGGTTGGTCCTAGGTTGTCATTTACAACAGCCTGGTCTTCTAATGCCGTATCGATTTGTCGAGCATGTGGGTTGACAGAGGTGACTCGTTTGGAACGGTCAAGGAGGTACTTGCTGTTTAGTAAGGGATCACTTCAAGATCATCAGATTAATGAGTTTGCTGCACTGGTTCATGATCGAATGACTGAGAGTGTGTATGCCCAGAAGCTAGTTTCTTTTGAAACGAGTGTAGTTCCGGATGAAGTTCGTCATGTACATGTCATGGAGAGGGGTCGGAAGGCATTGGAGGAGATAAATCAAGAAATGGGTTTGGCATTTGATGAGCAGGATCTCCAGTACTACACTAGGTTATTCAAGGACGAAATCCAAAGGAATCCAACAACAGTTGAGCTGTTTGATATTGCACAATCCAACAGTGAGCATAGTAGGCACTGGTTTTTTACTGGCAAAATTATTATAGATGGACAGCCTATGGATAGAACTCTGATGCAGATTGTGAAGAGCACATTGCAGGCAAACCCAAACAATTCTGTAATTGGCTTCAAGGATAACTCAAGTGCAATCAAGGGGTTTCTTGTGAAGCAAATGCGACCGGTTCAGCCAGGTTCAACATGTCCATTGAGCATAGCTACTCGGGACCTTGATATTTTATTTACTGCTGAGACCCATAATTTCCCATGTGCTGTAGCGCCTTACCCTGGTGCAGAGACAGGCGCAGGAGGTCGGATTAGGGATACCCATGCGACTGGAAGAGGGTCTTTTGTTGTAGCATCTACAGCTGGTTATTGTGTTGGGAATCTCAATATGGAGGGCTCTTATGCACCTTGGGAAGATCCGTCTTTTGCTTATCCATCAAATTTGGCTCCACCTCTGCAGATCCTTATAGATGCTAGCAATGGTGCATCAGACTATGGGAACAAATTTGGTGAACCCTTGATTCAGGGCTACACTAGAACATTTGGAATGAGACTTCCAAGTGGAGACAGGCGAGAATGGTTGAAGCCAATCATGTTTAGTGGAGGCATTGGGCAGATTGATCACACCCATATAACAAAAGGTGAGCCTGACATTGGTATGCTGGTTGTTAAAGTTGGAGGCCCTGCTTATCGTATTGGAATGGGGGGTGGGGCAGCATCGAGCATGGTTAGTGGCCAGAATGATGCGGAGCTTGATTTTAATGCTGTACAGCGTGGAGATGCAGAGATGGCACAGAAACTTTATCGTGTGGTCCGTGCCTGTATTGAGATGGGGGAGAATAACCCTATCATTAGCATTCATGATCAGGGGGCAGGTGGAAACTGCAATGTTGTTAAGGAAATTATATACCCCAAGGGCGGCCAGATTGATATCCGGGCAATTGTAGTTGGTGATCACACAATGTCTGTCTTGGAGATATGGGGTGCAGAATACCAGGAGCAAGATGCAATCTTGGTGAAGCCTGAAAGCCGCCACCTCTTGCAATCAATATGTGAAAGAGAAAGGGTTTCTATGGCTGTTATTGGAACAATAAATGGTGAGGGACGTGCTGTTTTAATTGATAGCTTAGCTATTAAAAAATGTGAATCTAGTGGAATCCCTCCCCCTCCTCCTGCTGTCGATTTAGAGCTTGAAAAAGTACTTGGTGATATGCCACAGAAAAGTTTTGAATTCCACAGGACGACTGATGCACGAGAACCACTTGATATTGCTCCTGGAATAACAGTGATGGATTCACTTAAGAGGGTGTTGAGACTTCCATCTGTTTGTTCAAAGCGCTTCTTGACATCCAAAGTAGACAGGTGTGTTACAGGTCTTGTAGCACAGCAGCAAACTGTTGGGCCCTTGCAAATTCCTCTATCTGATGTTGCAGTAATAGCGCAGACTTTTACTGACCTGACTGGAGGTGCATGTGCCATTGGGGAACAGCCAATCAAAGGTTTGTTGGATCCAAAAGCAATGGCGAGATTGGCTGTTGGAGAAGCACTCACAAATCTTGTTTGGGCAAAGGTCACTTCTCTATCTGATGTTAAAGCGAGCGGGAATTGGATGTATGCAGCCAAGCTTAATGGGGAAGGAGCAGCTATGTATGATGCTGCTACAGCTCTTTCAGAGGCAATGATCGAACTTGGTATTGCAATTGATGGTGGGAAGGACAGTCTTTCCATGGCAGCCCATGTTGCAGGCGAGGTTGTTAAGGCACCTGGCAATCTTGTAATGAGTGTTTATTGCACTTGTCCTGACATAACAAAAACAGTAACCCCAGATTTAAAGCTCAAGGATGATGGCGTGCTGCTTCACATTGATTTGGCAAAGGGAAAGCGGAGGTTAGGTGGGTCTGCTCTTGCTCAGGTTTTTGACCAAATTGGCAATGATTGCCCTGATATTGAGGACGTTCCTTATCTAAAACGAGTTTTTGAGGGAGTTCAGGACCTTCTTTCTGACGAATTGATCTCTGCTGGTCATGATATTAGTGATGGTGGGCTACTGGTCTGTGCCCTTGAAATGGCATTTTCTGGGAATTGTGGCATTACTTTGGACTTGACTTCACATGGGAAGAGCCTATTCCAAATTCTTTTTGCTGAAGAACTTGGTCTGGTTATTGAGGTAAGCCGGAATAACTTAGATTTGGTGTTGGAAAAACTGAGCAGTAACAGTATTTTGGCTGAGATTATTGGTCAAGTTAGTGCCACACCCTCAGTAGAGTTAAAGGTTGATGGGGTTACACATTTGAATGAGAGTACTTCTTTTCTAAGGGACTTGTGGGAGGACACTAGTTTTCAGCTGGAAAGACTACAAAGGTTGGCTTCTTGTGTAGATCTAGAAAAAGAAGGGTTGAAAGATAGGCATGAGCCTTCATGGGATTTGTCCTTCACTCCGTCTTTCACAGATGAAAAGTATATGACCGTCGCTTGCAAACCAAAAGTGGCTATAATTCGAGAAGAAGGCAGCAATGGGGACAGAGAAATGTCGGCAGCATTTTATGCTTCTGGATTTGAACCTTGGGATGTTACAATGTCAGACCTTCTTAATGGAACCATTTCATTGCAAGAATTCCGTGGAATTGCGTTTGTTGGAGGTTTTAGCTACGCTGATGTGCTTGATTCTGCCAAAGGTTGGTCTGCATCAATTCGATTTAATCAGCCCCTTCTAAATCAATTTCAAGAGTTTTACAAGCGGCCAGACACTTTTAGTCTTGGAGTTTGCAACGGGTGTCAGCTTATGGCCCTTCTGGGGTGGGTCCCGGGTCCTCAAGTTGGTGGTGTGCTAGGTGGTGGTGGGGACCCTTCGCAGCCCAGGTTCATTCACAACGAGTCTGGACGGTTTGAATGCCGATTCACCAGTGTGGCAATAAAGGACTCGCCAGCTATAATGTTTAAAGGAATGGAGGGCAGTACATTGGGTGTGTGGGCTGCACATGGTGAGGGAAGAGCATATTTCCCCGACGACGGTGTTCTTGATCGTTTGCTTCACTCAAAGTTGGCACCAGTAAGGTATTGCGATGATGATGGTAATGAGACAGAAGTTTACCCTTTCAACGTCAATGGCTCTCCCTTGGGGGTTGCAGCAATTTGTTCTCCAGATGGGAGGCATCTAGCCATGATGCCTCATCCAGAGCGTTGCTTCTTGATGTGGCAATTCCCCTGGTATCCCAAGCAATGGGATGTGGAAAAGAAAGGCCCTAGTCCCTGGTTGCGAATGTTCCAGAATGCTAGAGAGTGGTGTTGTTGAAAAACAGTCTTCCTTTACGTACAAGAATGGTCACTATTTCAGTCTTCTTTAGAGTTCTGCTTTATTTTATTTTTTTGCCAGTTACATGAGAGTTGTGTTTTTCTTTAGGGTATGCTTACATGAGGGCAGTGGAAATAGGCATTTAGATTTTCATGTCTCTCTAATATGCTTTTTGGATTATTGAAATCGACAAATATGAGGTATAATGAGTTGGTTTCTTTTTTTTCATCTCATGCAAAACCGAACACAGTGGTGTTCTAGGATTCCATACAGTCGACCCCACTTAGTGGGATAAGGCTTGTTTGCTGTTGTATGTATATAAAAAAAGTTGGACAATTAAAATGCGAATCTGATGAATATCATACGTGGATAAGCTTTTAAATGTTGACCTATATTCGGTTGATGACCTTGATTTGCCTTGCTATTTCATTATTTGTTGACCTATGTTCGATGGATCTGGGGTTATCATTTGAATTAGGCAAAATTGGATTAATGGTCTCATGGTGATAAGACATTCAGAAGATACACCCTTTGGTAAAAAAACTTGGGATTTAAACCTACGAGGGGAATCTTCGGAAAAAATTACCCGGTCACCATAAGGACTGTTAATCCGATTTGGTTGTTGAATGAATTTTTTTCTATAATGTTAACGGGAGCTTTAGCTGTCTGTTGAAAGGATTTGAATCATGCATGCTGTGGGGTGATTTAAGATTTTGTTGCTGACATGAATTTTGTTTTCCTTCTCGTTTTGGCAGAACAGATGACGACGATGATGACTGATCGGAATCTGTTGCAATAGCCGCGACAGCAGGACGACCGGAGTCAAAACCTGAACTTATTTCGAACTTCATCTACGAATATGCTTGCAATTTTGTATGCGGCATCTGTTAAGTTTATGAGTTTAACAGTATTTATTTTCGGTACACAGGAAGGGATTGAACCCTTGACCTATCTTAACTCTTAATCTGCGTTGATGCTGATTAAATTGCAGTGGGTTAAAGAACGAATTGTCGATATGGTATTGATATTATGTGTCATTGTCGCTGCATTGTCGCTGACAAAACGTTGCAACATGTTCATGATATATATTCAACATCGATACGACACCCGTGCACTAGTCTAGGACAAAGTACAGATTATGGTTTAAACTTTAAATAGTGGTAATTCAGGAGCGTCTCCTTTCTCAAATATTATCTTGGATAGAAGCATGTGGTCTTTTAGTGGATAGGATGTTAGGTTTCTATTCATGCGTTTTGAGTTAAAACTCTTGTATCTTTTAAATTATTGTGATAATTCCGAACTCTCCCGAATCGCCTAATAGTAGTAAATTTTTTCTTAAAAAAAATTCTTGGATAGAAAATTTAATTGCTAATTCAAATTGAAATTTAATTTTGTAACAAGGTTTAAAAATACAATAATTCTATAAATGACGTCTTACTGCAGTGGAAGAAAATATGCATTCTAGTGCGAGTTTGATCTCCATCTCCATCGATTCTTCTTTCCTAACATTTGATGATTTAACCTAGTAAGTCCTAGTTTGGTATTGCTTGTTTTCACAAAAAACTAATCCATTTTAAAATTAAATAGTAAAAAAATGTTAATAAAATAAATATTCGGCTTATTTTAAAACCAATGAACTTTAAACAACTTTTAAAAGCAGCATGTATGTTGCTTTTAAAGCTGTCTTAATAAAAAGTGGAGTTAAGCCTTTAATGAATATTTTTTAATTCAATCATTAATTTAAAACAATTACAGTATGCATCTGTCTTGACACAATTTATCTTTGGAGAGCGACCACCACCACCTACTATTACAAATGCTCCTTCTACACTATCATTGCCACTATCACCACCATTGTTGCCATCATCACTACGCCACAATCGTGCCACCACCACTACTACAACCACCGCTACAACCATACCCGCCACCATTACTACATTACTATGACAAACCATCCTTAATTTTACGATTTTATTAATTTTAAGAGAGTGAATTGACGAAAATGCCCTAGAGATGAGATTGTTGACTTTCGTTGATCGTCTTTTCGTGACGTGTATGAGTTATTATTTTATAGTATTCTCGAAGTACTCGACGGTACGAACACGTAGTCGCAAGCGGAATCGAAACCAGAGTTACGGTTAAAATTTTACGAACTTACGATGTTCAAGGGCATTTTGGTAAATTCATTATTCTAGATAAATTACGCTTTATTATTTTAATATTTTTTGTGTAGGATTTTCTGCATGGTGGGACGCACCCAAGTGGGTCTCCTATCCCCTTTGTCCCCGTGTCACTTATTCTCCCATACTCTCTCAGATTCCCTCACCTTTAGAGCAACTCCACCCCTAAAAATGCGCTGGCACAAATGCATCTCCACCACTACAAAATGTGCTGGCACCTAGCCCATTTAAAATATTATTAATTTTTTTATGAAATAATAAATAATAAATTTAGTTTTAATTTCAGATAGGATTTTTAATCAATCTTGTCACGCTATGTGTCATTATCCGAAGGTACTATTTTGTGGATAGATTTTCAATAAGATTTTCAACCAATCCCGACGCACCACATGTCACTATTTGTTTACAATAATTTAGCCTAGATTTTGATAAGATTTTCAACCAATCTTGTCATGCCACATGTCATTATCCGAACGTACTATTTTGTAAATAAATTTTCGATAAGATTTTCAACCAATCCCAACGAGTTACGTGTTACTATCTGTTTACAATAATTTAGCCAAGATTTCGATAAAATTTTCAACCAATCACGTAATGCCACGTGGCATTGTCTAGAACCTCATCCTTTCTTTTTTTTGTCCATATAAACCCTACATCCATCCTCATTTATACACCAAACTCAATCCTTTTTTTTTAGCTCAGAATCCTTCTTCATCATTTTTAAATCTTAAGTTCTTACAATGTCTTCTTCAAGGAGATTGTATGAAATTGATGATCAACAGAAAAGATTGTTGGCACAACATGAATAAGTGTTCAATCTCGAGGAAAGTAGAGATAAGGCTTTCGCAATGGAAGATGATGAGGATGATGAACATAGAAGGCAAAGAGCCTCACATTCCCGTCGTGTCATGGAAGTTGTGGGTCAAATATCCAAACCCAGACGTGCTGCAAACTTGGATAGAAAGATGGAAAGACGAGGTAAAGATTTCTTGAAAGATTATTTTATCCCTAATAGTTTATTCCTTGATCATATTTTTAGACGTCATTTTATAATGCAATGAAGTTTGTTCAACAAAGTTATGAGTGCTATTTGCAACCATAATCCATACTTTGTGCAAAAAAAAGGATGTTTTTCATGTTTTAGGTATCCTATCCCCTTTATCTCTCTCATCTCTCACCCTCACCTCTCATTTCAAACTCTATCTATGTGTTCTCTGTGCAACGCAGGGCAAGCAAGCCCCAACGCCTTATGTTACGTTCTTCGGCGAGCTCAGTTGAACCAGGCCAGGACCAGACTTTCACGTGTATGTTCACATCGCACCATACGCTCACTTTGGATCCATTGTAGGTGCCAGTCCTGTCCTAGATTGCTATAAGCAATTAGGATTTGTATGTGATGCGCATAGCTCCAGTCTTCACGTGAATATAGTATTGGAGCGTAAATTATTATTACACAAAGTTCTGTTCATGTCAGAATACCTCTGCATGAACTCGTGTGTCAGCATATATTGATGAGCACTCGATGTGATATGTTTATTTTTGCGAGATATTGTGATTACTGGAAGTTATATGCCTATTTACGACTTTTGTGACGTATTGAATTCTTGAGATATTGTAGGCTACTATAAGTATTTACATACTATACGTAGTATGTATATTTTGGAAACTATACTTGTTTTACGGCGAGGGGTTATTATGTTTTCGAAAAGCTTTTTACAAAGCTTTATTTTTAGGCCCACACACCCTTATTTTTCATCCCTCCAGGTTTTAGTAGCTGAGTTTTCGTGTCGACGAGGATTCTTGGCAAACTTGGTATAGATGATTACCCTCGGCGGTATAATTCTTATCCTACCTTTACTTTTCTTACGCTCTGACATCACGTGTGAATTGGATTCATTCTCGCTCACAAGCGCACTCATACATTTAGGCACTTATAAGTTTAAATTTACTTACATTTTCCACATTATTACACTTTATGGCTCCGTCACCAGCATGGTGTCAGCTAGCACAACTTGATTCGGAGTCCAAGTAGACATCCCAGATCGGGGTGTGTCAATTACCACTACAACCACCGCCACAACCATACCCGCCACCATTACTGCTACAACTACCATTATCATCGATGCCGCCACCCCCCACTATGACTACAACCACAATTGTCACTACCATTGTGTTCTTGTATTTACCAAGTCACAGTTAAATAAAAGTATTTATCATAAATAATCAAAATTAAGACTCTAATTTTATAAATGTTAGTTTTTATAAAAACTTTCAAATATAACTAAAATCACACTTCAATATACTTTAATACCCTCCAAATTAAAAACAATACAACCCTGAAAATCCAAACCTTCGATTTTTTTTTTGCCAAAAGATAGATTTTGTTAGATTAGTCATGGATTCGAACTTTGTCACGCAACCAATCATATGTATTCATCAAGAATTGATGGATGACTACCGTCATCTCCTTCATATGATGCTCCATCCTCCTTTAACATTGCTTCTCCAAGAAATAAAAATGTTTTTTTTTTCAATTGCATTTTTTTAACATACAATTTTGATGATTTTTAACAAAAGGTAAAGGTTGTGATTATCAGATGATGGATGACTATGGTCGTCTCCTTCATATGATGCTTCGCCCTCCTTCCCTTGATTTGTTAGGTTTTGAAGACAAACAGAAAGTATATAACCAGTTGACATAATTGTAAGAACTCGGTGGCGGCGGTTGTTTCCCAAACACCTGCCATAACCTCGACCTTGAAGAAACTAAAAACAAAAAAACAAAAAAACAAAAAATTAATTTCCAGAAAAATTGATGCTTTACATTGAAACAAATATAGAAGTAGAGTAAAAAACCCACCTCACCTTCAATTCAATTACTAATCAGTCGAGTGTGGAAGTCGACAAGTATCCGACGAGCGAGAGAGATGGCAGGTTGGTAATTACTGGACAGCCATGGCGGCGGCGCGCGAAGAAGTAGGGTTTTGGCCGAGATCGAACGAAAAAAGCAGGGGAAAGATTTTGGGAAAGATGGAGGAGCGATGGAGATGCTGAGGGAGAAGTTAAGAGGCTAGGAAAGTTTTGCGGTACTAATTTTCTTAATGACGGTGCGTATCACAGAATCTGATTCTACTTTACTTTTTGAAAAAATTGAAACCCTTTTATAATCCATTAGACTCTAAATGCTAGATTTGGTATGCGGAAATAAATTAATGAGTGTTGTAAATAATGGGTATGTTTGCCCGCATGTGTATAGTAATGTGTACAGTAAAGTATACACATGTGATACTTTACTGTACATATTACTATACACATGCGGGCAAACATACCCATTATTTACAACACTCCCCCTTGGATGCCCACATATCAACATCAGTTGCCTCATTAAAACCTTGCTTGGAAAAACCCTGTGGGAAAAAACCATAGCGAAGGAAAAAGAGTACAACTTTACCCGGATGGTGTTGAGCATGCTTAGGTTGCCTCGTTAAAACCTTGATAGGAAAAACCCAGTGGGAAAAATCCTAAGCGAAGGAAAAAGAGTACAACATGCATGTATCATGGATGCTCCCCCTGATTCCGCATTCTTCAAATCTGTAAGCCGACGTAATCCGATTCCCTGTACCAACTTCTGAAATGTGCACTTTGGTAGAGATTTGGTGAACAAGTCTGCTAAATTTTCATTGGAACGGATTTGTCTGACTTCAATAACTTTAGCCTTCTGAAGCTCATGCGCGCTGAAAAATCTTGGAGATATGTGTTTAGTCTTATCACCTTTGATAAATCCTTCCTTCATCTGGGCGACACAGGTTGCATTATCTTCATGGATGACAGTTGGAGTGTCTGTCTTTGAAGGTAGACCATATGAATTCCGGATGTGATGGATCATTGATCTTAACCAAGAACATTCACGACTTGCTTCATGTAAAGCAATTATTTCCGAATGATTGGAAGATGTTGCAACTAGCGTTTGCTTTGTTGATCGCCATGAAATTGCAGTATCTCCATTAGTGAACACATATCCATTTTGTGAGCGGGCTTTATGCGGATCGGAGAGAAAACCAGCATCTGCGTATCCAACAAGGATTTGTTCATTTGTGGGCTTGTCTGAGTAGAAGAGACCCATATCTGTTGTTCCACGAAGGTATCGTAGAACATCTTTGACTCCCTTCCAATGACGAATTGTTGGAGCAGAGCTGTACCTGGCTAACAAGTTAACTTAAAAAGTTATATCTGGTCTAGTACATTGTGCTAAATACAATAAAGCACCTATTGCGCTCAAATATGGTACTTCTGGACCAAGGACCAGTTCATCATCTTCTTTTGGACGAAATGGATCTTTCTTAATGTCCAAAGAACGAACGACCATTGGGGTGCTAAGTGGATAAGCCTTGTCCATGCCAAATCGCTTCAGTATTTTTTCAATGTAAGCTGATTGATGGACCAAAATTCCACTAACACAATGCTCGATCTGCAGGCCGAGACAATATTTGGTTTTCCCAAGGTCTTTCATCTCAAATTCGCTTTTCAGATATTCAGCAGTTTTGTTGAGCTCTTCAGGGGTTCCAACTAGGTTCATATCATCGACATATACTGCCACTATAGCAAATCCAGTATTTGATTTCTTAATGAACACACAAGGGCAGATGACATTGTTGGCATAGCCTTCTTTAATCAAATACTCACTAAGACGATTATACCACATTCGCCCAGATTGTTTCAGCCCATATAGTGATCGCCTTAATTTGATTGAGAACATACCCCATGGTTTGTTATTTGCTTTAGGCAACTTAAGTCCTTCTGGGACTTTCATATATATGTCAGTATCTAATTCTCCATATAGGTACGCGGTGATGACATCCATAAGTCGCATGTCAAGTTTTTCTGAAATCACCAAACTTATTAAGTAACGGAACGTAATTGCGTCCATTACAGGAGAGTATGTCTCTTCATAATCAACTTCAGGTCTTTGTGAAAAACCTTGTGCAACGAGTCGTGCTTTATATCTTGCAATCTCGTTTTTCTCGTTGCGTTTCCTTGTGAATACCCATTTATAACCTACGGTGTTCACACCAGGCGGGGTTTGGACTACTGGTCCAAAACACTTCGTCTTTCTAAGGATTCTAATTCTGCCTGGATTGCATCTTTCCACTTAGGCCAATCTTGTCTCTGTTTGCATTCATCAACAGAGCGGGGCTCAATATCATCACTTAATATAATTTCAGTGGCTATTGCAAATGCAAACATGTCATCGATGATTATTTCATTTCGATCCCACAATTCATTAGTACATGCATAATTTATGGATATTTCTTTGCTTTCATGTACTTCTGTCTCTTCAGGGACATGTGTCTCATCAAGGGCATTTTCTTTTTCTGGAAGTACAGAGTCACGAATTGTGGATTTATCATTCAATTCCTTTTCTTGAATGATATCATTTGGGTTCAATTGGGCCCTCATCTTTCTCTTTCGAGGGGCTGAATCTTTTGAACCTGGGGGTCTACCACGCTTCAGGCGTGCACTGGATGAATCATTCGCTGCCACTTTATTTTGTCCAACAAGGACATCAATTCTTGCAGGTGCGTTTGCAGCCGGTATATATGACTGTGTCACTTTCGAAGCATCATTAAATGCATCTGGCATTTGATTAGCAATACCTTGAAGATGAACGATTCTTTTCACTTCGTTTTCACATTGAGTGCTTCTTGGATCAAAATGAGATAAGGTGGGAACAACCCATGTTAGCTCTTGTCGTTCTTCTGGAACGGTCTTTTCTCCCCTTAACGACGGGAAAACTGTCTCATCAAAATGACAATCAGCAAAACGAGCTGTAAACACATCACCAGTCAAAGGTTCCAAATATCTAATGATAGATGGTGAATCAAAACCCACATAAATTCCCAATCTGCGCTGAGGTCCCATTTTAGTTCGTTGTGGTGGTGCAATAGGCACATAAACAGCACAACCAAAAACTCGTAAATGTGAAATATTTGGCTGATGTCCAAACACGAGTTGTATTGATGAGTATTGGTGGTTGGCTATGGGTCTCAATCTAACCAATGATGTAGCATGTAATATGGCATGTCCCCATGTAGAAACTGGCAATTTCGTTTTCATGAGCAGAGTGCGGGCTATTAATTGAAGCCGCTTGATAAATGCCTCTGCTAAACCATTTTGAGTATGGACATGAGGAACAGGGTGTTCAACATTAATGCCCAGTGCCATACAGTAATCATCAAAGATTTGAGATGTAAATTCACCAGCGTTATCAAGTCGAATGGACTTAATGGGATGATCTGGGAACTGTGCTCGCAACTTAATTATCTGAGTAAGAAGTTTCGCAAAAGCTACATTTCGAGTAGACAATAGGCAAACATGTGGCCATCGGGTAGATGCATCAACCAAAACCATAAAATATCGAAATGGTCCACAAGGTGGTTGAATAGGTCCACAAATATCCCCTTGAATTCTTTGCAAAAATGATGGGGATTCATCATCAACCTTTAGTTGTGATGGTCTAATTACCAACTTCCCTTGGGAACAAGCCTTGCAAGGATTATCATTCGAGACATTAATGTGTCTGCTCAGTAATGGATGTCCATTAGAGTTGGTAATGATTCTACGCATCATGGTAGATCCTGGATGACCTAAACGGTCATGCCAAAGCATGTAAACCTTTGAATCAATGAACTTCTGGTTCATGACAGTATATGCCTCAACTGTCTTTATGTATGTACAATACAATCCACTCGATAAACCATGCAACTTCTCCAATATACGCTTCTGGGTATCATTGGAGGTAATGCATAAATATTCCACATTTTCTACACTTTTCGTTTCAAGGTGGTATCCATTTAGACGTATGTCTTTAAAACTCAACAAATTTCGAATGGACCGAGTAGCATATAATGCATTCTTTATAGACAATATTGTTCCATTTGGTAACATAATCTGGGCTTTTCCTGAGCCTTCAATTACATCTGATGGTCCTGATATTGTTGTTACCTTTACTTTTGCAAGTACCAAATTCGAGAAATACTTTCGATCTCGAAGTATTGAATGCGTGGTTGTGCTATCTGCAAGACAAAAGTCTCCGCCATTGATCTTGTTTTGAGAATAACCATAATTTTTATCCATGATCTCTGAGTAAAGAAAAAGCAGTTTATTCATACTGGAATACTACTTTTATTGAATTGAAAATGCGAGCATTAAACCACAGGTACAAACAACATGAGTACATTAAACATAAATAATTCAATCGGACCCATAAACTTCATTCCCTCTTTCATTAATAAAGTCTGTAGCATCCTGGTGGGTTGTGTTTAACTGTCCTGATAAATTGGTCACTGGATCAGGGGTTTCCATTGGTTTAGCCTGGTCAAGGAAATTGATCTCGACACCCTTCTCCTTGAAGGAGGCTTGATATAGTTCCACCAGATGCTTTGGGGTGCAACAAGTATGCGCCCAATGTCCGTTGCCACCACACCTATGACAACCTCCTTCATGATTTCTAGGAGTGTTCACATGAGCTTTTCCTTTCTGGCGATTGGTATTTTTAAAGCTCGGGCCTGGATTATACCTTGGAACCTGGTTGTGAAACTGGACACCATGGTTCTTGCTTTTCCCTTTCCACCGACCTTGCTTGTGGCCACGTCCTCGTTTGTAATTATTGCCACGGGAGGATATGGTATTCCTTTCAAGGGAAGCAACATTCACTTCTGGGAACGGTGCTGATCCAGTAGGTCGGGAATTATGGTTTTTCATGAGAAGCTCATTGTTCTGTTCAGCTACCAGGAGCACAGATATCAGCTGGTTGTATTCAGTGAAGCCTCGCGCTCTATACTGTTGTTGCAGTACCATGTTAGAGGCGTGGAATGTGCTGAAAGTCTTTTCCAATAACATCTCCTCAGTGATAGTATCCCCACAGAGTTTCATCTGGGAGGTAATTCTGAACAACGCCGAATTGTACTCAGCCATTGATTTGAAATCCTGGATCCTTAGGTGAGTCCAGTCATAGCTAGCTTTTGGAAGAATCACCGTTGTCTGGTGATTGTATCTGCTTTTCAAGACATTCCAAAGGGCTAACAGATCTTTAACCGTTAAGTACTCGCTCTTTAGTGCCTCATCAAGATGGCGACGAATAAAAATCATGGCCCTTGCCCGATCTTGAGAGGATGAGCTGCTTTCTTCCTTGATGGTATCTCCAAGATTTGCTGCTTCCAGATGGATCTTGGTATCCAGTACCCATGTAAGGTAATTCTTTCCAGTAATGTCCAGGGCAGCAAAATCAAGCTTTGCCAAGTTTGCCATTTTCTTTTTTGAAAGAAAAATGAGGTGTGTAAGAACTTGCAGTAATATGTGTACTGGAGAAATATATTGTTAGAACTTCTGGTTCTTACAAATTTTTGATCTTCAGGCCAAAATGATAAGTACTCGAAACTTCAGGCTCGAGATTTACACAATTAATGAGAAAGACAATTGTACCGCACCATTCTCATCGAAATAAGTATAGGATGAACGATTATTCTGCACTACTTTAAACAGCAGGAAAAATTAAATATGTAGAGCAAGGTGGACGATTATACCGCACCACCTAAAATTGCTATAAAATTTAAATTGCGATAAAATTTAAATATGTAAAGCAGGGTGGGTGATTATTTCACACCACCTAAAATTGCGATAAAATTAAATATGTAAAGCAGGGTGGGTGATTATTTCACACCACCTAAAATTGCGATAAAATTAAATAACGGGAAAATTTAAATATGCAGGATAGAGCGGGCGATTATACCGCTCAACTTAGAATTTGCAGTAAAATTAGATCTGCAGTCCAAGATAGGCGATAGAACCGCACAATCTTGGATTGCATAAATAATCAGTGGGTTAGTAGTCAATATCTACACCAAACAAGAAATCAAAGATATAAGTGACTGTTAGTTGGAGAACTAGAAGTAAACATGATGCAAACAGTTCTTCGCGAGGGTATACCCAGCAATTGAGGGAGAGGAAGAAGAAGAACAGTAAAAACCTTAGAGGAAACATTCTTTTTTTCTTTCGGTGAAGGGAAATGAGAAATGATTAGAGAGTCGTGCTGATAACGTGTTATAAATAGGCAAAATTTATAGAGAGATAACCTTTACTCGGGACAGGAACGAAGCAGTTGCAGAGTATTATACCAACACAAGCTGTTGCAGAGGAAGTAATGTATATTATTGCTATTAGATATATTTCTCTTTTTCTTTCTTCTTCTTATTCACTCTTCTTTGCACAATTGAAGTACTTATTCACTCTTCTTTGCACAATTGAAGTAGCTCTACTTCAATTGTGCAAAGAAGAGTGAATAAGAAGAAGAAAGAAAAAGAGAAATATATCTAATAGCAATAATATACATTACTTCCTCTGCAACAGCTTGTGTTGGTATAATACTCTGCAACTGCTTCGTTCCTGTCCCGAGTAAAGGTTATCTCTCTATAAATTTTGCCTATTTATAACAATGAGAATTTTTTTTTCTATGTTTGGTAATAAATTGGAAAATAATGAAATGTCATTTTTCAGGGATATAATGGGCAAATCCACTTATAAAAAAAGGCAACAAAACAAACCGAGTTGGAGCTATGGTACTCATAACGCTCGCAACCATCTTGTATCTTTTTACGAGATAACTTGATTTTGGTTCAAGCTTGATTCACCCATTGAAGTTTGCCTTATAAACATTAAACTTTTTAATCCAATAATTAAATAAAATGTCATGAAAAATCAAATCCAACATTTATTTGGTTAGGGAAAGGAATGACCAAGGTTTGGGAAACGCTACTCTAGGTTTGGTAATTAAACTTGGATCGTGTCATGGGAACTCGTTTCTAGGCCTAGATCTTTTTAATCCAATTCATTTGAACTATTCAATCTTATGGAAGATTGTTAATTGAGAAAAATATGATCAATTTTTTTATGTGATCCAATATCCTAATGGATATGGTGTTGAGTTTCTATCCATATACCTACGTCAACAAAAGGCAAGTCAAAGGAAAGAGTGGTGCCCGCATTAAAAAAGGGATTTGTCACAGGTTAAAGAACCACATCTAGATCCAGCCACAAATCCCGAACTTTTTGGTCGAAGTTGACCTACCACAAACGCATCCGCTGGACTCATCTGACACTTTGCAATTAATAGTTCGAAACTCACCTATCCTGAAAATTAATGTAATAGCTGCAAACTTTTCCTCTGCTTTCTTTCGTTCGATCTCGGTCAAAACCCTAGGAGTCTTAGATGACACGCTTTGTAATTGCCACCTTGCTGGTTCTCGGTGAGGGATATTGTGGGTTTTTGTTGCTTTTGAATAAACAAATTTCTGTAAAACAGTAAAAAGTGCCAATAAGATGCTGTTATTGGGGACATTCATCAACTGGCTAGGCCATGCACTGGAATATCCTGGAAGCATGTGTTAAGGGAGGCGAACTTCCTATTACGGAAGATGGCTCCTATTTTTGAGACTGTACTGTTAGGATTGCGGCGCGCAATGCTTAATCTTTGATTGTATGAGCTTGAGTACGATAGGGATTCAAAAAAAAGACAGTGCCAATAAGAGTACGTATAATTTGATTCTTGCCGTGATATTTTAGCTAAGCTAGTAGCTAGTGATGATCAACATTAGAACCCCAAGAAAAAAAACAACGATGTGTTGTGAAATCTATAGAGTTATTCATATGCAAATTCAAACCATATTAATGTGATAATATCTCAATTCTCCTACCTTGATTTTCAATTTTTTTTTCTCAAATCATTTTATAGAGTTCAGTAAAATCACACGCATAAATTGAAGATAGTTGAGGTTTCACCATAAAACCAATTGGCAATATGAGTAGTTCATCCTCTTATAAGCCCTTGCAAGGTTTCACTTTTCACTGATGTGCGACTCTTTTACCTTCACAACCTCACGTCGCATGTAGTGAATTTTCAAACCAAACACATGGAAATACAAATAGGGTGACGTGAAGTATACATACCATGAAAAAATTGAGGTTTCACATTAAAATCAATTGACAATATAGAGAGTATTCCAACTATTATAAGCACATGCAAGCAAGGTCCCTCATTTCCTCGATGTGGAAAAGACTCTCAACACGCCCCTTTACATGTCACGTATGACGAATTTTTAAGTCTAGTACGTAGACAACAAAAATAGGGTAATGTGAGCGCGTGCGGCAGTGTGGCGAATTTTCAAGCTTATCATGTGGGCAACACAAATCAAAGTAATGTGGAGCACATGTGGCAGTTGAGCTTCACACATGGGACAAACTCGCTTTGATATCATGAAGAAAGTTGAGATTCCACCATAAAAGCAATTGGCAATATAGAAAGTATCCATCTTTTTATAAGCCCTTACTCTTTTCACCGATGTGCGACTCTTTTACCTTCACATCCTTGTATAAATATCAAGATTTCATAGTAATTTATACCGTGACATCCAATTAGAAGCCGAAAAATCCACCAATTTCCCAAAGGAGATCGCCATGTTCTCATCATGTGCAATTTTACCTGTTAAATCCATTCCCTGCCAGTAAGTCACCCGTTTGGCGATGATTTAGATATGTATAGGTATTTGGGCATGGGACGGATATGGGGAAACGCAAACTTCCAAGTTTTGGAGCTAAAGCACTCTGTGTGATTGGTCCAGGAGCTGAGGCACTATATACACCGTGTGGGATGGGGGAGGTTGCCACGCTGGTTTTTTTACATGAATAAATCCCAGTGTCGGTTTTATTGCTTTTGAATAAACAAATGTTCTGTAAAACCAAGAAAGCTCTGTCATCTATATTTCGATTTTAAAAACGTGCGTGATTGGTTGGCCTAAAGCACAATGTGTACCGAAAAGTAGACCTCATGTGCGAATTCATCAAGTCAGATTTATCGATTTACATGTGTTCAAGAATCATAATATCACAACACCGGCAGTGTTGCAAGTTATATATCAGTTAAAGAGTAAATACTAGTCTGTTGTTCCATATTAACGAAGTGCATATGTAATACTAGTTGTAACTCTCATATATACTTCACTTTGGAGATTAATAAATATACAAGAAATTCTCAAATATTGTCATCTATATATATTTGGTATTTTATCATGTTTAATTCAACTTAGCATTAGAGCAGTTCGTTCTTGATGACTTGTGTACTTTAATTTTGTGCCCACTTTTTCTTTGTATCGTGCAAAAAGAACTCTTGGTGACTTTTGTACCTTAATTTTGTGCCCACTTTTTCTTCGTATAGTGCAAAAAAAAAAAAAAAAAAAATTGTGCCTTGCTATAGTGTCATGAACAATGCATTGATGCAGTGCCAGAACAGTGATTATGCTACAGTGTCCTGGTAAATTGTCTTAATTCCGCTGCATATCTTTTGTGTCTTTATTGTTTGTGTTTTAGCTAAATGGTTCAATATAATCATAATGTTGTTATGCATCTTAGTGGAACAAATATATAGATAATTGATATTGGGGCCACTGATCATGTGACTGGTGACCCTAGAGTGTTTGATGAGTTACATGACTATGTTCGTTATCTGTATATTACTAGTGCACATGGAGTGAAGGGTGAAGGCATTATCTCTCTCACCCCGACTTTATCACTGGTCCATGCTTTATTTGTTCATGATGTTAAGTGCAATCTTTTGTTGAAGGGAAAACTACTTGATACCTTATATTGTTCAGCTCACTTCCACCCCACATATTGTTATTTTCAATACATTCAAACTCAGAAGATAATTGGTCATGGTAAAAGAATTGGACGTTTGTACATCTTCACTATGCAAGATACTGTTGCTTCAAGTTCAAATAATCATGAAGTTCTAAGTGCTAAAGTGGATGACAAACATCAAATTTGGTTGTGACATTGACGTTTGGGATATCCATCATTCAGTTATATGAAGCATTTATTTCTTTCTTAGTTTTGTACTTGTAGTGATTTAGATTTCAAGTGTGAAACACGTGTCATGGCTAAGAGTCATCATGCTTCCTTTCCAATAAGTAATTCTAAAGCTACTTTACCATTTGATTTGATACATTATGATGTGTGGGGTTCGGCAAAGGTTACTTCTAATGGATTTCATTGGTTTGTTACTTTTATGGATAATTGTACTTGATTAACTTGAGTGTTCTTAATGAAGAATAAGAGTGATGTCCCTTTACTTCTTCAAGAATTTTGTGCAATGGTGTCTACTCAGTTTTAGACCAAAGTTAAGGTCTTCAGGTCTGATAACAGAGGAGAATATGTGAATCACACTTTGGTATTTTTTTTCGTGATCATGGTATTATTCACCAGACGACTACTAAGTTTACACCTCAACAAAATAGTGTGTTTAAATAGAAGAATCGTAAAATAATGAAGGTTTCTCGCTCCTTAATGTTGGATAAATATGTTCCTAATCATTTGTGGGGGCATATGCTGTTTTGGCTACTGTGTACTTGATAAATCGTGTTCCAAGTAAGGTTCTTGATTTTCAAACACCGTTTGATGTGCTACAAAAACATGTTTCTCATGTTTCTGTATCCAAACTTCCTCCGAAGGTGTTTGGGTGAGTGGCGTATGTGCATGTCTACACTTATCAGCAGAGTAAACTTAATGCATGTGCTATCCGATATGTATTTATTGAATATGCTAACAATAAAAAAGGCTATAAGTGTTATAATCCTCTGATTCAGAAAACTTATATTACTATGGATGTCCCCTTCACGAGGAAGTTTCGTATTTTATGAAACCCTCTTCAAACTCTCCACTTCAGGGGGAGAGAAAGAGTGAAGTGAAAATTCGAAGAGATGGTATGGATGGTGTGTTACAGGCAAAGTTGGGGACATAACCTGTTATGATGCGTGATACTGACTAGTCGGCTTTAGATGGCGATCGGTCAACTGTCATTCCCATGACTATTTCTATTAACGACCCGTCAGATGTGCCCAACAAGTTGCCTATTGTTGGTATGTCTGACGAATTGCCTTTTGATGACCAGTTGCCTATTGCTGGTATGACTAACGAACAGCCTGTTGATGGTTCGTCCAGTGATGATTCTTCTAATGGTTTGGTACATGATAGTGACACACATATGAGATAAATTTTGATGATTCTTCTACTTATTAGTTGTCTTCACGAGTTAATCGTGGAAAACCTAAAGTACAATATAAGCCTGATATGCATGCTAAAGCCAAGTATCTTATCAACAACTATGTGTCTGCTCATCGTTTGTCCAAACTATATGCATCTTACATATGTCAACTATCTAATGTATTGGTTCCAACAAAATTGCAGGATGCTTTGTCTGACTCTAAGTGGGTTAATGCTATGAATGTTGAGATGGAAGCTTTGGAAAGGAATTCCACTTGAGATTTGGTTCCGTTGCCAAACAAGAAGAAAGATATTGGATGTAGATGGGTGTTCACTATTAAGCATAAAACAGATGGTTCTATTGACCGGTACAAAGCCAAATTAGTTGTTAAGGGTTATACTCAAACCTATGGTGTGGACTAATATGAGACTTTTGCTTCTATTGCCAAATTAGATACTTTTCCAAGGCCCCTGTGAAGGTGGCTTATACCCTTTCTACTGGAAGGCATCCAATGGCATCTCTGGGATTGCTATTTCTCCTATTGCTAAAGCTGATATTCATACATGGCATAAACGACTATGACACCCTTCTAGACCTATTTTACATACTGTTATCAATAAGAATCAATTACTTGTTATTGGTTCTGTTAGTAAATCTTCTATCTGTTCTGATTGCCAATTGGGGAAGGCCTCTAGACTTCCATTTTCATCTTTGTCATGTACATCCACTAGGCCATTTCATTTACTTAATGCTGATGTATGGGGTCTTTCACTCCCACTTTCATGTACTGGATACAGATTCTACCTTATTTTGGTAAATGATTATGCCAAATACAGTTGGCTTTATCCTATGTTCTATAAATCTAATGTGTATTAAGTGTTCAAGACTTTTGTTTCCAAAGTCCAAACTTTATTTGAATGCAAGATTCAATGTCTTAGATTCGATTCAAAGGGTAAGTTTTTAAGTAAAATGTTTCGGAATTTCTTAATAATCAAGGTATTACTCATTAATTGAGTTATCCTCATACCCCTGAGCAGAATGGGTGTGCAAAGAGGAAGCATAGGCATGTTGTTGAAATGGGTAGAACCTTACCTTCTCAAAGTGGTTTGCCTCCTCGATTCTGGGTAGAGGCCTTTCAAACTTCTGTTTACCTGATCAAAAGATTGCCACCACAGAATTCCAACTTTAGTCCTTGGGAATTGCTCTTCAATGCCACTCTTAGGTATCATACTCTCAAGCCTTTTGGGTTCTTGTTATCCCTGGTGTTGATGCACAAAATCAGCGAGGACTTTGGTACAACAGAAAGTGTCAAGTTTGTGACCTTCGCTAGATTGCTTTGGTCACTAGTGTGGATAAGTATGTAAATGGATAGAGACAGGGAAGCAAACACAAGATATACATGGTTCACCCAGATTGGTTACGTCTACTAAGTAGAGGAGTTCTCATTAATTGTGAAGGGTCTACACAAGTACATAGGTTCAAGCTCTCATTTTGTGAGTACTAGTGAATGATTTAGTACAAATGACATTAGGAAATATTATAGGAGACTGATCTCCTTTTATAGAAGAGAGTTTCTAGCTTTGTTCTTACATTGACACGTGTCGTGTTGTGATTGGCTTATGATGTTGACACGTGTCGCACTATGATTAGCTTCTGATGTCGACACGTGTCGTGCTGTGATTGGCATCCTGGTTGGAGGAAAACTTTTCTGGGTCCTTGACGGTATAACGTTGACCAGTGCTTGATAGTTTCGGGATTGGTCAAGTATGGTACATATTGATGCACAAAACCGGAGGTCTTGGAACAACGTAAATCTAACCGTGAATCTGCAAGAAACGTAAATAACACAAGATGCATCCTGGTTCACCCTAATATTTGGGCTACGTCCACACTGATATTGTATTTGTCTGAGAGTATTGTGAGGGAAAGAGAGCTCTGAATATGAGAGTGAGAGCTTTGAGAAAGCTTAGAGCTTAAGGGATGTGAGGAAGCTTAAGAAATGGCCTCTCCAATTGTGAGGGTGAGGAGTCCCTTTTATAGAATAATGGCTCCTCACTTATTACATATTTGCCCCTTCCTTTGTTACATAATTACATTTGAGTTCCCTGAGTATTTATACGAGATCTAAATACAGAGGCCCTAAGTATGGTACAAACAGTACAAATAGTGCTCCCCTAAGTTCCGGAGTGAGGGAAGCTCCGGAGTTGGGGACTTGCAAGATCCAAGCAGCTGAGTAATCACGAAACTTCTAAGTACCGAAGTGTGGTATTGTTTTCACTTGCCTTATCTATCTCATAGGTAGATGTGACATCTTCTCTGGAAGTATTTTTCTTCCATCCAGGGGTGGTATCTTTAACTGGTAGAGATGCACAAGGTAATGTATCAATTTCACTTGAAGCTTACTTGTAGTTTCAGGCTTGGTTAAACGCAATACAAACCATGTAGTAGGAGTCCCCCAAGTCACCGAGCTAGGAGATTTGCCGAAAGAGGTAACAGACAAGGTAAGTAATCAGAGTTCCAAGCAATCAGTCCCAGATCAAAAGTTTGATTTCGAGTTTCGACTGATTGTTCTCATTCTCCCTATCTTGCAGGCAGCAAGAAGGATAAAGAGAAGAAAAAAAGATAAGATATGCTATGAGATACTTTTACTTTTGAAGAAGTAACTTTCCACAGGCTTATTCTTGAACTGGGCTGGAGGGTTTTCTGGTTTCTTCCAGAGTATAAGGCCGACTCAAGAATTTGAGGGTCAAAACAAGTCCATCAAATCTAGAGTACGTTCGATCCTGATGATATGAGATACTTTTGTTGTTGACAAAGTAATGGATGTGGCATGGCGAGGCTTTGCTATTTGGCAACGGCGTCAGCGAAAGGTTGTTGAAGCTTATCGAGTTATTCAGGTAGGGCAACGATGTCGAGTTTGGATTTGACTTAGACTCTTCCGTCTAGATTATGTGGTTCTGCAAGGAGGGCGTCGTGCTATAGTGATCTGTTCCAGCTCATCGTTGAACTTTCTGCTTCAATCTTTTGCATCGCAGAAGTGGTGCGTAACCTTTGCATTTGAATGGTCCTTCAGAGCACTACTTCTCAACGACTCATCCATGCTTGGTAGCTTCAGTGTAAAGAGCCAATATTGCATCAAATGTTCTGAGGTATTTGCCGAAAGAATTCGTGACCTTGACAACAGTTGAGGATGAGTACTCGAGAGCAATGTTAGGAAAACAACCATGCAAAGATTCCAGGCAATCAGTTCCAGATCGGAAGTTTGATTTCAGGTTCCGACTGATTGCGTTCTTTTTCCTTGTCATGTAGGTAAGAGCAAGGGCAAAGGAAACGACAGGGAAAAAGCATGATATGGGATACTCTTGCTTTTAACCCTGATGATATGAGATACTCTTGCTCTGGTGTGGCTTGTTTGCAGAGGTATTATCGGGGGGAAAAGAAGATGAGTATTTCAAGAGACTTTGCTGAGAGTGCCCTCTCGGATGTGAAGAAAAGTTGAGCATTTTTTTTATTTGCAGGTCTGCCTGGCTGTGGAGGATGAAAGTCGACATATATAGGAATTGTCCCAACAACGAGTAGTAATGCTGTTCTTTTACCTTTCTCGGTCATAACAATGTAGTGGGAGCTGCAAGATTCACGTGTTTTAACTTTGTCATAGCACTTTGAAAAAATGGTCTATTGTATCTGGAAAGCTGATATTGCGTGTGAAGATTGCAGATAAGTTTTATCCAAGGAAATTTGGCTCTTGAAGTTCGGAGAGCGATGCCTCTTCGGTTTTTGAATAAGCAATCTTGTCGGGGATCTGGCTCTCGAGATTCGAAGAACGGTGCCTCTTCGATGTTTGAGAAAACGATCGTGTTGGGAGTCTGGCTCTCGAGATTCAGAGAGCAATGCCTTTTTTATTTTTGATCAAGTAATCCTGTTGGGAGTCTGGCTCTCGAGATTCGGAGAACGGTGCCTCTTCGATTTTTGAGAAAACAATCATGTTGTGAGTCTGGCTTTTGAGATTCGGAGAGCGGTGCCACTTCGATTTTTAAGCAAGTAATCCTGTTGGGATTGTTTTCTCGATATGAGTAAAGATTGGGCATTTTCGCCAGTCTGCCTTGCCACGGAGTACAGAGGTTGACACACATAGAGACTTTCCAACTATTAAGCAGTGGTGCTGTTCCTTTACCCTTGTGGGTAATGGTAGGGTAGCTGGACCTTCAAAATTTATGTGTCTAAACTTTGTCAGAGATCTTTGGCAAAGTTATATGTGGTACCTGAGGAGCTGATGTTGCGTGTGAGGATTGTCGACATATTTTACTCAGGAAAATCTGCTTCTTGAAATCCGGAGAGTGGTGCCTCTTCGATTTTTGAACAAACGGCCCTGCTGCCTTTTCTTTTATAGGGGCACCAATTATGTGCAAGAAGTACGTTCAGAGAGTTATTGCTTGTAGGAATTTTCCCCTTATTTTCGTACTTCAGAGATTTATTAGACCTTATTTCTTCTTCATCATTTCTGAAAATGTATGGCCCATCCGATAGTTGTTTTGACTTGAACTTTGGTGAAGAGGCAACCATGCCTCTTCAAGACAACATATGGCGCCCATCCTTCTTATCCCTTACTGGTCCTTTTACCGTTGGGGACTCTATGATGAAGAATGATATGATCGCTGCAGTGGTGGTCAGGAACCTTCTCACTCCCAAAGATAATAGACTACTTTCCAAACGATCTGATGAGTTGGCTGTTAAGGATTCTCTGGCTCTCAGTGTTCAGTGTGTAGGTTCTATGACTAATATGGCCCAACGCCTATTTGCTCGAATCTGCCAAGTTGAATCATTGGCGGCTGAAGTGATAAGTCTCAAACATGAGATTAGAGGGCTTAAGCATGAGAATAAACAATTGCACAGGCTCGCACATGACTATGCTACAAACATGAAGAGGAAGCTTGACCAACTACAGGAATCTGATGGTTAGATTTTACTTGATCATCAGAGGTTTGTGGGTTTGTTCCAAAGGCATTTATTGCCTTCGTCTTCTGGGGCTGTACCGCGTAATGAAGCTTCAAATGATCAACCTCCGGTGCCTCCTCCTTCTAGGGTTCTGCCCAGTATTGAGGCTTCGAATGATCATCCTCTGGTGTTTTCTCTTTCTGGGGCTCTGCCGACTGCTGAAACTTCTCTTGAGCAACCTTTATGAAGGCTCCTTCTTGTTTGTTTATTTTGATTCATGTATATGTACATATTTATAACTTATTGGAGATATCAATAAATAAGCTTTGCTTCATTTCAATGTATTGTGTTAAATACACCAAAGCCTTCTTCACTAAGTTCTTTGAATTTTTTCTTTTGTTGAAGCTTATATGTTGAAGCTTTGTGAGTGAAGCATGTAGGTTGAGGTAGTGCTCTCTTAATTTCCCGAGTGAGAAAAACTTCTCGGTTGGAGACTTGAAAGATCCAAGTCATTGAGTAGTCGTAAACCTTCCAAGTACCGAGGTATAGTAGCATATGGTAGGAGTCCCCCAAGTCTCCGACAGAGGGAGTTGACGAAAGAGGTGTCTTGCTAGTAGCCAAGTTTCCAAAGTAATAAAACTTCACCATTTTCCTTTCTAAGTGGTAGCCCAAAACTCCTTCATATATATTTGTTATGAAAGTTGTTAGGCCTAAAGAAGAAGAGGCCCAGGCTTTTTTTTTTCTTTTCAAATTTTTGAATTTTTGAATTTCCGAAAAAATATATCTATATTTAAGCTTTATAGGTGAAGCTTTATAGGTAAAGCTTTGGTGTTGAAGCTTTGTAGGTGAAGCTTTGAGGTTGAAGCTTTGTTGGGTACTATGAATTGATTTTGCTTCACACTATCTAGATCAATAATGTGTGAAGCTTTTGGCATTTGTAGTTGAAGATTTGTAGGTGAAGCTTTTGGCATTTGTAGTTGAAGATTTGTAGGTGAAGCTTTGTAGTGAAGCTTTTGTAGGTGAAGCTTTGGAGTTGAAGCTTTTGTAGGTGAGGCTTTTGTGTTGAATATTTGTAGGTGAAACTTTTGTGTTGAAGTTTTGTAGGTGAAGCTTTGGAGTTTAAGCTTTTGTAGGTGAGGCTTTGGAGTTGAAGCTTTGTAGGTAAAGCTTTGGAGTTGAAGCTTTGTAGGTGAAGCTTTTGTGTTGAAGCTTTTGTAGGTGAAGCTTTTGTGTTGAAGCTTTGTAGGTGAAGCTTTTGTGTTGAAGCTTTGTAGGTGAAGCTTTGGAGTTGAAGCTTTGTAGATGAAGCTTTTGTGTTGAAGCTTTGTAGGTGAAGTTTTGGTGTTGAAGCTTTGTAGGTGAAGCTTTTGGAGTTGAAGCTTTTGTAGGTGAAGCTTTGGAGTTGAAGCTGTTGTTGACACCATAAATTGGTTTTGCTTCACATTGTCTTGATTAAGAGTGTGTGAAGCTTTTGAGAATTGTAGTTGCCCTCCATTGATGAAGCTTTTGTTGGCACCATAAATTGGTTTTGCTTCACACTGTCTTGATCAAGAGTGTGTGAAGCTTTTAAGAATTGTGGTTGAACTCCTTTGATTTGATGAAGCTTTTGTTGGCACCATAAATTAGTTTTGCTTCACACTGTCTTGATCAAAAGTGTGTGAAGCTTTTGAGAATTGTGGTTGAACTCCTTTGATGAAGCTTTTGTTGGCACTATAAATTGGTTTTGCTTCACATTGTCTTGATTAAGAGTGTGTGAAGCTTTTGAGAATTGTAGTTGCCCTCCATTGATAAAGCTTTTGTTGGCCCTCCATTGATGATGCTCTTGTTGGCACCATAAATTGGTTTTGCTTCACATTGTCTTGATCAAGAGTGTGTGAAGCTTTTGAGAATTATGGTTGTACTCCTTTGATAAAGCTCTTGTTGGCACCATAAATTGGTTTTGCTTCACACTGTCTTGATCAAGAGTGTGTGAAGCTTTTGAGAATTGTGGTTGAACTCTTTTGATGAAGCTTTTGTTGACACTATAAATTGGTTTTGCTTCACACTGTCTTGATCAAGAGTGTGTGAAGCTCTTGTTGGCACCATAAATTGGTTTTGCTTCAGACTGTCTTGATCAAGAGTGTGTGAAGCTTTTGAGAATTGTGGTTGAACTCCTTTGATGAAGCTTTTGTTGACACCATAAATTGGTTTTGCTTCATACTGTCTTGATCAAGAGTGTGTAAAACTTTTTGTTTTTTTTTTGGGAAAACTAGAAATTTGAAAATGTGGGAGAGACAAAATATACAAATTTTGCTTCCACATTGTTGAGCAAGAGATTGTGATGTAAGCTACACCTTGTAATAGTCGAAGGTTTGGATGAACCATATAAATTGAATTTGCTTCGACCAGTTTTGATCAAGAGTGTGTGAAGCTTTCTACGAGTTGTAGTGTTTGCATTGTTACAAAGAAGAAATGTCTGAAGTAGATGTAAGAGAGTTGAAGAGCTTAATCTTCGTATACCATACACTGAAGCCGTTGTTGGCTTGCAATAAGACTTTGTTGGTGACTATAACTCTTGTTAGGCATAAGTGCTCCCCTAGTTGAGTTGTAAAGCTTGAAGGTTTTTGATTATTTGTGAATGCTAGGAGTTCACATGTATAAGTTGTATCACTCGTTTTCTGGTTAGTGGAATAAATGGTGAGTTGCTTTCATCACTTGGTTGGTGGTACGAAGGTGAGTTCCTTCATCACCTTTCATCACATTTCATCACCTGGTTGGTGGCACGAAGATGAGTTCCTTCTTCACCTGGTTGGTGGCATGAGTGGAAAGTTGTCAAATGATATTAGAGTACGGGTTGTACATTTCATCACCTGGTTGGTGGCATGAAAATGAGTTCATTCTTCACCTGGTTGGTGGCATGAGTGGCAAGTTGCCAAATGATATTAGAGTACAGGTTGTACATTTCATCAGCTGGTTGGTGGCATGAAGAAGAGTACGGGTTGTACATTTCATCACTTGGTTATTGGCACGAAGATGAGTTCCTTCTTCACCTGGTTGGTGGCATAAGTGGCAAGTTGCCAAATGATATTAGAGTACGGGTTGTACATTTTATCACCTAGTTGGTGGCATGAAGGAGAGTACGGGTTGTACATTTCATCACCTGGTTGGTGGCATGAAGATGAGTTCCTTCTTCACATTTCATCACCTGGTTGGTAAGAATAAGGGCAAGGTGTCGAGGCACATTGTAGCAAGTGTCGAATGACACAAAGTTATGTTGAACCCTTTTGAAGCATAGTTGGCTTATGTATGGATGTGTTGGAATGTATGATGTTTATGTATGAATGTGTTGGAATGTATGATGTTTATGTTGATTTACATGAATGATGCTTATGAATGTTTTGCTATGCATGAAGGGATCCATGCTTTCGATATATGAACCATGTTGGTTGTAACACTTAATATCACATATTTTGTGTCAAAGTACGCATGTTGAAGCTCTGAGTTAGAGTATAGGGGTAGGTCAGCGTAGACCAAGTGTTCCAGTGCTAGGAATGCAAAAGACTCAGAATAAGTTGTCTGAATTCCCTCTTCTTTAAATGTTTGCCGAATGGCTTGTGTGACAAAATATCTCAAGCGGTTGAGAGTCAAAACATTTGTAATATGTATGCCTTCTTATAATAGCATTCCTTCAGTACCTAGTCCTTCACTTTGAAAGAGTGAGGCTTGGCCCCATGGTCATAATAGTCGACGATACGTTCACCCCTGGTTGTCTTGATACGAACTTTTATCCCTCTTGTTGTAATGGGCTTGCTGAGAGTAAATCCTTCCTCTTACCAAGAGACAAATACATTTGGTGACTTAGCGAGTAGTTAAATGAGACAGGAGATGATGCAATGGGTGTCTGAATGGCCAAGATCTCTTCACTTGGTAGAACTTGACTTCCCATTCCCACTTGTTGATAGGGGTTAATCATATGAGGGTTCCCTTGGTATGTTCTTACTTCGGCCGAGGCGTGGTTGTAAACATGTGCCATCACCTAAAAGTAAGTCTTCCAAGTGTTGGCATTGATCATGTACTTGAAGAAACAATCACGTAGGCCTACCGTGAAGGCTTTGAGGGCGGTCTTGTCATCTACCTTAGCGCAGCGAGAATACTCATGGCTGAAGCGATCGGCATACTCTCGTAGTGACTCGTCCGGTTTCTGGCGAATAGTGTACAAGTCATCTGCAGAATGTAAGCGATCAGTCTGGAAGATGTGTTGAGAGACAAACAATTTCCTTAGTTCCTCAAATGAGTCTACTGTCTTAGGTGGAAAACGACAATACCAGTTTAGAGCTCCGCTAGAGAGGGTGGAAGGGAAAAGAAAACATCGCTCTTCATCGGTGTGCATCTGATATGCCATGGTGGACTCAAAGAGGTTAAGGTGTTCAATCGAGTCATCCATTCCAGTATAGAGTTGTATACCAAGCTTTTGTTTTGTCTTCGCTTGAAGATGGTGTCGAGGATCCTCCTTGTGAAAGGGCTAGGCCTGGGTTGGTTCTAGTCAGGTACTTCAGCTTGACGTTCGACCTTCAACTTGTTTACTTCCTCAATTAGCCGTAGGACAATGGGGTCTTGAGTGGAGTCATGTACAACTGGAATTTTCTTCCGTAAGTCTCCATCATCTCTCGGAAGTAGGAAAGTTTGAGCAAGAGCGTGTGATTTTTCCTTAGACTTACCGTACTGACTTCTAGGGCGGTCTGTCGGAATACCTCCAAGTCTCATGTACCTTCATGTTTCTCTGGGACCTGTCGTTTTTTCCTTAGATGGGTAGCTGGCCTGGGTAGTGGGAGGGGATTGAGTCTTTCAAAAACCCTTGGGTCATTAATCTTTGAGCTTATGTGGAGGGGATTCTCTCGAAGTTGCTTTAAGAAGTCTCGGTAATCACAATAAACGACTTTCGATCCTTCCAACCTTTTTGCAATAAGGTGTCTTCCTCCACTTCTCATGCTTTGGGTCGAATCAGCTGGTTGAGAGAAGTCTCATGTTGATCAATATTTTGATGATTAGCTCACTCATCATCAGGGATACCCATGTCGAAGGAAGGTGACCCTCCGTGTTGGAGGGCACCCGGATGATGGTTGATGTCCACATGGGCAACAAGCTAGCGTGTTTGAGTACGCTTAGTTTCATGGAACGTCTCGAAGAGCTTCTCATATTGTTCTTGGAGGATCTCATTCTTTATTGCTATCTTGTTATTCTGAGCCTCCAGCTCATCGACTTTAGCTTGAAGATCGAGCTTTTTACCTTCCTTCTTTCGTTGCTTCACACTAGGTACAAGAAGCGTGTCATTATGTGTGTCATGGCTTCCTTCGCTCCCCATGTTGGAGAGGGATGTCTGGTTAAAAGAGAGTGTACAAATGGTGGAAACCAGCTTGACAAAGCTGAAGAGAATGGGAATAAGTATCGTTCCCACAGACAGCGCCAAATGTTGATGCACAAAATCAATGAGGACTTTGGTACAACAAAAAGTGTCAAGTTTGTGACCTTTGCTAGATTGCTCCGGTCACTAGTGTGGATAAGTATGTAAATGGATAGAAACAAGGAAACAAACATATGATGTACGTGTTCACCCAAATTGGCTACGTCTACGGAGTATAGGAGTTCTCATTAATTGTGAAGGGTTTACACAAGTACATAGGTTCAAGTTCTTCTTTAGTGAGTACTAGTGAATGATTTAGTACAAATGACATTAGGAAATATTGTGGGAGAATGATCTCCTTTTATAGAAGAAAGTTTCTAGCTTTGTTCTGACATTGACACGTGTCGTGTTGTGATTGGCTTATAATGTTGACACTTGTCGCGCTATGTTTGGCTTCTGATGTCTACACGTGTCGTGCTGTGATTGGCCTCCTGGTTGTAGGGAAATTCTTCTGAGTCCTTGACGGTATAACGTTGACCAGTGCTCTATAGTTTCGGGATTGGTCAAGTATGGTACAAACACCTGGTTACAACCTTATTCCTCCAACAAACTAGATGTCAAAAATAAGCAATGTGTGTTTTTGGGTTACAGCCTTAATCACAGTGGTTATAGGTGTCTTAATCCTGTGACTAACATGGTTTATATTTCAAGACATGCGACTTTTAATGAGAATATTTTTCCTTTCAAGAATGGTTTCTTTTCAATCATTCACCCACAGTGCATTCATCAACGAGTACTTCACCAATAAATGCTCCAGGTTACTGTCACTATTCCAGTTATCTCACCATCAACCGTGCCAGTTACTTCACCAGCAAGTATTTCAGCTACTTCATCATCACATCTTCCCTCAGCAACCACTCTTAGTCCAGAGATCTCTACATCTACATATGAGCTCGGTAAGTCTCTATTCCTGTAAATGCTCATCCTATGAATACAAGGGCAAAATCAGAGATTCACAAACCTAAGGTTTTTACTGTAACAAAATATCAACTTCCAGCTACTGTTGACTTTTCTGAGGTTAATAGCTAAGGGGTTTCACCAACAAGAAGGCATTGACTTTTCTGAGACATTTAGCCTAGTTGCAAAGCCTACAACTATAAGGATACTCCTATCTATAGCTATCACTATAACTAGTTTGTTCATCAACTCGAAATGAGTAATGCCTTCCTACATGGTTCATTAAAAGAGGCTGTCTTTATGGTTCAGCCCCTTAGCTTTGTAGATTTCACTCAGCCAAATCATGTTTGTAAGCTTAAGAGGTCTCTCTATGGCCTCAAACAAGCACCAAGGTCCTGGTACGATGCTTTCTATTCTGCCATCTTATCCTTGGGGTTCTCTCCATCCTTCTTTGATACTAACATCTTCATCAAACAAGATTCCTTCATTATTTTTATCTTGGTTTACGTTGATGACATAATAATCACTGGCAGCTCTAGCTTAGTGTGTCAATCAATTATTTCTCAACTACAGACTATGTTTCATGTCAAAGATTTGGACATTCATTATTTTTTGGGCATTGAAAATTCATAGAACTGCAAAGGGATTATTTCTGAATCAATTCAAGTATGCATTGGATATTCTTTCCAAAATTGATATGGTTGGTGTTAAACCATGTTCTAAACCTGTTAGTTCTACAAAGCTTGATAACTTAGGCACATTGCTCTCTGATCCTACTTTCTACAGATCCACTGTTAGTGCTCCCCAATATTTGACATGGACCAGACCTGATTTAGCATTTGCAGTTAATCAGGTCTGCCAATACATGCATGCACCAAGGACAATTCATCTGTAGGTAGTTAAAAGGATCTTTCGATACCTAAAGGGTTCAATTGATTCTGGGTTATGGTTTACTAAGGGATCTCAATACTTAACTGCTTGGTCTAATGCAAATTGGGCAGGTTGTCCTGTTGACAGAAGGTTCATCAGTGGGTTTGTGTTTTTCTTGGTCCAAATCTCATATCTTGGAGTGCAAAGAAACAAAACATAGTTGCTAGGTCATCTACAGAAGCCGAATATAGATCCCTAGCAAACATAACTGCTGAAATTACTTGGGTGTGTAAAATCCTGCAAGATATTTCATTTCCTTTGCTAAAAACTCCTGCTATTTTCTATGATAATAAAAGTGTTATTGCCCTAGCATTCAATCCTGTCTTCCATACTAGAACTAAACATGTAAAGATTGACTGTCACTACATCCGTGAAAAGGTTCTCTCTGGACATGACATTGTGCACCATGTTGCTTCTTTACATCAGGTTGCAGATATCTTCACCAAATCCTTACTTGCTGATAGGTTTGCAGATTTGACTTACAAGCTTGCAATTAGATCACCTAACTTTAGCTTAAGGGGGTGTGTTAAGGATAAAAAAGGTCCACCATATTAAATCTTTGCTTAGCTGTTAAGACAGGATTGTTAACTCATAGAATCTGTTAGAGTTTGTTAGTTTTTATGGTGACTCAGCCAATATTGTAATGTATTTATACATGTGTACTCATTCATTTGGATATATGGAAAATACACAACTTCAATTACTTTCTCTCTACAATTTCCCTCTCTCTCTACCTTCAATATTCTCTCAGAATCACGAGTCTCTACAAGGTATCTTTACCTTTGTCCACCCGTATATATATGCTTGGAGAAAGTGGGAAGAGAGGAAAGAATATAAAAAATAAAAGGATGAGTGAAAGTTGTTGGTGCCCACGTGAAGCAGAAAGAACAATATAATAAAAAATAAAGAAAATCTTAAAGGTTGTATGATGTTGTCGGAAGGAAATGAAAGAAAAATACAATAAAAAATGAGGGCCACGCATCAAGTTCTAAATTTTAATTTAGAAATTCTAATTATTTCTAGAAATTTTACTGTTTTGTTGGGCCTTCTTTTCTTCACCACGATCAAACAGCTTGGTAAGACAATATGAAACTTTGACACTATCAAGCTTAGAGACTCACGAACATTCTTAAATTGGAAATCACTCCAAAATTTGTCTGTTTGATCACTTTTTTCTCTAGAAGAAGTCGAATGTCCTACATTGGAAATATAATTCAAAATATCAAAATTCTCACAAAAAACCAATAAATTAATACTAAGCATAGCGTAAAATATATGGTATAATATCGACTCATCAGCATTCAACCTGACCTGGTAAACAAAAATATAACTGGTACCCGTGTCCTGGAAAAGTCTAAACACTAGCAGATGCCATCAAAACTTGATCAATTTCCCAATACCATTGATCTCAATAAAACATTGCGAAATATGATAGGAAAGGGAAAAAAAAGATGGAGAACGGTATTTATTACCATCTCCAAGAGGGATTCGCTTCAGCAGTGCAACCTATTTTCGTGTTGAAGTTGTTGGGATTTCTAGCCATTACTGATAGGGTTTATTACTAGGGTTCCTAGTTTTTAGTGTTGTTAATCACATAGGAGTCCAATAATCCCTATACTTAAGGGACAAGCATGTATTTTTCTATTTTGACGTAGTCTTTACCATGATTATATGACCTGTAAAATCGTGGGCAGTTGCTCTTTCTTTCAGTTCAAGTGGAAGCCTATTTGATAGCCATGTTAGTTGTTTTTCATTGAATAAGAATTCTCCCTCGTTTATGTAAGCTTTCAAGCTTTGCATTACAGAAGTTAAAAGTGATTTCTTGGTTCTAACATCTGGTATCAGAGCCTCGTTGTTGGGCCTGATCAAAATCTTACAACCTAGGTGCTAGAGTGAAGAAACAAAGACATGGTGTTTGAGAATAGTTTCGTGCAACCAGCCATTCCAAGGTTTGATGGACATTACAACCATTGGAGTATGCTAATGGAGAACTTTTTTCGTTCCAAAGAGTATTGGAACTTGGTAGAGATTGGGATCACTGCTGCAGCAGGGGGATCAGATTCCAATGAAACGCAGAAGAAGACTTTAGATGAACTGAAGTTAAAGGATTTGAAGGCCAAGAAATTTTTGTTCCAAGCCATAGATCGATCAATATTAGAGACCATTCTGAAAAAGGATACTGCAAATGATATATGGGACTCTTTGAAATAGAAATATCAAGGAACTGCACATGTAAAACATGCTCAACTACATGCTCTTCGTAAGGAGATCGAGGCGCTACACATGAAGAATGGGGAAATAGTCAATGACTATTTTGGGAGAACACTTGTCATAGCCAACAAGATGAGAACTCACGGGGAAAAGATGGATGATGTGGTGATCATCGAGAAAATTTTGATGTCCATGACTTCGAAATACGAGTTGTCTGTTCGATTGAGGAATCTAATGATCTGGACACGCTATCTATAGACGAACTCTAGAGTAGCCTTTTGGTACACAAAAAAAGGATAAGTTGACATGTGGTGGATGAACAAGCACTCCAAGTCACTCATGGAGTCCAGCAAGGAGAACGAGGTTGAGGAACTTATCGAGGAAAAGGAAGAGGACATGGTAGGCTAGGGTTCGACAAGTCAACCCTAGAATGCTATAACTGCCATGAACTAGGGCACTTTCAGTAGGAGTGTCCTACGAAACCTAAAGAAGAGAAAGTAAACTATGTGGAAACAAATAAAGAGATGATGTTGATGGCACTTGTGGAGTTCAAGGAGGCAACAATGGAGAACATATGGTTTCTTGACTCTGGGTGCAACAATCATATGTGTGGCAAGAAAGATATGTTTTGTGAGCTTGATAGCAGTTTCAAAGAATCAGTGAAGTTGGGAAACAATTCGAGTTTGACTGTGCAAGGCAAGGGAAATGTGCGAATGGAGGTGAATGGCATTATACATGTGATCACAGGTGTTTTCTATATGCCAAATTTGAAAAATAATTTGTTAAGCATTAGTCAGTTGCAAGAGAAAGGACTTACAGTACTCAGCCAACATAGAAGGTGCAAGATCTTTCACTCTGAGAAAGGTTTAATCATGGAGACCAAGATGAGTCATAATGGAATGTTTGCAGTGTTGGTTCACTATCCACCAAAAGAACAAAAGTGTTTTTCCTCCCTCACCACAGATCAAGCACAATTTTGGCACTGTCGTTATGGGCATCTCAGTTGGAATGGGCTTAAAGTGCTTCAACAGAAGCAAATGGTGGAAGGATTGCATCAGTTCACAGCCTCTTAAATGGTGTGTGAAGATTGCTTGGTAGGAAGACAACATCGAGATCCATTTCCCAAAGAAAGCTTATGGAGAGCCTCCAAGGTACTTTAGTTAGTGCATGCTGACATATGCAGACCAATTAACCCTACTTGGAACAAGGTATCTCATCCCCTTTATAGATGATTTCAACAAAAAAACATGGGTCTATTTTTTAGTAGAGAAGTTAAAAGCATTTGGTACATTCAAATCCTACAAAGCACAGGTAGAAAAAAGAAAATGGGGTATTTATAAGAAGTCTAAGGACACATCGAGGAGGAGAGTTCACCTCGCATGAGTTCACAAATTTCTGCCTTGAGAATGGGATTCATAGGCAAACTAATTGTAGCCTATACTCCCCAACAGAACGGTGTTACAGAAAGGAAAAATCGCACCATCATGAACATGGTGCAAAGCATGTTATTAGCAAAACAAATTCCCAAAACTTTCTAGTATGAAGCAGTAAATTGGATAGTGCATGTGTTGAATCAATACCCTACCCTTGCCGTGAAAAACAAGACACCTGAGGAGGCTTGGAATGGACACAAACCATCTGTGGATCATTTTAGGATTTTTGGTTGCATTACTCATGTTCACGTACCTAACAACATAAGGGTGAAGCTCGATGCCAAGAGTTGTAAGTGCATATTACTTGGGGTAAGTGACGAATCTAAGACTTATCAATTGTTTGATCCTGTTCTACAGAAAATAATTATAAGCTGAGATGTTGTGTTTGAAAATGATCAATAATGGAGTTGGGATGACAGTCACAAAGAAGCTATAGTGGCATATCTCGAGTGGGATACTGATGAAGAAAATAGCACACTAAAGGAGGAAAGTGACCCCGAGTCTAGAACTGATGAAGTTGTGGGAGAGACTGAGTCCGAATCTGATCATGGTGGCTCATTGGTTGAAGAAGACATTCAAAGTGATGAGATCTCACCTCGTATGGGACGAACTCAAAGATCACCAATTTGGATGAGAGATTATGAAACAGGTCAGGGCCTATCTGATGAGGAGAGTGCTAGCATGGCTCACTTGGCATTATTAATTCATCCAGATCCCATGACCTTTAAAGTTGTTGTGAAGTCTGAAAAATTGAGACAACCTAGGGATCAAGAGATACAATCCATCGAGAAGAACAATGTGGGAATTAATGGAGCTACCACCAAGAGGGAAACCATTAGAGTGAAGTGGGTGTTTAAAACAAAGCTCAATGAGAATGGGGAAATTGACAAGTACAAGGCACGACTAGTTGCTAAGGGTTACTGTCAACAATATGGGATCGATTATGCAGAGGTATTTGCACCAGTGGCTCGTCTAGACATTATTCGAATTATCATTTCCCTTGCTGCTTAAAAGAATTGGGTGATCTACAAACTTGATGTCAAGTCCACAGTTCTGCATGGAGAGATCAATAAAGAGGTGTTTGTTGATCAACCACCTGGATATGAACATAAAGGGCATGAGTCAAAGGTGTATCGACTCAAAAAGGCTTTATATGGACTTAAACAAGCCCCCTGAGCTTGGTATAGTCGTATAAAGTCATATTTCATCAAGGAGAGATTCAACAAGTGCCCTTATGAGCATACCTTATTCATTAAGACAGCGGAAGAAGGTAATACAAGGTTTAAACAATTTTGATAGTGTGTCTTTATATCGATGATCTCATTTTTACTGGCAATGATGAAACAATGTTTAAATAATTTAAGAAGTCTATGATGGTTGAGTTCAACATGATTAACCTTGGAAAAATGAGATATTTCCTTGGTATTGAAGTAAGACAAGGTTCTAATGGGATCTTTATCAATCAACGAAAGTATGCTCAAGAGGTCTTGGAGAGATTCAACATGGATCAATGTAACTCAGTACTCAATCATGTGGTTCATGGTTTTAAACTCACAAAGGATGAAGGATGAGTCAAAGTTAATAGCACTGTTTATAAACCGATTGTGGGAAGCCTCATGTATCTAACAACTACACATTCTGAAGGTTGATGTGTTTCTGAAGATGTGAGATTCGCTGGGTGTTTGCAAGTTTCCAGGAGTAAACTGAATGTCTGTAATCATGTAGGAGTCCAATAATCCCTATACTTGAGGGACAAACATGTATTTTTCTGTTTTGACGTAGTCTTTACCACGATTATAGGACCTGTAAAATCGTGGGCAGTTGCTCTTTCTTTCAGTTCAAGTGTAAGGCTATTTAATAGCCATGTTAGTTGTTTTTCATTTAATAAGAATTCTCCCTAGTTTATGTAAGCTTTCAAGCTTTGCATTACAGAAGTTTTCTGCGATTTCTTGGTTCTATCACTTTGATCACAGTGATTTCACAACACTCCCATTTTCACACAAGAACCCTGAACCAGAATATACAAAGGTTGTCAGAGTAAAAAGCATAAACATGCAAATGCATTTGATTGCTAGTGCATTGTAAACACCAGTTAAGAAAATGTTTCTGCATAATTGAATCATCTTTACTGTCCTATGTAATATGTCTGGAACCCAAACTGGCTCACCACTTTCATTCTTTCTTTCTGTTTCTATGACAACCTAGAACAAAGCTACATAAATACACACCATACCTCCGCAAGTACCCTCGATGAGCTTGTTCATGACCAAATAAAATAAAACGACTTGTATGCTAATTCTTGAAGTAAGCCTATATAAACTAGAAGTTCATATATGTGCCTTCAATTGTTCTTACTGAGTACATAAAAATATGGGAATTTTAATGAAACACTCCCAGTACTGTTCATTTTAACGAAAAATGATATTTTTACTCTAAAAAGTCACTTATGGTACTATTCACTTACAACACATTTTTGTCCTGTTGATTAAAACTCAAAGTTTTAAAATCATTTTCATTAGTTTTCTTTAAAAATATAGCTGAAAGGATACTTCTCTCACAAAATCAGCCTAATGTCTAACCCGCCAGACACATCCAGAATGATTATACGAGGGGCAACTCAAGCCCAATTTGGCACAATTTTTCAGAGAAGATTTTGGTTTCCAGCCCAGCTTTTAGGCACTTTGCCGGAAAAGGTGTCTAGGGAGACCATGCCATGGGATCAGTTGAGCATTCTTATTCATTATCAGTGTTTTAAAAAAACTAGTTTTAAGCATTGCCTAGGCAGTTTTTGGGGGCAGGGCTATGAAGGAAACGCCTTTGCCTGGCGGGAGACTAACCTAAATGCCTAGGCTATCGCCTTAGGCAGCTAGGTGACGTGGGCGTTTGAATTTTTTTTTTTTTTTTTTAAACAGCCCATCCACCATTTTGGGCAGGTTTTTATAAAATTCATGCTAATTTTATGTTTCTGACGTTTTTATTAGTTTATTATGACTATGTAATGTGAATTAGAGAAGTAATAATATGTCAAATATTTGCTTGCTTGGTATGGTTGCTTGATTGTTTTACAAAGTATTATATTTTATATATATTAACTACAATAATAATTTTAGGTACTGTGAGGGTATTGCCTCATACCTTGAGACTATTGCCTAAGCAAAACTATGCATAAAATGTCTTGGCTTTACCTTCACCTTTTAAAACATTATTCATTATTATTCCCTGCTTAAATACCATTAAGTTCTAAATTAACATTTATGTCTATGCTACTCAACTGTAACATTACAAATGCATAACTAATTTGATGAAATCATGAGATCTGTGAAAACAGAACCATGGAAAGCAAAAGAAAAGGCAGCTGCAACTGATGATGGCATTTGGTAATTAATGCCTGCAATTTAAAATGCGGTTTTGAAGGTCCCTAAACGGTTTCGGATGGCTAAAATCACCATATATCATAGCAAAGCAGTGTGTTTGAATTAAGACGTCGTGCTCTTTTCAAAAACGTGTCATGAGCCAAAACGAAGATCAGATACTAAATCTGTGTTCTTGTCTTCCCTAGGTCCATTCTCAAGCAACCCAAAAATATCAACCAAATATTCTTCTTCTTCTTTTAAAGCCATATTTGATATTTGAGTGAAGTTTTTCTTTCATGAGTCCTTTCCTGCCAATTTCTTTACTTTTCTTCATAAAAATTCATCCAAATATTGTCCTACATCAAAATGAAAAAAGAATAGAGAATCGGGTTAAAAGGCTAGAGGATGGAGAGAGGTTGGCATGGGTGAAAAGGATAAGAGGAGTGAGAGAGAGAGGGAGAGAGGTGACAAAAGAGAGACATAAGTCTGACAGTGGGAAAGAAAAAAAAAAAGCCGCGTGCATGATGAGATAGAAAGAAAGCGTGCATGTCAGTATGTGTAAAAGCATGCGCGTTACTGTGCGTGTGGCGTGTGATGCGTAGAATGTGACATTTGTTCTTTCTATCTTAACATTAAATAAAGTTATTAAAATACTTTTGATTAAAATTTTTAATTTTAAAACTCTTTTCTTTAGTTTCTCTTTAATTTAATGAGGGTCATGTTCTTATATATGATAATAAATGTGATACCGAATCCAAGCTCCATCTTGCATTTGATGGAGAGATTTTTTGATGTGACCCATATATAGGATGATATATCATGTGTTATTATCTAAATGGTGAAATATGTGTGTTAAAATATATATATATATATATATATATATATATATATATATATATATATTTAGAAACATAAATACAAAATAGAAGGATATATAAATTATATGAATTGTTATTGACACTCCAAAATTCTCATATTGTACTCCAAACTTTTTATATTTAGAAAGTAAAATACACTTGTGAGGAGTGTAAAATAAGATTTTTGAAGTGTCAATAACAATTCCCTAAATTAAGGTATTATAATTAGGGATGGGCAAAATACCCGCGGTTACCCGTCCATTTAAAATTCACGGTTACGGTTATGGGTAACCGTTTATTGGGTAACCGTTTGGATAAATAAACGGTTATGGGTATAACCGTTTACCCGTGAAATTTAAATTGGTAGTTATGGGTATTAACCGCTGTTATAAATGGGTAACTGTTTACCCATTTATTTTATATATGTAAAATTAACACAAACCATGTTTTCTATCGGACAAAACTTAGATCAATGTTGTTGACTATAGTGTGGTTTATATAGCGGTATTTTAATTAATTAAAAAGTAATAAACGATAATCCGTGGAGTATTTATATCCTTCAATTGAATAAATCAAACGAAATTTAAGTGAGAAAAACTAAACAGGAGCGCACTGAAATCATTTCCCTTGCAGTATGCATGCATTAGATTTAGTTAAGATGTTAGTCAAATTACCAGTGGAATTGCAGGGTAGAGCCTCTGTGTCTCAGTCAAAGCTGCTAAGAGATATTGCATTTTATTAAGGGCATCTTCATTAAGACTATCTGCAAGTTCAACGATGCTTGAATCATCTTTCAAATTTGCTACTTCTCGAACTTTCGTTGCAACCTTTTCTTGCATATGAGGGTGCTTGCATAGCATATAAATAACCCACGTAAGAGTGCACGCCGTTGTGTCTTTGCCGGCAATTATTTCAAAGGAAAACTAATGAAAAGGGTTTGAAAACTTTGAGTTTTAATGATAAGGACAAAATAAAGGGTAGAGTGAATAGTATCAGGATTGACTTTTTAGTGTAAAAATGTGGTTTTTCGTTAAAGTGAACAGTACCGGGTGCTTTTCGTTAAAGTTCCCTTATTTCAATTATTGGAATGATATAAGGATTTAAAAAATTAAATTATTGGAATGATATAAGGATTTAAAAAATTAAAATAATGAAATGTATGATAAATGTGCCTATAACGGTGTTTAATTATCAAAAAAAATTTAATTTTCAAGTTATTAAAAAACATGTAGAAGGGTGAAAAAATGGGTGATGGTAAAAAAAAAAAAAGACAAACGGGTTAAAAAGGGTAAATGGGTAAACATGTATTAAACGGTTACGGTTAAATGGGTATGCGGTTATGGGTATGGTTAACCGTTTATAAATGGTTATGAGTATGGGTATAACCGTTTAAGCAATTAACGGACGAGTAAATAGTTATGCGGGTATGAATATAAACGGTTATAGGTAAATAACCGCGGTTACATATTCGCCATAACCGTTGCCCATCCCTAATTATAATTGATTGATAGATAAAACAAAATGGGTAAGCTAGGAGACCAAATTTCATGATTTTAACCCGTTCACTTGTAATTGTTAAAATAATAATTTCATGAATTTTTGGTTGATTGCTAAAGTTATATAAATAAGTAATTTACTAAACAGCCTTTTATATTCTTTTAGACTCGCCTAGACGACTGCCAAATGCCATCTCCAACCGAAGGGTCCAGAGGGTTAGAGGGCCGAAAATAGCCCGAAAACCGTCTCCAACCGAGGGCTAGGCCAGAGGGCTCTGGAATCTGGGAGGGCCCCACAGAATCGGAGAGGGCTGGAGGGCTGGAGGGCTGGCTGCATGCAGCCAACCAGTTAGCCCGGGGCTGGCCATTTTTTTTTTAATGTTTTGTTATTTTTGTCGATTATAGCCGACAAAAATACATTCTATTACTTAATATAAATGTATTAATGTTGGTTAGAACCGACAGTAATACATTTATACTAAATAATATAAATGTATTCCTGTCGGTTATAACCGACAGCATTTCTTAAGAAATAATTCAAATGCAACGGCTATTTTTTTTTTACAGTTTTATTATTATTTTTTATTTACAAAATTTTTCATATAACTTCTATTTTTTCCTATAACTTTTATTTTACAAAATTTGTTTCATATTTTTTTAAAATTCCATTTTTTCCTATAACTTCTATTTCACAAAATTTGTTTCATTTTATTTTAAGTTGTAGTTTTTAAATAATAAATTATGTTTGGCCTTATGGCCTTCTAGCCTTCGGTTAGAGACGATTTTTTGTGACAAGGCTAAAACGAGCATTCTGGCCCTCAATTGAAGACGGAGGAAAATATGGTCATGTACTATTCATTAAAAAATTAATATCTTGAAGGATCTTGGAGAGCCAAATAACTAAAACGAACCCTCTAACTAGTCATCGGTTGCAAATGGCCTAACCGTCCCGTAAAGGCTTCACCAATTTTATATGCTCAAATCGGGCGCCCGGCCTCGTCGTAGCGGCCATGCCGCTTTTTTGAAGTGTGAAAAATAAAATATACAAACAACAATTTTCCCTAGAAAATTAGAAATAGAAGTTAACGAAAGGGACATGGGTAGTTTGGTCATTCCACAACGACAATCCAAAAAGAACACGGTGACACACGAAAGGGATATCCAACACCAATTCCCACCAAAAATGATTGCAGGCAAAGCAGGAATCAATGGACCCAAAGCTGATAATCACGGTCCTCTTCTTAATCTCCGCCACCGTCATCGCCGCCCAAGAATACGTCCGACCGCCGCCTCGCAAGGCCCTCCATTTCCCATGCAGTCGAAAACCATATTCGCTTCCCCAGCAGGTGAGTTCATCCTCGCCTTCTCATCTTCTCGCTGCTCCGTCTCTTTCACTTTCTGGGAATGTCAAGAGTTTCTGGGGATAAAAAATTGGATCCCAACTAGATTTTCTATCGAAAGCCGGAAACTTTTTCTGTTGGTCGTAAGGCAAAGGATCTAGGAAACTCAGGGTTTAAACTTTGGTATTCGGGCACAAATAGAACGAGAAACGGTGTTGGCATCATCGTGGACAAGACCTTGACACAAGATGTTGTAGATGTCAAGAGGGTAGGAGATAGAATCATGGCAATCAAGATTGTAATAGGACAAGAACTTATCAATGTGATTAGTGCGTACGCACCTCAAGTAGGGTTGGATACGAGTTCGAAGGAGAAATTTTGGGAAGAACTTGGAGACTTGGTGCAAGGAATTGTTCAGACGGAGAAGTTATTTATAGGAGGATATTTAAATGGACACGTGGGCAGGGAGACAGGCAACTATGGAGGTTTTCATGGTGGCCATGGTTTTGGGGAGAGAAACGAGGATGGGGAAGCTATCTTGGATTTTGCAATGACATATGATCTCTTCTTAGCCAACACTTTCTTTAAGAAGAGAGAAGAACATGTGATCACCTACAAGAGTGGGTCGTCAAAAACATAAATAGATTTTCTTCTAATGAGGAAAGGGGATCGTATAACTTGTAAGGATTGCAAAGTTATACCAGGAGAGAGCGTGGCTAATCAACATCGCTTGTTGGTGATGGATGTACATATCAAAAGAGTGAGACAAAAGAACAAGACTTGGAAGTGCCCAAGGACTAGACGGTGGAATCTAAAAGAAGAAAAACAAGTCATTTTCAAAGAGAAAGTAATCACCTAGTGTGTGTGGGATAGAGAGGGGGAAGCTAGCCAAATGTGGGATTCCATGGCTAGTTGTATCCGAAAAGTAGCAAAAGAGGTATTAGGAGAGTCCAAGGGCTTTGCCCCACACCAAAAGGAATCTTAGTGGTGGAATGAGGAGGTACAAACAAAGGTGAAGGCTAAGAAGGAATGTTGTAAAGCTTTATACAAGGATAGGACCGATGAAAATGGTGAAAGGTACAGAAAAGCGAAGCAAGAGGCGAAGAAAGCTGTCAGAGAAGCTAAGTTAGCGGCTTACGACGATATGTATAAACGACTAGATACCAAAGAAGGAGAGTTGGATATCTATAAACTAGCTAGAGCAAGGGAAAAGAAGACAAGGGACCTAAACCAAGTGAGGTGCATCAAGGATGAGGATGGAAAGGTTTTTGCTACAGAGAACGCGGTTAAAGACAGATGGAGAGGTTATTTTCATAATCTTTTCAATGAAGGACATGAAAGGAGTGCTTCTTTAGGGGAGTTGAGTAACTCAAAAGAGTGTATAAACTACTCTTTTTATCGTCGAATCCGGAAGGAAGAAGTGGTTGTAGCTTTGAAGAAGATGAAGCATAGAAAAGCAGTAGGCCCAGATGATATACCAATCGAAGTGTGGAAAGTTTTGGGAGAGACAGGTATAACATGGCTCACTGACCTTTTCAATAGGATTTTGAAAACGAAGAAGATGCCAAATGAGTGGCGAACGAGCACTTTGGTGCCTATCTACAAGAATAAGGGCGACGTACAAAATTGCATGAACTATAAGGGTATTAAGCTAATGAGTCATACAATGAAGCTTTGGGAGAGAGTCATTGAGCATAGATTGAGGCAAGAGACACGGGTTTCGGACAACCAATTCGGGTTCATGCCAGGGCGCTCAACCATGGAGGCAATCTATCTCTTACGAAGATTGATGGAAAGATATAGAGATGAGAAAAAGGATTTACACATGGTCTTTATAGATTTGGAAAAAGCGTATGATAGGGTCCCAAGAGACATTCTTTGGAGGATTTTAGAGAAGAAAGGAGTACGAGTAGCATATATCCAAGCTATAAAGGATATGTATGAAGGAGCAAAGACTGCCGTAAGAACTCATGAATGACAAACCGAAAGCTTTCCCATAACTGTAGGATTACATCAAGGCTCATCCTTAAGTCCTTACCTTTTTGCGTTGGTAATGGATGAGTTAACAGGACATATTCAAGATGATATTCCTTGGTGTATGCTTTTCGCGGACGATATAGTGTTGATAGATGAAACTCAGGAAGGGGTAAATGCAAAGCTTAACCTTTGGAGAGAAGTGTTGGAATCTAAAGGTCTTCGCCTAAACCGATCAAAGACAGAATATATGGAGTGCAAGTTCAGTGCAAATGGAGGCCAAAACGAGTTAGGGGTGAGGATCGAAGATCAAGAAATACCAAAGAGCGACCGTTTTCGTTACCTAGGATCTATCTTGCAAAAGAACGGAGAATTAGATGGAGATCTCAACCATAGAATACAAGCTGGATGGATGAAGTGGAAGAGTGCATCCGGCGTGTTGTGTGACCATCGTATGCCATTGAAGCTCAAGGGAAATTTTATAGGACGGCAATAAGGCCGGCGATGCTGTATGACACAGAATGTTGGGCGGTGAAGCATCAACACGTACACAAAATGGGTGTAGCGGAGATGAGGATGCTTCGTTGGATGTGTGGGCACACGAGAAAGGATAAGATTAGGAATGAGGATATCCGGGGTAAAGTAGGAGTAGCCGAAATTGAAGGAAAGATGAGAGAAAATCGGTTATAATGTTTGGACATGTGCAAAGAAGGCCTACTGACGCTCCGATTAGAAGATGCGACTATAGGACAGAGGTTCAGGGCCGAAGGGGTAGAGGAAGACCTAGGAAAACTGGAAGAGACTCTAAGAAAAGACTTAGAGTACTTGGATCTAACGAAGGACATGACACAGGACCGAGCACAATGGCGTTTTAAGATTCATATAGCCGATCCTACTCAGTGACTTGGATTTTCCAAGTCTCCAACCGAGAAGTTTTCCTCACTCGGGAAATTAAGGGAACACTACCTCAACCTACATGCTCCACTCACAAAGCTTCAACATACAAGCTTCAACAAAAGAAAATTCAAAGAACTTAGCGAAGAAGGCTTTGGTGTATTTAACACAATACGTTGAAATGAAGGAAAGCTTATTTTTTGATATCCCCGATAAGTTACAAATATGTACATATACATGAGTCAAAATAAACAAACAAGAGGGAGCCTTCACAAAGGTTGCTTAGGAGAAGTCTCAGCAGTCGGTAGAGCCCCAGAAAGAAAAGGCACCGGAGGGGGATCATTCGGAGCCTCAGTACTGGACAAAACCTTAGATGGAGGAGGCATCAGAGGTTGATCATTTGGAGCTTCATTACGCGGTACAGCCCCAGAAGACAAAGGCAATAAATGCCTTTGGAACAAACTCATAAATCTCTTATGATCAAGTAAAACCTGACCATCAGATTCCTTCATCTGGTCAAGCTTCATCTTCATGTTTGTAGCATAGTCATGTGCGAGCCGGTGCAACTGTTTATTCTCATGCTTGAGCCCTCTAATCTCCTGTTTGAGACTCATCACTTCAGCCGCTAATGATTCAACTTGGCGAGTTCGAGCAAATAGGCGTTGGGCCATATTAGACACAGAACCTACACACTGAACACTGAGAGCCAGAGAATCCTTAACAGCTAACTCATCAGACCGTTTGGAAAGTAGTCTGTTATCTTTGGGAGTGAGAAGGTTCCTGGCCACCACCTCAGCGGTCATATCATTCTTCATCACGAAATCCCCAACGGTAAGAGGACCAGTAGGGGAGACGAATGATGGGCGCCATATGTTGTCTGGAGAAGGCGGGGCTGCCTCTTCAACAAGGTTCAAGTCAAAACGACGGTCGGAGGGGCCAGACATTTTCAAAGGTGTTGAAGAGATAAGAGGTCGGACAAATCAAGATCTTAGAAGTGCAAGAATGGAGCTTCTACTGGTGGAGATTCAAGTGTGCTTTGGAACTTAATGTCAGCCCCTATAAAAATCTGCACTCGACGGAGCTTCAGAAATCGAAGAGGCGTCTGCTCAGAAATCGAAGAGGCGTTTGCTTTCTCAAAAGTTGGGCTGCTCAGAGACCACGATGGTCGATCTCAGAAATCGAAGAGGCGTTTGCTTTCTCAAAAACTGGGCTGCTCAAAGACCACGAAGGCCGATCTCAGAAATCGAAGAGGCACTTGCTTTCTCAAAAGCTGGGCTGCTTAGAGACCACGAGGGCCGATCTCAGAAATCGAAGAGGCACCTACTTTTCCAGCCTTGTCAGCACCTGTCACACGCACACTCAGCTTTGCGGAAATTATGGGCATTCAGTCGAAGACTTCTGGTGAAGTAGAAAGCACATGAATCTTACTGTTCAATCGTCCACTTCCCACACGCAACAGTAGCTCATGGGTACCACAGATAACTTTGCCAAAGTTCTCTGCCAAAGTTGAGACACGTGAAGCTTGCAGCTCCCACCACATTGCTCTGACCAAGAAGGGTAAAAGAATAGCAAAGAAACAGCATTAACAAAGTTTAGACACATAAATTTTGAAGGTCTAGCTACCATATTATTACCCACAAGGGTAAAGGAACAGTACCACTGCTGGATAATTGGAAAGTCCTTGTGTGTCAACCTCTGTGCTCCGTGGCAAGGTAGACTAGCAAACATGCCCAACCTTTACTCACATTCGAGAAAACACTCCCAACAAGATTGCTTGCTCCAAAATCGAAGAGGCATCGTCCTTCGAATCTCGAGAGCCAGACTCCCAACATGACTACTTTCTCAAAAATCGAAGAGAGGGTAAAGGAACAGTACCATTGCTGGATAATTGGAAAGTCCCTGTGTGTTAACCTCTGTGCTTCGTGGCAAGGTAGATTAGCAACACATGCCCAACCTTTACTCATATTCGAGAAAACACTCCCAACAAGATTGCTTGCTCCAAAATCGAAGAGGCACCGCCCTCCGAATCTCGAGAGCCAGACTCCCAACATGATTACTTTCTCAAAAATCGAAGAGACACCGCTCTCCGAATCTTGAGAGCCAGACCCCCAGCATGATTGCTTTCTCAAAAATCGAAGAGGTATCGTTCTCCGAATCTCGAGAGCCAGATCCTCGATAGGATTGCTTGTTCGAAAACCGAAGAGGCACCACTTTCCCAACTTCAAGAGCCGGATCTCCTTGGATAAAGCTTGTCTGTAATCTTCACACGCAACATCAGCTTTCCAGATACCATAGACCACTTTTTCAAAGTGCTCTGACAGAGTTAAAACATGTGAAGCTGACAGCTCCCACTACCGTGCTATGACCAAGCAGGGTAAAGGAATAGCATTACTACTTGTTGTTAGGGAGACTCCTATATATGTCGACCTCCATCCCCAACGGACAGGCAAACCTGCAAAAATGCTCAACCCTTCCTCATATTTGAGAGGGCATTCCCAACGAAGCCTTTCAAAATATTCAGCTTTCTTTCCCCCCGATAATACCTCTGCAAATAAGCTATACTAGAGCAAGAATATCTCATATCATCAGGGTTAAAAGCAAGAGTATCTCATATCATGCTTTTTCCCTGTCTTTTCCTTTGGCCTTGTTCTTACCTGCAAGATAAGGAGAAAGAGAGCAATCAGTCAGCACTTGGAATCAAGCTTCCAGCCAGGAACTGACTGCCTAGAACCCCTTACCTGATTACTTACCTGGCATTGCTCTCGAGTACTCATCTTCAACATCTTATGCTTCCAGGGAAGATACCGCATCTGCCTGAGGAACAGATACGCCAAGTGAGAAAGATACAAGGAAGCATGTGGAGACAAGCGTAACAGCACACATGCTGATACATCCACTACTCTGTCAAAAGCAAAAGTATCCCATATCAGCAGGGTCAAACGTACTCTAGATTTGATGGACAGCACACGTGCCGATACATCCACTACTCTGTCAAAAGCAAAAGTATCCCATATCAGCAGGGTCAAACGTACTCTAGATTTGATGGACTTGTTTTGACCCTCAAATTCTTCAGTCGGCCTTATACTCTGGAGGAAACCAGAAAACCCTCCAGCTCAGTTCAAGAATAAGCCTGTGGAAAGTTACTTCTTCAAAAGCAAAAGTATCCCATATCATCTATTCTCATTTTTCTTCTCTTTATCCTTCATGCTGCCTGCAAGATAGGGAGAATGTGAACAATCAGCCGAAGCTCTGATTGCTTACCTTGTCTATCACCTCTTTCAGCAGATCCCCTAGCTCGGCGACTTGGGGGACTCCTACTACATGGTTTGTATCACGCTTGACCAAGCCTGAAACTACAAGTAAGCTTCAAGTAAAATTGATACATTACCTTGTGCATCTCCACCAGTTAAAGATACCATCCCTAGATGGAGGAAGAGTACTTCCAGAGAAGATGCCACATCTACCTATGAGATAGATAAGGCAAGTCAAGACGATACCACACTCCGATACTTAGAAGTTTCGTGATTACGAGATCATTCTCCCACAATATTTCCTAATGTCATTTGTACTAAATCATTCACTTGTACTCACTAAAGGAGAGCTTGAACCTATGTACTTGTGTAAACCCTTCACAATTAATGAGAACTCCTCTATTCCGTGGACGTAGCCAATCTGGGTGAACCACGTACATCTTGTGTTTGCTTTCCTATCTCTATCCATTTATATACTTATCCACACTAATGACCGGAGCAATCTAGCGAAGATCACAAAAAGCGACCGTTTTCGCTACCTAGGATTTATCTTGCAAGAGAACGGAGAATTAGATGGAGATCTCAACCATAGAATACAAGCTAGATGGATGAAGTGTAAGAGTGCATCCGGCGTGTTGTGTGACCGTCGTAGGCTACTGAAGCTCAAGGGAAAATTTTATAGGACGGCAATAAGGCCATCGATGTTGTATGGCACAGAATGTTGGGCGGTGAAGCATCAACACGTACACAAAATGGGTGTAGCGGAGATGAGGATGCTTCGTGGGATGTGTGGGCACACGAGAAAGGATAAGATTGGGAATGAGGATATCCGAGGTAAAGTAGGAGTAGCCGAAATTGAAGGAAAGATGAGAAAAAATCGGTTCAGGTGATTTGGACATGTGCAAAGAAGACCTACTGACGCTCCGGTTCGAAGATGTGACTACGGGACAAAGGTTCAGGGCCGAAGGGGTAGAGGAAGACCTAGGAAAACTTTGGAAGAGACTCTAAGAAAAGACTTAGAGTACTTGGATCTAACGGAGGACATGACACAAAACCGAGCGCAATGGCGTTCTAGGATTCATATAGTCGACCCCACTTAGTGGGAAAAGGCTTTGTTGTTGTTGTTGTTGTTGTTTAGTAACTTGATTATTACTAGTTTATGCTTAGTTAATTGATTGAATTGCAGAAAAAGAAAAAATTTGTGAAATTTTGTTGCTATTTAAACGATGTGTAGAGCCCGTTTGTGTCAGATTAACATAGCATGGTTGGAAATTTATCGAACTCGAGAGGGGTCATTGTGTTGGTTTGCTGAGTGTAATGCTAGTTTTTGTTTGTTGTTGTGAGTTTTGTGGTAGTTTAAGATTAACAGGTCTTATTCCAAACTGTCATGTTCAACCGTAGGCGAAATCGAGTCCCAATAAGAATCAAACTCATTCTGACCAAAGCAACCTATCTCCATCTGATCAATCATTCGACTGACCATTGTCCACTCGATTTTTCTGTTATTTTTCATTCAAACACTAGGTACTGAACCTATGACCGAATCATTTTGTGTTGCGCCCTGAGCTGCACAGCACATTTTGTTCCTACGGCTACTTTAACCAGCACCATATAACCTCTACATCCCCATATTCAGCCAATTCTGATGCCTTTGCCTAGGGTCATGCTTGCTAATGCCTCTAGTCAATTAAGCCTAATGATTTCGTCTCAAGGATCTGGCCATTTATGATCTTAATTCATGAGCCCTCATGGCTGGATATGGGAGAAACAAACATACTTCATATGAAAAGATTTCTGGCCAATTAATCGGATGCATGCATTCTGTGCTAAACCGAAAAACAAGTGCAGTTTATTGCTAAAGTATAATTGTTATGTTAATTCCTACTCACTGTATTAAACTTGGAGTTCTTGGATGTTATGATTGCTTGGTGACATTATTATCATTGATAGTGACATAACCTATGTTAATTTGCATTCGGGGCAAGTAATTTGTACAAATTAGGTCTTTGTCTGATATTTTATCTTTATTGACTCCCAATTCCGTAACATTCTTTAGGGTTTATTAATATTAAGCATACCCTAAATATATCGTTTTCTGCAAAATGGCCTATTGCAGGTGCACATCTCTTTTGCAGGAGACAAGCACATGCGGGTGACGTGGGTCACTGATGATAAATCTGCTCCTTCAGTTGTTGAATATGGAACATCATCTGGGAAATACAGTTCTGTAGCTCAAGGAAAAAGCACCTCTTATACTTACATGCTCTATAGCTCAGGAAAGATACACCATACTGTCAGTGGGCCTCTTGAACATGACACTGTTTACTTCTACCAATGTGGAGGCCAAGCTCCTGAGTTTCAGTTCAAGACCCCTCCAGCTCAATTTCCGATTACTTTTGCTGTGGCTGGAGATCTTGGACAAACTGGATGGACGAAGTCAACGCTAGACCACATTGACGAGTGCAAATATGATGTGCATCTGCTTCCCGGAGACCTTTCATATGCTGATTACATTCAGTCTCGTTGGGATACATTTGGTGAGCTGGTGCAGCCACTTGCAAGTGCAAGGCCATGGATGGTACCCAAGGGAACCATGAAAAGGAAAATATACCATTGTTAAAGGATGGGTTTCAATCCTATAATTCCAGGTGGAAAATGCCGTATGAAGAAAGTGGATCAAGTTCAAATCTTTACTATTCCTTCGAAGTTGCAGGTGTCCATGCTATCATGCTCGGTTCATATACTGATAATGATGAGTATTCAGATCAATACAGGTGGCTGAAGGTGAGTCAAATTTCTCTTCTCCTATCAGAAGGAACAGATTTTTTCTGCTACATTAAATAATGCACAGTATATTAGTAATATTCATTCTTACTCTTTATCAGTAGCTTCTTGGATCTTGTAAATGTTTATGGTATGTGCCATCTCTTGTATGTGTTTCTGTTATAGGTCATAGTTTAGATATTCACATAAGTCCTACTATGCTGTTGGAGGCTAATAGTTTTGTCTGATTTTCTAGATAATGGGTGCACATGACATGCCTTCCATATGTCTTTATGTATTTCCTCGTCAGAAACATGGAAATTTCAATCCTGAGTAGAAGGGATGGGCATTGGGCACCCATTGAGTGTCATGGATGTGGTGGTGGTGGTGTTGGTCCCTAGTGAGTAGTAATATACGTGTATATGCACAATAAGTAAGTGAACCTGTTCTAACAATCCATCACAAAATAAGTTGGTACACAAGTTGGGGAGGGTCAGAAAATCTTTGGAGCCTCATCTGAGGGATTAGAAACATATAAAAAGGAAATTTATTAACATAAATCTCGTTGGGGTGTTGTTCAGGCCTTGAACAATGAGGGGTCCATATTTGAATATAGCTACGAGGCATGGGTTTCAAGAATTATTACAATCACTTCCAATTTAGATGTACTATTGGAGTTATTTTCTTTTATCTCTCTTGCGTTTGGAGCTATTTTCTTCTTTCACTGCCTCTCTTGTGTCAGTCTTTTTATAAAATAAAGTAGTCGTTCAGCTACACATGCAACGGTGATTTTATGGCATTCTGGTGAAACAGGCTGATCTTTCAAAGGTTGACCGACAGAAGACACCTTGGCTGCTCGTGCTCTTTCATGTTCCCTGGTACAATAGTAACAAGGCTCATCAAGGTGAAGGGGACAGCATGATGGCAGCAATGGAGCCATTGCTTTATGCTGCCAGTGCGGATATAGTATTTGCTGGTCATGTTCATGCTTATGAACGAACGGTAAAGCTATACTAAATTGGCACATATTTCTGTAGTAAATATAGAGCACTCAATTTTAATCCATGATGTCTTGTTTGACAGAAACGCGTGAACAATGGAAAATCAGATACATGCGGTGCTGTCCACATAACCATTGGTGATGGCGGAAACAAAGAAGGCTTGGCTCACAAGTATGTCTCTGTGCTCAAAAGATTTTCAAATTTGCAATGTAGGAAAATAGAATGTTTGTTCAACTCTCATGTGCTTGGAAAAAAACAATCCTGAAATCGGTTTGCATGGGATGAGTTCTGGACATTTGAATTTTATATTGTCTCTATGACAGCTACTAGTAGTCGGCAAATATGTGTCTCATTGGCACTGGTTACTAACTGTTTGTTCCAATTCCTCACAAATTGGCAGGTATAAAAACTCACCACCCGAGTGGTCAGTTTTCCGGGAAGCAAGTTTTGGTCATGGTGAGCTGAATATAGTGAATTCAACCCATGCCTTTTGGACCTGGCATAGGAATGATGACGACGAGCCTGTTAGGTCCGATCAGGTCTGGATAACCTCGTTGGTTAGTTCAGGATGTGTTGCTGAGAAGACACTTGAACTAACGAAGATACTTACGGAACCATAGAGCTTGTAATCACATGAAGTTTGTCTCTCTTCTGGTTGGCGTGTTCGTAAAATTGGCTTTCTGCAGTTCGAATGTGCAAGCTCTTCTATCTAGGCGTCAAACTTTATGCATGTACCATATATGGTTGAACTTTCCCCTTAGTGTGTGTGTGTATATATAGCCAAAAGCAAGCATGCAAAGTGGCACAAAGCTAACAAGATGGCAATGGCAATTATGAGGAACGCAATAAATGAAACTGTTGGAATACCAAAGTCTGACAAGGCCAAAGAACTATTGACCACCATTGGAGATAAGTTCAAATTGTCTGATAAGGCTGGACTGGAAGCCAATTCACCAAACTCACCTCTATGAAATTCGATGGTAATGGGAGTGTGAGGGAACACATATTGAAGATGTCAGACATTGCGTTGAAACTAAAAAACCAATTCATCAAGGATATGTGAACCTTTTGATGGTGGTTGATACAAGTAACAGATCCTTGAAACTGTTTTGTGACAACAAAGCAGCTGTGTTTTTCTCAAAGAACAACAAAAGATCATTGGATTGCCGGCTCATGGACATGCAATATTTGAAAGTCAGAGATGAAGTGAGAAAGATGACAGTTGACATTGAACACATTGGCACATACAACATGCTGGCCGATCCCATGACAAAAGCTCTACCAGTGGGAGTCTTCAAGAAGCATGTTCATGGAATGGGAGTTTATGAGACTTTTGACTCTGCAAATGAGGGGGAGTAAAAGTTTGATCATTTCTTGCTTGACTATTAAACTCATTTCAATTAAATAAACTGCCATGATGCTTTGTTATGTTTCATACGAGTAACCATTGTAGACAAATTCAAGTGAGATAAAAGCTTATGCTTAAAACTTAAACTGGTATTTTGCTAATCAGACCCATACACCTTGGCATTATCTGCAATCATTTACTGAAACCAAGCATACATGTAATTATGGAACAAAAGTGCAGAAAGATATGCACTCTGAGTTTCCATAGTTCTGTGCTCAACTTCAGTGGTGATTGTTCCATGAGGAAAACTAATGTGACGTTAGCTCAGCGATCACCATGATTCTTGTTGCAATTGAATTAAAATCACTTGACACCCAAAGTGGGATAATGTAAGATTATATTGGCTTGTCAAGTATTGTGTCACGGATCATACAAAAGGAAAGTTACTTACTAGGCAAGTAATTTTTCCTAACGTATGATTGAATAAACAATTGGCCAGGATCATGGAGCTAATGAACATTGGTTGACTTTTGTAAAACCTAAATTATGCAATATATCATGCACATGCCTTGGTGGGACAAATTAAGGAATAAATGGTGATTAGGTGTATCAATCCAATTACTATGATAGGGGTCGAATCCTAATATGAAGAACAAGTGACCTCAAGCTGGCTACAACACTCTTGATTAGCCACCTTAACCGCATACTTGTAATGACAATTTTGCTCGTCAAGGATTGGTGTAGAACTCCAATCAACAAAGTTCTCATTGACTTCTTCATCATCATCAACGTACTTATCATAAATTGGCGGGTAATTTCAATCGACTGAGTTAGTCTCTTCAACCACTTGATATTCCAACGGATGTAAAATCTCACCCATGACCTTCATACGCAGCGGAAAACCTGCTCTGATGCTACTTGATGCAGTATCTTAGGGAAACGGGGATAGAACCCGAGAATCGCTCAAGCAAGGACAACAGAGCTCGCTCGACGTTACTAATCGTGGATTCTCTCACACGACCAAGCCTAACGCTTGATTTGAGAAAGAGAAAAACTTGATGCAGTAAAAACCAAGGATCTTGAAGAGAAGGGGGATAGATGACCTGAGATTCACTCAACAAAGGCAATAGAATTTCCTTGACCTTGTTAATCACTTAATCGCTCAACACGACCCAGCCTAACACTTGATTTAGGAGGAAACACTCACTTCAACTGCACAAAGAAAAATGTATTTTTTTTAATCTAGTCTCCCAAATGCTTGTATTACATCATAATTTAATGAATGTAAAGATAAAGGAAGCATAAATGAATTATAACTTCGTAAAAGACTCTCACCATTTTTTAAATGGACTTAAAAAAATTCTAAGAGTAACTTCAATGGAAGTCCTTATAGCTATCCTTACCACCGTATTTCTCTAAATTTAAGGACTTAGTGACTTCCAATGGGTCGGAATTACAATCTCTATAGCATAGGGACTATCGGGAGTCCTAAAAAATTTCCTCACAATTAAGGACTGCTTAAGGACTCTCAAATGGGGTAAAACTTGGAAGTATTACAAGTTTCTCTCCGAGGTGAGAGTTCTCTCCACACTAAGAGTCCTTCTCACTGTTTGTGTGAGACTTTTAAACCTAAGCTTTACCGGTGGCATCGGCCCTAGCTTCGGTTGGGGTTGATTACCGTGTCCTCTGGTCTCCCTTTTCCTTCTTTTCTCATTGCCTCTACTGTTGTTTCTCCCAAATTTTAACTTTGGCATGTCCAATTTCTTAATCCCCAAAGGTAGTCCTCATCCCAGCTATCCCTTGGTTCGATCTTCAACCATATTTCCTATTGAGATCGTGTGTAGAGTTCCGATGTTTACACCAACTCGGGTGTTTCCAACAACACCACTTTCTCTGTTATCTACCAGTTTTGACAGTGTCGCTCGTGGGTTTCCACAAGCTTCATACTAGTAGTTGGCTTCTCTCACTCTGTTGCCGACTATCCCCTGCTTATGGTTGTGCTCATGTAGGTTTTCGGGGTTAGAGGTGGCGTCTAGTAAGGCATTATTCGGAGGCGATGGACTGGAATTCGCTTGGATGGATTGGAAAGCTAATGGTGGAGAAGACAGTGGAAGCTTCTCGGTTTCTTGGCTGCTGTGCAGGTCTATGGGACTTACTGTTTTCGTGGGTCATTTTATGTTTGTATTTAGTCTAAGACCCTTGGTTTTTTTGTTAATAGGTGTTTGTTGGGCCTTGTTTTGCTTGTAAATTTGTGATAGTTGTTTAATAATAATAATAATATTTTTTTTTTTAAAGGACTCTCAAATGTGTTGGGCACCATGTTAAATTTGAATAAGGTTGAAGTCCCTAGAAATGGATCCTCTCCGAATCCATTATATGGGGATCCTAAGGATTCTCATATCTCAGTCGCTCATCGTGTATCGTGCGTTCATAAATCATTTGACTTCGGAGAGGATCTGTGATTGAACTCTAAAACACTCTGCAGCTTCCAATGTTGCGGGTCACATTACTTTTTCTTTTGTTGGTCAATGGGAAATCAACGGTTGTGCGAGCTTTTTGAGATTTTTTCTGCTTTTTACTGTTTAAATCAATGGTTGTCAAATTAACAATAACTTTTTAGTCTTTTGGTCCCTATATTTAAGGACTATACTAAAAGATCATCTCCAACTCTTAGGTTAAAATCTAAAATTTTTAATGCAAAAGATTTAGGTTTTAACCCGAAACAATTTTTTTTGCTCCACCATTCTAGGTTAAATTTTTAGTCCGAGATTATTAAAAAATGAATTTAGGATAATTTTTTTTCTTAAAGTAACTGTTTTTTAAAAAAAAAATTATGTAGATTATCATAATTTAATTTTATGAACATTTTAACATAAAAATATTTAGATTCTGATAAATATTGAAAAATCACTAAATTCACATCTTAAAACTCGTGGAATACTGTAAAAGAATATGAAACATATGAAAGAATTTTGTTAATTATTTAGTCGTTGGATTTATATATTTGGACAATTATATTTTTTTTTTTTACCGTTGGATTTGATCATATTAGATTTGTAACATCCCACATCGCCCAGGGGAGTAATCCTTAAATGTATATTCTCATCCCTACCTAGCACGAGGCCTTTTGGAAGCTCATTGGCTTCAGGTTCCGTAAGAACTCCGAAGTTAAGCGAGAAGGAGGTCAGAGCACTCTCATGATGGGTAACCCACTAAGAAATTGCTTGTGAGTTCCCAAAAACAAAATTGTGAGGGAATGGTAAGCCCAAAGCGGATAATATCGTGCTACGGTGGTGGAACAGGCTCGGAGTGTGGTGGACCCGGGCCGGGATGTGACAAATGCTATCAGAGCCAATCCCTGGCCGGAAGTGTACCGACGAGGACGTCAGGCCCCTAAAGGGGGTGGATTGTAACATCCCACATCACCTAGGGGAGTGATCCTTAAATGTATATTCTCATTCATACCTAGCACGAGACCTTTTGGGAGCTCACTGGCTTTGGGTTCCGTAGGAACTCCAAAGTTAAGCGAGAAGGAGGTCAGAGCACTCTCATGATGGGTGACCCGCGGAGAAGTTGCTCGTGAGTTCCCAAAAACAAAACCGTGAGGGAATGGTAAGCCCAAAGTGGACAATATCGTGCTACGGTGATGAAACGGGCCCGAGATGTGCTGGAACCGGGCCGGGATGTGACAAGATTCCAGTCTTTGGATTTAATTAATTTGTAAATATAAAATTAAAAAAAAGTACACATATATGGTCGGCCAAACTACTAACCCAAAGGAAAGTCTGAGCTAAATTTGCCTCAAAAATGAAGTTTTGGGTTAAAACTCATATTTGGCTCTCAAGGGTTTGAGCAAGTTGGGGTAGGTTTAGAATCTAAAATTTGAGTTTTACTCCAAATGTTGGAGTAGGTCTAAGGACACTCCCATTGGAGCTAATTTTATTTTAGGTACATGAATATTCCTTAAAGTCCCTAAATAAATCCTCAAAAGTGGTAGTTGGAGTCCCTAATTTTCTTTCGAGTAAATTGTAGCAATAATCCCTTAACTTTAACTCAATTGGAGCAATGATCCTTCAACTAAAAATTCATTACCATTGGTCGCTCAACTCATCAAAACGTGCAGATGTGGTCTCTCAATTAAATATCTATTACTATTGGTCCCTCAACTTTAATCCAATTGGAGAAATAGTTCCTTAAATTTAACTCAATTGTAGCAATGGTCCTTCAAACATAACTCATTTTGACAAAATTCTAATAAAGTTGACGAAAATGACCATAACTACACGTTTTGATAAGTTAAGGAACCCCAATTGTAGCAATGTCCAACATAACTTATTTTGATAAAATTTTGACGAAGTTGAAGAAAATGACTATAGTTATACATTTTGATGAGTTGAGGGACCAATAGTAATATAATTTAAATTGAGGGACATTGCTCCAATTTGATTAAAATTGAGGGACCATTGCTAAATTTACTCTTTTCTTTTATGTACATGAATATCAGAGATGCTCTAAGTTATTAAAAGTGCATTGTCATTATTATTCCAATTCCAAATGCATGTGAGCAATTTTCAAGTTGCATTCTTTCATGCTCGATGCTGCATCAGATTCCACGGGCGAATCAAACACATAAGTATTTGCCTTTAAAAAAAAAATTCTTTTATTTATGAGAGATAAAGATAAACCAACGTAATTTTTCCGAGAATCTGATAGTTTTCCCGGAACTTTTTAATCATTTGGTCCCTACATTTAAGGACTATACTATAAGACCATCTCCAACTCTTAGTTTAAAATCTAAAATTTTTAATGCAAAAAATTTAGGTTTTAACTCCGAAACAGTTTTTCTGTTCCACCATTCTAGGTTAAATTTGTAGTCCGAGATTATTAAAGAATGAATATAGGATATTTTTTTTTTCTTAAAGTAACCTTTTTTTTTTAAACAAAATTATGTAGATTATCCTAACTAATTTTATGAACATTTTAACATAAAAATATTTAGATTCCGATAAATATTGAAAAATCACTAAATTCATACCATGAAACTAGTGGAATACTGTAAAAGAATATGAAATGCATGAAAGATTTTTTTTTTAATTATTTAGTCGTTGGATTTATATATTTAGACTGTTATATTTTTTTTTTTACCGTTGGCTTTGATCATATTAGATTTCAGTCTTTGGATTCAATTAATTTATAAAGATAAAACTAAAAAAAAGTACACATATATGGTGAGCCAACCTACTAACCCAAAAGAAATTCTGAGCTAAATTTGCCTCAAAAAATGAAGTTTTGGGTTAAAACTTATATTTGGTCCAAGGGTTAGAGCAAGTTGGAGTAGGTTTAGAACCTAAAATTTAAGTTTTACTCTAAAGGTTGGAGTAGGTCTAAGAACACTCCCATTGGAGCTAATTTTCTTTTAGGTACACTATTCTTTAAAGTCCCTAAATAAATCATGAAAAGTGGTAGTTGGAATCCCTAATTTTCTTTTAGGTACATGAATATCAGAGATGCTCTAAGTTATTAAAAGTGCATTGTCATTATTATTCCAATTCCAAATGCATGTGAGCAATTTTCAAGTTGCATTCTTTCATGCTCGATGCTGCATCAGATTCCACGGGCGAATCAAACACATAAGTATTTGCCTTTAAAAAAAAACTCTTTTATTTATGAGAGATAAAGATAAACCAACATAATTTTTCCGAGAATCTGATAGTTTTCCCGGAACTTTTTAATCTTTTGGTCCCTACATTTAAGGACTATACTATAAGACCATCTCCAACTCTTAGTTTAAAATCTAAAATTTTTAATGCAAAAAATTTAGGTTTTAACTCCGAAACAGTTTTTCTGTTCCACCATTCTAGGTTAAATTTGTAGTCCGAGATTATTAAAGAATGAATATAGGATAAATTTTTTTTCTTAAAGTAACCTTTTTTTTTAAACAAAATTATGTAGATTATCCTAACTAATTTTATGAACATTTTAACATAAAAATATTTAGATTCCGATAAATATTGAAAAATCACTAAATTCATACCATGAAACTAGTGGAATACTGTAAAAGAATATGAAATGCATGAAAGATTTTTTTTTAATTATTTAGTCGTTGGATTTATATATTTAGACTATTATACTTTGTTTTTTTACCGTTGGCTTTGATCATATTAGATTTCAGTCTTTGGATTCAATTAATTTATAAAGATAAAACTAAAAAAAAAGTACACATATATGGTGAGCCAACCTACTAACCCAAAAGAAATTCTGAGCTAAATTTGCCTCAAAAAATGAAGTTTTGGGTTAAAACTTATATTTGGTCCAAGGGTTAGAGCATGTTGGAGTAGGTTTAGAACCTAAAATTTAAGTTTTACTCTAAAGGTTGGAGTAGGTCTAAGAGCACTCCCATTGGAGCTAATTTTCTTTTAGGTACACTATTCTTTAAAGTCCCTAAATAAATCCTGAAAAGTGGTAGTTGGAATCCCTAATTTTCTTTTAGGTACATGAATATCAGAGATGCTCTAAGTTATTAAAAGTGCATTGTCATTATTATTCCAATTCCAAATGCATGTGAGCAATTTTCAAGTTGCATTAGGCTCGCTGCCGCATCAGATTCCACGGGCGAATCAAACACATAAGTATTTGCCTTTAAAAAAAAATTCTTTGATTTACGAGGGATAAAGATAAACCAGCGTAATTTTCCCGAGAATCTGAGAGTTTTCCCGGAAACCCAGCTGGAGAAAAGGCACGACTTCTGCATGACGATCATCTACGGGTTGGTGCTGATCGGCGTTGTTTTTGCGTATACTAGAAGTGCGGGCATCGTATTGCTCCTCGCTCTTGTTGGATATATCAATCTCAAAGACTCCGAGAGGAGGAAGAACTCGTATCCTGCTTTGAATCTCGAAACGGGTACGTTTGCTAAGATCATAAGACGTTAAAGGGGGAAATAAATAAAAATAAAAAAAACAAATCATAATCTGGATCTTTGTTTGTTGAGATCACAAATAGGTAACTTTTGTAGCTTGATTAATTTGATAGATTTAATTTTGCTGATAATTATGCTGAAATGTGAGTTGTTCCCTCGAATGATCTGGAAGCTTTGTGCTTCTGCAAGAGTGGAAGACTTCACTTGTTAAATTGTTTTTAGGTTTGTAGTTTAATCTTTGTCTTTTGTATATTGTTATGGAGAATAACTTACATGCAACTCGGGGGCGAATGTGGCGATATCCCAAATCAATCACGCAATGTCATGTGAGTAAATTAAAAACACGAAAAGTGAGTGATAGACTTGAATATCATCACCTACATGCAACTCGGGGACGAATGTGGCGATATCCCAAATCAATCACGCAATGTCATGTGAGTAAATTAAAAACACAAAAAGTGCGTGATAGACTTGAATATCATCACCTTAATGTTCCCGTTGTATGCAAAGAGAAAGACACTTTTTGGTATAGAGTAATGCTAGAGGCACCAAAGTAAATTCCAAAGTTTTGGTTCTCCACTCACTTCATTTGTTTATGTCTAGGCTCATTTTAAGCAGGGCCTATTTATGTCGTAGAACAACAGAGTTATGCCTTAGTCAATGCAGTAATTTTCGCCATTCTTTGGTTGTTGGGTAAAACGGTTGGAATTTCTTAAGACAATGGTCCAACAGAAACTGTAGGATTGTGTATTATTGCAACCCAATGAAGTTTTGGATAAAGATTTAGAGTTTTGGAGTTTGGAGGGTGCATTTAGGAGATGTATATACTTGGTCTAATACTTCCCTTAGTTTTCCTTACTGTCTGTAATTCTCCCCTTCTAGCTGTTCTCTTATTTCTTTAAATTAGTATCTAATCACTCGTTCCCAATTTTAATTGACTGAGATCTTATTAGTTTTCAAATTTTGATCGAAATCCCTAACATTAATGTATTAATGAATTTACATGTGAGTTACATTATTTTTTTTAAATGAAAAATAGTAATTTATTCAGGGTTTTACTGCTCGCACCTTTATTAAACTCATAATTAATTTTAAATTCAAAACATTTCCAAAATAAAAAATAAAAAAAATAGAATAAGTTTGTACCCATTAATTTTTTATAAAAAGATTTTCAATTTTTAACCTTAAATGTACCCATTTGTATACTTTTTTTTTAATTTTTTTAATCTTAAATGTACCATTTTATTATATGTAAAATGTACTTTTTAAAAAAATATATAAAATGTACCCTTTTTTAATATAAAATTCATTCAATTTAATCCAAAATTTTAAACTTATATGGTACATTCTTTTTGGTTGATTTGAGAATGGATCCATGTCAATTTAATTGAAGAAATTTACTAAAGCCTAATATCTTTGTTTTTTGTGGTGGTACATGTTTTGGTACAATTTTTTTTTGGTTAATTTTGATGAAATACCCATATATATTATATATATTGGAGAGTATAATTTATCTTTTAATATTTTTAATCCCACAAATTATCAATTTTATTTAAAATCTCATTAATATAAACACCTACAAATTTCAATTTTGAATTTAAAAAATATAATAACCTACATAAAAATACATTATTACATTAATGTAAGGAACTTCGATAAAAAACTGAAAACCAACAAGGTTTTAAGTCAAAGAAAATTAATAGTTAAGAATCACATCCAAAGTCTCCATTTATATTATCTTGCAAGTTGTAATTACAATTGTATTGTAGTAGTGAGGAAAAGAAGTCAGGGTACTGAGGTTGATCTATCTAAGGTTTAGAGATTTGGAGAGAAAAGTGGCAATAAGCGAAAGACTAGCTAGGAGGAAATTGATAAGGTGAGAGAAACTAAAAAGGAATTGAGAGTCTTCGTCAAGAGGAATTATGCGGTACTTGGACCGGACCACCCCTTCATTTTGAGGCCCACACTTATCCTACTGTGGTCCCACTCTCTCTCATTCTCCCCAATCCGAGTTCTTTCACACAAGAATGTGTCCTCCATCAAGGGCAAAGAACAAACTGTATATAGTCATGTGTCCATCGGGCGGATGGTCCTATATATTTTGGTCATTCTCTGCCCCGGACCACCATTGTGAGAGTCTTGTAATCCATGACCCTTTTCAATCGAGTTTCATTTCGTTTCTATTGTAGTTAGCTTGATTGTGTTGGGTTGGGTCTTCGGGTTGCCTTCCACCAATACGAATAATAAAAAAATTAGTAGCATAATTGTGCTCCTGTTGTTGAACAACTTTCCAAGTTTGATCATCCTAATATAGGTGTCCCCATTGCCAATAATTTGTAAGGTTTAGACCATGTGCAATGGTGCGGGTTAAAATTTAATTTTTAGCCAAGAAAATTAAGGTTCTAATCTATAAATAACTTTTCTTCTCCATTGGTTTTGGCTTAATATTTTAGCCAATATTATTAAAGAATAATTTTAGCCTATTCTTTTTTCAGTAACTTTTTTTAAAATAAAATTTATGTAGATTATCTTAATTTATTTTTATAAACATTTTAATTCCAATAAATAATGAAAAATCACTAAACCTACCTAATGAAACATAAAAGTCATGGAACAACATGAAAAACACTAAACCTACATAATATGCTTCAATCTTCTAACAATTACTAATACAAACAATAAATAAAAATTAATAAAGGATAATAAAAAAATCATAACAATTATTAATGCTAATAATATTCATCATCATTTGGTTGACTTTGTCCTTGACTTGGTAGTGGATTTTGTGGCGGACTCGACTAACAAACGTTAGATGGATCAATTGATTATCATCCTCAAAAATATTCCTTGTGGCATTCCTTTTTATAATATTTGCTTGCTTCTCATAGAAGAACTTCTTTCTATTGGGAGTGTATTTGTTGGGTCCTCCCTCATTACATCAAATTCAATCCTTTCTTGTGCTAAATAGTCTCTTGCATCCTTATTTTTCCAGTAAACGCATTTGAACATTTCTTCCTTGATCTACCCTTGGCCTTCAATTAATTTTTCAACTCCGAAACAAAGCTTGGCACCAATCAGATCTTACATCTTTCCTTATCTCTTTGCTTCCTTTTGCTTATCTCGTCCCGATGCCCTTGCAATAGTAGGAGATGGGGTCACCGATTCGTCAGTAGCGTTGTCAACATTAACACTTGAGCCTTCATGAGCAAATAATTTTGCCCATCGTTGGTCCGCATCAGTTGGTCACCTCATATAATCTTTGAGGATGTCCCAAGCATGATGCAACTTAAAAGTTTGGTTTTCGGGTGTAGTTCTTGTCTTGTAAATCGCCATTGCTTTCTCACCTTATGCAAGCAATAAATAAAGATCAATTAGTTGTAAAATAAGATTGTATACATGAAAAATAAACTATGAAGGTAGACACTTACCACTTCTTTGGTGCTCATTCTACTAGCCATGCCAACTACGGCTCACCCCAAGCTTCACATCCACGAAGTGCACGCTTTTTTTTTTTTTTTTTTTTTTTTTTTTAATCTTCCACCGATCGTGAACACCACCACCTTCCCTTTGGTTGGTGTTGGAGTCGCAGGGCCGGCCTAGGCCCAGTGCAGGCAGGGCGACCGTCCAGGGTCCAAAAAAATTAGGGGCACCAAAATTATTATGGCGGTATATTTATATATATTTTTATAAGAGTATAAATTTATAAAATTTGGTTCAAAGATATAGAAATTTAACTAGAAGTGGTGGTTTGTCATTTGAAAATAATGAGGAGGTCTTGGGTTCAAAACACCATGTGTGCTTATTTACTTTCCATTTTTTACAAATTTCTTTTTATAAGAGTATAAATTTATAAAATTTGGTTAAAAGATCAAGAAGTTTAATTAGAAACAATGATTTTTGTTGTTTAAAATTAACAAGAGGTCCTAAGTTCGAAATGCTATGTGCATGTTTATTTTTTACAAATTTTTGTTTGGTTGTTAATTTATTTTTAGTTACTATCTAGTAGCTATGTTGGTTGTTATTTTTATATATTCGTTTTAATTCAAGTCTAATCTTCAACAAAGAATAATATGTAAACCAAATTTGCAAATTATATGCCGTGTCATCAAAATGTTTAATTTAGTGCCCATTCATTAATAATACATATCAATTAAAGACTCGAAAACATCATTATTTTTTAGTCCCATATTGACAAGGTTAGTAAATAAGAAAAAAAACATCTCACGATTTATTCAAAAACACATTCAAAGTTCAGATGAAAAACAAAACTCATCATCTATCTACTTGTAAGCCTGAAGTTTTTTTGTTTCCCTCTCTCAATACAAAATAAATTAGTCTTTCTGTGTTTCTAAATTATTGAGTTTGAAGTGTTTTTCTAAGTATAATTTTTTCGATGTCTTATGTGTGAAAATAAATAATTTTCTTACATGAAGTCAGGGCACTTTTTTTTACGTCGCCCCGGGCCTCAAAAATCTCTAGACCGGCCCTGTGGAGTCGGAATTGATTTGTCCACTATTTTAGCTCACACGCCATTTTTTTTTATCTGTGCTGACGACACCATCTTCTCATAATAGAAACTCATGCCAAGCACAAAGCAACATCTTCATTATTTGACCAATTAGGCTCGAAAAATTAGGAAATGGGAAGAAATAGTTTTGGAAGTGGGTAGAAAGAAAAAAATGGAATAACTGTTATGAGGAAAGTGAATTTTGCATGGATGTTTAAATAAATACACAAGTATATATAGAATTTTTGGGTAAATTTTGATTTAAATAAAATTTTAATTGATTTAGCTTTAAATTTAATTATGGGTCGTTAAATCTATTTTTTATCGTTAGATTAGATTATATTCGATTTCACCGTTGAATTTGAAATGCTTGGTCTTAGGGGATTAAAAACCAGTGACTATCACAAAGTTGTGTAGGATGTTACAGATTGACAAGTAGTCCATCCTTTCTATTATTTCGCGCGCCACTTATGATATATACAGGCTACAGCTACGAATTAACCCCCTTTCCGTCGGTACGGAGGACACCCTGGTGGAAGGAGAAACAAAAACAAACCCTCCAAGAGCGTTTCCGTTTTAAAAATTTTGAAAAATTAAAATCTGAAAAATCCCAGTTTTCGATCAGATTATTCTCTCTTTGGTTACGATTTATGAAAATTTATTTCTTCAGTTCCGATCAGTTCGTGCTCGAAAGATCATCAGAAAATCTACCAGGAATGGTTTCGATTCGTTGATTCAGGTACATATTTACACTGTTCCGCACAAACACGCATTTATTTTCTTCACATTTCTTTTTTCAGGGAAAATTTCTTAGTTTTCTGTTTGGTTCCCGAGAAAATTGAGCAACTGTAAATTGAGTGTCGGTTTTGTTTTGTTCAGACGCTGATGGCCGCATCACCGGGAGTGATACTATAAAGTTCTTCGGCATGGCCAATCTGAATCGGGAGGAGCTCAAGCAGGTTAATTTGCGTTTTATTTTGTTTATTTGATATTTTTTTTTGGGTAATGCCAACCGAGTCACATAACAAACCGATTCTTCTTTATCTTTCGAACAATGTATACATTAACTTACTAATTTATTGTAATATCAAATTTATGTTAAAAAATCAGTCAAATTGACTGTCATCACTGACATGGCAAATGTGATACGTGGATCCTCCATTAATTGACACGTGGACTGACATTCAAACCCTTTTTTTTTTTCTTTTTGTATTTTTTTGCCTTTCTTTTTCCTCTTTTTCCATTTTTTATCTGGTCTTCGATGAAATCCATCTCCGCTGCACTTGCATATCGCCTGCAACCTGCATGTAAGCTGCATCTGCATTTCGCCTGCAACCAACCACGAACTTGTATCTCGCCGTGGCTTGAACCCAGCTCTCCGCCTCCAGGTGCGCACAAGGGCGAATCAGAGCGAGAGCCCCAGTCGGTGCTGAGATTCGAAGAGAGGGAAAAAGAGAACAGAGAGGCTTTATTTTGTGATTTTCTATTAATCAATTTAATTTGTCAGTCAGTCTACGTGTCAAATTTGGTGGGTACCATGTCTGCCACGTAAGCATTTAATAAAAAAATTGACGAATTTTTTAACGGATGTCTGACATTTCAATCAATTCGTAATATGAGATATGAGTTTGTTATATGACTTAAAATTGAGGTGTGCAAATGTAATTTACCCTATTTTCTTTTATCAAATTAGTGCGTCTCGTTTTTATTTGTTTCTTGTTTTTGCTGTAATTCAATACTATTAGTATTTGGTGAATTTGTTTTTGATGCAGAGGTTAGTGTAAGCTCAGTTAACGCGTGGTCATTTTTGAAATATATTTTGTTAGGATTGAGTTGAGGGTTTGTATTTCCGTTGAGCAATGCATAGTTATTGTGACGCTTAATATGCGAGTAGAGCCGTGGAAGTTGGCACAGATTGGGTTACTTTGATAAACTCAAGCTTAAGACTATGATCTATGCCAAACATTACATTACATTTGTAGCAGAAAGCCCCTTCCTTTTCTTTTTTTTTTCTTTGGTTAAACTTTGTTACTTGAATTTTGGGTTTACATTTGTCAAATATCATTTTTTTAGTGGCTTCCAGCCTTATTCGTTCCTTTTCTTAAGGTTTGGGCTATTGCCGATTCAAAGAGGCAGGGATATCTTGGCTTCAGTGAGTTCGTTGCCGCTATGCAGGTTATTTTATAAACTGATATTTTTATTTTTTATATATATATATAGCAAAAATCAAATATTTTGATTGATAGGAATCTGACATGTTGTTACTTTTTCATTTCCAGCTAGTTTCTCATGCACAAGCTGGACATGATATTACACACGGTTTATTGAATAGCAACGGTGGGTTTCTTTTGTTTGACTTTTATTGGAATGCATGCTTGGATTGGTAGAATCTCATGTATAAGTTGAATACTTGTAATACCTGCTTTTTAATAAATATGAATGGCACACAAGTATTTATTTATTTATTAATTTTAAAATCTTGTTTGGCACGCTCTTACTTAAACTTTGAGTGCTTTGTTTTAGTTGGCTTGGAAAGTCTGAAACCTCCTGTTATGGAGGGTTTGGATGCATTATTATTAGCGGTACGTAGGCTTTTTATACCTTTCTTATTTTTATTTTACTCATTGTCATGGATTTATTTATTTTTAATTAATTCGTTGTATATGGCCGAAGAAATTGATTTCGTGTACTTAATTTATTCAGAATAAAAAGCATTTGCCCAAGTCAAATGAAAACAAAGTAAATGGTGAGGAATTTCTCTAAGTACGAGATGTGTACTGTTACCTTTGGTTTTTGCTGTCTATTTACATATAATCTGTGACGCAGGAACTGCTGTGGTGCAGCAATCACCTTCAGCACTTTGGTTTTCTCCAGAATCATCAAAAAAGGTATATGTTGTTTCTTATTTTAAGAGGCAATTGCCCTTTTGCTTTCATGATAGTCAGAAAAAAAGGATTTATCGTAAAACTGTTTCTATTTGATACTAACTTGAATTTTCTTATTTTGATAAGTTGAGTTTATTTTTCATTGTTCGTGAGAAATTTATGATAGTTTTGCATTCCAGTCTCTCTGAGTTGTTATACTTCAAGCTGATTGCAAAAATACTTGTGTTTTTATTAGGTTAAGTTTATCAATGATCATGCGAAATTATGAGTCAGTTAGGACTCTGTCCACAACAAAGGCCAGGAGAAGCCATTTTACATAGTGAAAAAGAACGAAAAGAGCTTTGTTTACGTCAGTTTTAGGAGTGTTTATTTTATTTTTTTTATTATTATTACTATTTTATGCGTGATATGTCACAGACAGAGTTGATAAAATTTCCTGTGCATACAGAATGAAATTTGCAATACTCTTGGGTAGACATGAGTTGTGCACTCACCTTATAAAAAATCTTTGGCATATTTCTAGATACCGCTTTCTTCTGTAACATCAATTATTGATGGGTTGAAGAGACTGTATGTTCAGAAGCTGAAGCCATTAGAAGTTACTTATAAGTTCAACAATTTTGTATCCCCATTAATGGTGAGTGAGTATCATTCCCTCAGATTTATTTCAATCTTCTCAAACATCTATTTAATTGTGGCATGCTATAGTTATCAATTGATATTTAGTTGCTTTATTTCACAGACAAATGGTGATTTTGATGCCAAACCCATGGTTATGCTTTTGGGTCAATACTCCACTGGGAAAACAACATTCATTAAACATTTGCTTAAAAGTAGTTATCCAGGTAAGTTATCCTCTGGGAAAGTGTCTTTGTGTAGTTTGTCTTGCACAGAAAGCTTGTTCATCTATTTCATCCCCTATCTTACTTCACTTTTGACAGGAGCTCACATTGGTCCTGAGCCTACAACCGATCGATTTGTCGTTGTTATGGTAATTGTCAATTTATATCCTTTTATGTTGTCATTAAGACAGTCTTGAATTGCTTAGCAATTAAAAGTTAAAGTAAATGTTTTATATGGTTGTATGCAAGTTAAAAAGTAATATAATAAGGCTTTACAGGGACTCAGTAAGAATATAGAAACTAAGCTTCTTACACAAATAGCCATCCATGACTTGCCTTAATGGCACTTCCAACCCTCTCTAATCCCCTAGGGGATAGTGCCCAGTTTCTCTCCCAGGCAAAAATCAACTGGCCTAGTCCCTAAGGAATATAACGCAAGGCTGACGTTAGTCGGGTCTCAATTTCTATTTTTTTTTTTTTTTTTTTTTTTGCGCCAAGCAAGTAGAAAACAAGTGCGTGCTTCCCATAGCCTGCAGCTTGTGTGGCAACAGCACTAATGAGGTCGAATCAATCTAGAAATGTTATCGTTAGCCATGTGTCAAAATCTAAAAATGTTTTTCAGTTTTAAAAAAAATATGACAAAAAATCAGAAATGTTATAGTTGGGCCATGTGTCAAAATCTGGGTTGTTGTATTTCAATTTTTTTGTAATCCAACAATCTAGATTAACTAAGTTAATAAAAAAAATACATAAAAAAATTGTATTTTTTTTTAATAAAAACCTAACCATTATCTTCTACCTTACACCAAATTTCAATATTTTCAAATACTTTCAACCAATCTCTCTCAAAGTTTTCATAAATACACCAAATAAACTTAAAACTCTATCCACAAAAATTGTACCTTTTGGAAAATTACACATGGTTTGACGAGATTAGTTGAAAATACGAATTGTCTAGGGTATTCATGGAAGAGAATACCCTAGACAATAGGGCAGTTGTTACTATTCACTTAGGGGTGGAGATACAATAGGGCAGCTGTTACTATTCATTTAGGGGGATTGAACTGCCTATTGGCCATGGGGCTTTTTAGTGGTGGAAGTGCTCTAAACTTTTGTGTTTTGATTTAAAGAAACCTTTCCTTTATATTTATGTGTCGTCCTTTTTAGTAATTATCAGTAGGGGTTTATATCCCTTAACATTTCCATTAAAAAACTAAGGAAAACTAATAAAAAAATGCTTGAAAACTTTAGAGTTTTAATGATAAGGACAAAATAAAGGGTAAAGTGAATAGTACCAGGATTGACTTTTTAGTATAAAAATGTGATTTTTCGGTAAAGTGAACAGTACCGTGAGCTTTTCGTTAAAACTCCCAAACTAGGGTGGGTTGGCACATTTTGAAAATGTAACTTTGCATTTTGGCCTATATATTAGAGACTTGTATTTTAAATTTCAATAGAAAAAGTTGTATTTTGTCTGGTTTCTATTGGTTGAAATAGTCTCTCATATCAGTCATGAGCCAGGAATTTGGAAGGCAGATTGCAGTGTAGCGTGGCAGAATGCCAAGAGTCTGGATAGGGTACTAAGCTTATTATTAGCCTAGTTCTAGGAATTTGGAGACAAACTGAGGGACATTTTGTGTTTGTGGTCATTGATCAATAAAACAATTAACAATATTTCTTGCATCTCTTGGAAATGCTTCTGCGACGCTTAGCAGTTGTACATGTGCATTTTCCATTTTGCTTTTTGGGTGTCACTAGTACAAAAAACATGATGTCTTAGAGAGATTTCTTCATTTGTTACCTTATATTTCTTAAGAAAGTTGATAGGGTTAGTGTTAAGATATATATTCTGTTGCTGTTTGTAGACATTAAACTTTTCCAAATTCCATTTGCAGTTTTTTGTTTTCTGTTAATGCTTCTGAAATTATTATTGTTTACTAGCTAATTCTTCTTGCATGTAGTCTGGGCCTGATGAAAGAAGTATTCCTGGGAATACTATTGCCGTCCAAGCTGATATGCCATTTAGCGGTCTTACAACTTTTGGAACAGCTTTCTTGTCAAAGTTTGAGTGTGCTCAAATGCCACATTCTGTGAGTTGTCTTTCAGAATCACCTTGAAATTCTCCAAATTGTCTACTGAAACACCCAAAGCTTACACATTTTTATATCCAAGCTGCTAGAACACATTACTATTGTGGATACTCCTGGAGTTTTATCTGGAGAGAAGCAACGGACGCAAAGAGCCTATGATTTTAATGGGGTAACTTCGTGGTTTGCTGCGAAGTGTGACCTCATTCTACTTCTGTTTGATCCTCACAAACTTGATGTTAGTGATGAGTACAAGCGTGTTATTTCATCTTTACATGGCCATGACGATAAAATTCGTGTTGTTCTGAACAAGGCAGATCAAAGTGATACTCAACAAGTAAGCATAGGCAATACATGGATCTCTTTGATTATTTTCCCTCTACATATTTTTGTGGGAATTTAATTAGGTCATTGGATGTTACGCTCAAATCATTTTTCATTCTTGGTATGCAGTTGATGAGGGTTTATGGAGCGTTGATGTGGTCACTTGGGAGGGTTTTTAATACTCCCGAGGTCATGCGAGTTTATATCGGGTAGCCTCTCCATCCTTGCATTCATTAATTCCTTGGAAGCAAATCCTATAGTTTCAAATATATTCCAATGTTTCCTAGCAAATACCGTGGTTCGATCCTGGCAAGCTAAGTTTCCCTTTTGCAGCTCATTCAATGACAAAACTGTAAATGAGGCTGCTACGGGTCCAGTCGGGAAAGAACTCTTTGAAAAGGAACTGGGAGATCTTCTGTCTGATTTAAACGATATTCCAAAGAAGGCTTGTGAGCGCAAAGTGAGTTTGCTATATTTACGTATCTCGAATCTTCACTTTACCAAGATGCTCTCTGGTTTTATTTGCAAACTTATAAACTTCTTGTAGAGGTGATATTAGGTTAAGGCCCCTTATTTAAACTGAATGTTTCTTGCAGATTCCTATGGAATGGAATTTTGATGACCTTTGTTTTTCGCAGATCAACGAATTTGTGAAGCGTGCCAGAGCTGCCAAGATACATGCATGCATAATTAGCCATTTAAAGGCGGAGATGCCTGCCATGTTTTGGAAATCTACGGCTCAACAGAAGCTTATTGATAATTTGGAAGACGAATTTAAAAAGGTACCATTCCCTCCCTCCCCTGCGTATGCGCACTCTCTACTCTATATTGCTCACACTTGACGTACTATACAGGTTCAGGGGGAGCACCATCTACCTCCAGGGGATTTCCCGGACGTAAACCGCTACAGGGACATCTTGAGTGGTTACAGCATTGACAACTTCGAGAAGTTAAAACCTAAGATGATAGATGCCGTCGATGAAATGCTGGGTTATGATATCCCGGAACTCTTGAAGAAATTCAAAAATCCATACGACTAATGGGGGCAAACAGTTCTGAGAAGTATCATGAACTATGGTGGCTTTGAAATGTATATGTTGATGGAGCATTGCTCTTCTTGAGCACTTGGTGTTTGTTGTAGCATATTATGGTTTCAACTCGTATTATAGTTCCGGGATTTAGATATTGCCAATCGCTATAGAAGGTTTCTCAGGCAGGCGCGGAGAGATTTTTCAAAATGCTAGGAACACGGGATGGTATACCACATGTCTCGATACAAGTGGTAAGATTCTTGTGTTAAAAAATTAATAATATAAAAAATAAAATTTATCATCGCTTATATAGTAGCACATGATGTATCACTTGTATTATCAGCACAAAGGAAAAATTTATCGCAGGCTCCTTATGGAATGTCAATTTTATTGGGAAGTGATTTCGTATCAAGGGCAGTCTAGACAATGTCTTTTTGTAAACTGGAGGTGAGGATTGAGAGGTGATCGGTAAGTTGCGTAAGAATATTAAGGGGGCCTCAACATGCCGTGTCTCAGTTTTAACAGTTTTATTGACGGATTTGACGGAAAATGGTATTGATAATAAAAAATAGAGTTTCCGGGTGTAAAGTGACGAAAATTGGATTTCAAGGAATAAAATCAGTCCAAAATCAATTTATTGAGGGAATCTTTTTCACTTGCAAAAGTAGCGATAAAAACACTTATAATACTTGCAAGAGAGCAATGTAATTCTAGTATAAATAACTCAAGCAAGATGGTTGTAACAACCCATCCTTAATTTTATGATTTTATTAATTTTAAAAGAGTAAATTGACAAAAATGCCCTACATGCGAGATTGTTGACTCTCGTAGACCTTCATTTCGTGACGCGTATGAGCTATTATTTTACCGTATTCTCGAATTACTCGACGGTACGAACGCACAGGCACAAACGGAATGGACATCGGAGTTACGACGAAAATTTTATGAAATTACGAATCAGAAAGATATTTTGTAAAATTACTATTTTAATTATTTAATTATTATATTAATTTTATATTAATTTTTTAGGTAGGATATTTTTTTGGTGGCCACTAGGGCCCACAATCTCTCTCTCTTTCTCCCGTCTCCCTCACCTCTCGGTTCAATCTCTTTTCTCACCTTCACTTCTCTCCCACTCTCTCTTTCTAAATTTCTCCATGTGCACACAAGGTGCACAAATTTCAGACCACCACCATCCAAACTAGGGGCACCACAAGCTTTATCTCGTCCTCACGAGCATAGAACACCCAACCTCACCTCGAACTTCCTTCCAGGTCGTCAGGATCGAAACTTAATCGGGCCGTGACTTTTTCGGTCGATCCATGGCGTGTTAGCAGTCACTAAAGGTACCATTCTCTTCATCTCGTCGAGAGGTATGATTTTCGTTTTGAATCACCCAATTTCGTTGAGTATGGAAGAAGTTATAACCATTTGAACTTTCCCAGTTTCTGGCGACCTCCGCACCTTTATAAGAGTTTTTCGGCCATATCCAGACACTTTTTGAACTCCAAACAGATTTAATCTTGTTCTACACATCCCAATCTTCGTTTTGATATATTATGGGTCAAATTTGGTTAAGAAACAACGAAGTTACGAAGCTTTGAAAATTATCCAAATTTTTTACCAAAAAACCTAGTTTCCGGTGGGTTTTCCGACTAACCAATTTGACTCGACCCGGATCCATTTCTGAAATTGGAGGGGAATATTCCGTTAAAGTTAACCGTTGATCGTTAGTTGACTTTTGTTGACTTTTTTGGAATTTTCTCGGAAACCCTCCTAGGCTAATTTTGATGCCCTCGAGTCCGTTTTTAGCATCCATGTAGTGAAATTTCAAAATTTTAATGTAGTTGACAGCCGGGCCAGCTCAGTTGACATTTTAGTTGGTCGTTGACTTTTTACAAAATTTGCCTAGGACCCTCCTTAGGGTATTTCGACACCCTGATTTCAAATCCACACTTTGTTTTCCCAAATTTAATCGTTTTAGTTGAGTTTTACTAATGGCTTCCAATATTATGCTTCAATGCAATTACTATTGAAGACTCCGGTTTTCCTCTCTTGAACGGATGTGATCTCGCAAATAATTGTGAGTGGATCTTTGCTTTTAATTATCTCATATTTATTTAGTTTTCATATATATTTAATAAATAATTTTTTACGTTATGTCTAGATTAGACTAACGTTTATAAGACTTAGTGGATTGATGGAATTCATGAAATAATCCTACGAGATGCACAAGTATGCGTACTATTATAGGATGCATTAATTATACTTATGGCCATGAATAATGTTATATTGACTAGAATTATCAAATTACTATGGCATGATTATACTTGTGAAATCCTGTTCTTGGATTTCATTGTTATAATCTACGTATTTGTATTATTTAGATTTTATATTATTTCTCGAAAACTTATTTTAATTTGTTTGAATTTAGATTTTAATTAAACCAGTTACGAAGTTTGAAGTTTGGAAATTAATTATTTAAAAATATGTAGACCTTTTGAGGTCACAATTTATATTTTTGAATAGATCTTGAAACCACGAATGTTTAGGGGAAAGCCGTTTGCGAGTCCGGATTATAACGATATAATTACAGACATTTTAGTAAATTCAAGTGGAACTTTCTGGAAGCCAAGGACTTCCTTTTTCTTCTTTCCTGCGTGAAAAACCAAGGGGGCTGCTGATTCTTCTACCCTATAATTCTCCTTCACTCCAAAAAATTTCATGGAATCATAACTTTCTTGTACGGCAACGAAATCATGCACAGTCGAAGCTTATGTATTCGTAGCGAAGCGCTCTTCAAATTGATACCAAACCCATATGCTGGAACCAAACGTGCCCATATTTTGAAGCCTAGAAGCTTCAACGGCTTTTATGGTTTTTTTGCCGATTTCGGCTAACCTCGCCGGAGATAGGTCCTGACCCAAGAGGGAATAATACTCCTCTCTTCATGTGCTTCCAGGATATGTAAGTGGATCTTCTGAATTTCAAGTTTTATTTTCCCACAAGTTTGAGATTTATGTGTTTAACTTGAATTTCTGGTGTTCTTGATGGGGAGTTGTGGTGGTAACATTGATTCAAGAGCTTAGTAGCTAAGTGGAGATTGATGAACGACTTTGGAGGGCAGGACAAGAACAAAAAATGGTACATACTTTAATTTTATTGAATTGTTTGTAGTCTTTGGCTAAAAGATGAAGAATTAAGCATGTTATAGGTAAGCTAACACATTGAAATAGAAGTTGAATATGATTCCTGGATAGTTTGGGATTGCCCTGAAATTGTAAATTGGATTAAACTAGTATGGGTTTTACATTGCAGAAAACTTATTCATTTTGCAAAGGGAAACTATGTTTCAATTAGCCTACTTTGGCTCTTGATTTCTATGTCCTTGTGAGCTCTTTTGAACTAATATTGTGTGTTTTGAAAATAGACATGTCCATGATCAAAACCCATCTGATTTCACTTAATTCCATTGAGTTTTGGTTGACCAAAACTATGATCAAATTTGACTCACTAAGCGGCCAGACAGCAAGTTCTACATTTCTAGTTTTGGGATCCATTTTATAATTGGCATTACTTCCAATTTAGAGCTCTGTTTTCTACCAACATTATGTGGTTATAAATTATACAAAACATGTCTCCAAAAACATTTAAGTTCATACCATTTAGTTCAGGATTGAGCTTTCAAAAGTGAATTTCAATTTGGTTGATCAAAGGAGTTTTTATGCAGCTTATGTGGAGGAGTATTGTTTCTTTAGTACTCAATCATTCTCCTATTTTTCTTTAAATTACTTTTGATTTATACTAGTGTCGTTATTTGAAGTATAAGTTGCACTAAAATAATGTCTAAGCTACACAAGTTAATAATTTGTAATTACTCGCTTCCATGCTTGCTAATATGCATTTACTTGTGTTTGTTTTCATTTGTTCATGTGTTTGTAAATTGGTTTAGTTGTTGTGCTGGAAAGTTTGGAGGACTTGTGTTGACAAAGATAGTCGAACACGAGGTAGGAGGTTCTCGGGAAACTCCATTATAAGTATTATTCTTTATTATTTGTATTAATTTGGGATCTAAATATTCTTTGATAATTATTTGGATATGATTGCCAACTGAATACCTATATGAACTTAGCATTACTACCTAGTGTGGGATAGAGATGAAAGTCAGAAGATGAGTCAAGTACTTTATTAGTTTTTAAGTAGAAATAGTAATTAAGGGAATTTCTTGTGTTATGCTCCATATGACTAGGTGCTTAGTTGATACGTGGAATCGATAGCGTGTATGCGTACAACTATGTATAATGTGTGTTGAATTTACTGCACCATGTAGCAGTGGTACATGGATGGTCTTGCTTGGTTAATCCGCATTAGGGGACCATACTATATATGGATCGCGCTTGGTTAATCCGCGTTAGGGGACCATATGCATTCTAGAAGTGAGGAGGATTAGTTGTACTTGGTACATTTGATGGGGGAATCATATGCTTGTTTGGATTCCGTTGAGTGATGGTCTAGAATCGTATCTATATGGATTCCGTTGAGAGATGGTTCGGAATCATTTCTACTCTGCGATTCCGTTGAGTGATGTTCTGAAATCGTATCTAACTTGGGTTTCATTTAATGGTGATTATGCATTGTAATCCGTGATTCTGTTGAGTGATGGTCCGGAATCGTACCCACTTGGATCCCATTATAAGGGTCCAAAATCCCTTCTACTTTGCGATTCCGTTGAGAGATGGTCCGGGATCGTGTTCACCTTAGGGTTTATTGAATTTGGATTGAGATAGGTTCAGAGATGTAGACTTCGGCTGAACTGCGTCCCTCTAGCCCTAGTTTTTAATGTACATATGAACGATGAATTTTGTGAATCTTGTGGTTTGAATTAAAAAGGTCGTTGGATGTCTGGGTGACTCATTTGGAGTTATTAGAGACTTGACGATGTATTCATATTTACGAACTTATATTTGAGATTTATAAACTGTGATCGATGGCACTAATTTTACATGCAACAGGTCTGGGTAGATTACGAGAAACCGATTGATATTTTGGTTCCGTTGAGTGGTCCGGAACCCGACGTGGTGGGATTCCATTGAGTGGTCCGGAATCCTTACTCTTGCACATTTCCAAAAGGTTAGTCTAGAACCCTAGATTCAAGTGAATGGGAATTATTCACATTAGACTTTGTGAATATAGATTGTCGAACTGTTGCTCATAACCCAAGTAGGGAATTATATAGAGTTCTTTAATTAAATTCGTGAAAAGATATGTTATCGTATTGATCGATTAACGTAGTTAAATGCTTAGATCATGCATCCTTGTTTCATGGAATGGGTTACTTGAGGTGATTGTGGAATGATGTTGAATATGATTGTTATTAATACGATTAGATCAGTGATCATTGTGAATTGAGAATAATATTGTGCTTCATTGGTTCTTTGATATGTTATATACTACGATTTGCGGTATTATGTGAAACATAATGATTTATATGATGGATGAAATAGAAACCTTGATTGTCATGTGGGTTGTTATGTAGCTTGAATAGAATAATTCATGCTTGTAAAGTCCAAATGTTTGATTGAGGAATGTTATGCCTTTTAGCTTGAACGGACCGTGTTATATGTCAAGTTATAGCGAAGTTGAACTACGAATGGCTTGATCCCTATTGATGATACGTAGGCAATCTAACGAAAATGTTAGATGCAGCCATAAACTATACGAAAAATTTCTATGCGAATTCAACTCTTGAGTTGTGATTTGCCATATTCCGGAGGCGGGGTATGTTGGGATACGAGTTTTTAGTGACGTCACATGTCGATACTGGACGTATGTCGAGATCGGGGCGTGACAATACTTATGTTACTACTCATCATAAATGCTACACCCGGTGTTTGTACTTGCCCGGGCCAGGGCCAGATTCATGTGTATGTTCACATCGCACTATTATGCTCACTTTGGATCTATTGTAGGTGCTAGCATGTACTAGACTGCAATAGGCAACTATGTCTTGTATGTGACAAGCTTAGCGTCAGCTTCACGTGAATGTAGTACTAGAGCGTAGATTCTTTTACATCCAGCCTGTCCATGTAGCTACTTCCTATATGGCTTGTGTGTTAGCATATTTTAATGAGCACATGATATTATATGTTATTGTTGAGATATTGGGTTTTGGCATAATGTTGGAATACTTGCATGATTGCATACCTATATGTAGTATGATTTTGAAAACTATACTTACTTTACGGCAAGGGGTTATTACATTTTCAAAAATATTTTACAAAGCTTTATTTTTAGGTTGGTCACCCTTATTTTTCGCCCATCCAGGTTTTAGTGGCAGAGTTTTCGTGTCGACGATGAACCTTGGCAAATGTTCGTGTAGGAGATTACCTTTGATGGTATAATTCTTATTTTACCTCTACTGCACTTTACTTATACTCTAACATCACAGGTGAATTGGGTTCAATCCCACTCACATGCGCACTCTTGGATTTAGGCACTTTTAGGTTTAAATTTACTCACATTTTCCACATCATTACACTTTATGGCTTCGTCACCCTCCTGGTATCAACCAGCACAACTCGATTCAGAGTCCAGGTAGACATTTTGGGTTGAGGTGTGTCATGGTTTTTCGTAGGGATTATTGAAACAATTTATGTTTCTATTCTTAATTAATTGTTTGAAACAAAATTTGGAAAAAGATTTGAAAGAACAAAAACAATTAAGTAAAATCAATTAAAGAATTTGGCAAGAATAAAGAAATAAAAGAAAACGGTTTTGAAAGTTAAGTTTAAAAGGCACTAGGGTTTCACCGTCACCATTAACAATCATATGCAGTTCTATAAATTACTTATGAATTACCATACACATGCTTTGACAGTTAGGTTTTCGTAATGCACATTCTCCTCGTGATGTTCAAGCAAGAATGTATATCTAACATACACAATTTATCTGTGATGTTCAAATCAAATATAAACATGCAAGCTTTGAAAAACCATGCAACTATTAAAAGCATGATGTTCGCCTTAAGTGAAATTACAATTATCAATCACAAGAAAACTTCAGGGTGATGTTCCAACAAAAATTGCATCAAATTACTTGTCTAAACATCATATTGGTCGCAAATAATTAAGACAATTAGATAGTTTCAAACACGATGATTAATACTTCAAAATATTCAAGCATGCATAATATCATAAGCAAATTAAAAAGAAACTACATATTCTTGCTAAGGCCCATGGGACGTAGCTAAAAGTAAGAAAACTAATAATAATACTGCATGATTTCCTTCCATCAATACGTTCATGTTATTTTCATGTATTTTCTTATTCAATATGGTTCCTTTTAAAGGAAAACTAACGAAAATGATTTGAAAACTTTGAGTTTTAATGATAAGGACAAAATAAAGGGTAAAGTGAATAGTATCATGATTGACTTTTTAGTGTAAAAATGTGGTTTTTCGTTAAAGTGAACAGTACCGGATGCTTTTCGTTAAAGTTCCCTTATTAAATGTGTAAGATAGTTGTAAGGATCATGTAGGACTATTCTATAAAATACTATAAGCAACAACATAGGTAGATTTATTATGATTCAAATTGGTTTTATTTTTATCTGATAACAAACTTCATTTGCTAATATTATTGCTCGATGATTTTATCTATTACTGCTCTCTAACACTATGGAACAAATAAAATTAAAGATACCGGATTATAGTTGTCTAAGGGCTCCGAACCAGATTGGGTATATACTTGTAAAGACAGCCTGCTTTGTCCTCCAGTCTAATTATAATCCAAAAAACTTGTTTCTCTCTATATGCCTCACAGCTGCATGCTACAATCGGGAGTTCGGGGATTCAAGGTACCTTAGAGCATTTCAACAAGTTGGTGGAAGGCAATAGTAATTGGAGGGCAATGACAATAAAATTGTCCTTACTATTCACTGAAAACAGTAATTGCTTTTGTACAAGTCCATCCCGTTTGAAAGAAAGGGCAAGTTTTGGTCATGGTTAGCTGAATATGGTGAATTCAACGCATGCCTTTTGGAGCTGGCATAGGAATGATGATGATGAGCCTGTTAGGTCCCATCGGGCCATCAGGTCTGGATAATCTCGTTGGTTAGTGCGGGATGTGTTGCTGAGAAGACACACGAAGTAAGGAAGATACTTACAGAACCATAGAACTTATAATCACATGAAGTTTATCAAATCAAGGTTTGTATATTTAAACACCAGTTAAGAAAACGATTCTGCATGATTGAATCATCTTTCTGTTTCTATGACAACCTAGAACAAAGCTACGTAAAATACACATCATACCTCCGCAACTACAATCGATGAGCATGTTCATGACTAAAATAAAATATAACTACGACTTGTATGCTAATTCTTGAAGTAAGCCTACATAACTAGAAGTTCATATATGTGTTTTCAATTGTTCTTACTGAGCACTTAAAAATACAGCTGAAAGGGCACTTCTTTCACAAAATCAGCCCAATGTCTGACCCGCTAGACACATCCAGAATGATTATACAAGGGGCAACTCAAGCCCAATCTGGTTCAGTTTTTTAGAGAAGACTTCTGTTTCCAGCCCAGCTTTTAGGCACTTTGCCGGAAAGGTGTCCAGGGAGAGCATGCCATGGGATCAGTTGAGCATTCTTATTCATTATTAGTGTTTAAAAATAAAAAAAAATAAAAAAAAATAAAACTAGTTTTAAGACTTGCCTAGTCGGTTTTTGCGGGCAGGGCTATGAAGGAAACGTCTCTTCCCGGCGAGAGACTACCCTAAGGGCACGTTTATTTGGCTTCACTAACCTGGACTGAACTGGACTAGTTTTTAGTATAATCCTCTATTTGTTGGCTGACAGGACTAAGTTTAATGGTATTAAGTGGGACTCGCTTTCACTAACTCCTTCGTTAAGTGGTCCAAGCGAGACCTCCCAAATACGAGCGGACTAGCTAAGACCATCGTCGTCCTCCTGCTCGCTCGCTCTTCGTGTTCGTCCTGCTCGCCCTACTCGTCATGCTCGTCTAGATCGTCCTGATCGCTCGACTAACTACATCGGCCACGCTCGCTCGCTCGAGCAGGCTAAGAAATCGTCAGTCTCTCTCTCACTCGTCATTTACAAATTCCATTTGTTGTTTTGATTATGTGAAATCTGGATTGCTTTGATTTTGTGAAATCTGGGTTGGTCTTATGCTTTGAAATTGCTTGTTCTTCAATGATTTCTGCTTCTGGGTATTTTATGATGTAGTTGTATGGATTTGATTTCTGCTTCTGTGAAATTGCAAATTCCATTTGCTGCCACTGTAAGTTAATTCATCTGTGTCTCTTGATTCAATCTTTGACTCCTGCTACATTGTTTAGGTGGCTTTTAACCTCCTGCATAGAGCTACTTGATATTGTATCTATCAATCTATGCGAGGTCCAAGGTTTATCTTTCAATTTACTAATTTATCTTTGGGGGGAATTTTGTCATAATGAGTTAGATAGAGGCGTTCTTAGGGCTTATTTAGCATTATAATCAATTAATAAATGGATCATATGGATCATTGTTGTTCCATAAAGTAGTTAATTGGTTATCAATATCATCTGTAAGGAGTGATGTCTGGATTAAGCTTGCAGCTCTGTTCCTTTGTTTGGAAATTTTGTATGGGTTGGATGTAAGCATGAATCCCGGATTGTAAGATTATGGTGCCCTTTAACTGAAGCTTGTCATGTATTTGATTGAAATAATATGAAATAAGCACAACTGGTTGCTGATGGTGATCCAATGTAGTTTTTGGGACCAAATGAGACAATGCTCTAGATACCTGAAACATCAGTACTGAAAATGAAACATGATTGAGAAAGTCTTAGAAAAACATCCTACCTTTATATATAGGTACGTCAGATAGGCACACTCTTTCTTTGGCTTTATTCTTACAGCCAATTCTCTGTTTAGAATTGATGATATCAGAGCATTGATCTCCTTAACCTCCTTTCCTTCAATAATTGGCTATATTTTCTTATGATATCATAATAGGTTTTGCAAAAGGGGTATGGATGATGGGCGTGATTGATGAGATTCGAATGCCTGTTATAGAAACAAACCGAAACCCAATATTAGTTGACACAAGGACTCGTGTGAAAGATACACTTACTGTTGAACCACAACGAAGAAATGGAAGGTATGCACCTTTATTAGCTTCTGTTTTGGGCTGATTTTTTGTTGCCAAGTTGCCATTGATGAGGAAATGCACCAGAATGAAGTCACACTCTATTATGGCAGGCTTCAATTAATGTGCTACAAGTACATTTGGGATGATTTAGTTGCTGATAAATTCCCATCAAAGAAATTTTTCACTTTTTTTCCTTAAATCCTCATGGTATCTTATATGAAGAAATCAGAGAGATGGCTGCTAACTCAAGGTTCCCAGTAGAGGTAAAGTCTCTCCATTGAATTATTTGATACATTTAGTCTAGGAAATCAGGATTTTCGGGGTTTTCTATTGTTTGATGTTCCCATTATCACTATACTTGCTTCAAAAACCAATCACTTGATATTAAGGATGCTTTTTTTTAGTAATTTGTTTTGTTTATTAGTTCATAAACAAAATTGTGTGACATAGATTTTTCAGATAATTACCACTGATGACATAGGTGAAAAATTTGTTTCATAAACAAAATTTGTTTTGTTTATTAGTAATTTGTATACGTAAACAATTTCTCTTGGTTGTGCAGACCCTTGATGACATAGTGAGATACTACAGAAACATATGTAGCATGCTGCCCTCTACACATGACCAGCTGCTATTGAGGTGAGTATAAAATTTATACACGAGATCTTTTACATTTGCTTGGTCACAATAACTTTTGGGAAGATACTGATATGACTATTTTTTAGTTAGATATGAGTTACAGAAAGATCATTCGTTACTTGGTAAAGATGAGTTTGCATACGACTCTGATTGGGTCAAGAATCAAATACAGGGTTGTCTTGAGTTCTGGTTAGGAGAGCGAGAAGCAAGATACACTCCTAAGGATGAGGGATGGAAATGCAGGTTCTGTTAATATTCTTCTGTTTGCCCCGCTAGAAGTGCAGAGTCTGCAAACTATACTAATACACCAAGTTAGAGAAAAGCAGTAGCATTGGTGATGTTTCAATCAACATCGTCAGTAAGTGTACAAAGAAGCACAATTCTTGGAGTTGCTTTTTTGGGGTAATTGCTGTGTTGGTTGTGCCATGAATGTATCTTTCATGTTGTATTGTAGCCGTTGTTTGATTCAATTGTTGTAACTTATTCTTTGGATGAAATCATTAAACATGAGTAGTAAAATTCAATTGTTTTGTATTGAAAGCTACGCTCAAAGTGCAAAGGATGTCTCTCTATCAAATTTAGCAAAGTCAGATAGTGATGTTACAATTGTATGTTAACATTAGGATGAATGAATATGGTATTATTCATGGATTTTGGGAGGCTGTGAAGAAGAAATCAAAATTTTCTTCCTCCAAATTTGTGGTCTGATAAGTTTGAGTTTTTAACAATTTTGGGTTGCTGAATGTTTATAGATTTCTCAATATAGAGGCTTAAAGCGATTTTAGACCAAAAAGTCAGAAAGTTTGATGTACTGATTCTAAATTCCTAAGTTGTAGGAAAGCGCTGTTTGTTTTTGCAAATTGCAATTCTACAATGCACAAAAACTCAATATTTTCTTTCATTTCCAAGCAATTGTTGTTGAGTTTAATGTAATTATCATTTGATTTGACTGAGGGTATTTTGCAGTTGAGTTGGATGTAATTCTATCGTTAAAATTTGTAATTTCACTATTTTTCATTATCTTGGTTTTTAGTCCGACACTGCACCAAACGCTTCACTAAATTAATCCAGCTTAGTCTATTCTAAGCCAGTCCAGCTTAGTTCCTGAAACTAGTCAAGTCCGAGATAGTCCGGTGCAACAAACGCACCCTAAATGCCTAGGCTATCGCCTTAGGTGCCTGGCGACGTGGGCATTTTAATTTTATTTTTATTATTTTAAACAGCCCACCCAAAATGACACTGTTTTGGGTAGGTTTTATAAAATTCATGCTAATTTTACGTTTCTAACATTTAATATGACATTATAATGTGAATTAGAGAAATAACAATAAGTAAAATATTTGATTGCTTGGCATGCTTGCTAGAGGTTATGCATGAAACACCTTGACTTTGCTTTCACATTTTAAAACATTATTCATTATTATTCCCTGCTTAAATACCATTAAGTTCCAAATTAACATTTATGTCTATGCTACTCAACTGTAACATTCCATATGCATAACTAATCTAATGAAATCATGAGATCTGTGAAAACACAGCCATGGAAAGCAAATGACTAAGGGCAGCTGCAACTGATGATAGCATTTGGTAATTAATGCCTGCAATTTTAAATGCGGTTTTGAAAGCCTAAACCGTCTTAGATGATTAAAATTACCATATGTTATAGTAAAGCAGTGTGTTTGAACTAGGACGCCACGCTCTTTTCAAAAATATATCATGGGCCAAAACAGAGATCGGACATTAAATCTGCGTTCTTGTCTTCCTTAGGTCCATTCTCAAGCAACCCAAAAATCTCAACCAAATATTCTTCTTCCTCTTTTAACGCCATATTTGTTGAGTGAAGTTTTTCTTTCATGAGTCATTTCTTATCAATTTTAAAAGTGCTTCATTCATAGAAATTCACCTAAATATTGTCCTACATCAAAAAACGGAAAGAGGAAAGAGAATCGGGTGAAAAGGCTTAAGAGGATAGAGAGAGGGGGGGCATGGGCGATGAAGAGAGAGAGAGTTCGGTAACAAAAGAGAGACATAAGTTGGATGGTGGGAAAGATGAAAAAAGCCGTGTGCAAGATGAGAGAGAAAGAAAGCGTGTGTGTCAGTTTGTACGATGTGCGTGTCAGTATGTGTAAGAGCCCGCGTGTCATTGTGCATGTGACGTGTAAAATGTGACGTTTGTTCTTTTTATCGTAACATTAAATAAAGTTATTAAAATATTTTTAATTAAAATTTAAAGTTTTAAATTTTTTTTCATTAGTTTCTCTTTAATTTAGTAAGGGCCATACCCTTATATATGATACTAAATGTGAGGGCCATAGCCTTATATTCTACCAACTTCAAGGTTTTAAAAAACGTGCTAGTCGGGTGTTAGGCTTAGGCTATGTTAGTTTTTTTTTTTTTTTTTTTTTTTTAATTAAATTTATTATATAACAATAAGAATATATAAATAAGTGACTAATTATACCCTTATTTATACTTATATACATATATGGAGATGGATCCGTAGCACCAATTTTTTTACAAAAACTTTGACATATGTTCTTGGGGTCCACTCGGTAATGTATTTAAGTTTTAGGTCTTTCTTTAAAGATCATATTTATAAGAAATTACATAAATTTAAACAATATAATCGTTAGATTAAGAATTTAATGTTTCTTTGTACAACCGTATTCGTCAATTTTCATCATTACAAATAAATATCCTAATGGTTTTGAATTTACCCCCATACACACACACACACATATATATATATATATATATTTTTTTTTTTTCTTTTGCATTTAGAAACATAATATACAAACTACAATTTTACAGATGCACCTTCCCTAGAAAATTAGAAATAGAAGTTAACGAAAAGGACATGGGTAGTTTGGTCATTCCACAACGACAATCCAAAAAGAACACAGTGGCACACGGCGGAAACCTGGGTACTAGATATCCAACACCAACTCCCACAAAAAATGATTGCAGGCAAAGCAGGAGTCAATGGACCCAAAGCCGATAATCACGGTCCTCTTCTTAATCTCCGCCACCGTCATCGCCGCCCAAGAATACGTCCGACCGCCGCCTCGCAAGGCCCTCCATTTCCCATGGAGTCGAAAACCCTCTTCTCTTCCCCAGCAGGTGAGTTAATCATCACCTTCTCATCTTCTCGCTGCTCCGTCTCTTTCACTTTCTGGGAAAGTCAAGAGTTTCTGGGGATAAAAAATTGGATCCCAACTAGATTTTCTATCGAAAGCCGGAAAATTTTGCTCCGTTTTAACCTGGGTTCTGTTTGTTTTGCCAGAAAATACTTTCCTTTCTGTCTAAGCTTTGTTTTTTATTTACTGTATTTTTGTTGGTTTATTTAGTAACTTGATTATTACTGGTTTATGCTTTGTTAATTGATTGAATCGCAGAAAAAGAAAAAAGTTGTGAAATTTTGTTGCTATTTAAACGATGTGTAGAGCCCGTTAGTGTCAGATTAACATAGCATGGTTGGAAATTTATCGAAATCGAGAGGGGTCATTGTGTTGGTTTGCTGAGTGTAATGCTAGTTTTTGTTTGTTGTTGTGAGTTTTGTGGTAGTTTAAGATTAACAGGTCTTATTCCAAACTGTCATGTTCAACCGTAGGCGAAATCGAGTCCCAATAACAATCAAATTCATTCTGACCAAAGCAACCTATCTCCATCTGATAGTCATTGGACTGACCATTGTCCACTCGATTTTTCTGTTATTTTTCATTCAAACACTAGGTACTGAACCTACGACCGAATCATTTTGTGTTGCGCCCTGAGCTGCACAGCACATTTTGTTCCTATGGCTACCTTAACCAGCACCATATAACCTCCACATCCCCATATTCAGCCAATTCTGATGCCTTTGCCTAGGGCCATGCTTGCTAATGCCTCTAGTCAATTAAGCCTCGTGATTTCGTCTCAAGGATCTGGCCATTTATGATCTTAATTCATGAGCCCTCATGGCTTGATATGGGAGAAACAAACATACTTCATATGAAAAGATTTCTGGCCAATTAATTGGATGCATGCATTCTGTGCTAAACCGAAAAACAAGTGCAGTTTATTGCTAAAGTATAATTGTTATGTTAATTCCTACTCACTATATTAAATTTGGAGTTCTTGGATGTTATGATTGCTTGGTGACATTATTATCATTGATAGTGACATAACCTATGTTAATTTGCATTCAGGGCAAGTAATTTGTACGAATTAGGTCTTTGTCTGATATTTTATCTTTATTGACTCCCAATTCCGTAACATTCTTTAGGGTTTATTAATGTTAAGCATACCCTAAATATATCGTTTTCTGCAAAATGGCCTATTGCAGGTGCACATCTCTTTTGCAGGAGACAAGCACTTGCGGGTGACGTGGGTCACTGATGATAAATCTGCTCCTTCAGTTGTTGAATATGGAACATCATCTGGGAAATACAGTTCTGTAGCTCAAGGAGAAAGCACCTCCTATACTTATATGCTCTATAGGTCAGGAAAGATACACCATACTGTCATTGGGCCTCTTGAACATGACACCGTTTACTTCTACCAATGTGGAGGCCAAGCTCCTGAGTTTCAGTTCAAGACCCCTCCAGCTCAATTTCCGATTACTTTTGCTGTGGCTGGAGATCTTGGACAAACTGGATGGACGAAGTCAACGCTTGACCACATTGACCAGTGCAAATATGATGTGCATCTGCTTCCTGGAGACCTTTCATATGCTGATTACATTCAGTCTCGTTGGGATACATTTGGTGAGCTGGTGCAGCCACTTGCAAGTGCAAGGCCATGGATGGTAACCCAAGGGAACCATGAAAAGGAAAATATACCATTGTTAAAGGATGGGTTTCAATCCTATAATTCCAGGTGGAAAATGCCGTATGAAGAAAGTGGATCAAGTTCAAATCTTTACTATTCCTTCGAAGTTGCAGGTGTCCATGCTATCATGCTCGGTTCATATACTGATAATGATGAGTATTCAGATCAATACAGGTGGCTGAAGGTTAGTCAAATTTCTCTTCTCCTATCAGAAGGAACAGATTTTTTCTGCTACATTAAATAATGCACAGTATATTAGTAATATTCATTCTTACTCTTTATCCGTAGCTTCTTGGATCTTGTAAATGTTTACGATATGTGCCATCTGTTGTATGTGTTTCTGTTATAGGTCATAGTTTATGTGGCATATTCACATAGGTCCTCCTATGCTGTTGGAGGCTAATAGTTTTGTCTGATTTTCTAGATAATGGGTGCACATGACATGCCTTCCATATGTCTTCATGTATTTCCTCGTCAGAAACTTGGAAATTTCAATCCTGGGCAGAAGGGATGGGCATTGGGCACCCATTGGGAGTCACGGATGTGGTGGTGGTGGTGTTGGTCCGTAGTGAGTAGTAATATACGTGTACATGCACAATAAGTAAGTGAACCTATTCTAACAATCCATCACAAAGGAAGTTGGTACACAAGTTAGGGAGGGTCAGAAAATCTTTGGAGCCTCATCTGAGGAATTAATTCTAACATATAAAAAGGAAATTTATTAACATAAATCTCGTTGGGGTGTTGTTCCCGGTGTAGCCTATGGCACCTCGATCTTAAAGCAGGCCTTGAACAATGAGGGGTCCATATTTGAATATAGCTACGAGGCATGGGCTTCAAGAATTATTACAATCACTTCCAATTTAGATGTACTATTGGAGTTGTTTTCTTTTATCTCTCCTGCGTTTGGAACTATTTTCTTCTTTCACTGCCTCTCTTGTGTCAGTCTTTTTATAAAATAAAGTAGTCGTTCTTGTGAAACAGGCTGATCTTTCAAAGGTTGACCGACAGAAGACACCTTGGTTGCTCGTGCTCTTTCATGTTCCCTGGTACAATAGTAACAAGGCTCATCAAGGTGAAGGGAACAGCATGATGGCAGCAATGGAGCCATTGCTTTATGCTGCCAGTGCGGATATAGTATTTGCTGGTCATGTTCATGCTTATGAACGAACGGTAAAGCTATACTAAATTGGCACATATTTCTGTAGTAAATATAGAGCACTCAATTTTAATCCATGATGTCTTGTTTGACAGAAACGCGTGAACAATGGAAAATCAGATACATGCGGTGCTGTCCACATAACCATTGGTGATGGCGGAAACAAAGAAGGCTTAGCTCACAAGTATGTCTCTCTGCTCAAAAGATTTTCAAATTTGCAATGTAGGAAAATAGAATGTTTGTTCAACTCTCATGTGCTAGGAAAAAACAGTCCTGAAATCGGTTTCCATGGGATGAGTTCTGGACATTTGAATTTTATAGTCTCTATGATAGCTACTAGTAGTTGGCAAATATGAGTCTCATTGGCATTGGTTACTAACTGCTTGTTCCAATTCCTCACAAATTGGCAGGTATAAAAACCCACCACCCGAGTGGTCAGTTTTCCGGGAAGCAAGTTTTGGTCATGGTGAGCTGAATATAGTGAATTCAACCCATGCCTTTTGGAGCTGGCATAGGAATGATGATGACGAGCCTGTTAGGTCCGATCAGGTCTGGATAACCTCGTTGGTTAGTTCAGGATGTGTTGCTGAGAAGACACTTGAACTAACGAAGATACTTACGGAACCATAGATACTTACGGAACCATATATAGTAAGATTCTCCCTTTATGTTGTTCTTGGTAGTATATATTATGTATTTCTTGTTATACATTTAGAGCCGAGGCTTCGGTTATATAACACTCGGGTTAAAATGGCATTTCCAAATTGCTTCCTTAGACATTCTGAACGGAGGATAGAACCTGGGAATCACTTAGCTAGGGACAATAGAATCACTCACGTTGCTAATTGTGGATTCACTCAACACGACCAAGTCTCACACTTGATTCTAAGGATGAGAAAACTCACCCTCTTCTTGGATTAATTTTTTTAATCCACTAATTGGGTTCTTTAAAGATACATTTGGAGCCCCTTAGATAGGGAGATTACAAAGCATTGGTTGGGTAAATATTTAATGGTAGGATAGTCACTAGGCTACTCAATTAAAAGAGAATACGATTTATGTAATACGGTGAACTATATCTCAACCGTAGATACGATTAATTATGTAACTTCCATAATTTCACCGAAAACCCCGTCACATTTCACTATTAATGAACTTGGATACTCTAAATGGTGAAACCATTACAAATGAAACGAATGAGTTCATAGCAATGAGTAATCTAGAATGGGAGAGCATTGAGACCCTTCCTAGATTTTCTTTTCTTTCTTTGAAGTTTCTACAACCTCATGAACCGGAGGTGGAGATCAAGGACACTGGTGGAGAGGTGTGAAGAGAGCGGAGCGCTGAGATGGTGGCGGAGCAGAGGATATCCCTCGAAGTGCAAGGAGGATCAGACACTTGTATCCTACAGAGCATGTGTTTATAACTACTCTTAAGAGGTGAAACTTTTGTGTCCATCCAGAGGACCACGTCATCCGTATGCCCACACAAACTCAAGTGGAGATTATCTTTATTAAGTGTTAGCATTGGAAGATTTCAAAAAGCCTATAATCCGACCCTCCCAGAGAGGGTATCAGTTGGAAAATGCTTAGAAAATATCACCTGTCTTCTTCAGGTGCCATGTTCGTGATAGGGTCCCATTCCTTGGCAAGAGCATTCAAGTTGCTCTGGAACGGAGCAACCCTTTCGTCACTGACATCATCGTCAGCCCCTGCAGGACAACCCAAGTAACACAACATGATCCATCGAAAAATGAATACAAGTTAGAGAAGGAAGTTTTTAAGTCTATTTAGGAAGAGAGAGATTGCCTCTATGTGAGAGCCTAGTTTTGTAACGAATGTGTCTGTTTAATTTAGGTTATTTTGAATACAACGATATATTTACACTAAAGGATGAGGGAATTGCACTAAAAGAGCTAGTCATAATAACTAATTTTGAAAGCCCTATCTACGAGTACGAGAGTCGAACCTTAAGACTTCTCACTTACAAAATAAGAATATTCGTAGTACTAAGTGGTTGTTGCCTCATAAAGTTAAACATTTGATCTTATAATATAAAGATCTAGAAGCAAAGTGGAACAAGGTCCAACTACTACTGCTGCTTTCACCACCATTCTCCTCCTAACTACATTGTTCCTCTATTATCCAACCAACCATAATCCGAAGATCACTCCTTTTCGGGCTTTGTTACTCTGTTGTTCAAAGGATGAACTAAAGTTTAGATATTAAAACAAAAAGGAACTTACGAATAAACCAGAAAGTTAGATCTTCTAATTCAGTTGTTTCACATTGTTGCCTATTATTTCAGGCCTTGCAACTCATAATTGTACCCTAAGACGATGAATAAACTCTTGATCCCTTCACTGGTTTTATGCGATTCTTGTATACCAAATTTCAGAATTTGAAATTTCAAATTATTGACCGTTGGATCTTGGATGATGCTAAACTAAACTGTTAGAAATTTCTATGCAACTCGATTAGTCGGGTTAAAAAGCCATTGCGCACTAGGCCCCTGTACAGAGTTCCAAGCCTGCGCACCCCAAAACTACAACAAGCTTTGAAGCCGCCAAAAGGGCCAAAACACAAAAGGAAAACTAGTACGGGAAGACTGGTAAGTAAATGCTGGAAGAATGAAGGCTGACAAGGGAATGTAGTCAGATGATATTTAATTTTTCGTCTTTGGCATGCAATATTCAAGCACAAAGTGTACAACTTTTGAGATTATAACTTGCTGAATAGAGCATTGGAATTTGCATCGGAGATTTTTTTTTTTTCAAGAATTGAGTACCAAACCTGGCTGCACTTAGGCATCTGCGGACATTTTACTACTATCTGTGCACTCGGAGTCTTGCCTTTGATCCCTCTTCCCCCTCCAGAGTATAATCTGCTCATCCTTGAACAAAAGAGGGATGCAAGGTACTAGATCCTGAAAATATAAAGTTTAGAAAAAAGATAAATTTAGGGATGAATTCGAAGCCCACAACTACCACTAAACCATCTAACTTGACCAAAACAAACCGTACCCTTAATTTCACGCCTATCCTTTTGCAATCGCTGGTACCAACATGGGTGCAGTCTAGTCTCACTACCTCTTCAGTATTGAAGGTCTCCCTAACTCTATCCACAACATTCACATACACACCATTTCTCGCTGAGGACAAACAAAATTGGCATAAGAGAAAAGAGCATCATCTGAAACATCCAAAACTCAAATTCACTTACCAAGTTCACTAATTTTAAAATACGACACTTACTCAGCTTCATCAGAGGTAAACAGTTTAGTCCTATGTTTCTTAACTCCTTCGTTTCTTCAAATGTCAAGCCGTCAGCAACATTCTTTACAAGCTTTGGATATATCGGGGGATACGGCTTCCAGAGCATTACAGGTATTACTGGTCGATTCTTCGGATCATAGTTTCGACCCCGGTATAAAATGAGGACATTAATATGCCGGTAAATAATCTTCCCACCGGACTTGTCCTGCACATACACTACTATCCCCATCAGCTAATAATCTCTGAACACCGAAATTCAACGTATTATGGATATATGGACAGCCTGAGTTAAGTTCAAACCTCAAGGTGGAAGCAAACATTGTCCATGTCAAGAGTTGGCACTCCCAAACACTTGATCCTCACCGCTTCGGCTCGCTTCCAGTGGTTGTGGATATCATCTAACATGTTATGTGTAACTCCTCCCTTTCCTGACACAAACAATTTAATCCTTCAGTCCCCTCCCATCAATTCAATGACTACAAAATCAAACCAGCATTGAGCTATATAAACAGTTACACATATACAATGCAATGCCTGATCAATTTCAGAATCCTAAACCCTAAACCCCAAATCCCTTACCCATATTAATTTGCCGGGCGCAATCACTATGACGGTACCGTTCCACCAGCTCCGCCACTTCCTCCTCCTCTAGCGGGTCTCCGAGAACCCGTTTTCTCTCCTCCGCAACCCGGTCCAAGTCCACTTCTTGTTGTACCGCGGCAACAGTCCCGGTCCATTTCCGATCAAGCCGACCGGGCCCGAAAGGAGAGAACTTGGGCGACTCTCGGAACGCAATAGGTTCAACCGCCGGGTTGGTCTCCGAATACGAGTAGCTGAAGTCGAAGGGCAGGTCCGATTTGAGGGGACGGGTCACGTCGTTCTTCGGGTCTGGAGCTTTATCCTGGGTCTTGGTTTTTTTGGGCTTTGGGGATTTGGAAACCGGAGAGAACGGAGGGTCGTATTCGTATGGGTCTTCGGAGAGGGATTGGCTGAGAAGGCGGGAGAGGGAGAGGAATGGTTTGGTCGGGTCTAGGGTTAGGGTTTTGTGAGGTGAGGGACGCCATGAAAGTAGCTTCAGCATTGCAGCAGAGAGTGCAGTTTGGTTTGGTTGCTAAACGGATAGTCGGCATTAAGGAAGTGCCGAAGAAATGGGCAGAATTGTCAATTAGGGTTTCCAATGAAGGAATAATATCGTAATTTCGTTGCCACAGTATAAAACGCATGTCGTTTACATTTTCTCGTGCAATGAAATTAGTCCGGCTATAAAACAGAACATCAATATGTTGTCGGTAAATTATTTACAAGATACGGACAATTCGATGCCCGTCCACGTCATGGATCATAAATTTAAAGATTCCTTTGATGCTCATTTCGTTTTTAATTATTACTTTACTTTTTGCGGCATGGTAAAGAAAAAGTGGGACAAAAATAAAAATAAAAATAAGAAAATAATGTTAGGTAAACTAAATTCGTATCGTAAATTTTTGTTCAAATAATGTGTCACAGATCAGATTCAAAACTGTGCAAAAGCAAAATCGAGGACAAAACTCAGGCCGGCCCCGTCAAGTCATTGCTTAATCTCTCTTCTTTACATCGAATCTGGTCCTCGACCATTGACTCGAAAACATCCAAGAGGTTGTCCAGCCCCTCAGGGCTGTCCCCTACTGCCTTCAGGGCATAAACAATGCTCTGAACGGTGGACAGAAATCCCGGCTTCCACTGCAGCCTCACTTCACTGTACAAGCTCATCTTGTCCAAATTCAACTTCAAGTGCAGCAAGAGTTTCAACTAGGGGTTTTTCCCCATACATTCTCTTCGCCTTCGCCCATATTCCGTCCAGCACTACCAGATTGTTCACCTTAACATTCATCGCCTCAAGGTTGTCCGCACTGACTGCTTCTTCCGATGGAAATAAGAGTACAGATCCAGGAGGAACCTCTACCTCAAACTCTACACGTTCATCCAACTCCACACTTCCCTTCAACGGCTTTTGCAACTTCCGCACAATGAACCCCTCTGCCAGAGCATTACGCGCATCTGCGATGTGTAAAATCGTATCAAACTTTTTATCCTCACGCGTTTGAGGCATCCAAATGTGGGATAGAGAGCTCATGACACCATGCTTGCCAATGGTAGCAGCTATAACAGGTGCACCATTATCCATTTCGACACTTTCACCCGAGCCATGAACTACATCAGAAACCCTTGATACTGCGGGTAATGCGGTAGTAGCTGAACCCTCATCGATATTGCATTGCCCATCTACGTTCCTGCCACCAGTGAATTCTTCACTACTGAACTCATGTTCTTTCTCTATAAAATCTACAAATTTCTTCACTACTGAATTCAGAGTTCATTAATTTTAATTTTGAATTAAGTTTTTAATTAAATTAATTAAAAAACATTTTGATTAATAGACACAATTGTTTGGAAAGAGTTGTGTGGTTTCAAATACATTTGTGTGGTTTCAAATACATCCAAAAGGTATGAAATAGCCTATATAACTAAAGATTTTCAATTATATCGTACATCATCTTTTTCCTTTATATCTCTCCCATACAAAACCTTACAGAGATTAAACACTCAAAGCAATTCGCCAGAATTATGTAATCCAATGCAGGTTGTAAAATTAGATAGTTGTATTCTGGTCGAGCAGACGTCGTAGAATTACAAGCACAAAAGTGAGATGGAAATACTGTTCGAAGGACATAGCATTTGCACTGGCCTCTATATGTGATTCAATCAAGTTAGTACCATTTTAATTCATGTATTTATTTATATTATTTCATTCTGTATTGCAAGTATTTTTCATTAATAAAAATTTAGAATTTCAAGTTATGTTATTTTTATTTAATTTTGAATTCTTCTCCAACACTATCAAAATTGCATTTCTCACCATCAATCAAACTACTATTTTTTCTCTCTTTTGCCAAATTTGCAGATAACCCAAAACGCAACTTACCCACATTTTCTTTCCCTGCGCTCACCTCATCACAATACACAAAATCCAGCTTCTGGGTCTCTCTACTTTCTACAAGCTGATCAAACCCTGAACTTTTCAAACCATTTCGGTCCGAACCCATTTGAGAAACCGGGCCCGGCGACCGGATAACGAACCGGGATTCAAAATTAACATCATAAACAGTAACTACACTGAGATTTTTGAGTCCTAATGTAGCAATCCTAGCGGAATTAAGTAGGTGGTTCTCCTCTAGGCTGTGTTGAAGAATGGTGACGTTTACAGAGTTATGGAGCCCAGGGCTCTCAATCCGAGTGCAGAGGCAGAGCCGGACCGGTTTGGAGCACGACGGGCATATAGGTCGTTTGGAAGCGGGCTGAGTAGTCACCATTTTTAGGGTTTGAAGGAGAAAGGAAGGGTTTTGGAGAAGCGAGCAGAAATTGTTGTTTCGGGTCCGAGAACCGAACAAGCATCAATAGGTTCGAGTGGCCATGGTAGAAAATGAAAAAGTTGAGTCAGTCAGTGATAAGACGACGGGTAGCTTAATGTTTTACAAGACGACGTGTCGTTTTATAAAAGAGTATATAAAGTCATTAATGAATATGTAGAATTAGATTGGATTATTACAAATGGCAATGTTTTACGGACAAAGATTGTCTGCCCTTCTAGTTGTGGTGCCCTCCCATGCCCTCCTATTTTGTGCGGTTACGGTTAAGGCATGTTAACATTTTATATTAATTTTTTAATGAGATAATAAGACAAAAAACAATAAAAATATAAAATATTGACGTGACTTAACCGTGACCACACAAAATAAGAGGGCATGGAAGGGCACCACAACTAGGAGGGTAGACAATCCTTGTCCATGTTTTACTCAGTAAAGAAATTTATTTTATTTGAACTTTTCCAAAATGGAATTATAAGAATGGTTTAAGTTTTTTTTTTCGATATGAAAAATCATTCCCTTCAGCATTTAATATATTCTGAATATGATGAATTATTCATTCCAATTCAATCATAGAGACCAAATAAAAATCATACCTTCAAAATAAGTTAGTTCATCCAAGAGTAGCCACAAGAAGTTTAAGCAATTTTGAAAAAATAGTTGAGCTACAACCATCATGAAGTGGCTCAGTAGTTGGGGACGAATTTCTGACCATATTTCACACGACATGTTCTGAGTTCAATTCCTCACGCTTGTGAATCACACAATAGTGACTAGAGAGGAGCCGAAATGCCTTGATGAGTCATTTCGACCCAAAAAAGTTTGACTGTCATGCGTGATATGTACATAAACCTTATAAAAATTCATAATGAGGTAAATCACTCGTTTTATAAATTAATTTGGGTATAACATAAATTTCTTTTTAATAACAAATAAGTATCCTTATCATCGAACAAATATCTTACTTTAATATATCATGAATATAGTGAATTATTCATTTCAATTTAATTATAACGACCAAATAAATATCATACTTTTATTATAGTAAGCTAGCTCACCAAAGAGTAGCCACAAGTTAAGCAATTTTGAAAAAAATAGTCCACAACCATCACGGGATGGCTCAATACTTGAGAGCGAATTCTTAGCTCGTATATCATACAACATGTTCTGAATTCAATTTTTCGTGTTGATGAATCACACGATAGTGACTAAAATGAGGTTAAAATACTTCTGTGAGTTTTCTCGACTCCTAAAAAGATGAAATGTTATGGCTCAAGCTACTCTCTTTGTAGTAAGAAGAGGTAGTCCATTTTATCAATTAATTTTAGGTGTAACATAATTTCCTTTTTATAATAAGGAAAACTAACGAAAAGTCTTCAAAAACTATAGTTTTAATCAAATGACAAAATAAAGATATAAGTGAATAGTACCATGAGTAACTTTTCAAAGTAAAAATATCATTTTCGTTAAAAGTGAACAGTACCATGAATGTTTAATTAAGATTCCCATAATAAGGAAATGGATCATCTTCGAATCCCTTCCACCAAATCCACCAATCCAGCTCTTAAAATTTGATTCAACAGCTAAAAAGAGGGTTTTCTTTAAAAATTATAATAACTTTCAAATTCTAAGGATTTTGTGGATTTAATGGATTTGATGAAAGGTATCCTCCATTATAATATCATAACAGCTAATCTTGAAACGATCAAATCAAACTTAGTGGTTGAAAAATAAAAATCAAAACTCAGGAGTTGGTAATGATTGGCTAGATGAGTTTTTTGACCGACTGATTCCACGCGCCAATACAACACGAAAGTCTTTGCCTTTAAAATTTTTGTTTCTTTGATTTGTGAGGGATAAGATAAACTAGCGTAATTTTCCCGAGAATCTAAGAGTTTTCCCGGAAACCCATTTGGAGAAAATGCACGATTTCTGCTTGACGATCCCCTACGGCCTGGTGCTGATCGGCGGAGGAGTTTTTGGGTATTTCAGGAAGGGGAGCACGGCTTCTTTGGCTGGAGGAGCGGGCATCGGATTGCTCCTCACTCTTGCTGGATATATGAGTCTCAAAGCCTTCGAGGGGAAGAAGAACTCGTATCCTGCTTTCATTCTCGAAACGGGTACAATTTATTTATTTGGATTTTGGAATTTTGGTGGGTCTGGATCCCAGATTTGTAACGATACTTTAGTAAGATCATAAGACGTTAAAAGGGGAAATAAATAAAAATAAACAAAGCAAATCATAATCTGGATCACAAATTAGGTAACTTTTGTTGTTTGATGTATTTGGTAGCATTAACTTTGCTGATAGTTATGTTGGAAATTTGACTTTTGTTTTGTTTTGTTGAGGTTGTTATTTTGTTCCCTCTAATGATCTGGAAGCTTTGTGCTTCTGCAAAGGTGGAAGACTCGTTAAAACTGTTTATAGGTTTGTCGTTTAATCTTTGTTTTTTGTATGTCGTTATGGAGAAAAACTTACATGCAACTGGGAGCGGAGGTGGCGATATCCCAAATTAATCACGGAAGGCCATGTGAGCAAGTTAAAAACACGGCAGTGCGTATAGGCTTGGATATCGCCACCTTAGCGTCCCCGTTGTATGTAAAGAGAGAGGCACTTTTTGTGTAGAGTAATGCTATACACACCAAAGTAAATCCCAAAGTTATGGTTCTCCACTTACTTCATTTGTTTATGTCTAAGCTCGTTCTAAGGTTTATTTATGTCACAGAACTAAAGAGTTATGCATTAGTCAATGCAGTAAGTTTCGATTTGGTAGGGCGATTTGAAAGAAGTGCATTTAGGTGTTATGTGTTCATCATTGCCTATCAAATTTTAAGAATTGTATGAATTGAGGAGATTGAGAAAGATTATATTTTTATAAGGTCACATTCTTTGGTTTTCCTTGTATTTTGTCTATTTTCATGTTCTGCTCCTGTTACCTTGATGCTCACTCACTCGAAACGTTGTTTTGGAATTGATTGGTGTGCCTTGTAACAGTTTGTGCTGCTCTTCTTACGTGGGTCATGGGACAGCGCTATATGCAAACTTCTAAGATCATGCCTGCTGGTGTTGTTGCTGGTATCAGGTGAGTTCAGATTAATCCGCTGTTGGATATATATTTGCTAATCTAAAATTTGGTGTGCCATCAGTCTGTTGATTGTTAAACATGAGATGTACGGTCAGTACCTTATGCATGTGATTTGAATTTTATTGCAGCATATGACTTGTTTCGTACATTGCAGTCCCTGTATTTTATTTCCAGTTAACGTATTCGATTTGGTTGTTTAGAATATCTTCCTTCCCCTTCATAGCTGGCACTGTTAAATAATTAATTGGAAAAAGATAACTATTACTCGTTTGTCTGAGTAAGTTTGAGCACCTGAGGTATGCGGAACATGTTTCATTGCAGTTAGTGGTTTGGGGATGGTAGGTTCTTGTTCCCAGAGACATGTAAAAGTATAAAGTAGTTCTGTCAATGATTGGCAGATGTCATAATTTTTGTCTCGAGAACAGCCTATTTACAGCCCTTCAAATTTTATAATTTTAGGTAAAACTTGGCTCTATTGAATGTTCATCCGAATACACATTTGGATATCGAATTGTCAGAACAAGGTTGATCTGCTCCGTTGAAACCTTTTTAATAAATTTAGTTGAAGAGAGTTTCAGATCCTATATATGTTGCAGCACAATCAGTGCCAACAGAGAGTTGGAATGTCATCTAATTCCTGCTCCTGTTATATGGTTAAACAGTATGGGAAAAGGGGTCTTCTATTTCTTGTTTGGTTGTGCATAAAGAAGGGAAGGCGATGTGTCTTTATCAGATTATAAGGTCATCTTTGGTTATCGTATTGTAGTAACCGAGTAGCATTTCTGTCATTGTCATGAATCCAAACTGAAGACCACAATTTACGTATGATTAAAACCTTTCAATTGGAGCTCCTAACAGTTATATGACATATATTTGAAGTTTCTAAAGCTAACCTCTTCGTTTTGTTGCAGCGCTGTCATGACCGGATTTTATTTGTACAAAATTGCAACTGGTGGAAACCATATCCCGGCCAAGACCAAGTGATGGTATTTGAGGACTACTTTCCACAACGTATAAGCTGACTCTAAATTACACTCATCCAGATGCCCATATTTCATTTCACTAAATTGTTAATGGATATAATATCACAAGATACTATACTGTGTTGTCACGAGATACTACGTTAATCTATACAAAATGTTGTTTTCGTACCTTGCGTTCCTCGTACTTTTAATCAAATCAATGAGATAGACTCGCATTTTTTTTGTATTGTTTTCTTTGCTTAGTTAAACTCATGTTACTGCAGGCGAGGGGAATGCCTTCAGAGCATGAGAAATAACCCGACTTTCTCATCCATGAAGTAGAATTGCTTGTTTTGGAAGCAGGAACTAGATGGATGGACTGGAAAAGTTCTATTAAAATGGGGGATTCAGATGAAAACTTATAAACCATCCTCACGCGTGCAGCAACTGTAGCCAGTTTTTACTCCGATTTGAATCGGTGAGTTGTAGGAAACAGTTACCCTTCTAAACACACCAGAGAGAAAACCTCTTCACTTCGAACCTGAGACAAATCTGAAATGCATCGAAAACTCTCCAACTCTCTGCAAAACTCTGTGTAACCTTTATACTTACTGGTGTGAATCAGTTTGTGCACCGGAGGCATGCGGAACTTGTGTTGATGTGGTCAGGGGTTTAGGGATACCAGCTTTGTTATCTCATACATTTAAACGTAGAAACTGGCTCCGTCAAAGATTAGCAAATGTGATGTATGCTCTCTTAAGCAGATTCTCATGAATTCTGCACTGTGCTTGTTTGAAAACAGGAATATATAGATGCATGTGAGGTTTTATTTCAGTGGGGAACTCGTTTGGTGGCTAGGATTGAATTGGAGTGTATAATTCACCGTATGCAATGTATGGATTAGCCGTGAAGGAAACTTCTTTTCCACCTCAGTAGGATTGGAAGCAGTCCTTCTGAAAAGATTAGTGTTAGTTCCAACTGAACTTTTGAAAATATGCGTTAGTTATGAGGATTATGATTTGGCAGTCGGGTTTTCGAAAGGAGACGTTTGTTCTAGTTGGGCTTTCAAAAAAATTGGTGTTAGTTCGGGTTGGGCATCCGAAAAGAGACATTAGTTTTGACGGATTGTGATTTGTTGAGCTTTCGAAAAGATTGGTGTTAGTTTCAGCATGCCAGTCAAGATTTCATGCAGGCTCCTTTGATGCGTGGTCACACATGAAGGAGGCGTTGATAGTTTCAAATTAGATCTTATTTCCTTCTTGTCAAACTTATGATTTCTCATCATGAGTTTAGGGGAGTGTTGGAAAATAAAAACGAAAGTATTTTAGGGATTTAATTTAATTATAGTTTTGGTATGATTTGATTTGGTCTAGGTTTCCTTATCTTGTAAACAAATGATCGTTTGATTTATTTCCTAGTATTGCTCCTTTATAATCTTATAAATATCTCCTTACATAGAAGAATAAAGTATTAATATTGTTAATTGAGAAATAAGAGATTGTACAGAACTCATATTTTCATAAATCCTTTATTTCCAACTTATATTCCTATACAGCATGAAGCACGAAGGTCCCCCATAAACAAACATTACTCCATTGTCGAGGAAATATATATCGCATCTGCTATTGAGCCTTGACATATATTATCGTGGGTTATGAAATAAGCTTTGATTATGGAATCTAGTGTGTTCAACCTTATCGGTTACGTACTTACGTAAAGAATTCGGGTCATAAATTTCTACTTTTTTATTGGGTCAAATAATTTTCTACTGTTTCAACAAGTCTCTGTAGCTAGAGCCTGGCGCATACGAAAAATCTCATCACTGATCGTCCAAATGGACCTTCAGAAGTTATGCCTTCAACAGTTCGCAGACATAATATAAACATGCAGATAAATGAGCTATCTTGGATTTTGCAATGACATATGATCTCTTCTTAGCCAACACCTTCTTTAAGAAGAGAGAAGAACATGTGATCACCTACAAGAGTGGGTCGTCAAAAACACAAATAGATTTTCTTCTAATGAGGAAAGGTGGATCGTATAACTTGTAAGGATTGCAAAGTTATACCAGGAGAGAGCGTGGCTAATCAACATCGCTTGTTGGTGATAGATGTACATATCAAAAGAGTGAGACAAAAGAACAAGACTTGGAAGTGTCCAAGGACTAGATGGTGGAATCTAAAAGAAGAAAAACAAGTCATTTTCAAAGAGAAGGTAATCACCCAGTGTGTGTGGGATAGAGATGGGGAAGCTAGCCAAATGTGGGATCCCATGGCTAGTTGTATCCGAAAAGTAGCAAAAGAGGTATTAGGAGAGTCCAAGGGCTTTGCCCCACACCAAAAGGAATCTTGGTGGTGGAATGAGGAGGTACAAACAAAGGTGAAGGCTAAGAAGGAATGTTGTAAAGCCTTATACAAGGATAGGACTGATGAAAATGGTGAAAGGTATAGAAAAGCGAAGCAAGAGGCGAAGAAAGCTGTGAGAGAAGCTAAGTTAGCGGCTTACGACGATATGTATAAACGACTAGATACCAAAGAAGGAGAGTTGGATATCTATAAACTAGCTAGAGCAAGGGAAAAGAAGACAAGGGACCTAAACCAAGTGAGGTGCATCAAGGATGAGGATGGAAAGGTTCTTGCTATAGAGAACGCGGTTAAAGACAGATGGAGAGGTTATTTTCATAATCTTTTCAATGAAGGACATGAAAGGAGTGCTTCTTTAGGGGAGTTGAGTAACTCAGAAGAGTGTAGAAACTACTCTTTTTATCGTCGAATCCGGAAGGAAGAATTGGTTGTAGCTTTGAAGAAGATGAAGCATAGAAAAGGAATAGGCCCAGACGATATACCAATCGAAGTGTGGAAAGTTTTGGGAGAGACAGGTATAACATGGCTCACTGACCTTTTCAATAGGATTTTGAAAACGAAGAAGATGCCAAATGAGTGGCGAACGAGCACTTTGGTGCCTATCTACAAGAATAAGGGCGACGTACAAAATTGCATGAACTATAGGGGTATTAAGCTAATGAGTCATACAATGAAGCTTTGGGAGAGAGTCATTGAGCATAGATTGAGGCAAGAGACACGGGTTTCGGACAACCAATTCGGGTTCATGCCAGAGCGCTCAACCATGGAGGCAATCTATCTCTTACGAAGATTGATGGAAAGATATAGAGATGGGAAAAATGATTTACACATGGTCTTTATAGATTTGGAGAAAGCGTATGATAGGGTCCCAAGAGACATTCTTTGGAGGATTTTAGAGAAGAAAGGAGTACGAGTAGCATATATCCAAGCTATAAAGGATATGTATGAAGGAGCAAAGACTGCCGTAAGAACTCATGAAGGACAAACTGAAAGTTTTCCCATAACTGTAGGATTACATCAAGGCTCATCCTTAAGTCCTTACCTTTTTGCGTTGGTAATGGATGAGTTAACAGGACATATTCAAGATGATATTCCTTGGTGTATGCTTTTCGCAGACGATATAGTGTTGATAGATGAAACTCAGGAAGGGGTAAATGCAAAGCTTAACCTTTGGAGAGAAGAGTTGGAATCTAAAGGTCTTCGCCTAAGCCGATCAAAGACAGAATATATGGAGTGCAAGTTCAGTGCAAATGGAGGTCAAAACGAGTTAGGGGTGAGGATCGGAGATCAAGAAATACCAAAGAGCGACCGTTTTCGTTACCTAGGATCTATCTTGCAAAAGAACGGAGAATTAGATGGAGATCTTAACCACAGAATACAAGCTGGATGGATGAAGTGGAAGAGTGCATCCGGCGTGTTGTGTGACCGCCGTATGCCACTGAAACTCAAGGGAAAATTTTATAGGACGGCAATAAGGCCGGCGATGATGTATGGCACAGAATGTTGGGCGGTGAAGCATCAACACGTACACAAAATGGGTGTAGCGGAGATGAGGATGCTTCGTTGGATGTGTGGGCACACGAGAAAGGATAAGATTAGGAATGAGGATATCCGGGGTAAAGTAGGAGTAGCCGAAATTGAAGGAAAGATGAGAGAAAATCGGTTACGGTGGTTTGGACATGTGCAAAGAAGGCCTACTGACGCTCCGATTAGAAGATGCGACTATGGGACAGAGGTTCAGGGCCGAAGGGGTAGAGGAAGACCTAGGAAAACTTTGGAAGAGACTCTAAGAAAAGACTTAGAGTACTTGGATCTAACGAAGGACATGACACAGGACCGAGCACAATGGCGTTCTAAGATTCATATAGCCGATCCCACTCAGTGACTTGGATTTTCCAGGTCTCCAACCGAGAAGTTTTCCCCACTCAGGAAATTAAGGGAACACTACCTCAACCTACATGCTCCACTCACAAAGCTTCAACAAAAGAAAATTCAAAGAACTTAGCGAAGAAGGCTTTGGTGTATTTAACACAATACGTTGAAATGAAGGAAAGCTTATTTATTGATATCCCCGATAAGCTACAAATATGTACATATACATAAGTCAAAATAAACAAACAAGAGGGAGCCTTCACAAAGGTTGCTTAGGAGAAGTCTCAGCAGTCGGTAGAGCCCCAGAAAGCGAAGGCACCGGAGGGGGATCATTCAGAGCCTCAGTACTGGACAGAACCCTAGAAGGAGGAGGCATCAGAGGTTGATCATTTGGAGCTTCATTACGCGGTACAGCCCCAGAAGACGAAGGCAATAAATGCATTTGGAATAAACCCACAAATCTCTGATGATCAAGTAAAACCTGACCATCAGATTCCTTCATCTGGTCAAGCTTCCTCTTCATGTTTGTAGCATAGTCATGTGCGAGCCGGTGCAACTGTTTATTCTCATGCTTGAGCCTTCTAATCTCCTGTTTGAGACTCATCACTTCAGCCGCCAATGATTCAACTTGGCGGGTTCGAGCAAATAGGCGTTGGGCCATATTAGACACAGAACCTGCACACTGAACACTGAGAGCCAGAGAATCCTTAACAGCTAACTCATCAGACTGTTTGGAAAGTAGTCTGTTATCTTTGGGAGTGAGAAGGTTTCTGGCCACCACCGCAGCGGTCATATCATTCTTCATCATGGAATCCCCAACGGTAAGAGGACCAGTAGGGGAGACGAAGGATGGACGCCATATGTTGTCAGGAGAAGGCGGGGCTGCCTATTCAACAAGGTTCAAGTCAAAACGACGGTCGGAGGGGCCAGACATTTTCAAAGGTGTTGAAGAGAGAAGAGGTCGGACAAATCAAGATCTTAGAAGTGCAAGAATGGAGCTTCTACGAGTGGAGATTCAAGTGTGCTTTGGAACTTAATGCCAGCCCCTATAAAAATCTGCACTCGACGGAGCTTCAGAAATCGAAGAGGCGCCTGCTCAGAAATCGAAGAGGCGTTTGCTTTCTCAAAAGCAAGGCTGCTCAGATACCACGAGGGTCGATCTCAGAAATCGAAGAGGCATTTGCTTTCTCAAAAGCTGGGCTGCGCAAAGACCACGAAGGCCGATCTCAAAAATCGAAGAGGCGCTTGCTTTCTCAAAAGCTGGGCTGCTCAGAGACCACGAGGGCCAATCTCAGAAATCGAAGAGGCACCTACTTTTCCAGCCTTGTCAGCACCTGTCACACGCACACTCAGCTTTGCGGAAATTATGGGCATTCGGTCGAAGACTTCTGGTGAAGTAGAAAGCACATGAGTCTTACTGTTCAATCACCCACTTCCCACACGCAACAGTAGCTCATGGGTACCACATATAACTTTGCCAAAGTTCTCTGCCAAAGTTGAACACGTGAAGCTTGCAGCTCCCACTACATCGCTCTGACTAAGAAGGGTAAAAGAATAGCAAAGAAACAACACTAACAAAGTTTAGACACATAAATTTTGAAGATCTAGCTACCATATTATTACCCACAAGGGTAAAGGAACAGTACCACTGCTGGTTAATTGGAAAGTCCCTGTGTGTCAACCTCTGTGCTTCGTGGCAAGGTAGACTAGCAAACATGCCCAACCTTTAATCACATTCGAGAAAACACTCCCAACAAGATTGCTTGCTCCAAAATCGAAGAGGCACCGTCCTCCGAATCTCGAGAGCCAGACTCCCAACATGACTACTTTCTAAAAAATCGAAGAGGGTAAAGGAACAGTACCATTGCTGGATAATTGGAAAGTCCTTGGGTGTCAACCTCTGTGCTTCGTGGCAAGGTAGACTAGCAAACATGCCCAACCTTTACTCATATTCGAGAAAACACTCCCAACAAGATTGCTTGCTCCAAAATCGAAGAGGCACCGCCCTCCGAATCTCGAGAGCCAGACTCCCAACATGATTACTTTCTCAAAAATCGAAGAGACACCGCTCTCCGAATCTCGAGAGCCAGACCCCCAGCATGATTGCTTTCTCAAAAATCGAAGAGGCATCGTTCTCCGAATCTCGAGAGCCAGATCCTCGATAGGATTGCCTGTTCGAAAACCGAAGAGGCAACACTTTCCCAACTTCAAGAGCCGGATCTCCTTGGATAAAGCTGTCTGTAATCTTCACACGCAACATCAGCTTTCCAGATACCACAAACCACTTTTTCAAAGTGTTCTGACAGCGTTAAAACATGTGAAGCTGACAGCTCCCACTACCGTGCTATGACCAAGTAGGGTAAAGGAATAACATTACTACTTGTTGTTAAGGAGACTCCTATATATGTCGACCTCCATCCCCAACGGACAGGCAGACCTGCAAAAATGCTCAACCCTTCCTCATATCTGAGAGGGCACTCCCAACGAAGCCTTTCGAAATACTCAGCTTTCTTTCCCCCCGATAATACCTCTGCAAACAAGCTATACTAGAGCAAGAATATCTCATATCACCAGGGTTAAAAGCAAGAGTATCCCATATTATGCTTTTTCCCTGTCTTTTCCTTTGACCTTGTTCTTACCTGCAAGATAAGGAGAAAGAGAGCAATCAGTCAGTACTTGGAATCAAGCTTCCAGCCAGGAACTGACTGCCTGGAACCCCTTACCTGATTACTTACCTGACATTGCTCTCGAGTACTCATCTTCAACATCTTATGCTTCCAGGGAAGATACCGCATCTGCCTGAGGAACAGATAGGGCAAGGGAGAAGGATACAAGAAAGCATGTGGAGACAAGCGTAACAACACACGTGCCGATACATCCATTACTCTGTCAAAGCAAAAGTATCCCATATCAGCAGGGTCGAACGTACTCTAGATTTGATGGACTTGTTTTGACCCTCAAATTCTTCAGTCGGCCTTATACTCTGGAGGAAACCAGAAAACCCTCTAGCTCAGTTCAAGAATAAGTCTGTGGAAAGTTACTTCTTCAAAAGAAAAAGTATCCCATATCATCTCTTCTCATTTTCTTCTCTTTATCCTTCATGCTGCCTGCAAGATAGGGAGACTGTGAACAATCAGCCGGAGCTATGATTGCTTACCTTGTCTGTCACCTCTTTCAGCAGATCCCCTAGCTCGGCGACTTGGGGGACTCCTACTACATGGTTTGTATCGCGCTTGACCAAGCCTGAAACTACAAGTAAGCTTCAAGTGAAATTGATACATTACCTTGTGCATCTCCACCAGTTAAAGATACCACCCTTGGATGGAGGAAGAGTACTTCCAGAGAAGATGCCCCATCTACCTATGAGACAGATAAGGCACGTCAAGACGATACCACACTCCGATACTTAGAAGTTTCGTGATTACGAGATCATTCTCCCACAATATTTCCTAATGTCATTTGTACTAAATCATTCACTTGTACTCACTAAAGGAGAGCTTAAACCTATGTACTTGTGTAAACCCTTCACAATTAATGAGAACTCCTCTATTCCGTGGACGTAGCCAATCTGGGTGACGTACATCTTGTGTTCGCTTTCCTATCTCTATCCATTTATATACTTATCCATACTAATGATCGGAGCAATCTAGCGAAGATCACGAAAAGCGACCGTTTTCGCTACCTAAGATCTATCGTGCAAGAGAAGCTCAAGGGAAAATTTTATAGGACGGCAATAAGGCCAACGATGTTGTATGACACAGAATGTTGGGCGGTGAAGCATCAACACGTACAAAAAATGGGTGTGGCGGAGATGAGGATGCTTCGTGGGATGTGTGGGCACACGAGAAAGGATAAGATTGGGAATGAGGATATCCGAGGTAAAGTAGGAGTAGCCGAAATTGAAGGAAAGATGAGAGAAAATCGGTTCCGGTGATTTGGACATGTGCAAAGAAGGCCTACTGACGCTCCGGTTCGAAGATGTCATTACTGGATAGAGGTTCAGGGCCGAAGGGTTAGAGGAAGACCTAGGAAAACTTTGGAATAGACTCTAAGAAAAGACTTAGAGTACTTGGATCTAATGGAGGACATGACACAAAACCGAGCGCAATGGCGTTCTAGGATTCATTTAGCCGATCCCACTTAGTGGGAAAAGGCTTTGTTGTTGTTGTTGTTGTTGTGGAAAAGTCAAGGATATTTGACCATTTCAAATTAAGATGAGATCGATCGAAGAGTTGTGTACATTATCTTACTTTTCACATAATCACAAGTCCTACCTATTCTTAATCTCAATTTGGATATCATATATACAAAACACTGTTCAAATTGAAGACTGTTTAATCATTTAAATGTATCAATAGAATGAATAGTTCATTATAAATATTTTACTTGGTATCTACACCGTCGATATGATTCATATATTTAGATGACTAAACGATCTCAAATTCGAATAATTCTTTTTGTTTAGATGATCTTCAAATAAATATTAACAAACTGAACGATCCCAATGTAAAATTGACACTTTCGAGTTAGACACTTTCGAGCCATTTTCCGGCCAAACCACGGCCATTTAGCAGTAAAAAAAAAGAAAAAAGATTCCATTCTCTTTGTCTCATCTGGAAGTATGATTTTTGTTTTTGAATCACTCGATTTTGTTGAGTATTGAAGAAGTTATGAATGTTTTAAGTTTACCCAGTTTCCGGCGAGTTTTCCAGTTTTCCCGCAGACCAGTCACCTTTCACGCTATTTTCCGGCCATCGCTGTCAATCATTGGGATTCCACATAGGTATAATCGTGTTCTACACTTTCTTATCTTCATTTTGATATATTATGGGTCGAATTTGGTTAACAATCGATTGAGTTACGAAGCTTTGAAAATTGCCCAAAGAGCTTTTAATAGAATGACCAAAATCATGGATGGTGGACAATATTAGGGACCATTTCTATTGATTTTCAATCTCAGGGACCATTTCTATTTATTTTCAATCTCAGGGACCATTTCTATTGATCATGCAAATCTCATGGACTATTTTGTATAATTAGCCATAAAGGAATAACTTATTTGTAGTCATAAAAAGTTTTGGTCCTTGTTTGGGTTTAGGAATAAATTTCTCAGTGTAATAAGTTATCATTTTAATAGGTCCTGTTGTAATGAAACTCAGTTCGACATAGTAGTAATTGTTAATAGAGAACTTTAACGAAAAACTCCCGGTATTGTTCACTTTAACAAAAAACCACAATTTTACACTAAAAAGTCAATCTTGGTACTATTCACTTTACCTTTTATTTTGTCCTTATCATTAAAGCTAAAAGTTTTCAAGCTATTTTCATTAGTTTTCCTTTGTTAATAAGGACAATAATAAGCCAAGCCACAAATAAAATTTTACGATGGAATAATTTTTGTTTTTTTTTTTTTGGAGATGATACTATAGGTTTGAGCTCGCAGGTACATATGTAAAACCTTGTTAATATCTTCTTGTTGAATTCAAAATATTTCTATCTCCTCAGGAGAATCATCTTTCCCTTCTTTCCTAATTGTATTAATGATTATTTTTTCAATTAAAGCGTACTCAACTTTTTGCACAACTGAACACAAATGTTTTCAGTTATCTGACTTTGCATATGACTTTGGGTTACATGACAATTTTGATAGAAGAAAAGAAAAGGTGTACGCTTGAATTGGTCGAAGATTGTATTGTACATATTTGTCAAATTTACTTAGAAAGAAGAATTTAAGAGTTTTAATACTTTTGCTATGTATTATAAACACCTATTTTTCATTCTTTGTTGAGCATAAGGATGCTAATAATTTTAATATATTCGAACTGTTTAACACAATTTTAAAACTCATGGCATCACGTGGGCTCAATTGCTTGTAAGAGACTGTTTACAAATAATGTTGATTCACAAAATAAGTGAGACTTTGAAACGACGTAAAGTGTCAAGTTCATCACCTTCACAAAGTTACTCTAGTCACCTAGTGAGGATAATATGTAAAGATATAGAGGTAGGGAAGCAAACACAAGATGTACTTGATTCACCTTAAGTTGGGTTACATCCACGAAGGTAGATGAGTTCTTATTCATAGTGAAGAGTTTACACAATACACATGTTCAAGCATGAAATTGGTTCCAAGTGGAATATCCTGTAATTAAAATTCTATATATGCTTGACTGGCTAGCCATCAACACCAGTCAACTAAGATCACGTTTGTCAGTTAACCAGTAGCGGAAATAATCAATTTAAATACTAGGTTTAGAGAAGTGTCCCTAGTTAACTGAGGTCCAGTCTAGTATAAATGCAAACCTTGATAAGCTTAGATGTATGGACAAGTCTATATGCAAGTCAAGATGATCATGTATCATATACAAGATGTAAGAAATAAATCCAAGGAAGGCAATAATACACACAAGATGTTTTTGGCCGGAAAAAAATCACATCTAGGGTTAAAAACAGGGGACTGTCCACTGAGTCCAATCCACTAGTGAAATCAAAATTCTTACAATGTAACCACACACGCTCAATTCCTAGTTCCTAATCTATGAAGCAACTTGTACCTTTGGGCAACCTTCCCTTTCACGAGATGGATTCCTTCGGTCTTCAAGAAATGGCAGCTCCTCATGAGCTCTTCATCTTATGGCACCGAAATCAAATCAACTTATGCAAATGATGTTATGATGAAGTTGATGGCTAGTCAATTTCAGCAGTCAAACAGTTGAAAGATGAAACTAACGTGAATCCAAAAAGCGGTCAGCTCAAAGATTTGAAACTAGAAAAGCTTGACCTAAAACAAAGATCAAAATGACGAAAACTATGCTACCCTAATATGCCGACCTGGAAAATCAGAAAAATATAAATCTCCTAGCCAAATTGAAAAGAACCCTAGATTAAATTTTTATAGTGGGCTTTGTTTTAGACAAGACGGGGGACAAGAAAAACCACTTGTCATGTGTAAATACAAATTGGAAAAATCTAAAGCTGAAAAACCATTTTTGGTAAAAAGCAGTCAAATGGCTTATGTGGGTTGTCTTAAAGTGTGTGCCCAGCTCGTGTGATAGCAATGAGAAGTTTTGACGACACAGAACCACTAGACAGAATGAACTGGAAATAATGACATGAAATACATATGAATGAACAAACCCTTGATGAGAGAAGTTAAGCTTTTGAAGTAATATTTCCAGCAGCATGATCCCAAAAGTTGCAATTTAACCCTAAATCTAAGGAGAACATGTGTGGTACAATTGATTACATTTAACAAGGTAAGCCAAACAATAAAACTAGACTTCACAAAGCACAATCATTATGAGTGAGTTCTAATGATGAGTTTAAGTACAATAATGACATTAGGAATTAATTGTAGGAGAACGGTATTCTTTTATAGTTGAGGAAAGTCTTCGGCTCCCTTTCGCGATTGATATGGGTCTCTAGGAGTTTTATTCTGATGTTGTCACATTTTGCGTTGTGATTGGTCTCTTGATTGGAAAGGAACTCATGTGCTTCTGCATGGGTGCCTCTACTTGAATTCTTCATTGGGCCCTTGAAGGTACGGAGTTGACCTGTGCTCGCTAGTTTCGTGAGTGATGAAGTATGGTACAAACAACAAATATTAAATTTTCATAAAGCTCTTAAATCTCAATTTTATCTATTTAGATGAGATTACTTTGCCTAATTTCGATTATGCTCATTTACTTTTGTAAATCTTGTTGTTCCCTTCGAATCCATATAATATGGGCCAAAATTGACAAGATCACAACTACAGTTAACTCGAACTATTTAAACGGTCCAAAACATAAACTTTGGGGAATATGACAGTGATAAATAACCTATGAACCTGTAAAATAACAATTCTTCAATCATTTTTCTTAATTCAACGTCCCTCCCTTCTTTAATGTTCCAACGTAACGACGACTGCAAAATACAAGGGCACTGTCATGATTATCCATATCACCATACCAATTTACCATGTTATTTACACAATAGATCAGATTTCAAATATGCAAATAGGTGACAGTCCATTAACCTTCGCATGAAAGAGTAGGGATACCAAGATCTAATATGCTACGAAGAAAGCAACGGTGTGGTTTAGTTAAAAGATTACCTCCATACCTTTAACGGTAGCATCCCTTGCAACCATTGATGCTTTATCCTGTGGGGACATTAGAGTCACCAGGAGACAGTTTGCCAACCTGAAGTGTAACAAATTTATGATTCTATCAATTCTAAAGAAATTAGCGATAATGATAACGCAAATCTCTATCGTAAGTGGAAGCAGTCTCTCATACAGATCAGAAATTAATGAAATCATATGGAAGCTATATCAGTTATATAAACTGTTCAAATAACTTCCGAGTCCAAGCATTTTTCAGTATCGTTATTACCTTGAGGTTAAGTTCCCTTTGAAGACTGGTGTTGAAAAGGCTTGTCGCAAGCCAATTGCATGTAGATCAAAAATCTGAAGAGACATACAACGGAGAGAAAAGTTTACTACAAAATATGTAAGCAGTTATGATGGAAATGGCCACATCAATATTCTTCACTAGTAGAGAAAACTACTTGTGCGACAAATGTTTGCATGACAACGAAAAAATCGTTGCGCAAGATAGTTTTGCGCGATGGAAGAGGATATTAGTCGCACAAGAAATGTTAGCTTTGCACGATGCATAACTTTGTTGCGTAAACAAACTTTGCTATATGAAAACTATACACTTGTCGCGAAAAGTCAGTTAGTAAAACCATGAGTAATTTTTTGGTGCAAAAAACATGCACGACGAAGGGTGAATCTTTACGTGACGAAGGATTCGTCACGCAAGTTAATGTCAGTTTTCCCCGACAATTCAGTGCATGTGAATCAGAGGAATCAATGTTGTATTTAGTGTAGATGTTTGCGTGACAAAGTATTCGTCGTGTAAAGTCCCTAACCTTCCTATAAATATGCCCTTCATCTATCCTTATTCTTCACAATTCTGTTCATGCTGTGATGGAGGATAAAAACTGGGATGAGAGTGTGCCCGCCAACCCATATGATTTGAGACAACATGTGGAGTTCGCGCATGCGATTGCTGTAGCCATGGGGAATAATTGTCCTACTGCTAAGTGGCGTTCTTGGACATATGTGCCTGACAATGTCAAGAAGGTCGTGATGGATGAATTAGTAAGTATGCTGTTGATGGATTAAGGATTAATTTTGTGAATTTTTTTTGTTATATGTTGGAATTAATTATTTGCATATATATGTAACAGTGTAAGTATACTCTTGATGATGATAAGAACGAAAAGTTGATGAAGTTGATGGAGGCTGCGTTGGAGGGAGGTTACAACCGGTGGGGTCATGACGTCGAGCAGAATGGAGCACCATCAAAACAGTAGTTTTAAATTTATGTTTTTGAGGACACTATTTAAATTTAAGGTTTTTTTATTTTTTATTTTTTTATAAGTTATGTATTTGGACTTAATTAGGCTTTAATTCCTGTTTGAGTTTTTAAATAATTGAATGGATTAATTCAATTTATTTAAGGTTTCAATTATTTGTAGAATAAATATTATAACTAAATATTTGTTTGTAATTACTTAAGATTTTAATTAGTTTGCGTGACGAACAACTGTAATCGTCTCACAAAACACGGTCAGACTATCAGTCACACATTAAATGCTTGCATTTACAGCGGGCAGTTATAACAACCTAGCGTAACCAAGGATTCGTCGCTCAAAGTGTGTCGAGTTTTATATAAACACAGTTTCAGAACCTTATTATACTAGCAATATTGCCCGCGCGATGCTGCGGGCGTGAAATTCAACATGTTCAAATGCATTCTTATGCAGTATCAATTTGAATGCAATTAATCAAAGCACATGTTGCAGCATACCTTGTAATTTGTCCAAGGTGGAATTATTTTGTGATAAGGTATTGGAAAAACAAAGTTTAAACCTGTTATAGAACAATATTTCAATCAAACAGATATGGGATCACATTGACCATAAACTATTACAATATTCCATAGTTCATTACATTAGCATTTCTAGCCATTAGAACCTCGAAGACATAACTAATCAGTGTTATAGAAACTTACCACGAAATTAACAAAAGAGAATAGAAGACCGTAAGCTTCATTCGGTTTCATAGCATATCATATTCGTTTAAGAAAACCTCCTTGCAGTTTGTCGTTCAACAAATCCTACTCAGAGTAAACATAACAATAATAACTCATAGGAGCATAAAGTATAACCACACAACAACAACAACAACAAAGCCTTTTCCCACTAAGTGGGGTCGGCTATATGAATCCTAGAACGCTATTGCGCTCGGTTTTGTGTCATGTCCTCCGTTAAATCCAAGTACTCAAGTCTTTTCTTAGGGTCTCTTCCAAAGTTTTCCTAGGTCTTCCTCTACCCCTTCGGCCCTGAACCTCTGTCCCGTAGTCACATTTTCGAACCGGAGCGTCAGTAGGCCTTCTTTGCACATGTCCAAACCACCGGAACCGATTTTCTCTCATATTTCCTTCAATTTTGGCTACTCCTACTTTACCTCGGATATCCTCATTCCCAATCTTATCCTTTCTCGTGTGCCCATACATCGCACGAAGCATCCTCATCTCCGTTACACCCATTTTGTGTACGTGTTGATGCTTCACCGCCCAACATTCTGTGCCATACAACATCGCTGGCCTTATTGCCGTCCTATAAAATTTTCCCTTGAGCTTCAGTGGCCTACGACGGTCACACAACACGCCGGATGCACTCTTACACTTCATCCATCCAGCTTGTATTCTATGGTTGAGATCTCCATCTAATTCTCCGTTCTCTTGCAAGATAGATCCTAGGTAGTGAAAACGGTCACCACATAATTAAAATAATTTTGTGATCTTCGCTAGATTGCTCCGGTCATTAGTATGGATAAGTATATAAATGGATAGAGATAGGAAAGCAAACACAAGATGTACGTGGTTCACCCAGATTGGCTACGTCCACGGAATAGAGGAATTCTCATTAATTGTGAAGGGTTTACACAAGTACATAGGTTCAAGCTCTCCTTTAGTGAGTACAAGTGAATGATTTAGTACAAATGACATTAGGAAATATTGTGGGAGAATGATCTCGTAACCACGAAACTTCTAAGTACCGGTGTGTGGTATCGTCTTGACTTGCCTTATCTGTCTCATAGGTAGATGTGGCATCTTCTCTAGAAGTACTTTTCCTCCATCCAAGGGTGGTATCTGTAACTGGTGGAGATGCACAAGGTAATGTATCAATTTCACTTGAAGCTTACTTGTTGGTCAAGCGCGATACAAACCATGTAGTAGGAGTCCCCCAAGTCGCCGAGTTAGGGGATCTGCTGAAAGAGGTGACAGACAAGGTAAGCAATCAGAGCTTCGGCTGATTGTTCACATTCTCCCTATCTTGCAGGCAGCATGAAGGATAAAGAGAAGAAAAATGAGAAGAGATGATATGGGATACTTTTACTTTTGAAGAAGTAACTTTCCACAGGCTTATTCTTGAACTGGGCTGGAGGGTTTTCTGGTTTCCTCCAGAGTATAAGGCCGACTGAAGAATTTGAGGGTCAAAACAAGTCCATCAAATTTATGAAGGATTTATTTTGAAAAACATGTTCATTTGAGCAACATCATATAACATGCAATTAACAATTAAAGGCGGAATCATGCTTGCATGCACTAAAAAACAAAACATTACCATGAAATTCAAAGCCTAGTAGATTGGTGAACCAATAATCAACTCAAAACAAAGTGAGTTGAAATTATTACCTTTGTAGATTCCTCTTTGCATAAGCAAAGGCTAATCACCCAAAGAGATAGGGCCTTCAATCCTTGCTTCTTAGATCCATGGATTTGGATGGAAGAATAGGTTCTCCAAGTTCCCAAAATTGAGAACCTCTAAGTCTCTTCACCAAGGTTTGATTGTAGAAGAAATGAGTGACCTTGGAGTAGTAGGATTGCTAGATGTACCCTCCAAGGTGTTGGCCTCTTTAGAGAGAAAATGGAGAGACAATTCTCACCCATTTTCACCCAAAATAAACCCTTAATCACATTAATGAATATTTGGCTATAAAGTCATTTATATAGTCACTTCTTTAAGTGACCTAAACAACCAAAACCCTAATTCATACACATATGGCCGGCCATTTAGGGAGTTTTGGGCTTTTGGGCCTTAATGAATCTTTATTCATTAAATTGTCATACAACTTAAGTTAATGGGCTTGACGTTCGAAGCCCATTGGGCCTTAAGGTCCAAAACTATCCCGAAGTCTTTAACGAACTTATTCGTTTGATTAATTAACATATTAATTAATCCTTGCCATAAATAAATGATTAAACCATTTAATCATTCTTACTCATTTCCGTTTAATCTTCAATCTCTACCTTTTATGGTGTGCGATCCATTAGGTTCCTTTTAGCGAGGCAGTGGGCGATTAAAACAATTTTACATCGATTGTGAATTGAAACAATTTTCAATTCTCCCTTTAGTGGTTATACACGTATAGGGCTTCCACAAACCATGGTTGACGCCTAGCAGCATGTCATGGTTACCCAAGCTAATCAGAAGAGGTTAGAGAACCTATTCAGTTCGGGATTACAAATGCAATACGGTCCTTCTCTAATCTAATACTCTTGACCACATTGTTTGGTATGATAGTTTATTTACTCATGTCTACTATCCAATGTGAATCGTTTGCTTATATGATTTCCTTGAATGTGATTTGGAACGCATTCCCCAATCTCATTCATACTCTGGCCAGAGATTCCAAATCATATCATAGAGTATTCTCCCTCAACTGTTTGAAGGTTAGAGATCCCTTGTTGCGCACTTACTTGTCTCCATAGCTAAGTGGCTTAACCCCAACGATGCCGTGACACCCCTAGGGGGTGAATTAGACATAATCAAAGATTAAGGACTTAACCACAAGACAACTGTGATGCCTCAGGTCAAAGGACTACTTTGCATTATCCCAACCATGAGTTCTCATGTGACATGGAATATAAGAACTCTTTGTTGATCACGTTCAGTGAACTCATTCTCTTATTGAGCACCTACGTACTTGTCTTGATATCACACACACCAATGACTCGAGACTAGTCACTCTCCCTGAGAGAAGACACAGTACGTACTGATCTTAACGGACTGTCAATGCCCAATTGGTAATCCTATGATCAGGAACATTTAGGATGTGTCTACGAAAGAATGGTCTCATTAATCTAACTTCATTAGATTGCATTCTCCCAATCACATATTCCTTGGACTTTATCGTTTAAGCATATAACATTTATATGAGACGGCTCAAACAATAATCTTTGCCCTTTATATGTTAAACTAGATTAGTTTAACATTTGAAATGTCCGTAAAGTATCATCATATGATTGGTTTTAGGGCACATTTCCAACAATCTAGAGTACGTTCGACCCTGCTGATATGGGATACTTTTGCTTTTGACAGAGTAGTGGATGTATCGGCACGTGTGCTGGTACGCTTGTCTCCACATGCTTCCTTGTATCCTTCTCACTTGCCCTATCTGTTCCTCAGGCAGATGCGGTATCTTCCCTGGAAGCATAAGATGTTGAAGATGAGTACTCGAGAGCAATGCCAGGTAAGTAATCAGGTAAGGGGTTCCAGGCAGTCAGTTCCTGGCTGGAAGCTTGATTCCAAGTGCTGACTGATTGCTCTCTTTCTCCTTGTCTTGCAGGTAAGAACAAGGCCAAAGGAAAAGACAGGAAAAAAGCATGATATGGGATACTCTTGCTTTTAACCCTGATGATGAGATATTCTTGCTCTAGTATAGCTTGTTTACAGAGGTATTATCGGGGGGAAAGAAAGCTGAATATTTCGAAAGGCTTCTTTGGGAGTGCCCTCTCAGATAAGAGGAAGGGTTGAGCATTTTTGCAGGTCTGCCTGTCCGTTGGGGATGGAGGTCGACATATATAGGAGTCTCCCTAACATCAAGTAATAATGCTATTCCTTTACCCTGCTTGGTCATAGCACGGTAGTGGGAGCTGCCAGCTTCACATGTTTTAACTCTGTCAGAGCACTTTGAAAAAGTGGTCTGTGGTATCTGGAAAGCTGATGTTGCGTGTGAAGATTACAGACAAGCTTTATCCAAGGAGATCCAGCTCTTGAAGTTGGGAAAGTGGTGCCTCTTCGGTTTTCGAACAAGCAATCCTGTCGGGGATCTGGCTCTCGAGATTCGGAGAACGATGCCCTTTCGATTTTTGAGAAAGCAATCCTGCTGGGGGTCTGGCTCTCGAGATTCGGATAGCGGTGTCTCTTCGATTTTTGAGAAAGTAATCATGTTGGGAGTCTGGCTCTCGAGATTCGAAGGGCGGTGCCTCTTCGATTTTGGAGCAAGCAATCTTGTTGGGAGTGTTTTCTCGAATGTGAGTAAAGGTTGGGCATGTTTGCTAGTCTACCTTGCCACGTAGCACAGAGGTTGACACACAGGGACTTTCCAATTATCCAGCAGTGGTACTGTTCCTTTGCCCTCTCTTTGATTTTTGAGAAAGTAATCATGTTGGGAGTCTGGCTCTCGAGATTTGGAGGGCGGTGCCTCTTCGATTTTGGAGCAAGCAATCTTGTTGGGAGTGTTTTCTCGAATGTGAGTAAAGGTTGGGCATGTTTGCTAGTCTACCTTGCCACGAAGCACAGAGGTTGACACACCGGGACTTTCCAATTATCCAGCAGTGGTACTGTTCCTTTACCCTTGTGGATAATAATATGGTAGCTAGACCTTCAAAATTTATGTGTCTAAACTTTGTTAGTGTTGTTTCTTTGCTATTCTTTTACCCTTCTTGGTCAGAGCGATGTAGTGGGAGCTGCAAGCTTCACGTGTCTCAACTTTGTCAGAGAACTTTGGCAAAGTTATCTGTGGTACCCATAAGCTACTGTTGCGTGTGGGAAGTGGGTGATTGAATAGTACGATTCATGTTCTTTCTACTTCGCCAGAAATCTTCGACAGAATGCCCGTAATTTCCGCAAAGCTGAGTGTGCGTGTAACAGGTGCTGACAAGGCTGGAAAAGTAGGTGCTTCTTCGATTTCTGAGATCGGCCCTCGTGGTCTCTGAGCAGCCCAGCTTTTGAGAAAGCAAGCCTCTTCGATTTCTGAGATCGGCCACCAGTAGAAGCTCCAAAGCACACTTGAATATCCACCAGTAGAAGCTCAATTCTTGCACTTCTAAGATCTTGATTTGTCCAACCTCTTCTCTCTTCAACACCTTTGAAAATGTCTGGCCCCTCCGACCGTCGTTTTAACTTGAACCTTGTTGAAGAGGCAGCCCCGCCTTCTCCAGACAACATATGGCGCCCATCATTCGTCTCCCCTACTGGTCCTCTTACCGTTGGGGATTCCATGATGAAGAATGATATGACCGCTGCGATAGTGGCCAGGAACTTTCTCACTCCCAAAGATAACAGACTACTTTCCAAACGGTCTGATGAGTTGGCTGTTAAGGATTCTCTGGCTCTCAGTGTTCAGTGTGCAGGTTCTGTGTCTAATATAGCCCAACGCCTATTTGCTCGAACCCGCCAAGTTGAATCATTGGCGGCTGAAGTGATGAGTCTCAAACAGGAGATTAGAGGGCTCAAGCATGAGAATAAACAGTTGCACCGGCTCGCACATGACTATGCTACAAACATGAAGAGGAAGCTTGACCAGATGAAGGAATCTGATGGTCAGGTTTTACTGGATCATCAGAGATTTGTGGGTTTGTTCTAAAGGCATTTATTGCCTTCGTCTTCTGGGGCTGTACCGCGTAATGAAGCTCCAAATGATCAACCTCTGATGCCTCCTCCTTCTAGGGTTCTGTCCAGTACTGAGGCTCCGAATGATCCCCCTCTAGTGCCTTCTCTTTCTAGGGCTTTACCGACTGCTGAGACTTCTCCTAAGCAACCTTTGTGAAGGCTCCCTCTTGTTTGTTTATTTTGACTCAAGTATATGTACATATTTGTAACTTATCGGGGATATCAATAAATAAGTTTTCCTTCATTTCAACGTATTATGTTAAATACACCAAAGCCTTCTTCGCTAAGTTCTTTGAATTTTCTTTTGTTGAAGCTTGTATGTTGAAGCTTTGTGAGTGGAGCATGTAGGTTGAGGTAGTGTGCCCTTAATTTCCCGAGTGAGGAAAACTTCTCGGTTGGAGACTTGGAAAATCCAAATCACTGAGTGGGATCGGCTATATGAATCTTAGAACGCCATTGTGTTCTGTCATGTGTCATGTCCTCCGTTAGATCCAAGTACTCTAAGACTTTTCTTAGGGTCTCTTCCAAAGTTTTCCTAGGTCTTCCTCTACCCCTTCGGCCCTGAACCTCTGTCCCATAGTCGCATCTTCTAATCGAAGCGTCAGTAGGCCTTCTTTGCACATGTCCAAACCACAGTAACCGATTTTCTCTCATCTTTCCTTCAATTTCGGCTACTCCTACTTTACCCCGGATATCCTCATTCCTAATCTTATCCTTTCTCGTGTGCCCACACATCCAACGAAGCATCCTCATCTCCGCTACACCCATTTTGTGTACGTGTTGATGCTTCACCGCCCAACATTCTGTGCCATACAGCATCGCCGGCCTTATGGCCGTCCTATAAAATTTTCCCTTGAGCTTCAGTGGCATACGGCGATCACACAACACGCCGGATGCACTCTTTCACTTCATCCATCCAGCTTGTATTCTATGGTTGAGATCTCCATCTAATTCTTCGTTCTTTTGCAAGATAGATCCTAGGTAACGAAAACGGTCGCTCTTTGGTATTTCTTGATCTCCGATCCTCACCCCTAACTCGTTTTGGCCTCCATTTGCACTGAACTTGCACTCCATATATCCTGTCTTTGATCGGCTTAGGCGAAGAACTTTAGATTCCAGCACTTCTCTCCAAAGGTTAAGCTTTGCATTTACCCATTCCTGAGTTTCATCTATCAACACTATATTGTCTGCGAAAAGCATACACCAAGGAATATCATCTTGAATATGTCCTGTTATCTCATCCATTACCAACGCAAAAAGGTAAGGACTTAAGGATGAGCCTTGATGTAATCCTACAGTTATGGGAAAGCTTTCGGTTTGTCCTTCATGAGTTCTTACGGCAGTCTTTGCTCCTTCATACATATCCTGTATAGCTTGGATATATGCTACTCGTACTCCTTTCTTCTCTAAAATCCTCCAAAGAATGTCTCTTGGGACCCTATCATACGTTTTTTTCAAATCTATAAAGACCATGTGTAAATCCTTTTTCCCATCTCTATATCTTTCCATCAATCTTCGTAAGAGATAGATTGCCTCCATGGTTGAGCGCCCTGGCATGAACCCGAATTGGTTGTCCGAAACCCGTGTCTCTTGCCTCAATCTATGCTCAATGACTCTCTCCCAGAGCTTCATTGTATGACTCATTAGCTTAATACCCCTATAGTTCATGCAATTTTGTACATCGCCCTTATTCTTGTAGATAGGCACCAAAGTGCTCATTCGCCACTCATTTGGCATCTTCTTTGTTTTCAAAATCCTATTGAAAAGGTCAGTGAGCCATGTTATACCTGTCTCTCCCAAGACTTTCCACACTTCGATTGGTATATCGTCTGGGCCTACTGCTTTTCTATGCTTCATCTTCTTCAAAGCTACAACCACTTCTTCCTTCCGGATTCTACGATAAAAAGAGTAGTTTCTACACTCTTCTGAGTTACTCAACTCCCCTAAAGAAGCACTCCTTTCATGTCCTTCATTGAAAAGATTATGAAAATAAACTTTCCATCTGTCTTTAACCGCATTTTCTCTAGCAAGAACCTTTCCATCCTCATCCTTGATGCACCTCACTTGGTTTAGGTCCCTTGTCTTCTTTTCCCTTGCTCTAGCTAGTTTATAGATATCCAACTCTCCTTCTTTGGTATCTAGTCGCTTATACATATCGTCATAAGCCGCTAACTTAGCTTCTCTCACAGCTTTCTTCGCCTTTTGCTTCGCTTTTCTATATATTTCACCATTTTCATCGGTCCTATCCTTGTATAAGGCTTTACAACATTCCTTCTTAGCCTTCACCTTTGTTTGTACCTCTTCATTCCACCACCAAAATTCCTTTTGGTGTGGGGCAAAGCCCTTGGATTCTCCTAATACCTCTTTTGCTACTTTTCGGATACAACTAGCCATGGAATCCCACATTTGGTTAGCTTCCCCCTCTCTATCCCACACACACTGGGTGATTACTTTCTCTTTGAAAATAGCTTGTTTTTCTTCTTTTAGATTCCACCATCTAGTCCTTGGGCACTTCCAAGTCTTGTTCTTTTTTCTCTCTTTTGATATGTACATCCATCACCAACAAGCGATGTTGATTAGCCATGCTCTCTCCTGGTATAACTTTGCAATCCTTACAAGTTATACGATCCCCTTTCCTCATTAGAAGAAAATCTATTTGTGTTTTTGACGACCCACTCTTGTAGGTGATCACATGTTCTTCTCTCTTCTTAAAGAAGGTGTTGGCTAAGAAGAGATCATATGCCATTGCAAAATCCAAGATAGCTTCCCCATCCTTGTTTCTCTCCCCAAAACCATGGCCACCATGAAAACCTCCATAGTTGCCTGTCTCCCTGCCCACGTGTCCATTTAAATCTCCTCCTATAAATAATTTCTCCGTCTGGGCAATTCCTTGCACCAAGTCTCCAAGGTCTTCCCAAAATTTCTCCTTTGAACTCGTATCCAACCCTACTTGAGGTGCGTACGCACTAATCACATTGATAAGTTCTTGTCCTATTACAATCTTGATTGCCATGATTCTATCTCCTACCCTCTTGACATCTACAACATCTTGTGTCAAGGTCTTGTCTACGATGATGCCAACACCGTTTCTCGTTCTATTTGTGCCCGAATACCATAGTTTAAACCCTGAGTTTTCTAGATCCTTTGCTTTACGACCAACCCACTTAGTTTCTTGTAGGCACATAATATTTATCCTTCTCCTCACCATAACTTCTACTACTTCCATAGATTTTCCCGTCAAGGTTCCTATATTCCACGTTCCTAAACGCATTTTGCTCTCTTGAACTCTACCCTTCTGTCCTAGCTTCTTCACCCTTCCCTGTCTAATAGGATCAAAGTACTTCTTTTGTGTGTCCCGTGTAAAGTTGATAGGAGCATATGCTCCCAAACAACTTTGAGTGGAGTCGTTCGAAAAGAAGTTTCTATAGCCCCCTTGCTCATTTAACACTGCATCCGGGTGCCGATGGAGATACAGTGACCCTTGCTCACTTATCACTGTGCTCGGGCCACACAACGCGCCACTTACGGGTGACGCCCTAGCTTTAGCGCGATTTCATTCTGGATTCATTTTCATAAGGATTCGACGTAATCATGGAGTGCCGGCTGTCGACTACCTGACGCCCTCCCCCTCCTCCTTTATCCGGGCTTGGGACCGGCAATGTAAGATAAACTTACACGGCGGAGTTAGCATAAAGTATAACCATTAAATTAAATTCAATAGAACATAAAATATAATGCCTACTATACGTATAACTCCATAAACTCCTTACCACACAAACCTTGAGAGGTCCAATAGGTCTAAAAGTCTCAAAACCCTCTCCATATTTAGCTTCAATGCCTGAAAACACTGAAAAACAGAGGAAAAAACATAAATTCATCAAAATTCCTATCTCATTTACACATATTTACAACTATGTTTACCTTGTTCTTAATTGCTAAAAGAACTGAATAGTTTCTTCAATCGATTCTCAAATGCATTTAATAAGATCTGTTAAAAACAAACATATGTTGAACTACCAATGTAAGTGTACCATGAGAAGAAAAACTAAATTTTCAATTGCTCATCAATAATTAAAACTGACATATGTTAAAGGATGCATATTAGAAGAATGTAGACTTTTCAATTTGCCCATCTCACATTTTTTATTAAGTTGATTCACCAAGGTATCAGCCAACATCACATAAGAATATGCATATTCCAAGAGGAATGTGACTAACCAGAGAGATTGGTGATGGCATTTGAGATAGCAAGGGCAGTGTAGACACCTTTCCCTCATCCAGACATGTCTCCTCCGAGTAACAGCTTTGCGAACCTCTCCATCATTTAAACATCTGCAATCACAAAATAAATACGAAATAATTAAAATTTAAAAAAACAAATAAATCATGTTATTTAGAACAGAATCAGATAACAAAATTTTCAGCTGCACATAAATTGGTATCTATTTTCACTGAGTTTTCAGGATGTGAATATTACTGGACATCACCTAAATTTTCTTGGAATCCAAACAGTGAGCAAGAATTTCCCAGAAGCCCAAATTTAGAAAGAACAAAAAACATTTAAACATAAAAAGGAAACAAATAAACAAAACAAAATGAAATACCAGATAAAACACTCAATTAAAAAAAACTAAGCAGAACAAAAAGCCAATGACAAAAAATATGACCATATGTAGCAAATCCAAAGCACACCCCAGAATCTTAATAAAGACGGAGAAATAAGAAGCAGCTTTCAAATAAAAAAAAGACATAAAACTAATTTAATAGTACCTAATTTAGCATGTGGGGGATTCAAATTGGATGTTCATAACTAATAATATTTCAGAGTGTTTACAATTAGGTAAACTGTGTCCTAAATCATGTTTGCATACTGTCTTCTACTCTACTCTGTTCCAGTGTATATCGTGTTGGACTCAAACCCAACATTAACTTGCAAAAATAAAGTTAAAATGTTTTTGTTTCGAATGATCTGATACCTGAGAATAGAGAAACATACATGATAATAGAGAAAGGCCAAAAATAAGAAGCACCCATTCACTAAACCACCACTTCAAATCAACACACAGTCAGCATGCAGAGAAAGATCGCTTTGGACATAAAGCTTAACATTTTACCTGCAAGCCCGCTGTTTGAGATAAACAACACCAAATCATTATATCCCTTAAAACACGAAAATCAGGAACTTTCTCCTGAATATTTTGTGAAAAAAAGAACGGAATATTTGAGAGGAATGGAGGATTTGAGAAAAAACAGAGGGCGAGACGAAGAGACGAAATCAGAGAATCACCAGTACAAAGAAAAGGCTAAACCTAAAAGAAGACTCTTGAAGTGAAGAGCTCAACGATGACTGACGCGTGGAAAGAACGGGCAAAACTGTCATTTTACTGTTAAGATCGAAAAATAAAAGGGCAAACAAACAGAAAAACAGGGGCTAAAACGTAAAATCACTGTTAATGAACAGTGTTCATCAACTGAGTTTTAGTATATATAATTTTGCAAATGTTTTATATCAAATGATGGAAGATTCGGCTTTAGAGTCAACGAAAGGTTGGGAGGAAGAAGGCTCTCGTGAAGGGAAAGGTAAAAAAAAAAATTATTGTTGAGTTAATTGTTTTACATTTGATATGGTTGAAATTATTGTTTTAATAGGCTATTACATTTTTAATTTTTGTGGTAGGAAAAAAATGAAGAAAGCTGTGGTGACATTATAGAGGTACTGATGTAAGCGTTTGCTGACAAAAGATCGGCTGAAGCTTACGGCGAACTTATTTGCGATATAGGGGGATTGGTGCGGAAGAAGTGTTGTATCAAGTTTAACTCTTGGAAAATGGTGCCTGTGGACATGAAGAACTTCATGGTGCAACAATTATCAATAAGTTTATATTAAAGAATGTGTAATTGTTTTGTTTAAAAATAATATTTTTGCGATATTTAATTTAATTTTATTGCCATTACAGGTTGTTTAGGATGTTGATGAAACCGATGAGAAACAGCGGAAGTATGTGGATGAGCTTTTCAAGAAGTAGTTCCGAAGTGGAAGTTCGATGTACAACGGGCTGCAGAGTGCGCACAAGTTGACATTAGTTATAATATATATTTTGGTTAATAAATTAGTTTTAATAAATGTTTTGGTAATATATAATTTGGTTTGATAATTTTAATTGGATAGAATCAAATTTACATTAAGAAAGAAAATCGAAAAAAAAAAGTAACTTGCGCGATGAATATAGTGTTTGACGCGCAAATAGATTACATTATTAAATTATAAAGGAAATGAAAAAGAGAATTTTGCAAAAAAAAAAAAAAAAAGGATACTTGCGCGACGAACATAATGTTTCATCGATAGAAGGAAACTTGAGCGACGAATTATGTTCGTCGCACAAAGTGGTTCTTCCAAAAGTAATCTTGATAACCTGACATTAGTTGCAGAGGGAGAAAAATGCAGTTTTATGCAGATTTCTCCCTTGCAATTTTTCCCTTCATTTTTCTTCAATTTGGGATCCGTCGGTCCCATTTTCTCGCAATTTCTTCCTCTAAAACTTCGTCCATCTAAATCTCTAGGTTGATTGACGTATTTCGTTGTGTTTGGTAAGGGTTATATTTTTCTTATTTTCATTTAAAATTATCAATATCACTTCATACTAACACCGCAAAATTCGTTGTGTATAGGGATATTGTGTGTGACTAGCGTGCGGTGGATAACGATTTGGAAGGTATTTTCTTCGTTGTGTATATGGATATTATGTTGTGAAATTTGTTTATATTAAGTTGTTAAATTATATTAATTTTTATGTTATAATTATGTTTAATGTTGAATTGTATATGTACAAATTTGTATTTGACATACAAATATGTGTTGGAATGTACGGAGTTAATTGTAATTAACTTCGTACTTGTTTTTTTAGTAAAACTTAGTTTCCCATTTGAGGATTAGTTGGATGTCATGCATGGATGCGAAAACATGATTGCGGTCCAATTGATTCTTGAATTGTCCCATTATTTGGACAGTTTAGGAATGCAAAGTTACGCCACGTAGTTTACGGTTAAAGGATTAAGTTTCGATCATGGGAATTTCGGTGTCATCTCCGTACGTTCTTTGGGTGGCACATAGGTATTTCATATCTAAGTCGTGCACTTGAAGAAATGTAAGGAGATGTTGGCGAAATTTCTCCACATCGAAATCTAATCCGAAGTAGCTGTAAATTAAGTAACATAATTTTGCATTCCTGAATGGTATAGGACCTTTACCGGAGGCATAAGGTGAGAAAATCATGTAGATGTTGTTGTGATTGTTGCACTGTTATTGTGGTTGCAGGAATGATAGATAGAACGTGGATGCATAACCCGAATTGATGCGCCAACAAATACTTGAACGAAATTGAGGATTTTATTCTTTGCACGTACACACAACACGGGTGCAACTAGAATCCGGTATCCTTGTAGGAGGTGTAACAACACGTTAAGGGAAACTTTTGAAATTGTTCGATTTCATTTAGTAAGGAATGGAATGGTGAAGACCTATAATATTTGGAATCATCACGGGGAACAATTACACAATGCTTCGTCTTTAAACGTGACAACAGTAGGCAATGTTGAACCTAATATGGATCCTAATGAATAAGTCATGGAAATCTTAAATGAACCTTTTCCATTTGCATCGACAAATACCAATCAGGAAGTGGAAGATGACGTGCCTACAACAATGGATAGGGGAGAATTCGAAGAATATGAAAAATTATTAAAAAAATGCCAACCAAGAGTTATACCCGGGGTGTGAGGGATTTTCCGTTCTCACAGCTATTATAGAACTAATGCACGGGAAAATAAAGTATCGTATGTCGAACCAGTGTTTTGATTATTTTTTGGGGGTTTTTCAAGAGAATGCTACCAAAGGACAATTGTTTGATGAAAGACCATAGAAACGCTCAAAAGGTGTTGAATGGTTTCGTATTGGGTTATGAAAAAAATTCACACTTGCAAAAACAATTGTGTATTATCCTATAAGGAGAATGAAGCGTTGGATAAATGCCCTATATGCAATAAGTCGAGGTTCAAAATGACATCTCAGAATAGATCGATGAAGATCCCACAAAAAGTCATGCGTTATTTACCTTTGAAGCCTGGGTTGCAGCGGTTGTATATGTTTACGCATACTGCCACTGACATGAGATGGCATAACGAAAAGCGAGTAGATAACAATGTCCTAAGGCATCCTGTAGATGGTGAAGCATGGAAAGAGTTCGATCGAACGTTCCCTGGTTTTTTTGCTAATCCTCGGAACGTTAGATTGGGACTTGCCACTGACGAATTCAATCTGTTCGAGGTACCAACACCACAGTATCTGGCCGATTTTCGTATAATTTGCCACCATGGAAATGTATGAAACAAGAATACATGATGATGACTATTAATAACTGAGGATCCTGGTAGGTCAATCAATGTATACTTACGGCTGTTGGTGGATGAGCTAAAGGATTTATAGACACATGGTGTGCGCATATACGATAAGTGTATTGGCAAGGTTTTCACTTTGCGGGCAGCAGTGATGTGGAATGTGAATGATTTCACTGCATATGCAATGGTTTCTAGGTGGAGCACTAGGGGTTATATGGCAGGCTATGTATGCAAGGAAGATGTAACATCTAGTTGGCACACCGAAAAAGTTTGCTACCTTGGTCATCAAAGATGGTTACCATGAGACCACAAGTGGCGGGAAAAGGATAAAGAGTTTGACAGGGAAAAAGAGCATCAACTCAGACCTAGAGAATGGTCCGGTGATCAGATTTTGGAAAAGCTTAACTGGTTGGATTTTGCTCATTTCGGGATCAATGTCAATAGGACCAGACCTTCGACACTTATAAACTGGATGCACAAGTTGATAGGAGCATATTTATGCGACTTGATTAGCTTGTTTTCTTGCATTTATGTTGTTAGTTCATAGTTATTTTAGTATTTTAAGCTATTTTCGTGTGTTTGTAGGTCCAATGGGCTAAAGTTGCAAGAAAGTGTTTTTTGGGTGCATTTTGGAGCATTTTTGGGTTTGGAATGGATATCACATGCATGAAGCAAGGTGGATGGATGAAATTGAAGACCAAAAGAGGCTAGGATTATGCTGAAGTTATGAATAAATTAATTCAAGAAAAGGAAGTTAAAGATACACCCAAGAAAGAAGGAATGTTAGCCAAAGTTTCCTTGTTTTGTCTTAAACCTTTCCTAATCCTAAATCACCTATGTTCCAGCTGCAAAGGGGTGTTCTAAATACTTTAGGACACTTAATTACATGTTTTTAGAAGGACAATCCTTGCCACAAAGGATGCATCAACTTACCTTTCCCTTGCCTTTCCGTGCACATTATCCTTATCCCCTTCATTATCTCATTGCTGCGCCATTCCACCACCTTTCCACTTTCCTTCCCTTTTCCTTGTCACACAACCAACCTTTCACACTTTCCTTTGCCATGCACTCCACCCATGTTCCCTTGTTGCAGCAACCTTTCACTTTATGTCACAACAACCTTTCACTCTTTCCTTTGCCATATGTCTCCATCCTTGTCCCCTAACCTTTCACTTTGTGTCACAACAACCTTTCACACTTTCTTTTGTCGTACACTCCATCCATGTCCCCTTGCTGCATATCCTTTTTTCCCTTTCCCCCTAGTATCTACTGCACTCCTACTTAACCTCTGCCATGCTTTCTTCTATCTCTATTTAAAGTACTTTTTGCCGTACCATTTGGGGGGATTCATCAATCATCCACACCACCCTACATCCATTGTCTACCATTCATGCTTTTCAGCCATATTCCATCCATTAACACCAATCATTCTTCATCACAAATACACTCAGAAACACTCTTGGTCGCAACTTTCATCCATCAACACATCCCATTCTAAATACACAATCTTTCATACAATACACCATCCAAACCTTCACCCATCCCTTGTGCCGCAACAAAGAGAAGAATGAGGACCCTTGGAATGCTTGCTATTCAAGTTTTGATTGCTGGATCATTCTTAGGTGTAATCTATCTTTTGATTTCAATGTAAGGACCTTCTAGCTAGCTAATCACCCATACTTTTTCCCAAATTCGTCAAAAATCTGTCTTAAGTCTTTAGTTACTTATTTTACTTTAAATTCATCCAAAACCTAACCCCCCTTTACTTTATTGTATCAAATTAGTTAGAATCTGTCTTAGTTTGTGTTTTTAAGTGTTTTGAGTCAAGTTTAAATCAATTTTCGTCCAAATCACTCTATAGTGTCTAGTTTGAGTCTATTTGATTGTTTTGTGCTGTTTTGAGTTGTTTAGCTTGCTTTGAGTCATATAAGTCTAGTTAAGAGTTTTTGAGCCTAGTTTTGTGTTTTAAAGTCAGTTTTAAATAGATTAGCAATCCTTCCTAATTCTCGGTTCAGAACGATCCCTACTTACGTTTTTAATACAATTGTCAATAAGAGGGTTTAATTTGTGTGTCGAGTTAATTTTCACATCAAATTTTGGCGCCGTTGTCGGGGATTAGCAACTTTGCTAATCCTTTGTTGTTTCTTTTTGTTTATTTTCGTGTGTTATTGCTCCTAGTTTCTGACCTTGTTTTGTTTTATTGTTTTTAGGTACTCGTTTATGACTCGTAGTTCTCAACCTGTTCGTGAGCATATATTGGAGTTTGACGACGACTTTGAACGAACGTTGAGAAGAAAGAGGAGACATCCAGAACGAAGTCTACCTAGTTCTAGTTCTGAATCCGAATTTGAAGAAAAGAAAGAGGAGGAACAAGACATGTTTGCGAACAATCGAACAATCAAAGAGCTTTCAGCCTCAGGATTGGACAATGTCGTGCCCCTTTGCATTCAATACCCCGTGGCTGCCCAAGGAAAGACCGATGAGTTTGAGTTGAAGTCAAGCTTGCTGCATCATATTCCCAAATACCATGGGCTATCCATGGAAGATCCAAACAAGCATTTGAAGAAGTTTGAAGTGGTGTGCTCAAGCATGACACCCATCAACTTTATTCTTTTGACCGTTTATACTTGAAGGGCACATGTTAACATATTAAATTGGAGCCTTTACAAAAAGCACAATATAATGAGATACTCAATATTTAATTTTAAACTTTTTTCTTATTATGATATATATCCTTTTGTCATTTTAGGAAGATGTGGGGATTATAAAGGATATGGAGTTGGATGCTTACCGATTCTCTATTTCATGGTCCAGATTATTACCAAGTAAGTTGCTCCACATCCTCATATTTGGTTGGGACCAATGTCAATATATATTGTGCATAAGAATTATTTGTCCTACGAGAAAATTATTCTCTTTATGTACTTTTAACTAAATTAATGTGATCGAGTTATCTATTGTATAACCCTTATTTTTCTTGTTATTTTTGTTCTAATAAGATGGAACGTTAAGTAGTGGGGTTAACAGAAAAGGAATTGGTTATTACAACAATCTCATTGATGAACTCCTACGCAATGGTTACACTAGTAGAAAAACACGTTTGCGCGAGTAATCTTGCGCGACGGAGCAAATTTTGTCGCGCAAAGTATGTTTGCGCGACGCAAAACACAAAACGTCGCGCAAAGTCATTTTGTGCGACGACACTTTGCGCGACGTAGATTGGCGTCGCTCAAAATATCTTTGCGCGACGTAAAAACTTCAGCGTCGCTCAAAGTCATTTTGCGCGACGTTTTGTTCGTCGCGCAAGATCTTGGCGCCAAACAAACAATTTTTTGCCAACTTTGCGCGACGCAGGTGCACTTGCGTCGTGCAAAACAGCTTTGCGCGACGCAGTTGCACCTAAGTCGCGCAAAGTCTATTTTTTATTTTTTATTTTTTTTGGCCTTTTGTTTATGGGTACAAAATTAAATAATTAAAATCTACTTAGTAAATACATATACCATTGAATTTGATGGGAAACGCATTGTACGAAATTAGTTTCAACAATCCAACCGTCAAAAATCGCAAAGTCCTTTTGCTTTTCTTTTGGGGTTCTTGCATTGCCTTTTTCTTTTATGGTATTCAAGTGTAAATGTTTTAAATTGACGATCGAATTAGTTCATTGTATTCGTATAGGGTTAAAGAGTGTAGCGGTAAAAAATCATCAAAATCGAAGTTAAAATAACCATTAAATCGTGATTTTTTGTTTATAGCAGTCGAAAAGGTTTGTCCCGTTACTTGATCTCTGCATGTTTGTTTTTTACGATTTTTGGCGTATGCGATCTCGAAGCATATACAAACAAGTTTGACAGTTGGATAACTAGTTTCATACAATTCGTATCCCATAAAAACGTTAGATTCACTAACACTTGGAGTTTATTTATACTTTCATTAAATATAACATAAGATTTTGTGGTAGCCACTTGTGTAAATATTTTAAATTGACGATCGAATGAGGTTATTGTATTCATATAGGATCAAGGAGTGTAACTGTAAAAAATCATCAAAATCAGAGTTAAAATAACCGTTAAATTGTGCTTTGTCGTTTATAATCGTCGAAACGTTTTATTCTGTTACTTGATCTCTGCATGTTTATTAATACTTTCATCAACTATAACATAAGATTTTCTGGTATCCACTTGTGTAAATATTTTAAATTGACGATGGAATTACTTTAATGTATTCATATAGGATCAAGGAGTGTAGCTGTAAAAAATCATCAAAATTGGAGTTAAAATAACCGTTAAATCGTGATTTTTCGTTTATATCTGTTGAGAAGTTTTGTCTCGTTACTTGATCTCCGACTTTTTGCAATTTTTGGCATATGCGATTTTGAAGCATATACAAACAAGTTTGATGGTTGGATCTTTAAAACTAGTTTTATACAATGCGTATAACACTTAAGAAATTGAATGATATATATGTTTACTAAGTATATTTTAATTAATTTATTTTGTACTTATAACACTTAAGAAATTGAATGATATATGTAAACAAAATTATTGTGGGTTTTTGTTAGAAAAATATATTATTGTGGGGTTTATGTAAAAAAAATTTTGAATTTAAAAGAAGAAAAGTCACATTTTCAGTAATTTTTATAATAATTTAAAAAAAAAAAAACTAACTTGCGCGACGCCTTAATAGTATCGTCACGCAAAACCACTTTGCGCGACGTCAAATTGTATCCTTGCGTCGCGCTAGTTGTGATAATTTTGGCACTGCAATAGTGAAAAATAGGCGCTGTTTTTTCAATTTTTGTAGTTTGGACCCCAAATCTTGAACCCCTCTTTCTCTTCCCTCTCGCTCATCTCTCCCTCTCTCTTTCCCGTGAACCCCAAATCTTCCCTCTCGCTCATCCTCTACCTCTCTCTTTCCTCTTCACAATCTCGAATCCAACCACCATCGTTACTCTGTCGGTTGTCTCTCTCCCTTTTGTTCTAACGACGGGCCGCCACGCGAATCTCCAAGCCACAATTCAATGCTGAAACTTATCCCGCTGTAGAGCTCAGGGTGGCAATTTTGTAAATTACTTGCCCCAGGATGAGGCGATGGTGATTGGGCTCGGCGTCGACGAAGGCGGATTGAACGCCCTGGAGTTGCGGAGAGTGGTGGATCTTCTTAACCGAGAGCTTTCTGGCATGCTGAAGTTAAGCCTAAGGTTTCGGCGACAAGGTAAAATTACTGCTATGAATTTACATCTTGACTTGCAAAAGCTGGAAACTTCACACTGAATAATCAATTTCTTGATAATATTTTCACTGTTTTTATTGAATATTATTGAATATTCTTTAAACCCTAATAGCTGTAAAGCTGTGTTTAGCTAGGGTTTAGTGAGCTGTGTTATTCCCTCTTCGGTGTAAAGCTTGTTAATAAGCTGTAAAGCATGTGTTAGAGAGTGTAGAGGTCATCATACTCCATCATACTCTCATGCTTGCTTAGCTGACTTGCTTAGCTGCCATTGTCCCCTACTCTCCTCTCTCTTTCCCGATTATTCTTCTATTTATGCTTAATCTTGTAAACTGTTTGAAACAATGAAATATACATTAAGGTTTTCTATATGGTATCAGAGCAGTGATCCCTCGTGGACCTGCATCTGTGTTCTTCCGAAATCCTACCAAATTCAAACCAGTTAAAGCCATTATGGCAACATCATCAGAGAAAGTTTCAAAAAACGAAACTATGGATACCAACCCAATTCAACGTTTGAGCTCAGTGCTCCTAAACGAATTCAACTATCTGCCTTGGTCACGAGCTATTTCTCTCGCTCTTGGAGGACGTGGAAAGCTCCAGTTCATTCAAAAGGATGATATCATGCCCGAAACAACTTCACAAGATTATGCAGCATGGGTGTCCCAAGATCAACTTATCATGTCTTGGCTGTTGAATTCTATGGAACCAAAGATGGCTGAGATTTTCAGTTATTCAGTATCATCTCACCACCTTTGGATTTCTGTACGAGACATGTATGGAGATCTAAACAATGCTGCGCGAGTCTTCCAGCTGAAGAAAGATCTTACAGAATTACAACAGGGAAATATCTCTTTTGTTCAACATCTTGGCAACTTGAAGGCCAAATGGAATGAATTGGATCTCTACAGACCTCATACCATGGACACAACCATTCTTTTAAAGAGTGCTGAAGAAGACAAAGTGTTCCAGTTGCTTGCCAGCATCGGACCAGAATATGAGGACCTTAAAAGTCATCTCCTGATGACACCTGAACTTCCCACCTTCCAGATGGTCTGCAACGTTATTCAACGCGAAGAAATAAGGAAGAAGGTCATGAATGCAGTCGTTGTCGTTGGAGAATCAGATCTTAGGCCATCAGAAGCAAGAGCCTTCACCTCGTTCAGACCATACAAGGGAAAACGACCAGACTTAAAGTGTTCTCACTGTGTGAAAATAGGTCGTCCAGGCATTGGACACATAAAAGAAAAGTGCTGGATTCTTCATCCAGAACTTAAACCCAAGTTCAATGATGATGGAAGAGCACCAAGAAACCAAATGAAGCCTGCCTACACTCCTCAAGGAAACCTTGTTTGCGACAATGTCTCCAAAAATGTGATGAACTCTTCCTCTAGTCCCATTACTCTCATAAATGAATTTGCTAACTTCTTGCAACAGAAACAAGGGACAACAAATCATGAAAATCCTGCAGCCATGCTCGGCAAGTTTGCTGGCTTCCTCGAACAATCAAGCTCAATGTCACAAAATGATGTGCCAGGTATTGTTGCAACTATTTCCACTGCATTGGATCTTAGTAGTAGCCGTGGTTTTTGGATAGTCGACTCAGAAGCTTCTGATCACATGACTAACGATGCATCTTTACTAAATGATTTTCAAAACTTCTCCACTCCTTCTTTTGTCTCCGTAGCTAATGGCACCAAATTTAGTATAGTAGGCATAGGAAAACTCAAAATCTTCTCAAGTAAAAAGGAATCCCTTGTCATGCATGTCCTTTCCTTTCCTTTCAAGTTGTTGTCAGTAGGAAGAATAACACAATTGCTAAATTGTCTTGCAATTTTTTCCACTCACTGTGTGATTTTCCAGGACCGAGTTTCGAAGGAAACGATTGGTAAAGGTTTCTTCCTCAATGGACTGTACTATGTCAACTTCTCTTCAAGTTTTCCAAAAGGTTTCTACGTAAACTCAAACACAGTAAACAAGGAGCAGCTGTGGCACATGAGATTAGCTCATCCTTCTTCCCATGTTATGTCTTTTATTTTTCCTAGTTTCTCTAAAGAGATTTCAGATTGTGAAGTTTGTCAAAAATCTAAGTCCACCAGGTTACCCTTTCCCCATTCTCTCTCTAGAGCTACCAAAGTTTTTGAAATTGTCCATTCCGACATTTGGGGACCTGCAACCTTAGAGTCTTTTCATGGCTACAGATTCTTTATATCTTTCATTGATGATTTCTCTAGAACTACCTTTGTGTATTTACTTAAATTCAAGCACGAAGCTTTCCAGTGTTTCAAAAATTTTCATAACTTAGTTCAAAATCATTTTAACTCTAATATTGGCATCTTAAGGTCTGATAATGGCTCTGAGTATACTTCCAAAATCATGACAACTTACTTAAGTGAGCATGGAATCTTGCAACAAACTAGTTGTGTAGGAACACCACAACAAAATGGCATTTCAGAAAGGAAGAACTGAGATTTGCTTGAGAAAACACGGTCACTAATGTTACAAGCAAACCTTCCAAAGAAGTTCTGGTCTCAAGCTATACAAACCGCTGCATACATCATAAATCGACTTCCTAGCAGAATCTTGAAGTTTAAATCTCCTTGTCAAATTCTCAAGGGGAGAGATATTGACATAAGTCATCTCCGTGTGTTTGGATGTGTGTGCTATGTGCATATTCAAACTATTCACCGAGATAAACTTGATCCAAGGGCTATCAAGTGTGCATTCGTAGGCTACTCAACTTCCCAAAATGGATACAAATGCTATGATTTTAAAACCAGAAAGGTGTTTGTATCCAGGGATGTACGGTTTGATGAGACACACTTCTTCTTCAGAAGCATGATGATGAACCTCAAGGGGAGCTCTCATATGAAGTGTTTCCCACTCCTCTCGTCCTTTATGATCTAAGACTGTCAACACCGCACAATGAAGCAATTGAGATAGAGCTAGCTCATGAAAATATGGAAGCAAATAATGAAGAAGTCCTCCACGAAAGGAGAGAGCCCCTTGAACAACCTACTCCTCCACGGAGGAATCCTTCTCGAAACAGACAACCTCCAGCCAGGCTTGATGATTTTGAAATCTACATGCCTAGATATCCTATTGGACAAATGGTTTACCATAGCAAGACCTCCCCATCTCATGCAGCATTTGTCACTAAGTTATCTCAACACTCGGAGCCTCGATCCTTCGAAGAGGCAAACCAATCTCCTGTATGGAGATGTGCTATGCTTGAGGAACTGAAGGCACTCGAAGAAACTAAAACTTGGAGCATTATTTCTCTGCCAAAAGATCAACGTGTGGTTGGGGCAAGATGGATTTACAAGACAAAATTTAACTCAGATGGAACCATCCAGCGGCACAAGGCAAGGTTAGTTGCAAGGGGCTTCACGCAAACCTACGGGGTAGATTACAAAGAAACCTTTGCCCCGGTGGCAAAGATGAACACAGTTAGAGTTCTTCTTTCGGTGGCTATCAATTCACAATGGTCTCTACATCAAATGGATGTAAAAAACGCTTTTCTTCATGGAGAGTTGGAAGAAGAAGTGTACATGCGCCTACCACCTGGTCATGAACGAGAGAAGGAACAAGGAGTAGTATGCAAGCTTCACAAGGCCATTTATGGTCTCAAGCAATCTCCAAGGGCTTGGTACTCAAAACTAAGCTCTGTCCTTATGTCATCCGGTTTTAAACGAAGCAATGCAGATTCTTCAATGTTCACTAGGCTTGGCACACATGGAAGATTAGTGGTACTTGTTTATGTTGATGATCTCATTGTCACAGGAGATAATCCAGAAGAAATCAATGCTCTCAAAGCCACCTTACATTCAACATTCTCAATCAAAGATCTCGGCAGACTTAGATACTTTCTCAGAATCGAAATGGATCAATCTCCAACAGGGTTGTTTCTAAATCAACAAAAGTACGTTCTCGATCTTTTAGAAGAAGCCAATATGATGCATTGCAAACCTGCTAAAACACCTCTACCAACAAATTTCAAGCATGAAACCTCAGGCATCCAGCTTGAAAATGCATCGGAGTATCAAAGGTTGGTAGGAAAACTTATCTATTTGACTATAACTCGACCTAACATTGCTTATGCTGTTAGCTTTGTCAGCCAGTTCATGCATTCTCCCACATCTCATCATCTGCAACTAGTTAAAAGGATCCTTCGATACTTAAAAAGCTCAATGTCTACCGGGATTTTCATGCAAAACAACGGACACTTCACCATTGAAGGATACACAGACTCTGATTGGGCAGGCAACGTCCTTGATCGCAAGTCCACAACTGGTTACTGCACTCTTGTAGGTGGTAACCTCGTCACGTGGAAGAGCAAAAAGCAATCTGTTGTAGCTCGGTCCAGCGCAGAAGCTGAGTACCGTGCAATGGCATCTACTGCATGCGAACTAATTTGGCTAAAGAGTTTGCTACATGATCTTGACATCATCTCTTCCAAGCCAATTCTCCTCCACTGTGACAATCAAGCAGCGATGCATATTGCTGCCAACCCCGCCTTTCATGAACGAACAAAGCATATCGAGGTTGACTGTCATTTCGTCCGCAACCAAGTCCAATCCAAGCTGTTACAAACTGCATTTGTTCGCTCCAGTGATCAACTAGCCGATGTGTTCACCAAGCCCCTTCCTTCTTCTCAACTTGATCGTATCCTCTTCAAGCTTGGATCCAGAAAATCTCTCGATCCAGCTTGAGGGGGAGTATTGAATATTATTGAATATTCTTTAAACCCTAATAGCTGTAAAGCTGTGTTTAGCTAGGGTTTAGTGAGCTGTGTTATTCCCTCTTCGGTGTAAAGCTTGTTAATAAGCTGTAAAGCATGTGTTAGAGAGTGTAGAGGTCATCATACTCCATCATACTCTCATGCTTGCTTAGCTGACTTGCTTAGCTGCCATTGTCCCCTACTCTCCTCTCTCTTTCCTGATTATTCTTCTATTTATGCTTAATCTTGTAAACTGTTGGAAACAATGAAATATACATTAAGGTTTTCTATAGTTTTTGTGTTGCTGCCGCCCCATTCTTGTCAGTGGCTAGTGATAAATCGTTGCATGAATTTCTGGATAGTTTTCTACAGTTTAGGAGTAGGTGGTATGACTTCCCTCATCGTGGCACCAATGAATTGGTGGCGGGGACATCGTTGGGGAGTTCGAATTGAGCCACCGTGTGTTTATCACTACACCACGAACCCTCTTTAATAGGTAATAGCATTCATTTGTAGCATTTTTTTTCTTAAAAATGCTATCAAATAGTATTTTATGCCTTTAATAGCATTTTGATAGTGTTTGCATATTTTATGCCTATAATAGTATTCTTTTATATGGTTATTAGTAGTGAGTCAGTGACGTCCCCATTTAGATTTCTGGGTATTTACTTTGATGCAGAGGGGATGAAGGCATAAAGCTTGTAACAGAAGCAATATGCTATGTAAGAATTTTCAATGACTTGGGAATTGTAAGCAATGTTGATGGTTGTGTGATAACTAATTAAGGTTTGTTGTTTCAATGGGAAAAATAGAGTATTAATTTCGTATTGATACAAATTTTTTTGTACATTTTTGTTGGCTCAGGAGACACATGGAATGCCTGAGGAACCACTTGGTGCCCACCCCACGTACCTATGTCAGTGCAAAGGCTATAAGTTTTCCAAGAAGACTGGTAAGAAACAAGCTTCTTTCACTTAGCTTTCTAATCATTCAACTACAAATTGTCGCTTGTCTTGCATATCATAAACTTGGCATCATTCATCTTCTACTGTCATCCATGAGAAATTTCATGCCTCCATGAGTTGGTTTGCATTGCAGCTATTATGTGATGTGAGCACACCTGAGCACACATATATAGATAACTAGTTTTAGTCAATTTGCATGTCTAGTGAGTGAAACTGTTTTTAGAGGCATGTAATCACAAAAACCCGCTTCTTGTTCTAAATCCGCACATATGTTAGCATATCTATACAGTAGTTATAATAATGTATTAGGATTCTATGTGGTTCGTATTTTTTTGTTGGGTGACCTAGTGGCATATCTATTTTCAATCTCCGCTTCTTGTTCCAAATACCTCTTGGAATTTTACTCTGGTTGTTTCCTTTTTAATTCAGCTTCCGCTTAGCGATACATGTCTGCTTATGTTGATTATATATGTGGGTTTTGAATCAACATGTTAACTAATTGGGTAAGTTTTAAATCAACATGGTAGTTTTTCTTTCAAATGGTAGTTTCTCGATCAATTTACCAATACTTTCCTCATCCAAATGATTCAACAGATTGCTTCGTTAGCAATTCCAAGTCGGAACAGTCTTCTGGTTAAAGGTTTGAGACTCTAGACTCTGGCATTTTACTCTGTAAAAAGTATGAATTCAGGAGCATGGGTTTCTTTGCATTTTACACAGTTTTTGTAAAGCTTTTTAGATGACTTGATGTAGCTCTCATACTTGAACTTCAAAGTGATAAACCGTAAATCAGCGATAGTAAATCTTAATCTGTTACTGGCTAAAAAACGAAAAACCTTCAACCGAAAACTGCAAAAGATATTTAATTAACAATTATTTGCTGGACTAGGGAGGAAGGAAGGTTTAGGTGATTGAGGAAATTCGATATTGATTAAAGTGAATCTTGTTTGGAGGTTATTTGCTTAAATCATATATTTTTTTGTTTGAGGAAATTGGACATTTGGATGTGAATTGAGCATTGGATAGTGATCTGATATTGGTAGGGGTGATAAGAGTAATGAAGTCCAACATGTGTTTCTGTACATTTGGTTTTCCTGTGTCTTTACTTCATGGCGCAAGAATATATTCACTTTTATTGTTTCAAAACCCTAGCTGATGTGATTATAATTTCGGACCCTAGCTGATGTGATTATAAGAGTGATTGGAGATGTAAATGCTTGCAGATGGAAGGATAGTATGGTAAGAGTGATTGGCCGGCTGTAGAATATTAGGTTGTAAGTTGAATAATTTGTTCATGGTTTATGTCGTTGTCTGTTGGCAATTCATGTTAGGAAAAAGAAAAACACAGAGGTCTTTCATTTCACTTTCTCTTCCAAGAGTACATAAGCTTATTCTATCATTAATTTCGTGAGCGTGAGATGAAGGATTTAGCTTGCAAATAGCAAATTTAACTTGTTTTTCCTTAAAGGGTAAATGATCAAATTTAGCAAAAGCTATTACTTCATAATGCTGCAATTATTTCTTTGTAATGGCTCATGGATATGCAAAAGTAACTTTAATTTCCTCATGTTAGTTTTATTTTATTATTATTTTTATATTCATGTTATTTCTTTTTCAAGAAATGAATAGTTTGTAATGTTATATTTTTATGGTTCAAAAAGTGTATAGATGTCGCAGTTGATCACTCGTCGTTGGAGTGTGACCAATGTGCCTCCCGCATTATCAACATCTACTGCTCCACCTGTGAGTGCTCCATTGATTAGGGAGCCTACACCCCTTGCTGAGGCTACTTCTACGGTGTCTCAGGTGCCCGTCTCATTGACGTCATCAGTGTCTGTTGAGTCGCTCAGTGCACGGCGGCCTCACCGACGTCGTCGCGACCCGGAGCCTTCTAATCAGACTTCCTCGGCATCCAGAGTCGAATTTTTTATACAAATTTAAGCTTAGGGTTTTCACAATTTAAGTATTTTTGGCCAGCTAAAAAAAACACCAGGGGGCCTAGTCGAATGCTGAAGGAGTTACAGGGCGTACGTTAGACCAACTCCAAGATCAAGATTGCATATGACCCGTGACATTGTGGAGCGGCTACCTCACAGCAGCATAACGACGTTGCTAGTAGCTGTGGTGCTGTTATTCGAGATAATTGTCCTTTTTAGCGGGAGGGTGCAAGAACTTGTACAAGCCATACAGATGTCCGGCCTCCAAATCTCGCTACCAGCATCTTATCTTGCTCCACCTTCGACCTCAGAGCCACCTCGCCTTGTCGATACCCAGTAGCTTGATGTATTAAACCTAGTTCACTTGTAGTTTTTTTTTTCTTTTTGTTCGGACATCTTGTATGTACATTTTCATATATTTTATAATTAAATACTTTTGCTTGGTTAATTAATTATTCTTTAGAATTTAATTACAATATTTATCAAAAATTTAAAAAAAAAGTATTTTTCAGAAAAATTTAAAAAAATGAATATTTTTCACTAAAAAAAAAAAAAGAGTTTGCGCGACGCACGCCCTAGGATGTGCGTCGCGCAAAGTGTCTTTGCGCGACGCATATTATTTCTTCGTCGCGCAAACTGATGTGAAATATATAAGCACTCAAATTAAACCCTCTTTTTATCAATTGTAGCAATGTATGTAAGTAGGGATCGTTCTAGACCGGGGATTAGGAGGGATTGCAAAATCACTTGGAATTGACTCAAATACGTAAAAACAAGTTTAAAAATACTAAACTAGACTCAAAGAATGCAAAACTAAACCTTAAAACACCAAAACAAACCAAAAGACTCAAAACAGCCCCAAAACACTCAAAACTGCCTTAAAAACACAATCTGGGCAGTTTTGGACACTAAGCACCAAATTGGACGAATTTGGGTTTTAACTTGAATCAAAACACTTAAAAACACAAAGTAAAACACTTACTAACTAATTTGACACTTTAAAACAAAGGGGGATTGGTTTTGGACGAATTTAAAAACAAAACAAACTTTGTAAATTAGAACAGATTGTAAAAACGAAATTGATTTAAATGGGTGGATGGAAGGCTAGCTAAGGGGTTCATCTCCACACATGTTATACTTGCATATAAAACGATTTCCAATTGCTTTTCAATAAACCATGAACTCTCAACGCCCCAAGTTAATTAGGTCCGCTTAAATTAACCTTCAGATTTTCCTAACGTTATTGAATTGGATGATTGCATACGACAACCCAAAACATTCCCCACAAGTCCCCTACATGATTGCATAATAGAGATACAAGCAAGAATCATTAAGTTCTATGAAAACCATAAGCATTGACGAAGCACTTGTTACTATGAGTGCATGAAACTTATGCCAAGAATTTACTTAACGCGATTGAGATCATCAACCTTTACTACTTGTGAATATAAGTCCATAACGATTAGGTGAAATTTCCTTATATCCTAGCATTCAATTTATGCATGATAATTAAGCGTGCACTCTCAACCAACACACACAAATCAATGTAATTTACGTAGATAAGTAAATTGAATTCACAACTTATGAAACGCAATTAGACGTAATCAAATCATAACGCAAGCATAAACATGTATTTCGAATCCCCCCCTAGCCAAGGGGGGGTTTAGTTCCTCATACGCACAAAACAAAGAGTAATAAGTTTAAACATTGAAATTAAAGGAAAGGAAACACCTAGAAATTCCAACGGCGTGAACTTGAATTGCATGAACTTCCAAGCTTCCTTCTCCTCCTCCTTGGTGCGGCAAAGGACTTTGGACAGGTTCTTTGGGGTTATGGATGGTGGAGAAGGGTTATGGATGGATGTAGTAGTGTTTAGGGGAAGGGGATGGTGCGGCAAAGGTGTGGAGAAGTATTTGGACGAATTTGTAGAGTGAATGAATTTGTATGAGAGGTGGTGCCTTAAAGGGTGCAGCAATGAGTTGTATATATAGGCAGAAAATCCCTCTCCTAGGTAGCAAAGGACAAGGTTTAAAAGACCTAAACTGCATAGGATAATAACATACAATCCTACTAGGAAAACAAGTCAAAAACCCAAAAGGAATGGGAGATAAGGTGCAGCACAAAGAGTGTGAAATGATAAGGCTTCTAGAAACCAAAATCCCAAGGGAAATAGGGTAGAAAATTCGGCACAAAGGCTAGGGTTCTAGAAGATAATGCAAGGCATATTTTTAGGGGCTTCTAGAAAGGTTCTAGGCGCCATTTATGTAGGATAAGATTAGGTCTTCTAGAAATCCCATTTTAAGCATCTTAATCTAGTTAGAAACCCTCCTAAGTGGCTAGAATGTGGATAGTTTAGGATTAGGATAAGATAGGATAGGATAAGGTTGGTTTGGATAAGATAAGCTAAGATAAGGTTATGGATGAGGTTTTGGATAAGGTTCCTTATCTTGAGCTGATTTTTGACTTTAACTCTTCTTCTTCACATAGGAACCCTTGCTTGAGTAGGAAACTTCATTCGTCTAGGAATCCATCTTCAATTAGGACTCCTACATTGATTAGGAATCCTTCTTCATTTAGGAATCCTTCGTTTAAGCCCTTTCCTACTTCAACTAGGAAACTTTGTATCTTCAATTCTTCAACTTTGAAATGCCTTCCTAGCTTCATCAATCCTTCAAATTCGTCCACCCCTTGTGCTTCGTATGCATGAACTCCATTTTAGCCCACTTTTGCTTCAAAAGGCTCCAAAATGCATCCTTTGTCCTTAGAACCTGAAAACACATAAAACTAGCTTAAAAGACTACTTTACTAAGGAAAAACACTATAAATGCACAAGAACAAGATAAACTAAGGCGCATAAATATGCTCCTATCAAATTCCCCCACACTTAACTTTTGCTAGTCCTCGAGCAAAACAAAACAAAACAAAGTAAACAAAACGAAATAAAACAAGTAAAACACAACCTAAACCTTCCAACAATCGCCTCAGGGATTTCCAATGCACATGACATGTTAAAAATCATCTTTCCCACAGATTTTAGCCATCCTTACACTTAAGCACATATTTAATCATAGTCACTACTCATTAGTTCACAAATAACCAATTAAAACATGATTTTGAATGTAGTAACATGCCTTAGAGAATCCCTCAATTCCTTACTAGATATTCACTCTATTTTCACTCAGATTTTCTGACTACACACCCTATACTAGTCATATGTGAGAAGATAGATGTGAATATGAAAACGAATGCTCACATATATGTATAACAAAGAAGCACTTTTCGGAGTTAATAACATATTTATAAATATGATCTCATGAATGGAATGCTACTACTTAGATGCGAGAATCAATGACACCATAGGCTCAAACCAATTTCAAACTCCACAAATTGAAATACACAACACTCAAGATTAAAGTCAAGGGTTGTAACGGGGCTTAAGGTATTGGCTAACAAAAACGGATATGGAAAACAAACGTTCTTTAAAACAGTAGTAAGCAAAGTATGGAAATCGAAACTTAGAATTCTCTTTAGTATGCCGAAATCAATTTCACAACAGAAGGGGGGACTCAAACAATCAATTAGGGCCGAATGCAACTCTTTGGACCCTTTCTTCAACAAACAACACTTTGGACTCTTTTTCACATGCCTTTCAACTATTTTGCATGTTTTTCACAACTTTTTCTTTTTTTCTTTTCTTTTTCACGAAATTTTTTTTTTCTTTTCTTTTTCGTGCCTCATTCAAGACTTTGGCACACCCACAACAAAACTCACTTCCCCCACACTTGTTTTCTGCCTACTATGATAAAAAGGAATTCATTTTGAGTCATTCTTACTACGTTTTAAGAACAAGGGTGTGGATGGTCCTAATCTAGGCTTGGTGAGGATAATGTGGTTAACAAAGAAGATAGGCTAAACAAGGCTCAACGGGGTTAAAACCTACAAAACATAATGGAATAGGGATACACGGCTTTTGGGCTATGGTGGACACTACACAACTTAATCTTGAATATGTGTTATGCAAATCAATGACATGTTTTGAATGACATGGGCATGAGTTCTAGTGTTTGGTTCTAAGTGATGAAACGCCTTCTAAGTAGCAACCAAGCAAAGAATAATGAGATCATGCAACGACTTTAGAAAACAAAGAATGCACAGATTTTAACTCTCCAAATAAACGTTTAGGCTCAAGTCTCACAAGGTTGTAGCGTTAGTTTGAGTTACTTCCTTCAAGCATGTTACAAAAACGGATTTTTTCTTTATGATTACATGTGAAGTCATAAGTTATAACCACAACCAAGCATAAACCAAAGAGTAAATCAAACTTTTATCCATGTTTATAACTCTCTTTAACCGTCATGCAATTACAAACCGAATCCTCATCATTGTGTTGGAAGGTACCCTAAGACACAAACAAACACATAAAAACGACTCTTTTTGATTTTTTAAAACAAATTTTTCAAATTTTTATGGAATTTTCGGATTTTTGACTCAACACACACTAAAACACACCAAAATAGCTTAAAAAGGCTTAAAAACCGCAAGAAACAACATTTGAAATCATGAGTGAGAAACCCCTACGAATTTGCAAGAAAACACTTTGACACTTTGGTTACCCCCCCACACTTAAATCAAACATTGTCCTCAATGTTTCAAGCATAAACTAACACAAATAACAAATAAACAAGAAAACAGCAACTAACACACTAATCATGGCAGAAACGAAATAAACAACAAAGAGAAAAGTTGAGGAACGCAAATCTGGAATTGGAGTGCTTTCTCGGTCTTCCTTTGTTGAATGCATGGGTTGCCTCCCAAGTAGCGCTTTCTTTAACGTCTTGCAGCCGGACGATGCTCCATTGAAGGTTTATGGAACCCCACGGCATGGAGGGGTTTTTCCACCACCTATCCTACGAAATACTTCATTCTTTGGGTCCTTGAATGGGATGGGATAATGATCCTTTCTTATTGTCATGTTTTGCTTCTCTAAATCAACACGAACTCTCCCACCACGTTGTCTTCGATTAGGTACCTGCACCATACAAGGTAACAACCTATTAGTTGAAATGGGAATCGAAATTGGAATAGGTGGCTTACCTTTGTACGGCAAAGAAGTGGTAGCACTATGGATAGATGCACAAGGGGTGCACTCGGCCAGATTTGGTGATTTCAAGGTTGGGGCCGTGCACTCTTTGTTGTTCACTCCAATTCCTTCCTCGATGGTGGGTTGTGGTACATTCTTCTTGACTAGTGTTGAACATTCTTGCCCTATATTTTCAATTACATTAATAGCACAACAAGAACGAACATCATTAGTACTCTCTACCGATTCAGAAACCTTAAAGTTAATCATATCACCACCAAAGGCCATAGTTACTGCTCCCTTGGCCACGTCAATCTTGGTTTGAGCCGTTTTCATGAATGGTCGTCCAAGCAAGAGTGGTGATGGTGGAGAGTGGGTTGAGTCCTCCATATCAAGCACATAGAAATCTGCAGGAAAAATCAAATGGTCTACCTGCACCAAAACATCTTCCAACACTCTTTTGGGATATGCATTAGATCGATCGGCTAATTGAATAATAACACCATCATTTTTAAGCTTTCCTAGATTCATAGATGCATAAACAGAATATGGCATGACATTTATAGATGCACCTAAATCTAACATAGCATGATCAAACCTCGTATTGCCAATAACACAAGGGATAGTGAAACTACCTGGATCTTTGCATTTAGGTGGTAACTTTCTTTGCAACAATGCCGATACATTCTCACTTACGTGTACCACCTCTTTCTCCCGAATCCGTTTCCTTGTCGTACAAAGCTTCTTCAAAAACTTGGCATACTTCGGGATTTGCTTTATAGCATCGAGGAGAGGGATATTGACATGCACCTTTCTAAACGTCTCAAGAACGTCTTTTTCCTCTTCTTCGTTCTTGGCTTGCAAAAATCTGCTAGGAAAGGGTACATCCGGAGGAATAACATTAGAATTAACTTGAATTATACCTTCCTTACCCTTATTGGCCGAATTGGATGGCATGGGTGGTTGCGGCAAGGATTGCTCAATCCTTGCCATGGCTTTTGCTTTCTCCTCCTCTTCTATTTGCAACTTCTGGTCCTCCTTGAGAGCAGATTTGGATGGTTTTGGCTCGGTTCTTACTTCTTTTCCGCTCCTTAGCATGATGGCCTTGGCAGTTTCGACTCCTCCCCTCGGATTGACAACAGTTGAACTTGGCAACTTGCCTTGCTCTCGAAATTGGCCCATGAACTCCGCAATCTGCCCTACTTGCTTCTCTAACTCATCCATCCTTTTGTCTCTATTTTGCATACCCTGCGCCATAGAAGTTAGTAATTGAAAAATCTGATCATTATCAATGGACGAACCTGAATTGGTTTGGGTGGGTTGTGCTTGAGGTTGTGTGGTTGCAAACGGCTTTTGATAGAAACCCGGGGGTTGTTGCCTAAATGTGCTTTGTTGTTGGCCTTGTTGGGGTTCTTGCCATTTGAAATTTGGATGATCTCTCCAACCGGGATTGTAGGTATTAGAGAAGGGGTCATTCCTCGGTTGGTATTGGTTGCCAAATCCCACGGCATTGAGGGTCTCCCACCCTCCATTTTCTATCAATTGTGGGCACTTGTCCGTAAGGTGTCCGTGCGTGGAGCATATGCCACAAACTGCCACGTTTTGCACTTTTGGACTTTCCACCACCTGAGAAAGCAAAGTAGTAAGGTTAGCCATTTGATTTTGAAGTTCGGTTATGGCACTTACCTCATTGATTTGGTGTTGCCGTGGGTTGCTCCTTTGTCCAACGCCTTCGTATTGTTGGGCATTCAACGCACGATTGGCAATCAATATCTTTGCAGCCGTAGGGGTCTTGTCCACCAATGCTCCTCCGGCTGAGGCATCTAGCATTTGACGTTCAATTGGTAGAAGTCCCTCGTAGAAGTATTGTAGAAGTAGTTCCTCCTTCATTTGATGCTGTGGACATGAAGCAAGAAGAGATTTAAAACGTTCATAATATGTAGGAAACGACTCACCTTCATCTTGTTGAATTCCACTTATCCTTTTTCGTAGGAGGATGACTCGAGAAGTTGGGAAAAACTTCTCCAAGTACGCTCGTTTCATGCTCTCCCATGATGTGACGGTTCCGGGAGCCAATTCGTACAACCAATCTTTTGCCTTCTCTTGGAGAGAAAAGGGGAAGGCCTTCATCTTCAAAATGCTCTCATCCACGTTCACCGGAGTCATGCTTGAGCAAACGACTTCAAACTCCTTCAAATGCTTGTTCGGATCTTCCATGGACAACCCATGGTACTTCGGAATGTGATGTAACAAGCTTGACTTCAATTCGAACTCGGCAGTTTTGTTCGGAGCTGCCCTAGGGTATTGGATACATAGAGGTGCGGCATTATCCAATCCCGAAGCGGAAAGCTCCTTGATCGTTCGGTTGTCCACTGCCATGTCTTCCACTTCCTCTTCAAATTCAGAAACGGACTCGGAACTTGCACTTGATTTACTAGGTTCCGGGTTCTTCCTCTTCCGTCTCAACTCACGCTCAAAATCGTCGTCAAAGTCTAAAATATGTTCGTGAACCGGATTAGAACTCCGAGTCATAAACAAGTACCTAAAACAAGAAACAAAATAACATAAGAATCTGATCTACTAAGAAAAACGAAAATAACAATCCAAGGGATTAGCAAAGTTGCTAATCCCCGGCAACGGCGCCAAAATTTGATGTGAAATATATAAGCACTCAAATTAAACCCTCTTTTTATCAATTGTAGCAATGTATGTAAGTAGGGATCGTTCTAGACCGGGGATTAGGAGGGATTGCAAAATCACTTGGAATTGACTCAAATACGTAAAAACAAGTTTAAAAATACTAAACTAGACTCAAAGAATGCAAAACTAAACCTTAAAACACCAAAACAAACCAAAAGACTCAAAACAGCCCCAAAACACTCAAAACTGCCTTAAAAACACAATCTGTGCAGTTTTGGACACTAAGCACCAAATTGGACGAATTTGGGTTTTAACTTGAATCAAAACACTTAAAAACACAAAGTAAAACACTTACTAACTAATTTGACACTTTAAAACAAAGGGGGATTGGTTTTGGACGAATTTAAAAACAAAACAAACTTTGTAAATTAGAACAGATTGTAAAAACGAAATTGATTTAAATGGGTGGATGGAAGGCTAGCTAAGGGGTTCATCTCCACACATGTTATACTTGCATATAAAACGATTTCCAATTGCTTTTCAATAAACCATGAACTCTCAACGCCCCAAGTTAATTAGGTCCGCTTAAATTAAACTTCAGATTTTCCTAACGTTATTGAATTGGATGATTGCATACGACAACCCAAAACATTCCCCACAAGTCCCCTACATGATTGCATAATAGAGATACAAGCAAGAATCATTAAGTTCTATGAAAACCATAAGCATTGACGAAGCACTTGTTACTATGAGTGCATGAAACTTATGCCAAGAATTTACTTAACGCGATTGAGATCATCAACCTTTACTACTTGTGAATATAAGTCCATAACGATTAGGTGAAATTTCCTTATATCCTAGCATTCAATTTATGCATGATAATTAAGCGTGCACTCTCAACCAACACACACAAATCAATGTAATTTACGTAGATAAGTAAATTGAATTCACAACTTATGAAACGCAATTAGACGTAATCAAATCATAACGCAAGCATAAACATGTATTTCGAATCCCCCCCTAGCCAAGGGGGGGTTTAGTTCCTCATACGCACAAAACAAAGAGTAATAAGTTTAAACATTGAAATTAAAGGAAAGGAAACACCTAGAAATTCCAACGGCGTGAACTTGAATTGCATGAACTTCCAAGCTTCCTTCTCCTCCTCCTTGGTGCGGCAAAGGACTTTGGACAGGTTCTTTGGGGTTATGGATGGTGGAGAAGGGTTATGGATGGATGTAGTAGTGTTTAGGGGAAGGGGATGGTGCGGCAAAGGTGTGGAGAAGTATTTGGACGAATTTGTAGAGTGAATGAATTTGTATGAGAGGTGGTGCCTTAAAGGGTGCAGCAATGAGTTGTATATATAGGCAGAAAATCCCTCTCCTAGGTAGCAAAGGACAAGGTTTAAAAGACCTAAACTGCATAGGATAATAACATACAATCCTACTAGGAAAACAAGTCAAAAACCCAAAAGGAATGGGAGATAAGGTGCAGCACAAAGAGTGTGAAATGATAAGGCTTCTAGAAACCAAAATCCCAAGGGAAATAGGGTAGAAAATTCGGCACAAAGGCTAGGGTTCTAGAAGATAATGCAAGGCATATTTTTAGGGGCTTCTAGAAAGGTTCTAGGCGCCATTTATGTAGGATAAGATTAGGTCTTCTAGAAATCCCATTTTAAGCATCTTAATCTAGTTAGAAACCCTCCTAAGTGGCTAGAATGTGGATAGTTTAGGATTAGGATAAGATAGGATAGGATAAGGTTGGTTTGGATAAGATAAGCTAAGATAAGGTTATGGATGAGGTTTTGGATAAGGTTCCTTATCTTGAGCTGATTTTTGACTTTAACTCTTCTTCTTCACATAGGAACCCTTGCTTGAGTAGGAAACTTCATTCGTCTAGGAATCCATCTTCAATTAGGACTCCTACATTGATTAGGAATCCTTCTTCATTTAGGAATCCTTCGTTTAAGCCCTTTCCTACTTCAACTAGGAAACTTTGTATCTTCAATTCTTCAACTTTGAAATGCCTTCCTAGCTTCATCAATCCTTCAAATTCGTCCACCCCTTGTGCTTCGTATGCATGAACTCCATTTTAGCCCACTTTTGCTTCAAAAGGCTCCAAAATGCATCATTTGTCCTTAGAACCTGAAAACACATAAAACTAGCTTAAAAGACTACTTTACTAAGGAAAAACACTATAAATGCACAAGAACAAGATAAACTAAGGCGCATAAATATGCTCCTATCACAAACCCTAGCGTCACTGCCTTGGCGCGATAGTTAGCGCGCGACGAAGGTTGCATCGCGCAAACCCTTGCGCAACGATTTTTGACCTTGCACGACGAATATACGTACGTCGCGCAAAGTGTTTTTTTTTACTAGTGTTAATCATCCTACCTTAAACAATAATTACATGAATTTTTAGAACACCATTCAATCAGACTTTTAATTTGATTTTACTGATCATGTATATATAGGATTAAAGCCATTTGTGACACTCTTTCATGGGGATGTTCCCCAAGCTTTAGAAGATGAATATGGTGGTTTCTTAAGCCCTCGTATTGTGTAAGTGAACAAAATTTATTCTCTCAGTGATAATTTGATAAAATGCATACTGATATTCGTAACATAAATGTGTATCTACAGCAATCATTTTAAAGACTATGCGGAACTTTGTTATAAGGAATTTGGTGATCGAGTCAAGCACTGGTTCACGGAAAATGAGCCATATACTTTTAGTTACATGGGTTATGCTGTTGGGACTCAAGTACCGGGATGCTGCTCTTCTTGGCAAAACCTAAACTGCACCGGTGGAGATTCAGCCATTGAACCATACTTGGTGGCACACCACCTTCTTCTTGCTCATGGAGCAGCTGTAGAATTGTACAAGAATAAATATCAGGTTCAATAACTTTTGTTCTTTTTTTTTTTGGGTCAATGGCTTCGGATTCATTGGTGTCAAACTGATTTGAGTCTGCTTCGGATTCAAAGCAAGATAAAGATGCTGCCTTACGATCTTTGGATTTTATGTTTGCATGGCAAGTGTCTTATTAAATTATATATCAACCCAATTACATGTTTACTTATGAATTGAAACATTGATACTACCTAGCTAGCAGTACTCTTTATATATAATAATATAATTAGGCTAATATCCGGAATTGTCATGTTTTGTAGGTTTTTGGACCCATTAACAAGTGGTGACTATCCACACACCATGCGACCAATTGTTGGGAAAAGATTGCCCAGATTCACAAAAGAACAATCCAAGTTGCTAAACGGATTATTTGATTTTCTTGGAATAAATTGTTATACTGCTAGATACACAAGTAGTGCACCCAAGAACAATTCACTACCGGCAAGCTACGTAACAGATTCTCGAGCTGATCTTACAAGTGAGTGCAAAAGGAAACTTAGTTTGAATAGCTTATGTTCTTTGTACTTCTTTGCCTAGTTTAACTTCTTAATTACTTTAATTATATTCTAGTATTTGCACCAATTGTATTCTAAGGTTTGTAAATATTGTGGCAGCTGAGCTTAATGGAGTACTCATTGGTCCACAGGTAAATATCAAATTTATCATTTTGAGCTATTTGCATTTGGAGGAGTAGTTTTTTTTTTCCCCAACATTTACGTATTATCTTCAAATGGTGTTGCAGGCTGCGTCAGATTGGTTATATGTATATCCAAAAGGAATTCATGATCTTGTGCTTTACACAAAGGAAAAATATAATGATCCACTCATTTATATTACTGAGAATGGTATGTAATACAAACTTTTAAGCCTTGATTAATTGCAAAAGTTTCACATATTTATAGTGGTGTAAATGAAACTACACGTTTTCTTTTAGTTTTAGAGGAAGAAACTAAATTTAATTTTTTTTGTGTAATAATATGTACATAGGTGTATTAGAGTTGAATAATCCAGAACTATCACTTGAAGAGGCCCTTCATGATACCAGTAGAATTGACTACTACTATTGTCACCTGTGTTACCTTTAAGCGGCGATCAAGTAAGTAGTTATTAACAAAATGATTAAGGCAATATACTGCCTAGCCTTCTTATGTTATGGTTATTTAATCATTATATTGACCTAACCCATTTGTACATTTGTGTGTGTGTGTGCAGAAATGGCGCGAAAGTGAAGGGATACTTTGCATGGACATTGTTAGACAACTTTTAATGGACTTCTGGATACACTGTCCAATTTGGTTTAAACTACGTGGATTATAAAGATGGGCTGAAAAGATACCCAAAACTCTCAACACATTGGTTCAAAAATTTGCTTAAGAAGAATAAATTCAAAGAAAGCTACAATTCATTATAAACATTTAAGTGGATAATTTTTTTTTATGTATTTATATTTCAATTCCTTATGCATTTGTATTTCCTTGCAATAATGTAAACATTCTTTGAGATTCAATAATTCAATAAAAAGCTATAAGTGCTATGAATGCTACAATAAAACCTCTCTCTATAAACGAATAACTTATTTGTAGTTGTAAAAAGTTTTGGTCTGTTTGGGTTTAGGAATAAATTTCACACTGTAATAAGTTATCATTTTAATAGGTCCTGTTGTAAGGAAACTCAGTTTGACATAGTAGTAATTGTTAATAGGGAACTTTAACGAAAAACTCCTGGTACTGTTCACTTTAATAAAAAAACCACAATTTTACACTAAAAAGTCAATCTTGGTACTATTCACTTTATCTTTATTTTGTCGTTATCGTTAAAGCTCAAAGTTTTCAAGCTCTTTTTATTAGTTTTCCTTTGTTAATAAGGACAATAATAAGCTACGCCACAAATAAAATTTTAAGATGGAAGAATTTTATTTTATTTATTTATTATTTTTTTGGAGATAATACTACAGCTTTGAGTTTGCAGGTACGTATGTAAAACCTTGTCAATATATTCTTGTTGAAGTCAAAATATTTCTAACTCCTCAGGAGAATCATCTTTCCCTTCTTGCCTAATTGTATTAATGATTATTTTTTCAATTAAAGCGTACTCAACTTTTTACACAATTGAACACAAATGTTTTCAGTTAGCTGGCTTTGCATATGACTTTGGGTTACGTGACAATTTTGATAGAAGAAAAGAAAAAGTGTACACTTGAATTGGTCGAAGATTGTATTGTACATATTTGTCAAATTTACTTAGAAAGAATAATTAAAGATTTTTAAAACTTTTGCTATGTATTATAAACACCTATTTTTAATTCTTTGTTGAACATAAGGATGCTAATAGATTTTAATATATTCCACCTTTTTCACACAGTTTTAAAACTGATGGCATCACGCGGGTTCAATTGCTTGTAAGAGACTATTTACAAATAATGTTGATGCTCAAAATAAGTGAGACTATGGAACGACGTAAAGTGTCAAGTTTGTCACCTTCGCAAAGTTACTCCCGTCACCTAGTGAGGATAATATGTAAAGATATAGAGGGTAGATGAGTTCTTATTAATAGTGAAGAGTTTACACAATACACATGTTCAAGCATGAAATCGGTTCCAAGTGAAATATCATGTAATTAAAATTCTATATATGCTTGACTTGCTAGTCATCAACACTAGTCAACTAAGATCACGTTTGTCAATTAACCAGCAACGGAAATAATCAATTTAAAAACTAGGTTTACAGAAATGTCCCTAGTTAACTGAGGTCCAGTCTATTATAAATGCAAACCTTGATTAGCTTAGATGCATGGACAAGTCTATATGCAAGTCAAGATGAACATCTATCATATACAAGATGTAAGAAATAAATCCAAGGAAAGCAATAGTACACACATGATGTTTTTGGCTAGAAAAATTTCACTCTAGGGTTAAAAACTGGAGACTTTCCACTGAGTCCAATCCACTAGTGAAATCAACATTCTTACAATGTAACCACACAAGCTCAATTCCTAGTTCCTAATCTATGGAGCAACTTGTACCCTTGTGCAACCTTCCTTTTCACGAGCTGGATTCCTTCGGTCTTCAGGAAGTGGTAGCTCCTCCTGAGCTCTTCATCTTATGGCACCAAAATCAAATCAACTTATGCAAATGATATGATGAAGTTGATGGCTAGTAAGTTTCACCAGTCAAACCCTTGAAAGATGAAACTAATGTGAATCCAAAAAGTAGTCAGCTCAAAGATTTGAAACTAGAAAAGCTTGACCTAAAACAAAGATCAAAATCACGAAAACAATGCCTACCCTCATATGCAATGATCTGGATAATCAGAAAAATATAAATCTCCTAGCCAAGTTGAAAAGAACCCTAGATTAATTTTTTATAGTGGGCTTTGTTTTAGACAAGACGGAGGACAAAAAAAACCACGTGTCATGTGTACAAGCAAACTGGAAAAATCTAAGGCTGAAAAACCATTTTAAAAAAAAAGTAGTCATATGGCTCATGTGGGTTGTCTTAAAGTATGTGCCTAGCTCGCGTGATAGCAACGAGAAGTTTTAACAACACAGAACCACTAGACAAAATGAACTGGAAATAATGACATGAAATACATATGAATGAACAAACCTTTGATGAGAGAAGTTAAGCTCTTGCAGTGATATTTCCAGCATCATGATCCCAAAAGTTGCAATTCAACCCTAAATATAACGAGAATATGTGTGGTACAATTGATTACATTTAACAAGGGAAGCCAAACAATAAAACTAGACTTCACAAAGCACAATCATTATGAGTGAGTTCTAATGACGAGTTTAAATACAATAATGGCATTAGGAATTAATTGTAGGAGAACGGTCGTCTTTTATAGTTGAGGAAAGTCTTCAGTTCCCTTTTGCGGTTGATATAGTACTCTACGAGTTTTATTCTGATGTTGACACATTTTGTGTTATGATTGGTCTCTTGATTCAACGTCCCTCCATTCTTTAATGTTCCAACGTAACGAGGATTGCAAAATACAAGAGCACTGTCATGATTATCCATATCACCATACCAATTTACCAGGTTATTTACACAATAGATTAGATTTCAAATAAGCAAATAAGTGACAGTCCATTAACCTTCGCATGAAAAAGTAGGTATACCAAGATCTAATATGCTACAAAGAAAGCTACGACGTGGTTTAGTTCCGAGTCCAAGCATTTTTCAGCATGGTTATTAACTTGAGGTTAAGTTCCCTCTAAAGACTGGTGTTGAAAAGGCTTGTCGCAAGCCAATTGCATGTAGATAAAAAACCTGTAGAGACATACAACGGAGAGAAAAGTTTACTACAAAATATGTAAGCAATTATGATGGAAATGGCCACATCAATATACTTCACTAGTAGAAAAAACTACTTGCGCGACAACGAAAAAATCATCGTGCAAGATAGTTTTGCGCAATGGAAGAGGATATTAGTCGCACAAGAAAGGTCAGCTTTGCGCGACGCATAACTTTGTCGCACAAACTTTGCCCAACGAAAACAATACACTTTTCACGCAATGTCAGTAAGAAAAATCACGAGCAATTTTTTGGTGTGAAAAACATGTGCGACGAAGGGTGAATCTTTACGTGACGAAGGATTCGTCACGCAAGTCACTGTCATTTTTTCCCGACAATTAAGTGCATGTGAATCAGAGGAATCAATACTGTATTTAGCATAGATGTTTGCGCGACAAAGCATTTGTCGTGCAAAGTCCCTAACCTTCCTATATATATGCCATTCTACTATCATTATTCTTCATAGTTATGTTCGTGCTGTGATGGAGGAAAAAAACTAGGACGAGAGCGTGCCCGCCAACCCATATGATTTGAGACAACATGTGGAGTTCGCGCATGCGATTGTTGTAGCCATGGGGAATAATTGTCCTACTGCTGAGTGGTGTTCTTGGAAATATGTGCCCGACAGTGTCAAGAAGGTGGTGATGGATGAATTATTAGTAATTATGCTGTTGATGGATCAATAATTAATTTTGTGAATTTTTTATGTTATATGTCGGAATTAATTATTTGCATATATATGTAATAGTGTAAGTATACTCTTCATGATGATACGAACGAAGAGTTGATGAAGTTGATGGAGACGGCGTTGGAAGGAGGTTACAACTGGTGGTGCTATGACGTCGAGCAGAATGGAGCACCATCGAAATAGGCTTTAATTCCTATTTGAGTTTTTAAATAATTGAATAGATTAACTCAATTAGGCTGTGCATTTCAAGAGGAGAAAGAAGAAAGCCAATTTGTTTTCAAAATGACTTGTCCAAAACGACTTCGTTTTGAGCCAATCATTAAAAAAATTTAAAACCTCACTCACGAGTCACATGAGAACCCTCGCATGATAGAGCAATCAACTCCTTCAACATTCAGAACCTTTACTTTAGCAATAATAACTAATCATCTGCCGCTCGGCCCGCTTCTGTTCCTTACGGCATCGATCAACTCTCTGCTGCACCGATGGGCCGATGGGCCGGGTGACGACTCGACGACATCTCTGGTGAAAATTTGCATTTTTTCTCCGTGTAAACCTCTGGTCTTGACTCTAGAGGCTAGCCGCTGATCCTCTTCCTCTTGGTCAAAGAGGTTTGTAGTTTGTACTTTCTTTGACTTTATCCATTAAATAATTTTGCCATACTGTTGTGATGCTGCATCTACTGATGCTGCACCTACTGATGGTGCATCAATGAAGCTGTATCAGTGATGCTACACCTACTGAAGCTGCATCAGTGATGCTGCAGATGAATAGCATGCTTTCAGCCTAGATGCAATTTTTACTCGAATTTTAATTGTTCTACAGTTCAAATGGATAGAGGCATATAGAGTTTTATAGTCTTAAAGACTAGGCAATTAGCACTTGTATTTTTTTATTTGGAGCTTTTATATTGGGACCATCCTAAGTTAAAATCTTGGATCCGCCACTGATCCTATCTGACATTGATTAGTTTGTGTATAGTAGATCAGTTTAAAGTTTTGTTTCTGCCAAACTTGAATTGGCTTTAGAATTAGGGTTTTTAAATTTCGTTTTAAATTTAAGTAGAAATTATTATGCATGTGTACAGTAATTTAAATCTTTGTAATCTAACAAATTTATTTCCAATTTTGTAGATGTAATACCTTATTAGAACCCAGAAGGCGATGACTTTTACACCTTGATTGACGACTACACCTACTACTGCCGCCACTGCTTCGGCAGAGATGGACCAAAGGTCAATGAATCCGGTTGACCCGGTTGGTCCTCCAGTCCTACAGGCATCGGCATATTCGACTTCTTCGGTGGTGCTACCTGTTAGCGCTCGACGTGCTCATCGGTGCCCTTGCACTCCAGACCAGATGTCGCATCGGGATCCACAACCAATGCCTCCGGTACACAGCTAGGTATACTATCCAATTTACTCCCTCATTCCCATGTTAACTTAGTTTTGTTATTTTAGGTTCAGTTTGTTTAGTTATGTCATTTAAGGATTAAAAAGTTATCATATATATATATATATATATATATATATATATATATATATATATATGTATATGTATATATATATTGTTTATTGTTGTCATTGTTCCGAACCTATTATTAAACTGTTGTGATCATTGTGTTGGATACGTATATTGTTTATGTTATTTTCAGGGTTTTGGGAAATGTTTTCATTATAGGAGGTTATGCAGAAATTTTAGTGTGATTTGTTATTAGTTTTGGGCTAACGTTAATTTTTCATTTCTTTGCAGCCAAGAAAAACACCCGGGGACCTTATCAACAATTGAAGACGACGAAGGTCACCCGGGTGACCAACGATCGTATCACAATCGGATATGATGAGCGACATCAGATAGCACCAACGATGGAGTAGCATAGTGCATTGGCCCATGACATTGGGCACGTTGGGCAGACCTTTTGCCCTATGCGGTTAGGAATTAACTGTAGGAGAATGGTCGTCTTTTATAGTTGAGGAGAGTCTTTGGTTCCCTTTCGCGATTGATATGGTACTCTACGAGTTTTATTCTGATGTTGACACATTTTGTGTTATGATTGGTCTCTTGATTCAACGTCCCTCCCTTCATTAATGTTCCAACGTAACGAGGATTGCAAAATACAAGAGCACTGTCATGATTATCCATATCACCATACTAATTTACCAGGTTATTTACAAAATAGATTAGATTTCAAATATGCAAGTAGGTGACAGTCCATTAACCTTCGCATGAAAAAGTAGGGATAGCAATATCTAATATGCTACGAAGAAAGCAACGTGGTTTAGTTAAAAGATTACCTCCATACCTTTAATGGTAGCATATTTGCAACCATTGATGCTTTATCCTGTGGGGACATTAGAGTCACCAGTAGACAGTTTGCCAACCTGAAGTGTACATGGAGAATTTCGAATCCCATTGTAATAAATTTGTGATTCTATCAATTATAAAGAAATTAGCGATAATGATAATGCAAATCTCTATCATAAGTAGCAGCGGTCTCTCATACAGATCAGAAATTAATGAAATGCTTTGGAAGCTATGTCAGTTATATAAAGTGTTCAAATAACTTCCGAGTCCAAGCATTTTTCAGCATGGTTATTACCTTGAGGTTAAGTTCCCTCTAAAGACTGGTGTTGGAAAGGCTTGTCGCAAGCCAATTGCATGTAGATAAAAAACCTGTAGAGACATACAACGGAGAGAAAAGTTTACTACAAAATATGTAAGCAGTTATGATGGAGATGGCCACATCAATATACTTCACTAGTAGAAAAAACTACTTGCGCGACAACGAAAAAATCATCGCGCAAGATAGTTTTGCACGATGGAAGAGGATATTAGTGGCACAAGAAAGGTCAGCTTTGCGCGACGCTTAACTTTGTCGCGCAAACAAACTTTGCCTGACGAAAACAATACACTTATCGCGCAAAGTCAATAAGAAAAATCGCGAGCAATTTTTTGGTGCAAAAAACATGCGCGACGAAGGGTGAATCTTTATGGGACGAAGGATTCGTCATTCAAGTCATTGTCAGTTTTTCCCAACAATTCAGTGCATGTGAATCAGAGGAATCAATATTGTATTTAGCGTAGATGTTTGCGCGACAAAGCATTTGTCGTGCAAAGTCCCTAACCTTCCTATATATATGTCATTTGTCCCGCAAAGTCCCTAACCTTCCTATATATATGCCATTTTACTATCATTATTCTTCAAAATTATGTTCGTGCTGTGATGGAGGATAAAAACTAGGATGAGAGCGTGCCCGCCAACTCGTATGATTTGAGACAACATGTGGAGTTCGCGCATGCGATTGTTGTAGCCATGGGAAATAATTGTTCTACTGCTGAGTGGTGTTCTTGGAAATATGTGCCCGACAGTGTCAAGAAGGTGGTGATGGATGAATTATTAGTAATTATGTTGTTGATGGATCAATAATTAATTTTGTGAATTTTTTTTATTATATGTTGGAATTAATTATTTGCAAATATGTGTAACAGTGTAAGTATACTCTTGATGATGATATGAACGAAGAGTTGATGAAGTTGATGGAGGCGGCGTTGGAGGGAGGTTACAACCGGTGGCGCTATGACGTCAATCAGAATTGAGCACCATCGAAATAGTAGTTTTAAATTTCTGTTTTTGAGGACACTATATAAATTTAAGGTTTTTTTTTTATAAGTTATGTATTTAGACTCAATTAGGCTATGCATTTTAGGAGGAGAAAGAAGAAAGCCAAATTTTTTTCAAAATGACTTGTCCAAAACGACTTCGTTTTGAGCCAAGTCATTAAAAAAATTTAAAACCTCACTCACGAGTCACATGAGAACCCTTACACTAGAGCAATCAACTCCTTCAGCATTCAGAACCTTCACTTTACTAATAATACCTAATCGTCTGCCACTCGGCCCGCTTCTGGTCCTTATGGCATCGATCAACTCTCTGCTGCATTTTAGTTTCTATTCACTATTGCACCAACAGGCGGGGCGACAAGTCGACGACATCCCTGGTGAAAATCTGCAGTTTTTCTCCGTGTAAAGCTCTGGTCTAGACTCTGGTGGCTAGCCTCTGGTCTCTTCTTCTTGGTCGAAGAGGTTTGTAGTTTGTACTCTCTTTGACTCTGTCCATTAAATAATTTTGCCATCCTGTTGTGATGTTGCACCTACTGATGGTGCATCAATGATGCTACACCTACTGATGTTGCATATGAATAGCATGCTTTCAGCCTAGTTGCAATTTTTACTCAAATTTTCGCTGTTCTACAGTTCAAATGGATAGAGGCACATGAAGTTTTATAGTCTTATAGACTAGGCAATTAGCACTTGTTTTTTTTTTATTTGGAGCTTTTATATTGGGACAATCCTAAGTTAAAATCTTGGATCCACCACTGATCCTATCTGACATTGATTAATTTGTGTATAGTAGATCAATTTAAAGTTTTGTTTCTGCCAAACTTGAATTGGCTTTAGAATTAGGGTTTTTAAATTTCTTATTAAATTTAAGTAGAAATTATTATGCATGTGTACGGTAATTTAAATCTTTGTAATCTAACAAATTTATTTCCAATTTTGTAGATGCAATAGCTCATTAGAACCCGGAAGGCGATGACTTCTACACCTTGATCGACGACTACACCTACTTCTGCCACCACTGCTTCGGCAGAGATGGACCATAGGTCAATGAATCCGTTTGACCCAGTTGGTCCTCCAGTCCTACAGGCATTGGCATATTCGACTTCTTCGGTGGTGCTACCTGTTAGCGCCCGACGTGCTCACCGGTGCCCCGACACTCCAGACCAAATGTCGCCATCTAGATCCACAACTAATGCCTCCGGTACACAGCTAGGTATACTATCCTAATTTACTCCCTCATTCCCATGTTAACTTAGTTTTGTTATTTTAGGTTCAGTTTGTTAAGTTATGTCATTTAAGGATTAAAAAGTTATCATATATATATATATATGTGTGTGTGTGTGTGTATATGTGTATATATATTGTTTATTGTTGTCATCGTTCCGAACCTATTATTAAATTGTTGTGATCATTGTGTTGGATACGTATATTGTTTATATTATTTTCAGGGTTTTAAGAAATGTTTTCATTATAGGGAGGTTATATAGAAATTTTAGTATGATTTGTTATTGGTTTTAGGTTAACGTTAATTTTTCATTTCTTTGCAGCCAAGAAAAACACCCGAGGACCTTGTCGGCAATTGAAGACGGCGAAGGTCACCCGGATGACCAACGATTGTATCACAATCAGATATGATGAGCGACATCGGACAACACCAACGACGGAGTAGCATAGTGCATTCGCCCATGACATTGGGCACGTCATGCGGACCTTTTGCCCTATGCGGTGGAAGGCTTGGAAGGCGATGCCGGAGAAGGTGAAGAACACGGTGCGTAATCATTTGTTAGTAAGTATTTTTTCCTTTTTAATTCTTTTCATTTAAAATTTATATATTTATATTTATTAATGTCTTTTATTACTAATACTTTCGTAATATTAATGTCTTTTATTACTACAATTTGGATGACATCAACGAGGACATGTTGGCTTGCCTCAATCGACTATACTCTGAACGCTACAAGCAGTGGAAGAGTGACTTGCACCAGTATTTCGAGATGTTTAGTAATCCGCAGGTCGCTCTCGAGGAGGGTGTCCCGAACGAGCTAGAAGACCGACAAGATAATTGGGATTGGCTTTGCGGTCATTTTCAGGAGCCGGGCTATGTGGTGCGTTTTTAATTATGACTTCTTTCATGTTACTTTTTAAAATTTTTACTAATGTTTATTATGAATTTTTTTTTAATTTTTTATGTTCTTTAAATATTACAACTAATATGTTTATTTTGTGTATAACAGAAGAAGGCGAAGGCGAACAAGGGCAATCGGGAGAAGAAGACTCTTTTCCACCATTCAGGTTCAAGGCCTTTCTCATATAGGATGGAGGAGTGGCGGAAGGTATATATTACAGCTTTTATTTCCAATTTTAAAATGTCGCTAGTAATGTTTTTTGTTTGTTTTCGTACTAACATTTTCCTTATCTTTTTCTATTTCAGGAGGGTTCAAAATTCCCGGAGATCGACGTCTTTGCTAACGTTTATGTTCGGCCTGGGATGAGTTGACCGAGTCACTTCTTGTAAGTAATTTCTTATGCATTAAAGATTTATACTAATTATTTCAAATTGTTTTCTATTAATAATCCATGTTTTTTTCACAGGCGACTATGGTGGAGATGGGTTAGTCGCTTCAGGAGTTCACCTCCTAGCTTCCCCTGGACACGCCAATCAAATCTGTGGATCCCCCTGAAGATGTGGGGTTTCACATCCTTACAGAGACTTTCAACCACACTTTTGGTCAGACGCAGGGGACATATTGTCGGGGGATGGGAAATGCCAGGTGGCGGGAGAGTAGAGCATCTTCATCCTCGCAGTCAAAGGGCGAGGTTACGATTTTCACGCAGAAAGTCACTCGCATGAGGAGTGAGCTCGCATCGTACATGTCTTAAATGTCAATGCTTGTACAAGCCCTCAGTTCCTCCGGGATCCGTCTCCCCAGTTTTTCTGCACCACCACCATCAGAGCCCTTCCACACCGTGCATACACAGCAATCAGGTCCGTCGACCTCCAACCCCGTCCTAACCCCACCTTCTTCTAACAACAAGATTACCAAGCACCTCTAAATAACTTGCTTATAGATTATTCCTTATTTTTTTCATAGTTTTTGTTCCCTCTTTCTTTTTAAACTTTGTATTTGTTTGTACATTTTGATTTATATTATAAAAAAATTGTTTTTTATTCATTAATTTCTTTTTTCTTTTTTTCTGAATTGTATGAAATATATATTTTTAATAATATTCCTTTTATTCTATTTATTATTATTATTTTTTATTAAAAATTACACTTGCACGATGTAGACATGTCATCGCGCAAAACCATGCGCTTGTTACATGTTTTGTCGCACAAAGATTTTCGAGACGAATTTTAGACGTCTCTAGAAATTCTCGCCACAAAGCACACCTGTACCCTTTTATATCATGCGACGAAAGCCTTTGTCCGTATACCTTTCGCACAACGAATGTGCACTTCTTCGTCGCACGAGGTCTTTTTTCACGACCTTTGCGCAAGGATCATGTTTACCTTTATCATGTTCTATATAAAAACAACTCTTCATGCCGTAAGGATTATGTTGATCTTTACCTAGACTACTCCTTATGCTACTGGACTTCAAATATTTTCTTTCCTACAAACCTCACCTAATTAAAGGAATCCCACCTTCCTCTCCTCTCTTGATTTATTGTATTCTCTCAAATGCTATTATAATTTCATCTCTCATATGCCAAAGGAAAATCAAGTTGTTCGTACGATCCAAGTATTGCGAGTGTACGCATACGATGATTATAGGTTGTTGTATCCTAATCTGCTACACTGAGACATTGCCTTAGAGGGGCAAAATCTACTCTTCAAGACAGTGACTACACACCTCAACCTAAAATCTTGTTCTAATTGAGGATCGACGAAGAACGTTCTCTACCTACAAAAGTTAAGTATTTTATTTTATTTGGTTTATTTTATTTAATAAATTGAGGTGATAAATTTGTGATATACTAATATTATTTTATGTGATTTGTTGTAGGAGAAGTAGCATCATTCTCGCAAATATTTCCAACAAGTTCAAACCATGTCGGCTCCTTAATCTAACATCTAATCTAACAAATCTATTGTTTGACCAAAAAAAAAAATCTTAGGATTTTTTTTTGAAGTTTAAGTTCGCAAAGTTTCTAATGGATGGTCACGATTATAACATCTAAATGGTGTAGATTGTGCCATATGTCTTGTTTAATAACTGATTTAATTTGATCATGTGCAATTTATGTGTGCCGTTGTTATTGAGGTGTGATTCCTAGAAACAGCCATATCACACGCTCCTCATGCTTTCTTTTTAACAGATTTTAGAGAGAGAGAGAGAATCCAATGTAGATATATTCTTGAGAGATTACACTAGTGACCTTCTTTCTTCCATTTCTCTACAATTCGGCGATCACATTCTCTGTGATTTCATAAGTTAAATCCTACTGGAAATCGAGTTCATCACCCCTAAACACACTAACATGGCCTCAAAGCTAGGTTTGAATTGAATCAAGGGGCATGATCTGAGAAATGTTCTTTGAGCTTTCAACCAAGAGCTCAAATAAATTAAAGAACAAAATGTCTGGATCTGGAGCTGATCTTCAAGCTTTGATCTTCAATAGTGTCAAGTATGAATTTTTGTGTGTCGAATGATGACTATCTTCAAGTCTCACAATCTCTTGGGTTGTGCTAAAAATGGTTATGAACTTCCCTGAGATGAGAAGCAAATGGATGGGAAGTAGCTGATTGTTGCTCAGGATCTTATTTCCAGAGATGCAAAAGCCCTGAGGTTAATTCAAAGTACAATGAGTGATGAATTTTTTTTCAGGATTGCAAATCAAGAGACATTTAACAAAGCTTGGGATGTGTTGAAGAATGAATACAAAGGCGATTATCAGGTCATGGCAATGAAATTACAAGGTATTCGTCTTCATTTTGAGAATGCTAGAATGAGTAATGGTGAATCTCTGTTTGATTATTTGACTAGATTGTTTGCTTTGGTGAGTCAAATGAAAATGCACAAAGAGGATTTGTTAAATAAAATTATGGTAGAGAAGCTGTAAATTAGCCTAACTCCTACTTATGTTACTATTGTATCTTTTATTGAGGGTACAAAGAAAATCAGTGAGATTGATCCAACTGAGTCTACGACAACACCCAAAGGTTTTGAGCAAAGATGAATGAGACATGCTGAAGATGGAAAGGTGAATGAAAGAGCATTTAGTAGCCTAAGTATTCAGCCAAAAGAGAACTCACAAGTTGGTGGTTATAAAGGCAAGAAGCCTTGGAAGAATAAGTAGTAGAAGAAACACTATGTGAAACAAAATGAGAAGCCAAATGTGATTGTAAAGAACTATGGTAGTAAAGGAGATTGCAAGATTTGTGCAAATTTACATTTTGGTGAATGCTGGTTTAAATCCAAAGTGTCACAAATGTGATACGTTTGGGCATATTGCCAAAGATTGTAGGAGTAAAATGGTCAAACTGGTTCATTATGTCAAGGAGGGGGGAAAAGGCACTAGTATGTTCTTTGCTTGCGATTCCGCAACAACTGTCAAGAATGAACATGTCTGGTATATAGATAATGGATACAGCAATCATATGACTTTACATGAGTCAATGTTGATTGATGAAGACAAAAATGTGACTACATGACTTTTTTTTTTTTAAAAAAAACAACCGATATTATCTATACACTAAGGGGGATGAGGTGTGCTTAACTTCACAATGGGCTAACAATAATGAGGTTCAAATTCACCTTTGGCGAGAATCAAATCTAAGACCTCTCACTTACAAGCAAGGTTCTAAAAAATGATAGGCTCTACTCGAGCGTCGGGCTAGAGCCTAGCACCTAGGCGGCTAGGCGGTCTAGGCGCCTAGGCAAACTAGGTGGATTTAAGTAAATCTATTATGTTTCATGTAAATAAGTGTCCCGTTTGCACTTAAAATAAATATAATTTCATCATAAACTACAAAATAGAATGACATATAATTATGAAGTATTGGAACATAATGAAAACATGCGGAACAAGCATGTAATGTGTGTTCATTAAATTATTCAACAAGTCTCTTCCAATTTATTGAAAAAAAAGTAAAATAGAAAATGAAAGTTATCTATTTTCTGTTTAAGTAGTCACAACCTAAGCGGGTGCCTAGACCTGATGAGGCACCCACCTTGACTACCCAGGCACCCGCCTAACCCGTCCAGACTTACCTAGGCACCCGCTAGTCAAATAATCAAATAGAGATTCACCAAAGCAAACAATCTAATCAAATAACAAATCCTCTCCATGCATTTTCATTTGACTCACCAAAGCAAACAATCTAGTCAAATAATCAAATAGAGATTCACCATTACTCATTCTAGCGTTCTCAAAATCAAGACGAATACCTTGTAATTTCATTGCCATGACCTGATAATCGCCTTTGTATTCTTGCTTCAACACATTCCAAGCTTTGTTAAATGTCTCCTGATTTGCAATCCTGAAAAAAAATTTGTCACTCAATGTACTTTGAATTAACCTCAGGGCTTTTGCATCTCTGGAAATAAGATCCTGAGCAACAATCAGTAGATAGTCATCATTTGACACAAAAAAATTCATAGTTAACACTATTGAAGATCAGAGTTTGAATATCAGCTCCAGATCTAGACATTTTTTTCTTCAATTTATTTGAGCTCTTGGTTGAAAGCTCAAAGAACATTTCTCAGATCATGCCCCTTGATTCAATTCGAACCTAGCTTTGAGGCCATGTTAGTGTGTTTAGGGGTGATGAACTCGATTTCCAATAGGATTTAACTCATGAAATCACTGAGAATGTGATCGCCGAATTGTAGAGAAATGGAAGAAAGATGGTCACCAATGTAATCTCTCAAGAATATATCTACATTGGATTCTCTCTCTCTCTCTCTCTAAAATATGTTAAAAAGAAAGCATGAGGAGCATGTGATATAGCTGTTACTAGGCATCACACCTCAATAACAACGGCACACATAAGTTGCACATGATCAAATTAAATCAATTATAAAACAAGACATGTGGCACAATCTACACCATTTAGATGTTATAATTGTGACCATCCATTAGAAACTTTGCGAACTTAAACTTCAAAAAAAATCCTGAGATTTTTTTTTTGGTCAAACGATAGATTTGTTAGATTAGATGTTAGATTAAGGGGCCGACAGGGTTTGAACTTGTTGGAATTATTTTCGATAAGGATGCTACTTCTCCTACAACAAATCACATAAAATAATATTAGTATATCACAATTTTATCACCTCAATTTATTAAATAAAATAAACCAAATAAAATAAAATACTTAACTTTTGTAGGTAGAGAACGTTCTTCGTCGATCCTCAATTAGAACAAGATTTTAGGTTGAGGTGTGTAGTCACTGTCCTTAAGAGTAGATTTTGCCCCTCTAAGACAACGTCTCGGTGTAGCAGGTTATGGCGCCCTACCATCCAGGATACAACAACCTATAATCATCGTAAGCGTACACTCACAATACTTGGATCGTACGAACAACTTGATTTTCCTTTGGCATATGAGAGATGAAATTATAATAGCATTTGAGATAATACAATAAATCAAGAGAGGAGAGGAAGGTGGGATTCCTTTAATTAGGTGAGGTTTGTAGTAAAGAAAATATTTGAAGTCCAATAGCAAAAGGAGTAGTCTAGGTAAAGATCAACATAATCCTTACGGCATGAAGAGTTGTTTTATATAGAACATGATAAAGGTAAACATGATCCTTGCGCAAAGGTCGTGAAAAAAGACCTCGTGCGACGAAGAAGTGCACATTCGTTGCGCGAAAGGTATACGAACAAAGGTTTTAGTCACATGATATAAAAGGGTACAAGTGTGCTTTGTGATGAGAATTTTTGGAGACGTCTAAAATTCGTCTCGAAAATCTTTGCGCGACGAAACATGTAACATGCGCGTGGTTTTACGCGACGACAGGTCTGCATCGCGCAAGTGTAATTTTTAATAAAAAATAAATAAATAAAAGGAATATTATTAAAAATATAATATCATACAATTCAGAAAAAAAAAACAAATTAATGAATAAAAAACAATTTTTTTATAATATAAATAAAAATGTATAAACAAATACAAAGTTTAAAAAGAAAGAGGGAACAAAAACTATGGAAAAAAATTAAGGAATAATCTATAAGCAAGTCATTTAGAGGTGCTTGGTAATCTTGCTGCTAGAAGAAGGTGGGGTTAGGGACGGAGTCGAAGGTCGACGGGCCTGATTGCTGTGTATGCACGGTGTGGAGGGGCTCTGACGGTCGTGGTGCAAAAAAACTGGGGAGACGAATCCCGGAGGAACTAAGGGCTTGTACAAGCATTCACATTTAAGACATGTACGATGCAAGCTCACTCCTCATGCTAGCGACTTCCTGCGTCAAAGCCATAACCTCGCCCTTCGACTGCAAGGATGAAGATGCTCTACTCTCCCGCCACCTGGCATTTCCCATCCCCCGACAATATGTCCCTTGCGTCCGACCAAAAGTGTGGTTGAACGTCTCTGTAAGGATGTGAAACCCCGCATCTTCAGAGGGATCCACAGATCGATTGGCGTGTCCTGGGGAAGCTGGGAGGCGAACTCCTGAAGCGACTAACCCTTCTCCACCATAGTCGCCTATGAAAAAAACATGGATTATTAATAGAAAACAATTTGAAATCATTAGTATAAATCTTTAATGCATAAGAAATTACTTGCAAGAAGTAACTCGGTCAACTCATCCCAGGCCGAACATAAACGTTAGCAAAGACATCGATCTCCGGGAATTTTGAACCCTCCTGAAATAGAAAAAGATAAGGAAAATGTTAGTACGAAAACAAACAAAAAACATTATTAGCGACATTTTAAAATTGGAAATAAAAGCTGTAATATATACCTTCTGCCATGCCTACATCCTATATGAGAAAGGCCTTAAACCCGAATGGTGGAAAAGAGTCTTCTTCTCCCGATTGCCCTTGTTCGCCTTCGCCTTCTTCTGTTATACACAAAATAAACATATTAGTCGTAATACTTAAAGAACATAAAAATTTTAAAAAAATCATAATAAACATTAGTAAAAATTTTAAAAAGTAACATGAAAGAAGTCCTAATTAAAAACGCACCACATAGCCCGGCTCCTGAAAATGACCGCAAAGTCAATCCCAATTTTCTTGTCGGTCTTCAAGCTCGTTCGGGCAACCCTCCTAGAGAGTGACCTGCGGATCACTAAACATCTCGAAATACTGGTGCAAGTCACTCTTCCACAACTTGTAGCGTTCGGAGTATAGCCGATTGAGGTACGTCAACATGTCCTCGTTGATGTCATCCAAATTGTAGTTTGTCTACATGTAACAAATATTATGAAAGTATTATTAATAAAAGACAATAATAAATATAAATATATAAATTTTAGATGAAAAGCATTAAAAAGGCAAAAATACTTACTAACAAATGATTGCGCACCGTGTTCTTCACCTTCTCTGGCATCGCCTTCCAAGACTTCCACTGCATAGGGCAAAAGGTCCGCACGACGTGCCCAATGTCATGGGCTAATGCACTATGCTACTCCGTCGTTGGTGTTGTCCGATGTCGCTCATCATATCCGATTGTGATACGATCATTGGTCACCCGGGTGACCTTTGCTGTCTTCAATTGCCAACAAGGTCCCCAGGTGTTTTTCTTGGCTGCAAAGAAATGAAAAATTAACGTTAACCCAAAACTAATAACAAATCATACTAAAATTTCTGCATAACCTCCATATAATGAAAACATTTCCCAAAACCCTAAAAATAACATAAACAATATACATATCCAACACAATGATCACAACAGTTTAATAATAGGTTCGGAACGATGACAACAATAAACAATATATATATATATATATATATATATATGATAACTTTTTAATCCTTAAATGACATAACTTAACAAACTGAACCTAAAATAACAAAACTAAGTTAAAATGTGAATGAGGTAGTAAATTAGGATAGTATACCTAGCTGTGTACCGGAGGCATTGGTTGTGGATCCCGTTGGCGACATCTGGTATGGAGTGCGGGGGCACCGGTGAGCACGTCGGGCGCTAACAGGTAGCACCACCGAAGAAGTCAAATATACCGGTGCCAGTAGGACTGGAGGACCAACTGGGTCAACCGGAATCATTGACCTATGGTCCATCTCTGCCGAAGCAGTGGCAGCAGTAGTAGGTGTAGTCGTCGATCAAGGTGTAAAACTCATCACCTTCCAGGTTCTAATGAGCTATTACATCTACAAAATTGGAAATAAATTTGTTAGATTACAAAGATTTAAATTACCGTACACATGCATAATAATTTCTACTTAAATTTAAAACGAAATTTAAAAACCCTAATTCTAAACCCAATTCAAGTTTGGCAGAAACAAAACTTTAAACTGATCTACTATACACAAACTAATCAATGTCAAATAGGATCAGCGGTGGATCAAAGATTTTAACTTAGGAGGTCCCAATATAAAAGCTCCAAATAAAAAAAAAACAAGTGCTAATTGCCTGGTCTATAAGACTATTAAACTCCATGTGCCTTTATCCATTTGAACTGTAGAACAGTTAAAATTTGAGTAAAAATTGCAACTAGGCTGAAAGCATGCTATTCATATGCAGCATCAGTAGGTGTAGCATCATTGATGCACCATCAGTAGGTGCAGCATCATAACAGGATGGCAAAATTATTTAATGGACAGATTCAAAGAGAGTACAAACTACAAACCTTTTGGACCAAGAAGAAGAGGACCAGCGGCTAGCCTCCAGAGTCCAGACCAGAGCTTTACACGGAGAAAAAATGTAGCCAGTCAAGCGTATATAGAATTTTAATTCCAGGATATTTCACTTGGAACCAATTTCATGCTTGAACGTGTGTATTGTGTAATCTCTTCACTATTAATAAGAACTCATCTACCCTCTATATCTTTACATATTATCCTCACTAGGTGACGGGAATAACTTTGTGAAGGTGACAAACTTGACACCATACGTCGTTCCATAGTCTCACTTATTTTGTGCATCAACATTATTTGTAAATAGTCTCTTACAAGCAATTGAGCCCGCGTGTGCCATCAGTTTTAAAATTGTGTTAAACAGGTGGAATATATTAAAATCTATTAGAATCCTTATGTTCAACAAAGAATTAAAAATAGGTGTTTATAATACGTAGCAAAAGTTTTAAAAATATGTACAATACAATCCTCGACCAATTCAAGCGTACACTTTTTCTTTTCTTCTATCAAAATTGTCATGTAACCCAAAGTCATATGCAAAGTCAGCTAACTGAAAACATTTGTGTTCAGTTGTGTAAAAAGTTGATCACGCTATAATTGAAAAAATAATCGTTAATACAATTAGGAAAGAAGGGAAAGATGATTCTCATGAGGAGTTAGAAATATTTTGACTTCAACAAGAAGATATTGACAAGGTTTTACATACGTACCTGCAAGCTCAAAGCTGTAGTATTATCTCCAAAAAAAATAATAAATAAATAAAATAAAATTATTCCATCTTAAAATTTTATTTGTGGCGTAGCTTATTATTGTCCTTATTAACAAAGGAAAACTAATAAAAAAGTGCTTAAAAACTTTGAGCTTTAACGATAACGACAAAATAAAAGGTAAAGTGAATAGTACCATGATTGACTTTTTAGTGTAAAATTGTGGTTTTTTGTTAAAGTGAACAGTACCAGGAGTTTTTCCTTAAAGTTCCCTATTAACAATTACTACTATGTCGAACTGAGTTTCCTTACAACATGACCTATTAAAATGATAACTTATTACAATGTGAAATTTATTCCTAAACCCAAACATGGACTAAAACTTTTTATGACTACAAATAAGTTGTTCGTTTATAGAGAGAGGTTTTATTGTAGCATTCACAGCACTTATAGCTTTTTATTGAATTATTGAATCTCAAAGAATGTTTACATTATTGCAAGGAAATACAAATGCATAAGGAATTGAAATATAAATACATAAAAAAATAAAAAAATTATCCACTTAAATGTTTATAATGAACTGTAGCTTTCTTTGAATTTATTCTTCTTAAGAAAATTTTTGAACCAGTGTGCTGAGAGTTTTGGGTATCTTTTCAGGCCATCTTTATAATCCACGTAGTTTAAACCAAATCGGACAGTGTATCCGGCAGTCCATTCAAAGTCGTCTAACAATGTCCATGCAAAGTATCCCTTCACTTTCGCGCCATTTCTGCACACACACACACACAAATGTACAAATTGGTTAGGTCAATATAATGATTAAATAACCATAACATAAGAAGGCTAGGCAGTATATAGCCTTAATCATTTTGTTAATAACTACTTACTTGATCGCCGCTTGAAGGTAACACAGGTGACGATAGTAGTAGTCAATTCTACTGGTATCATGAAGGGCCTCTTCAAGTGATAGTTCTGGATTATTCAACTCTGATACACCTATGTACATATTATTACACAAAAAAAATTAAATTTAGTTTCTTCCTCTAAAACTAAAAGAAAACGTGTAGTTTCATTTTACACCACTATAAATATGTGAAACTTTTGCAATTAATCAAGGCTTAAAAGTTTGTATTACATACCATTCTCAGTAATATAAATGAGTGGATCATTATATTTTTCCTTTGTGTAAAGCACAAGATCGTGAATTCCTTTTGGATATACATATAACCAATCTGAAGCAGCCTGCAACACCATTTGAAGATAATACATAAATATTGGGGAAAAAAAAAACTACTCCTCCAAATGCAAATACCTCAAAATGATAAATTTGATATTTACCTGTGGACCAATGAGTACTCCATTAAGCTCAGCTGCCACAATATTTAAAAACATTAGAATACAATTGGTGTAAATATTAGAATATAATTAAAGTAATTAAGAAGTTAAACTAGGCAAAGAAGTACAAAGAACTTAAGCTATTCAAACTAAGTTTCCTTTTGCACTCACTTGTAAGATCAGCTCGAGAATCTGTTACGTAGCTTGCCGGTAGTGAATTGTTGTTGGGTGCACTACTTGTGTATCTAGCAGTATAATAATTTATTCCAAGAAAATCAAATGATCCGTTTAGCAACTTGGATTGTTCTTTTGTGAATTTGGGCAATCTTTTCCCAACAATTGATCGCATGGTGTGTGGATAGTCACCACTTGTTAATGGGTCCAAAAACCTACAAAACATGACAATTCCGGATATTAGCCTAATTATATTATTATATATAAAGAGTACTGCTAGCTAGGTAGTATCAATGTTTCAATTCATAAGTAAACATGTAATTGGGTTGATATATAATTTAATAAGACACTTGCCATCCAAACATAAAATCCAAAGATCGTAAGGCAGCATCTTTATCTTGCTTTGAATCCGAAGCAGGCTCAAACCAGTCTGACACCAATGTTATCCCTATCAAGCCTTTTTGAGTTGCCTACACAAAAATACGAATTTTGGTTGAACAAATAGGAGCTATGGAAAAAGATACAACCTTTAGATTATCTCACTACAGAGAGTATTCCCTCTTGTATTACAACTCAATAATAATGATTCATATAGAATTCTCAATTAGGAGCCAATAATCTGACCCCAAAAAAAAAAAGAACAAAAGTTATTGAACCTGATATCTATTCTTGTACAATTCTACAGCTGCTCCATGAGCAAGAAGAAGGTGGTGTGCCACCAAGTATGGTTCAATGGCTGAATCTCCACCGGTGCAGTTTAGGTTTTGCCAAGAAGAGCAGCGTCCCGGTACTTGAGTACCAACAGCATAACCCATGTAACTAAAAGTATATGGCTCATTTTCCGTGAACCAGTGCTTGACTCGATCACCAAATTCCTTATAACAAAGTTCCGCATAGTCTTTAAAATGATCGCTGTAGATACACATTTATGTTACGAATATCAGTATGCATTTTATCAAATTATCACTGAGAGAATAAATTTTGTTCACTTACACAATACGAGGGCTTAAGAAACCACCATATTCATCTTCTAAAGCTTGGGGAACATCCCCATGAAAGAGTGTCACAAATGGCTTTAATCCTATATATACATGATCAGTAAAATCAAATTAAAAGTCTGATTGAATGATGTTCTAAAAATTCATGTAATAATTGTTTAAGGTAGGATGATTAACCATTGCGTAGGAGTTCATCGATGAGATTGTCGTAATAATCAATTCCTTTTCTGTTAACGCCACCACTTAACGTTCCATCTAATTAGAACAAAAATAACAAGAAAAATAAGGGTTATACACTAGATAACTCGATCACATTAATTTAGTTAAAAGTATATAAAGAGAATAATTTTCTCGTAGGACAAATAATTCTTATGCACAATATATATTGACATTGGTCCCAACCAAATATGAGGATGTGGAGCAACTTACTTGGTAATAATCTGGACCATGAAATAGAGAATCGGTAAGCATCCAACTCCATATCCTTCATAATCCCCACATCTTCCTAGAATGACAAAAGGATATATATCATAATAAGAAAAAAGTTTAAAATTAAATATTGAGGATCTCATTATATTGTGCTTTTTATAAAGGCTCCAATTTAATATGTTAACATGTGCCCTTCAAGTATAAACGGTCAAGATAATAAAGTTATGAGATTCTAGACCTTATAGCGGTGATATTGATCAATAGCAACGTCTCCGTTACTGCCATCAGCGATTTTTTCTGCACTTATTCAAAAACATAATGGTGAAATCCATATCGTATGCAAAGTACTTCATGTGCGTGCGTATTGATGAAGTATATACATATATTGTACATATCACATGACCACGTACTATTTGTCTCCCAACAAAGTGCATGGTTATCAGAGGGGTTGGAGTTTTGTTAGGTATACTTGTCCTCATGAAGAAAAGAATGAGGTGCTAATTACACACCTTTGAAATGAAGTTGCTAAAGTTTTCATATTACCAATTGATTAAATCACAGACCTGGATGTTTGTGGGTGTAGGTATCCCATATGCTTGGTCCTCTTCCATCTTCTTTTACTGCACCTTCATACTGAAATATACATACATGCATATTCGTAAGTGTACTACCACACACGCAAGGAAGATGTCAACATTATAATTCATGCATGGATGCTAACTGCATGTATAAAATGTACCAATAAAATGGTAAATAATCCCAGAAGATACATATATAATACATATATATATTGACCTGATAAGATGCAGAACCTGTGCCAAATATGAACCCTGGTTCAAAACTGTTGCGATTGAGGAATTCGCAATAAACAGGTGGATCCGTATTAGCAGCTTTGCTATTTGTCGATGCAAAGCCAATGAGTAGCAGCACACCAAAGAGCAAAGATCTTGAATATTTCATTGCCATAACTTGGGAATTTTGATATCGATCGAGATAATTAAGTTGTCTCTTCCTGGAATATTGCATGGGGTTTATATAGAGGAAGGGAGGAAGGGATATGGTGTCTACGTACCTGCTCATGAGAATAGTAAAGGGTTAAAATTCGTAAACAAATTGAATTTTGAAGTCCTAGTTTAAAGACCAGGTCATGGTCTGCAGTTTAAAAGAAAGCACGTTTACCTGCGTTTTCCAACACGAGAAAAATATTATCTGCGTTCATTTATCTGGATTTTTATATTATGTCTGCGAACTGTTGAAGCCATGACTTCTGAAGGTCAATATGGACGATCAGTGATGAGATTTTTCGCATGCGCCAGGCTCCAGCTACAGTGACTTGTTCAAACAGTAGAAAATTATTTGACCCATAGAAATTTATGACCCGAATTCTTTACGTAAGTACATAACCGATAAGGTTGAAGAATTTAATCTTTGAATTAAATCCTGATCTTTTTCTTGTTGTTAGAGTTTTAACATTGAAAGCGTCCTGTTATCAAGGGTACGATGCATGGACACGGGAGAAAACCTCTGTATCCCGTATCGGACACTCTGAGGATACGGATACGCGAAGGATACGTGTGGATACACACCCGATACGTATCGGAATGAAGAGATACGTATCGAACTGATAAGATACGCGTATCGTATTGTCCAGATACAAGTATCCTACATTTCGGATACGTTTGATACTAAAATAGGAGGATAATCAGAAGAAAAATAAAAAATAATCACAATAAATCCGCAGAATCGTGATTGATCGAAGTTAGGTAACTGAAATCACTCTAAAATCGGAGGATAATTAGAAGAAAAAAAAAATTGGATTTATCTCCCGAACCTCAGAATCAGAAATCACTCTACTTGGGAGACTTTCACGAATCAGACCGTCGTCTGCAACAGTTCCGTCATCTCCGTCGTCTCTATCTTCTCCGTCTACAACTGCTCCGTCGTCTTCTTCGTCTCTGTCTGCAACTCCTGGTGAGTGAGTGGGGAGCTTTCGTTTTCAGTTTCACTTTGTTTATAGTTAAACTGTGAAATCGAAACCCATCTCTGAAACAGTGAAACCGAAAGTCTGAAACTGAAAGCTTAATCTGATATAAAGCCTTTTGCAGTTTTGCTTTTCGAAAGTTGAAAAACTAATATAATATGTATATCACTACCCATAACCCGACACGACACGACACGAAATTAACAGGTATTCGGGTCGACACGATAACGAAACGGGTCATTATCGGGTAACCCGATAAGCACCTGTTAAGATAACGGGTTGGTTCGGGTATACACGTGGGTAACACGATACACGATAAGCAAAATATTAATTTAATAATTTTATAACCCTAAAAAAATACTATAATAATTATATTTATTAATTTAACAATTTTATACCACTAAAAACTATAATAATTATATATATATATATAATTATATATATATATATATATATATATATATATATTAAATTAACTATAATAATTATAATAATTATATATACTACAATAAGTATACCCCAAAAATATTAACTATAATAGTTATATATATATATATATATATATTAAATTTTATACCCCTGAAAACTATAATAATTATACATACAAAATAAATAGATTTAAATCTACTTAATAAATAAATAAATATATATACACACACACACACACCATTGAATTTCATGGGATACGAATTGTACAAAACTAATTTCAACGATCCAACCGTCAAACTTGTTTGTATATGTTTCGAGATCACATCAGCAAAAAATTACAAAAAAAAACATTCACAGATCAAGTAACGAGATAAAACTTTCCGACGGTTATAAACGAAAAATCACGATTTAACGGTTATTTTATCTCCGATTTTAATGATTTTTTACAGCTACACTCCTTGACCCTATATGAATACAATGAATGAATTCGATCTTCAATTTAAAATATTTACACTAGTGGATACCACAAAATCTTATGTTATACTTGATGAAAGTATGAATAAACTCTGAAGTGTTAGTGAATCTATTGTTTTGATGGGATACGCATTCTACGAAACTAGTTTCAACGATCCAACCGTCAAACATGTTTGTATATACTTCGAGATCACATGCGCCAAAAATTGCAAAAAACAAACATTCAAAGATCATGTAACGAGACAAAACGTTTAGACATTTATAAACGGAAAATCACGATTTAACGGTTGTTTTAACTCCAAGTTTGATAATTTTTTACAGCTACACTCCTTGACCCTATATGAATACAATGAATAAATTCGATCTTCAATTTAAAATATTTACACTAGTGGATACCACAAAATCTTATGTTATACTTAATGAAAATATGAATAAACTCTTAAGTATTAGTGAATCTATTGTTTTGATGAGATACGCATTTTACGAAACTAGTTTCAACGATCTAACCGTCAAACTTGTTTGTATATACTTCGAGATCGCATACGTCAAAAATTGCAAAAAACAAACATTCAGAGATCAAGTAACGAGACAAAACTTTTCGACGGTTATAAACGAAAAATCACGATTTAACGGTTATTTTAACTCCGATTTTGATGATTTTTTACATCTACAATCCTTGACCCTATATGAATACAATGAATGAATTCGATCTTCAATTTAAAATATTTACACTAGTGGATACCATAAAATCTTATGTTATACTTGATGAAAGTATGAATAAACTCTTAAGTGTTAGTGAATCTATTATTTTGATGGGATACGCATTCTACGAAACTAGTTTCAACGATCTAACCGTCAAACATGTTTGTATATACTTCAAGATCGCATACGCCAAAAATTGTAAAAAAACAAATATTCAGAGATCAAGTAACAGGACAAAACTTTTTTACGGTTATAAACGAAAAATCACGATTTAACGGTTATTTGAACTCCGATTTTGATGATTTTTTACATCTACACTTCTTGACCCTATATGAATACAATGAATGAATTCGATCTTCAATTTAAAATATTTACACTAGTGGATACCACAAAATCTTATGTTATACTTGATGAAAGTATGAATAAACTCTTAAGTGTTAGTGAATCTATTATTTTGATGGGATACGCATTCTACGAAACTAGTTTCAACGATCTAACCGTCAAACATGTTTGTATATACTTCAAGATCGCATACACCAAAAATTGTAAAACAACAAATATTCAGAGATCAAGTAACAGGACAAAACTATTTTACGGTTATAAACGAAAAATCACGATTTAACGGTTATTTGAACTCCGATTTTGATGATTTTTTACATCTACACTTCTTGACCCTATATGAATACAATGAATGAATTCGATCTTCAATTTAAAATATTTACACTAGTAGATACCACAAAATCTTATGTTATACTTGATGAAAGTATGAATAAACTCTTAAGTATTAGTGAATCTATTGTTTTGATGAGATACGCATTTTGTGAAACTAGTTTCAACGATCCAACCGTCAAAGTTGTTTGTATGTGCTTCGAGATCACATATGCCAAAAATTGCAAAAAAACAAACATTCAGAGATCAAGTAAAAGGACAAAACTTTTCGACGGTTATAAACAAAAAATTACGATTTAAAGGTTATTTTAATTCGATTTTGATGATTTTTACAGCTACACTCCTTGACCCTATATGAATACAATGAATGAATTCGATCTTCAATTTAAAATATTTACACTAGTGGATATCACAAAATCTTATGTTATACTTAATGAAAGTAAGAATAAACTTTTAAGTGTTAGTTAATCTATTGTTTTGATGAGATACGCATTCTACGAAACTAGTTTCAACGATCTAACCATCATACTTGTTTGTATATGGTTCGAGATCGCATACGCCAAAAATTGCAAAAAACAAACATTCAAAGATTAAGTAACAGGACAAAACTTTTCGAAGGTTATAAACGAAAAATCACAATTTAATGGTTATTTTAACTCCGATTTTGATGATTTTTTACAACTACATTCCGTGACCCTATATGAATACAATGATTGAATTCGATCTTCAATTTAAAATATTTACACTAGTGGATACCACAAAATCTTATGTTATACTTAATGAAAGTACGAATAAACACACTAGTGGGTCACTTTCATTAAGCTTTGAGTTTCATTTGCGAAAAGTATATAGAATTATATGAAAAACGTGAATCGAATTGCCATGCATGAAATGATATGAATTGATATATGATGCATATGTATGAATTGGTGCGGCAGACGCACAGGTGAGTATCAGGTGAGTATTTAAATACTGTTATGATGATGTTGATATATATTGAGCTCAAATCCTGCACCATGGTTTAGTGCTTATAGTATTCACCGCATCGCACGCTCGTGTTAGATCCAAGTAGATGCTAGTCGTACAGTCCACGCGGAGTGGGTGCGACGGGCCAGTCTCAGAGAGTTAGTGAGATTCCGACTGGTGGGTGACCTTAGATTATGTGCACAGATGATTGATGAGAAAGCACTAGAGCGTAATATTAACCATTGAGTCGTACAAACTACATTAGGTGGTTCCGACTTATGTGCAGAAGGCCGGACAGGTCACAGAGGTGACTTCGGCAGAGTGAGAGTGATAGATTTTGAGCTCTAGGTTCAACCGTACAGGGCTATTAGAGGGCCTCCGGTTGATTACTTTCTTGCACCTGATATGATTATTGTTGATGCATCCATACTTAACTGTTGAATTAGACATGGCATGGCATGATTGATAAAGAAAAATGTTGAGATAGTAAAAAATGAAGTTTTGAGAATATATATGTATATTTATATTTTACATTTCTGGGAAAGTATACAAGTTTTACGGAGAGGGGTTACAACGTTTTGAGAAATGTTTGGATTTGGAAAAGAATTGTTTTACTGACCCACTCAATTTTGGTTTTGCGCCCCTCCAGGTTCAGGAATCACAAAGGTGTGGTGACTACGAGGAATTCGACGGTGTTCTGACAGATTGGACAAAATTAGGACTCACCTTCGGGTGTATCAACTTATAAATTGTATAATTAAAGCTTCCGTACTGTGCAAATGGTTACGTCACTCTCACGTGACGGCCAGCATGCCCTCATTCGGGACGGGGTGTGTCAGTTGGTATCAGAGCATGGTTGCAATCTTGTACATCTTGAGAAGTTCTAGTGAATTCTGTCAGAACTACACCGCCTCGTAGCAAGCCACGTAGTTAGAGGAACTTAGTCTCCCTGATTTAGCGGTTTAGGGGGAAACTATTACTATGGTGATTCAGTCTATTGTCTAAAGGGACATTTTAAGATGGGTAATGAGTTGAACTTGAATCACTTAAGAGAAATGATGAACCTGAGGGAACAAAGTGACGGATTAACCAATTGGAAAAGATGTTTCGGATTATGCAAGTTAAAGGAAATTTCCTTCTGACAAGTGGGTCGAGACGACTACCTGGTTTGAGTTATGAACGTGTATCCTGATGGAAGCAGGAGTATTAATTGTTGTCACCAGAGGAAGCAGCCGATTTAAAATTGTTTAAGGACTTGTTTAAGGAAAAGTTTATTCCTCCGGCATTGATCGATGGTAGTAAACAAGAGTTTGCAAATGTGAATCAAGGAAGTTGACGAAAATGAGTATTATAGAAAGTTTTCAGACTAGCCTCGTTTCCATCCAGATATTATTGTTAATTTGGTTGAGGTGTTATGTTGTTTATGCTGGATAGTAAGAAAAAGCGGCGTTCTTTGAGTGACCACTATCCATTGTATTTATTACCAGGAGTATACGAGATGTTGTTGAGCCTTGAGGACTCTGAGAACATGATCAACGAGAGTAAAGAGGAATAAGAAAAGAATGGGAATCAAAAGAAGACGATAAAGTTAATGATTCGTTATATCAAGAATATCGAAGGATTCAGAGCTTCAAAAGAAGTGAAGCTAGAGCTATGTCTTCCAGCTGAGGTTTTAATGCCACTGGTCAAAGTTAAAGTGATAGATTTACTGGTAATTCCAGATTTTAGAGATAAGGTGTCTCGAGTAAGAGAAATGTACCTTTGTGCCGTAGGTACAACATTAAACACTTTGGGAAGTGTGAAATCAAGGAATGTGTTTATGTGGACAGATGGGACATAGAATTATGAATCGTCCCTAAAATCAGTTGTACCCAACAGTTTTCTATGACATCGTAGTATCGATTCAGCAGGTTTATGAACTTAGTGGTTTGGTCGGATTGACCGTGGGTACAGAGAGATTTGATGAGTTAAATGTTCAGCCATACAGGCCACAAGAGGTGGATCCGGCTGATATATATATATATATATATATATATTTTTTTTTTTATTATGTATGATATTGCTTAGAAAGTAGTAATTAAACGCGGTTGAGACGAGTGTATGTATTTTGCATTGAGTGACAAAATAGTAATATTATATCTTTGAGAGTTGTTGCTTACTTATCGAGACAACGATGATTTATCAGTATTGCGGGCTGCAGACCGTAATATTAATAACTCATTCGTGGATTCGTTAAGCAAGCAACCTAGTAGATTATTTTATGTTAGTATTGTACTTATTTAGAATGCTTAATAATAATAGAATATATATTGTATCAGTTAATTCTGTTCCATTAGATTGGTTGGTTATAATTGTGACAAGACGGAATGGTACAGGAAACCAGTACTTTCCATCGATCTGGATGACCAGAGATTACTTTTGTAAGTATGCAAAGTGGATTGAGTCAGGCCGTTATTTATGCTGTGAGAGCAAAGAGATTGTTTTCGAAAGGCTGCCAAAAATACTTAGCTCATGTGATGCTAAATGATGTTGCTCGGAGTAGTGTGAAGGATGTTAAAGGGGTTAGACTTTTCTTGATGTCTTCCCTGAGAAATTACCTGAATTGCCTTCAGGCAGAGATGTGGAGTTCACTATTGAATTGGTGCCAGGTACAAATTTTATGATAGAGATCAGTTCATGATGAGTTAAGAAAATTGGAAATTTAGTTGAAAGCATTGGTTGACAAAAGTTTCATTCAACCTAGTACAACACTTTTGAGGAGCCCCAGTTCGTTGATGAGAAAGAAAATGGACTTTAAAGACTATTCATTGATTATAGATAATGGAATCGGGTAACGATTGAGAACCGTTATCCATTGTGGTGTACTGATGTTTATTTGATCAGCTCAGAGGTGCTTGTGTACTTTCAAAGATTGATTTGAGGTCTGGTTATTACCAATTAAAGATTATGAATGACGTTGTTCCTAAGATTGTTTTCTGGACTCGTTATGGTCTTTATGAACTTTGGTGATGCTATACGGATACTCATGCTGTTTTATGAGTTGATGGATGAAGTATTCCAGGAATGCCTTGATAGATTGATATCATTTTTCATTGACGATATTCTGGTATACTCTAAGCCTAGAGCAGAGCATGTTAGATATTTTAAGTTGATGTTACAAAGTTTGAGGGAACGTCGGTTGTATGCTAAGTAGCAAATGCTAAAGTTAGATGAATCAGGTGGCATTCTGAGATTTGTTATATATTCTTAAGGTATTCAAGTGAATCCTTAAAAGATAGCAGAAATTGAGGAATTGGAACAACCATGAGCTGTAATTGAGATTCGGAATTTCTTAGCTTACCAGGCTATCTTGGATGGTTGTGAAAGATTTTTCAGTCATTGCTTTGCCATTGACGAGACTGTTGAGAAAAGAGGTTATGTATGAGTGGGAAGGAAATTGTGAGCAAAGGATTCAACAACTGAAGTATTTCCTCACTCATGCACGTATTTTAGTATTCCTAGAAGATAGCGGTAATTATTGATTTATGGTGATATTACATTAAACGTTCTTGGATGTGTATTGATACAAATGTTAGGGTGATGGCATATGTTTCATGACAAATGGAACCTCATAAGATGAATTACCTTACTGGTGATTTGGAAGTCACGATTATCATCCTTGCTGTGAAGTTATGGAGACATTCTATGTTGATAAGAATGCAAGATTTTACAAATCAAAAAAGTCTTCAATATCCATTACTTGGAAGGATTTTGATATGAGGCAGCGAAGGTGAATTGTATTGCTTAATGAACATGATTGTACGATCAGGGTGATCGTAAAGTTTGTTCTAGCTGAAGCACTTGGTGAGAAGACTACAGTAAGATTAATGTCTGGCACGTTTGCCAAGAGTATCATCTTGTGGATTGAAAACCAACGGAATAAAAATTAAGAATGGAAGATCGAGAAGAAGTTATACTTGTTAAATTTCAAGTTAGGCATTTTTGGTAAGGTCGTACTCGAGACTCAAATGCTTGACGAAGAAATTTAAGAATTAACCAAGGCAAGGAAAGAAGGGGAAAAAGAAAGATTACAGGATTCGTGAATCGGATGGTATGTGAATACAAGCAAACGAAAAGTATGTGCCTAATGCTGTGGGTTTAAAGCAAGCAATTTTGGACGAAGTACACTGTTCAACTTCTGCAATATTCCGAAAGTAATAAGATTTATCATACCATTCGACATTTTTATTGGTCAGCAGATTGAGGCAGAAAGAAATAAACCTTGGATTGAGACAGCTATTTTCTGTTTCGCAGCGGAAATGGAAAAAGATTACTTTGGATTATGTGTACAAGCTTCCTTGTACACAAGATGGTTATGGTCGAATTTAAAGTAATAGTTGGTTAACGTAACAAGTTAGTACATTTACTCCAGTGTTGAGTAACAACCTTTCCCAGACTGTGCAACATCACTTAATTGTTTTATGGATAGGAGAATTGGTTTACGGAACTGCTGAGTTTCTTAAGTATGTTGGTTGCGCAGTTTCCGAAATAACGCCATAAGGTCCATGAAATGTGTCATATGTGTCGATTTTTGCGGATTTGTGGATGGAATGCTTCTGGGTAAAGAAAGATTCAATCACGAAAAAGTTTTAGTAGACCCTGAGACTATGGATGAGTCTCCTCAAAGTATTCAGGTGATTAAGTTTAACCTGAAAGTAGCCAAGCATGGCAAAAGAGATTAACAGATGGATATGCCACTAATCAAGTGTATAACGTAGATGATTTATATCATTTAAGATTTCATCTTAGAAAAGAAATAGTGAGATTTGGAAAGAAAGACAAGATAAGTCTTAAACACATCAGACCGTTTTGATCACTAAAGGAATCGATGAAGTTGCATACAAGTTGTGATGTATTCAGAATTGGCTAAGGTGCATAATGTATTTTATATTTCGACGCATTGTCACCATGTTGTAGATTCGCCGCATATGATTCTGGTTCAACCTTGGAGATTAATCCGGATTCGACTTGATAAGCAACCAATGACGACTTTGGATTGGAAAAAGAAAGTACTGAGAATGACAGTATAAGTGGTAAAAGTTTTGTGAAGAAACCATTCAGTAGAAAATTATGTTGGAGAAAAAGAATCGGATGAGAGAGATTTACCCGAGGCTATTGTATGAGTATAGATGATTTAGTTGGTTGCTGGAATTTTGGGGACGAAATTCTATAAGGAGGGGAGATTGTCACAGCCCGTCCCGGAATTTTTAATTCCGAGGACATGAAATTACGAAAATGCCCCTAATACGTGACTAAGGTATAATTTTTACGTTCGTTATATCTAAGCTCCTAAAATTTGGTAAGTAGAGTGGAGACTTAGACTTAAATTTTATGTTAGAATTTGTAGTTGGGGATTGGGTAGGATCCCACACCCCTCAATTCTCTCCCTCTTTCCCGTACCTTGTCTCTCTCTCTCCTCTCTCACAATCTCTCATTCTCCGTCTCTCTCCCTCACTCTCGAACGTACGGACCACCACCATATAACCCTGAAACTTCATGGATCGAGGGTTTTGAAGGCACCATCGTGCTTGTGAGGACTCCACGAACTCAAAGACACCATTTTCAGGACAATCCAAGCTCATAGTGAGATTAGTGAGGTCCCAAGGAAGCTCGGAGTGCTTCGTTTGAAGGAATTGGACGTCGGGATCACGAGCTGCAAGTTTGGCCGGTTTTGCTTCGACTTTTCCGGTGAGATTTAGTTGTTTTTGAAGCTTAAAAGTAGTATATTGTGATTCTACATGTTTGGGGCTTCATTTTGATATATTATACGAAGAAAATGGGTGAGAAACGAAGGAGAACAAGGCATTTGAAAAATGCCCAGAATCCGGCCACCGGAGAAAAACCAGTCCGGCGAACTCGCGAGGAAGAAGGTGCGCGTGGGCGCGCGTGGACCCGTGCCTTCCTTGGCGCGTGGGGGCGCGTGCTACAGTAAAAAAATTATTTTAAAAATTCTTCGACGTCCGTAACGTCGAGTAGATCAATGTGGTATATTCATATACCCAAATTGAGCACCGTATGAGAAAGTTATTAAGGATTGTTGGTTAGGTGTTCAAATAACGTTTTATAGTTTTTGCATTTAGGTGAAAATATGAATTGACGATCCGACCGTTGGATCATCACCAAACTTTGATACGTTGCAATACGTAATATTTGAGGATTATAGGAACTTACGGATTGGGAATCCGATTTACGGATCTTCCGGAATTGGAGTTGTAAGTTCATAAAATAGAATGTAAACCGTCACTTAGTTTTGTTAATTGACGGAGATCCGACCGTTGGATGGTGATGAAATTTTAGGATGTTGTCCTAGAGATATATTGTGGACCTCTGGAAGTTATAGATTTAAAATCTGAGTGGCAGATCTTCCGGATCGATCTACGTAGTGACGTATTTTATATAAGTTATATGTTCTATCGATATGAATTCTGAGGCTGGATTTGATTACTGTTCTAGGCGGCGATCGTCATGACGCCTTGATGTGTGGTGCTAGGGAGTTGTTGGACGAACTCCAGGTGAGTGGGCAGTTTTGTTTTCCGTATACATATATACTTGCCGTTTTCCCAGAAATTGAAAATGCATGAAATTATGCTTTAAAAGAAAATGTATAAAAGTATATGAGATATATTAGTTGAAATGCCATGCATAGAAGTATGCGAAAAGTATATAGAATTATATGAAAAACGTGAATCGAATTGCCATGCATGAAATGATATGAATTGATATATGATGCATATGTCTGAATTGGTGCGGCGGACGCACAGGTGAGTATCAGGTGAGTATTTAAATACTGTTATGATGATGTTGATATATATTGAGCTCAAATCCTGCACCATGGTTTAGTGCTTATAGTATTCACCGCATCGCACGCTCGTCTTAGATCCAAGTAGATGCTAGTCGTACAGTCCACGCGGAGTGGGTGCGACGGGCCAGTCTCAGAGAGTTAGTGAGATTCCGACTGGTGGGTGACCTTAGATTATGTGCACAGATGATTGATGAGAAAGCACTAGAGCGTAATATTAACCATTGAGTCGTACAGACTACATTAGGTGGTTCCGACTTATGTGCAGAAGGCCGGACAGGTCACAGAGGTGACTCCGGCAGAGTGAGAGTGATAGATTTTGAGCTCTAGGTTCAACCGTACAGGGCTATTAGAGGGCCTCCGGTTGATTACTTTCTTGCACCTGATATGATTATTGTTGATGCATCCATACTTAACTGTTGAATTAGACATGGCATGGCATGATTGATAAAGAAAAATGTTGAGATAGTAAAAAATGAAGTTTTGAGAATATATATGTATATTTATATTTTACATTTATGGGAAAGTATACAAGTTTTACGGAGAGGGGTTACAACGTTTTGAGAAATGTTTGGATTTGGAAAAGAATTGTTTTACTGACCCACTCAATTTTGGTTTTGCGCCCCTCCAGGTTCAGGAATCACAAAGGTGTGGTGACTACGAGGAATTCGACGGTGTTCTGACAGATTGGACAAAATTAGGACTCACCTTCGGGTGTATCAACTTATAAATTGTATAATTAAAGCTTCCGTACTGTGCAAATGGTTACGTCACTCTCACGTGACGGCCAGCATGCCCTCCTTCGGGACGGGGTGTGTCACAAACTCCTAATTTAAGTATAATTTTTTCATTGTAATTAGACACTTATTTATATAATATATAATAATTTACTTAAATCTGTCTAGTCCGCCTATGCCTCACCTAGGCGCTAGTGCCCAATCAGATGTCCAACTAGCACCTAACTTTGTTGCTGTTGCGCTCGACGTTTCTTTTTTATTCCCTGGAAAACCAACAAAACAACGCCATTTAGGTGTTTAATTAAAAATAAATAAATTATACCTCTTCAGTCTTCACTCGTTTCCCTTTTTTAAACTCCACAAATTAGAGCACACCATGTGGTATGACTGTGACATGTAGGATGTTACTTTCAATTCATGTGTTTCGAAGAGGTAATACGAATTTATAGTCCTAAGCCTTTCTAGAAATTAGTAGCAGGAAAACTATATTGCTAGCATACTCACTCCGGATTTCGGTTATTGTATGTGTTGTTATTCAGTTTTGGGAGTTTTTGGGTAGCAAATGGCTTAGCATTTTAGTGGGATACGTGAGGTATTTATAGGAGGGTGACCAGCCATACACCTTGTTCATGGGATTATTTTTGTTCCTTCTCAATCAGGTTCAAATTCACTGAAAATGTCATGGCAATTGCATTTTCAGCTTTCTAGTCCCATACACCTTCTCCATCAAATATAACATTGTTTGACCCAAAAACCTTCTTGATTGCTAAGTTACAAACTTTGTAACCCTTCACAACTTCGCATAACCAACAGAGATCTCTTTCACAAAAGTTTTATCCAGTTTTATCTCTGTTGTCCAGGAACATGATTGTAACAAATGCAGCCAAACACTCTGAGATGTTTTATTCTTGGCTTTCTACCACTAAATGCATCAAATGGATTCTTGTTCTGCAAAGCTTTAGTTGACATCTATTTAGAAGATATATTGCAGTGTTAGAAGCTTTTCCCCAAAAATCATAAGCTAGATTCTTATCAAGTAACATGCCTTTAGCTATTTCAATGAAGGTCATGTTCTTCCTCTCAGCAACACCATTTTGTTTAGGCGAATAAGCCACTATCAGTTGCCTTTCAAGGCCTAGATCATCACAGAAGCTTTGAAACTCTAGAGAAGTATATTCTCCTCCTCAGTCACGTCTTGATTTTTGAATTTGAAAACCACTTTCAAGCTGAACCATAGCTTTAAAGCTTTTAAATACACATAATACGCCTGACTTAGGCTTCAAGAAATATAGTCAGCACATTCTGGTATGGTCATCAATAAATATCAGAAAGTGTCTATTTCCACCAAGTGTAGCGACCTGCATAGGACTACATACATCAGAGTGTATCAACTCCAATGACTTATTTGCTCTCCAAGTCATCTCCTTACTGAATGCCTCTCAGTGATGTTTTCCTACAATGCATCATTCATAGACAACATTTGATTTCTTCAATTTAGACAGGCATAATACCATTTCCTTATCAGCCAACATATGCAAACTCTGAAAATTCAAGTGACCAAATCTTTTGTGCCACTCTCAAGAGTCTTCTTCAACTATTGCTGTGTATGCACGGTGTGGAGGGGCTCTGACGGTCGTGGTGCAAAAAAACTGGGGAGACGGATCCCGGAGGAACTAAGGGCTTGTACAAGCATTCACATTTAAGACATGTACGATGCAAGCTCATTCCTCATGCTAGCGACTTCCTGCGTCAAAGCCATAACCTCGCCCTTCGACTGCAAGGATGAAGATGCTCTACTCTCCCTCCACCTGGCATTTCCCATCCCCCGACAATATATCCCTTGCGTCCGACCAAAAGTGTGGTTGAACGTCTCTGTAAGGATGTGAAACCCCGCATCTTCAGAGGGATCCACAGATGAAAAGCATTAAAAAGGCAAAAATACTTACTAACAAATGATTGCGCACCGTGTTCTTCACCTTCTTTGGCATCGCCTTCCAAGACTTCCACTGCATAGGGCAAAAGGTCCGCACGACGTGCCCAATGTCATGGGCCAATGCACTATGCTACTCCGTAGATGGTTTTGTCCGATGTCGCTCATCATATCCGATTGTGATACGATCATTGGTCACCCGGGTGACCTTCGCCGTCTTCAATTGCCGACAAGGTCCCCAGGTGTTTTTCTTGGCTGCAAAGAAATGAAAAATTAACGTTAACCCAAATCTAATAACAAATCATACTAAAATTTCTGCATAACCTCCATATAATGAAAACTTTTCCCAAAACCCTAAAAATAACATAAACAATATACATATCCAACACAATGATCACAACAGTTTAATAATACGTTCGGAACGATGACAACAATAAACAATATATATATATATGATAACTTTTTAATCCTTAAATGACATAACTTAACAAACTGAACCTAAAATAACAAAACTAAGTTAACATGGGAATGAGGTAGTAAATTAGGATAGTATACCTAGCTGTGTACCAGAGGCATTGGTTGTGGATCCCGTTGGCGACATCTGGTATGGAGTGCGGGGGCACCGGTAAGCACGTCGGGCGTTAACAGGTAGCACCACCGAAGAAGTCGAATATGCCGGTGCCAGTAGGACTGGAGGACCAACTGGGTCAACCGGATTCATTGACCTATGGTCCATCTCTGCCGAAGCATTGGCGGCAGTAGTAGGTGTAGTCATCGATCAAGGTGTAAAACTCATCGCCTTCCGGGTTCTAATGAGCTATTACATCTACAAAATTGGAAATAAATTTGTTAGATTACAAAGATTTAAATTACCGTACACATGCATAATAATTTCTACTTAAATTTAAAACGAAATTTAAAAACCCTAATTCTAAACCCAATTCAAGTTTGGCAGAAACAAAACTTTAAACTGATCTACTATACACAAATAATCAATGTCATATAGGATCAGTGGTGGATCAAAGATTTTAACTTAGGATGGTCCCAATATAAAAGCTCCAAATAAAAAAAAAACAAGTGTTAATTGCCTGGTCTATAAGACTATAAAACTCCATGTGCCTCTATCCATTTGAACTGTAGAACAGTTAAAATTTGAGTAAAAATTGCAACTACGCTGAAAGCATGTTATTCATATGCAGCATTAGTAGATGTAGCATCATTGATGCACCATCAGTAGGTGCAGCATCATAACAGGATGGCAAAATTATTTAATGGACAGATTCAAAGAGAGTACAAACTACAAACCTTTTCGACCAAGAAGAAGAGGACCAGCGGCTAGCCTCCAGAGTCCAGACCAGAGCTTTACACGGAGAAAAAATGTAGATTTTCACCAAAGATGTCGTCGACTCGTCGCCCCGCCCGTCGGTGCAATAGTGAACAGAAACTAAAGTGCAGCAGAGAGTTGATCGATGCCGTAAGGAATAGAAGCGGGCCGAGCGGCAGACGATTAGATATTATTGGTAAAGTGAAGGTTCTGAATGCTGAATGAGTTGATTGCTCTATCGTGTGAGGGTTCTCATGTGACTCGTGAGTGAGGTTTTAAATTTTTTAATGACTTGGCTCAAACCGAAGTCGTTTTGGACAAGTCATTTTGCAAAAAAATTGGTTTTCTTCTTTCTCCTCATGAAATGCACAACCTAATTGAGTTAATCTATTCAATTATTTAAAAACTCAAACAGGAATTAAAGCCTAATTGAGTCCAAATAAATAACTTATATAAAAAAAAAACCTTAAATTTAAATAGTGTCCTCAAAAACAAAAATTTAAAACTACTATTTCGATGGTGCTCCACTCTGCTTAACGTCATAGCGCCACCGGTTGTAACCTCCCTCCAACGCAGCCTCCATCAACTTCATCAACTCTTTGTTCGTATCATCATCAAGAGTATACTTACAATGTTACACATATATGCAAATAATTCATTCCAACATATAACAAAAAAAATTCACAAAATTAATTATTGATCCATCAACAACATGATTACTAATAATTCATCCATCACCACCTTCTTGATACAATCGTGCACATATTTCCTAGAACGCCACTCAGCAGTAGAACAATTATTCACCATGGCTACAACAATTGCATGTGCGAACTCCACATGTTGTCTCAAATCATACGGGTTGGTGATGGATAGCCAGTCAAGCATATATAGAATTTTAGTTGACTAGTGTTGATGATTAGCCAGTCAAGCGTATATAGAATTTTAATTCCAGGATATTTCACTTGGAACCAATTTCATGCTTGAACGTGTGTATTGTGTAAACTCTTCACTATTAATAAGAACTCACCTACTCTTCACTAGGTGACGGGAATAACTTTGTGAAGGTGACAAACTTGACACCATACGTCGTTCCATAGTCTCACTTATTTTGTGCATCAACATTATTTGTAAATAGTCTCTTACAAGCAATTGAGCCCGCGTGTGCCATCAGTTTTAAAATTGTGTTAAACAGGTGGAATATATTAAAATCTATTAGAATCCTTATGTTCAACAAAGAATTAAAAATAGGTGTTTATAATACGTAGCAAAAGTTTTAAAAATATGTACAATACAATCCTCGACCAATTCAAGCGTACACTTTTTCTTTTCTTCTATCAAAATTGTCATGTAACCCAAAGTCATATGCAAAGTCAGCTAACTGAAAACATTTGTGTTCAGTTGTGTAAAAAGTTGATCACGCTTTAATTGAAAAAATAATCGTTAATACAATTAGGAAAGAAGGGAAAGATGATTCTCATGAGGAGTTAGAAATATTTTGACTTCAACAAGAAGATATTGACAAGGTTTTACATACGTACCTGCAAGCTCAAAGCTGTAGTATTATCTCCAAAAAAAATAATAAATAAATAAAATAAAATTATTCCATCTTAAAATTTTATTTGTGGCGTAGCTTATTATTGTCCTTATTAACAAAGGAAAACTAATAAAAAAGTGCTTAAAAACTTTGAGCTTTAACGATAACGACAAAATAAAAGGTAAAGTGAATAGTACAAAGATTGACTTTTTAGTGTAAAATTGTGGTTTTTTGTTAAAGTGAACAGTATCAGGAGTTTTTCGTTAAAGTTCCCTATTAACAATTACTACTATGTCGAACTGGGTTTCCTTACAACAGGACCTATTAAAATGATAACTTATTACAATGTGAAATTTATTCCTAAACCCAAACATGGACTAAAACTTTTTATGACTACAAATAAGTTATTCGTTTATAGAGAGAGGTTTTATTGTAGCATTCACAGCACTTATAGCTTTTTATTGAATTATTGAATCTCAAAGAATGTTTACATTATTGCAAGGAAATACAAATGCATAAGGAATTGAAATATAAATACATAAAAAAATAAAAAAATTATCCACTTAAATGTTTATAATGAACTGTAGCTTTCTTTGAATTTATTCTTCTTAAGAAAATTTTTGAACCAGTGTGCTGAGAGTTTTGGGTATCTTTTCAGGCCATCTTTATAATCCACGTAGTTTAAACCAAATCGGACAGTGTATCCGGCAGTCCATTCAAAGTCGTCTAACAATGTCCATGCAAAGTATCCCTTCACTTTCGCGCCATTTCTGCACACACACACACAAATGTACAAATTGGTTAGGTCAATATAATGATTAAATAACCATAACATAAGAAGGCTAGGCAGTATATAGCCTTAATCATTTTTTTAATAACTACTTACTTGATCGCCGCTTGAAGGTAACACAGGTGACGATAGTAGTAGTCAATTCTACTGGTATCATGAAGGGCCTCTTCAAGTGATAGTTCTGGATTATTCAACTCTGATACACCTATGTACATATTATTACACAAAAAAATTAAATTTAGTTTCTTCCTCTAAAACTAAAAGAAAACGTGTAGTTTCATTTTACACCACTATAAATATGTGAAACTTTTGCAATTAATCAAGGCTTAAAAGTTTGTATTACATACCATTCTCAGTAATATAAATGAGTGGATCATTATATTTTTCCTTTGTGTAAAGCACAAGATCGTGAATTCCTTTTGGATATACATATAACCAATCAGAAGCAGCCTGCAACACCATTTGAAGATAATACATAAATATTGGGGAAAAAAAAAACTACTCCTCCAAATGCAAATACCTCAAAATGATAAATTTGATATTTACCTGTGGACCAATGAGTACTCCATTAAGCTCAGCTGCCACAATATTTAAAAACATTAGAATACAATTGGTGTAAATATTAGAATATAATTAAAGTAATTAAGAAGTTAAACTAGGCAAAGAAGTACAAAGAACTTAAGCTATTCAAACTAAGTTTCCTTTTGCACTCACTTGTAAGATCAGCTCGAGAATCTGTTACGTAGCTTGCCGGTAGTGAATTGTTGTTGGGTGCTCTACTTGTGTATCTAGCAGTATAATAATTTATTCCAAGAAAATCAAATGATCCGTTTAGCAACTTGGATTGTTCTTTTGTGAATTTGGGCAATCTTTTCCCAACAATTGATCGCATGGTGTGTGGATAGTCACCACTTGTTAATGGGTCCAAAAACCTACAAAACATGACAATTCCGGATATTAGCCTAATTATATTATTATATATAAAGAGTACTGCTAGCTAGGTAGTATCAATGTTTCAATTCATAAGTAAACATGTAATTGGGTTGATATATAATTTAATAAGACACTTGCCATCCAAACATAAAATCCAAAGATCGTAAGGCAGCATCTTTATCTTGCTTTGAATCCGAAGCAGGCTCAAACCAGTCTGACACCAATGTTATCCCTATCAAGCCTTTTTGAGTTGCCTACACAAAAATACGAATTTTGGTTGAACAAATAGGAGCTATGGAAAAAGATACAACCTTTAGATTATCTCACTACAGAGAGTATTCCCTCTTGTATTACAACTCAATAATAATGATTCATATAGAATTCTCAATTAGGAGCCAATAATCTGACCCCAAAAAAAAAAAGAACAAAAGTTATTGAACCTGATATCTATTCTTGTACAATTCTACAACTGCTCCATGAGCAAGAAGAAGGTGGTGTGCCACCAAGTATGGTTCAATGGCTGAATCTCCACCGGTGCAGTTTAGGTTTTGCCAAGAAGAGCAGCGTCCCGGTACTTGAGTACCAACAGCATAACCCATGTAACTAAAAGTATATGGCTCATTTTCCGTGAACCAGTGCTTGACTCGATCACCAAATTCCTTATAACAAAGTTCCGCATAGTCTTTAAAATGATCGCTATAGATACACATTTATGTTACGAATATCAGTATGCATTTTATCAAATTATTACTGAGAGAATAAATTTTGTTCACTTACACAATACGAGGGCTTAAGAAACCACCATATTCATCTTCTAAAGCTTGGGGAACATCCCCATGAAAGAGTGTCACAAATGGCTTTAATCCTATATATACATGATCAGTAAAATCAAATTAAAAGTCTGATTGAATGATGTTCTAAAAATTCATGTAATAATTGTTTAAGGTAGGATGATTAACCATTGCGTAGGAGTTCATCGATGAGATTGTCGTAATAATCAATTCCTTTTCTGTTAACGCCACCACTTAACGTTCCATCTAATTAGAACAAAAATAACAAGAAAAATAAGGGTTATACACTAGATAACTCGATCACATTAATTTAGTTAAAAGTATATAAAGAGAATAATTTTCTCGTAGGACAAATAATTCTTATGCACAATATATATTGACATTGGTCCCAACCAAATATGAGGATGTGGAGCAACTTACTTGGTAATAATCTGGACCATGAAATAGAGAATCGGTAAGCATCCAACTCCATATCCTTCATAATCCCCACATCTTCCTAGAATGACAAAAGGATATATATCATAATAAGAAAAAAGTTTAAAATTAAATATTGAGGATCTCATTATATTGTAAGGCTCCAATTTAATATGTTAACATGTGCCCTTCAAGTATAAACGGTCAAGATAATAAAGTTATGAGATTCTAGACCTTATAGCGGTGATATTGATCAATAGCAACGTCTCCGTTACTGCCATCAGCGATTTTTTCTGCACTTATTCAAAAACATAATGGTGAAATCCATATCGTATGCAAAGTACTTCATGTGCGTGCGTATTGATGAAGTATATACATATATTGTACATATCACATGACCACGTACTATTTGTCTCCCAACAAAGTGCATGGTTATCAGAGGGGTTGGAGTTTTGTTAGGTATACTTGTCCTCATGAAGAAAAGAATGAGGTGCTAATTACACACCTTTGAAATGAAGTTGCTAAAGTTTTCATATTACCAATTGATTAAATCACAGACCTGGATGTTTGTGGGTGTAGGTATCCCATATGCTTGGTCCTCTTCCATCTTCTTTTACTGCACCTTCATACTGAAATATACATACATGCATATTCGTAAGTGTACTACCACACACGCAAGGAAGATGTCAACATTATAATTCATGCATGGATGCTAACTGCATGTATAAAATGTACCAATAAAATGGTAAATAATCCCAGAAGATATATATATAATACATATATATATTGACCTGATAAGATGCAGAACCTGTGCCAAATATGAACCCTGGTTCAAAACTGTTGCGATTGAGGAATTCGCAATAAACAGGTGGATCCGTATTAGCAGCTTTGCTATTTGTCGATGCAAAGCCAATGAGTAGCAGCACACCAAAGAGCAAAGATCTTGAATATTTCATTGCCATAACTTGGGAATTTTGATATCGATCGAGATAATTAAGTTGTCTCTTCCTGGAATATTGCATGGGGTTTATATAGAGGAAGGGAGGAAGGGATATGGTGTCTACGTACCTGCTCATGAGAATAGTAAAGGGTTAAAATTCGTAAACAAATTGAATTTTGAAGTCCTAGTTTAAAGACCAGGTCATGGTCTGCAGTTTAAAAGAAAGCACGTTTACCTGCGTTTTCCAACAAGAGAAAAATATTATCTGCGTTCATTTATCTGGATTTTTATATTATGTCTGCGAACTGTTGAAGCCATGACTTCTGAAGGTCAATATGGACGATCAGTGATGAGATTTTTCGCATGCGCCAGGCTCAGCTACAGTGACTTGTTCAAACAGTAGAAAATTATTTGACCCATAGAAATTTATGACCCGAATTCTTTACGTAAGTACATAACCGATAAGGTTGAAAAATTTAATCTTTGAATTAAATCCTGATCTTTTTCTTGTTGTTAGAGTTTTAATATTGAAAGCGTCTTGTTATCAAGGGTACGATGCATGGACACGGGAGAAAACCTCCGTATCCCGTATCGGATACTCTGAGGATACGGATACGCGAAGGATACGTGTGGATACACGCCCGATACGTATCGGAATGAAGAGATACGTATCGAACTGATAAGATACGCGTATCGTATTGTCCAGATACAAGTATCCTACATTTCGGATACGTTTGATACTAAAATAGGAGGATAATCAGAAGAAAAATAAAAAATAATCACAATAAATCCGCAGAATCGTGATTGATCGAAGTTAGGTAACTGAAATCACTCTAAAATCGGAGGATAATTAGAAGAAAAAAAAATTGGATTTATCTCCCGAACCTCAGAATCAGAAATCACTCTACTTGGGAGACTTTCACGAATCAGACCGTCATCTGCAACAGTTCCGTCATCTCCGTCGTCTCTATCTTCTCCGTCTGCAACTGCTCCGTCGTCTTCTTCGTCTCTGTCTACAACTCCTGGTGAGTGAGTGGTGAGCTTTCGTTTTCAGTTTCACTTTGTTTATAGTTAAACTGTGAAACCGAAACCCATCTCTGAAACAGTGAAACCGAAAGTCTGAAATTGAAAGCTTAATCTGATATAAAGCCTTTTGCAGTTTTTCTTTTCGAAAGTTGAAAAACTAATATAATATGTATATCACTACCCATAACCCGACCCGACACGACACGACACGAAATTAACAGGTGTTCGGGTCGACACGATAACGAAACGGGTCGTTATCGGGTAACCCGATAAGCACCTGTTAAGATAACGGGTTGGTTCGGGTATACACGTGGGTAACACGATACACGATAAGCAAAATATTAATTTTATAATTTTATAACCCTAAAAAAAATACTATAATAATTATATTTAATAATTTAACAATTTTACAATTTTATACCACTAAAAACTATAATAATTATATATATATATATATATATATATATATATATTAAATTAACTATAATAGTTATACATATATATATATATATATATATTAAATTTTATACCCCTAAAAACTATAATAATTATACATACAAAATAAATAGATTTAAATCTACTTAATAAATAAATAAATATATATACACACACACACACACCATTGAATTTCATGGGATACGAATTATACAAAACTAATTTCAATGATCCAACCGTCAAACTTGTTTGTATATGCTTCGAGATCACATCAGCAAAAAATTACAAAAAAAAACATTCACAAATCAAGTAACGAGATAAAACTTTCCGACGGTTATAAACGAAAAATCACGATTTAACGGTTATTTTATCTCCGATTTTAATGATTTTTTACAGCTACACTCCTTGACTCTATATGAATACAATGAATGAATTCGATCTTCAATTTAAAATATTTACACTAGTGGATACCACAAAATCTTATGTTATACTTGATGAAAGTATGAATAAACTCTTAAGTGTTAGAGAATCTATTGTTTTGATGGGATACGCATTCTACGAAACTAGTTTCAACGATCCAACCGTCAAACATGTTTGTATATACTTCGAGATCACATGCGCCAAAAATTGCAAAAAACAAACATTCAAAGATCAAGTAACGAGACAAAACTTTTAGACGGTTATAAACGGAAAATCACGATTTAACGGTTATTTTAACTCCAATTTTGATAATTTTTTACAGCTACACTCCTTGACCCTATATGAATACAATGAATAAATTCGATCTTCAATTTAAAATATTTACACTAGTGGATACCACAAAATCTTATGTTATACTTAATGAAAATAAGAATAAACTCTTAAGTATTAGTGAATCTATTGTTTTGATGAGATACGCATTTTACGAACTAGTTTCAACGATCTAACCGTCAAACTTGTTTGTATATACTTCAAGATCGCATACGTCAAAAATTGCAAAAAACAAACATTCAGAGATCAACTAACGAGACAAAACTTTTCGCGGTTATAAACGAAAAATCACAATTTAACGGTTATTTTAACTCTGATTTTGATGATTTTTTACGTCTACACTCCTTGACCCTATATGAATACAATGAATGATTTCGATCTTCAATTTAAAATATTTACACTAGTGGATACCACAAAATCTTATGTTATACTTGATGAAAGTATGAATAAACTCTTAAGTGTTAGTGAATCTATTATTTTGATGGGATACGCATTCTACGAAACTAGTTTCAACGATCTAACCGTCAAACATGTTTGTATATACTTCAAGATCGCATACGCCAAAAATTGTAAAAAAAAAATATTCAGAGATCAAGTAACAGGACAAAACGTTTTTACGGTTATAAACGAAAAATCACGATTTAACGGTTATTTTAACTCCGATTTTGATGATTTTTTACATCTACACTTCTTGACCCTATATGAATACAATGAATGAATTCGATCTTCAATTTAAAATATTTACACTAGTAGATACCACAAAATCTTATGTTATACTTGATGAAAGTATGAATAAACTCTTAAGTTTTAGTGAATCTATTGTTTTGATGAGATACGCATTTTGTGAAACTAGTTTCAATGATCCAACCGTCAAACTTGTTTGTATGTGCTTCGAGATCACATATGCCAAAAATTGCAAAAAAACAAACATTCAGAGATCAAGTAAAAGGACAACTTTTCGACGGTTATAAACGAAAAATTACGATTTAAAGGTTATTTTAATTCGATTTTGATGATTTTTACAGCTACACTCCTTGACCCTATATAAATACAATGAATGAATTCGATCTTCAATTTAAAATATTTACACTAGTGGATACCACAAAATCTTATGTTATACTTGATGAAAGTATGAATAAACTCTTAAGTGCTAGTGAATCTATTGTTTTGATGGGATACGCATTCTACGAAACTAGTTTCAACGATCCAACCGTTAAACATGTTTGTATATACTTCGAGATTGCATATGCCAAAAATTGCAAAACAAACATTCAGAGATCAAGTAACGAGACAAAACTTTTAGACGGTTATAAACAAAAAATCACGATTTAACGGTTATTTTAACTCCGATTTTGATGATTTTTTACAGCTACACTCCTTGACCCTATATGAATACAATGAATGAATTCGATCTTCAATTTAAAATATTTACACTAGTGGATATCACAAAATCTTATGTTATACTTAATGAAAGTAAGAATAAACTTTTAAGTGTTAGTTAATCTATTGTTTTGATGAGATACGCATTCTACGAAACTAGTTTCAACGATCTAACCATCATACTTGTTTGTATATGGTTCGAGATCGCATACGCCAAAAATTGCAAAAAACAAACATTCAAAGATTAAGTAACGGGACAAAACTTTTCGAAGGTTATAAACGAAAAATCACAATTTAATGGTTATTTTAACTCCGATTTTGATGGTTTTTTACAACTACACTCCTTGACCCTATATGAATACAGTGATTGAATTCGATCTTCAATTTAAAATATTTACACTAGTGGATACCACAAAATCTTATGTTATACTTAATGAAAGTACGAATAAACACACTAGTGGGTCACTTTCATTAAGCTTTGAGTTTCATTAGCAATGTTTAAACTTTTGAGAAAAGCTTTACAACCTTGAAAACAAAAACGCTTTCATTTTGCATATCCTTGCACATTTAATATTTGTAATAGATTAGTAGTGTATGGATGTATTTTTTATGAGGCTCTTATTTTCAAGTGTAGATGTAGTATTTAAGCGACAATTGTGTTTTAATGTTTCGAAGTAATATTTATGTGACAATGTGTGGTATGTGCAAATTTAAGAAAAAAAATATTTTTCTTAACGGGTCATAACGGGTCGGGTCACTTTACCCGTTGGGTAAAGTGACTCGACCTATTAAGGACCCGTCCGTTAAGATAACAGGTGTGACACGACACGACCCGTTAAGATAACAGGTGTTACACGAACACGACTGACCCGACCCGTTTGCCAGGCCTACCCATACCCACAATAATATATTATAATACTCATACCACTACCCATCCCATAATCCATTCGAATTTGAAGAATCCTTCGAATCTGATGAAGCCTGTTGCTTTTCTCTTTTTAACTTTTTGTATTATTATAATATTATTGTATTTTACATATTATAATATATTATTGTGTAGTGGTATCAATGTTTAGTTTATAATAAGTTTATGTATATGCTTTCATGATGTGTTTTTTATCTCATATATATTTGAATGCTTATTTTATAATGTTTTAGATATATTTATTTATTTATATTTTTTAATTGTCGTATTCCTGACGTATCGTGTTCTCGGTTATAGAAATTTGACGTATCCCCGTGTCGTATCGTGTTTTATCCTCGCATCTGTGTCCGTGTCCATGCATCGTAGCGAACCTATTATGGCGCTAAGAGGACAGCCGCCCCTCCTCTAGCCGGAAAAGAAGCCCAGGAGTCTGATTTTCTGTGCTGCCACACCTCTGGTTCTATCGGAAATGAGGTTTGGTTTGCTGAAGGAAGAGGAGCCTCCATGTCCCAACGAAAAAGATGATGCAGAGAGACTCATTTTCTCTCTCCCTCGTGACAAAGTAACATTTTTGTCTTCTTTAGTTGTCATCCTATGAGCTTCTGCCACCTTCAATACTATTCACTAAAGGGCTCCTTATGAATTGGGAGGTGATATATATATATATGCCGACAAAAAAATCGGGAGGTGTGGCGCCAGAAATATTACAACCATTAGCATGTCTACATCACTCAGCCTACGCTTTTTAGCACTTGCATGTCTACACCAAATATATTACATCAGTTACCACTTGCATGTCTACATCACAAAAAAATTGTGATGTTTTTTTTTTTAAAAAATATAGCTTATTAAAAAATTTAAAATATTAAATGTGTTTGACAAAACAAAAAAGAAATATTTTTTATAAAATATCTGTTGGCAATGATTGTAAAAAAGTATAGAAAGGAAAAGTCTACCATGTTTCTAAAAGCAATGCCTTTTTATTTCAAAATATAATAATCGGTGTCTATTTAATAAAGTTTTCAAATAACAAGTGCATCCCCATATATTTTAAAAAATTACAATTATTGTCCTTACATAATTCTCTTTGACAATTATTATCTCACATTAAATATCATATCATGTTTAGTCATTTAACATATTCATATCATGTTTAGTCATTTAAGATATTATTTTTATTTATTAAAAGCACTTTTATCAAAAAGGTAAAGCAAGCACTCAACACTTTATTTTACAGTTATTTATTCTCAAAACGCAGCAGAAGCATTTTTTTTCAAAGCACAACAATAGCAAATTATCCCTTATTCACATGTTTAACACCATTAATTCTTTTAAAATTTATAATAATTTTCATAAGACTTCTCAAAAATATTTCTTAAAGCACTACAGACTAGTAATCACTTGAATTTTCATCTCATACCATCAAATTACTAAGACACTAATTAAAGCAAAAATTCTAATACTTTTATATGTTGTATGCTAAATAAACCCAAACTCCTAATTTAAGTATAATTTTTTCATTGTAATTAGACACTTATTTATATAATATATAATAATTTACTTAAATCTGTCTAGTCCGCCTATGCCTCACCTAGGCGCTAGTGCCCAATCAGGTGTCCAACTAGCACCTAACTTTGTTGCTGTTGCGCTCAACGTTTCTTTTTTATTCCCTGGAAAACCAACAAAACAACGCCATTTAGGTGTTTAACTAAAAATAAATAAATTATACCTCTTCAGTCTTCACTCGTTTCCCTTTTTTAAACTCCACAAATTAGAGCACACCATGTGGTATGACTGTGACATGTAGGATGTTACTTTCAATTCATGTGTTTCGAAGAGGTAATACGAATTTATAGTCCTAAGCCTTTCTAGAAATTAGTAGCAGGAAAACTATATTGCTAGCATACTCACTCCGGATTTCGGTTATTGTATGTGTTGTTATTCAGTTTTGGGAGTTTTTGGGTAGCAAATGGCTTAGCATTTTAGTGGGATACGTGGGGTATTTATAGGAGGGTGACCAGCCATACACCTTGTTCATGGGATTATTTTTGTTCCTTCTCAATCAGGTTCAAATTCACTGAAAATGTCATGGCAATTGCATTTTCAGCTTTCTAGTCCCATACACCTTCTCCATCAAATATAACATTGTTTGACACAAAAACCTTCTTGATTGCTAAGTTACAAACTTTGTAACCCTTCACAACTTCGCATAACCAACAGAGATCTCTTTCACAAAAGTTTTATCCAGTTTTATCTCAGTTGTCCAGGAACATGATTGTAACAAATGCAGCCAAACACTCTGAGATGTTTTATTCTTTGCTTTCTACCACTAAATGCATCAAATGGATTCTTGTTCTGCAAAGCTTTAGTTGACATCTATTTAGAAGATATATTGCAGTGTTAGAAGCTTTTCCCCAAAAATCATAAGGTAGATTCTTATCAAGTAACATGCCTTTAGCTATTTCAATAAAGATCATGTTCTTCCTCTCAGCAACACCATTTTGTTTAGGCGAATAAGCCACTATCAGTTGCCTTTCAAGGCCTAGATCATCACAGAAGCTTTGAAACTCTAGAGAAGTATATTCTCCTCCTCAGTCACGTCTTGATTTTTGAATTTGAAAACCACTTTCAAGCTGAACCATAGCTTTAAAGCTTTTAAATACACATAATACGCCTGACTTAGGCTTCAAGAAATATAGTCAGCACATTCTGGTATGGTCATCAATAAATATCAGAAAGTGTCTATTTCCACCAAGTGTAGCGACCTGCATAGGACTACATACATCAGAGTGTATCAACTCCAATGACTTATTTGCTCTCCAAGTCATCTCCTTACTGAATGCCTCTCAGTGATATTTTCCTACAATGCATCATTCATAGACAACATTTGATTTCTTCAATTTAGACAGGCATAATACCATTTCCTTATCAGCCAACATATGCAAACTCTGAAAATTCAAGTGACCAAATCTTTTGTGCCACTCTCAAGAGTCTTCTTCAGCTATTGCTTTCAATGCAGATGGCATTATATCCTTCATGATAAGAGGAAAACATATGTTTCCTGTCATTTGTATTGCGACCACATGTCTTTCAAGGCTTCTATCTTTAAATATTTCAACTTTATCATCTCTAAACAATAAGAAATATTCATGCTCTAACATTTGGCCTACACTTAGCAAGTTTTTATCTAAATCAGGAACAAGCATAACCTCTTTGATATGCCTTGTACTATTTTTGGTTTCAATCACCAAGGTTCCTTTTGCAACAGCTTGTAATATCTGTATGTTTCCCATCTTAAGCCATGTAGTGCCACTTAGTACTACAATCTAGTGCTAGCCGCCTCCCCGATTAATGCCTAGGCATTTGAAAATTAAGAAAGGGTGTCTAGACCTGATGCGGCACCCACCTAGACTACCTAGGCACCTGCCTAACCCGTCCAAACTTGCCTAGGCACCCGCTTAGGTTGCGACTACTTAAACAGAAAATAGATAACTTTCATTTTCTATTTTACTTTTTTCAATTAATTGGAAGAGACTTGTTGAATAGTTAAATGAACACATATTACATGCTTGTTCCGCATGTTTTCATTATGTTCCAATACTTCATAATTATATGTCATTCTATTTTGTAGTTTATGATGAAATTATATATATTTTAAGTGCAAACGGGACACTTATTTACACGAAACATAATAGATTTACTTAAATCCACCTAGTCTGCCAAGGCACCTAAACCGCCTAGCCGCCTAGGCGCTAGGCTCCAGCCCGACGCCCGACTAAAGCCTAGCGTTTTTTAGAACCTTGCTTGTCAGTGAGAGGTCTTAGATTTGATTCTCGCCAAAGGTGAATTTGTACCTCATTATTGTTAGCCCATTGTGAAGATAAGCACACCTCATCCCCCTTAGTGTATAGATAATATCGGTTGTTTAAAAAGAAAAAAGTCATGTAGTCACATTTCTGTCTTCATCAATCAACATTGATTCATGTAAAGTCATGTGATTGTTGTATCCATTATCTATATACCAGACATGTTCATTCTTGACAGTTGTTGCGGAATCGCAAGCAAAGAACATACTAGTGCCTTTTCCCCCCTCCTTGACATAATGAACCTGTTTGACCATTTTACTCCTACAATCTTTGGCAATATGCCCAAACGTATCACATTTGTGACACTTTGGATTTAAACCAGCATTCACCAAAATGTAAATTTGCACAAATCTTGCAATCTCCTTTACTACCATAGTTCTTTACAATCACATTTGGCTTCTCATTTTGTTTCACATAGTGTTTCTTCTACTACTTATTCTTCCAAGGCTTATTGCCTTTATAACCACCAACTTGTGAGTTCTGTTTTGGTTGAATACTTAGGCTACTAAATGCTCTTTCATTCACCTCTCCATCTTCAGCATGTCTCATTCATCTTTGCTCAAAACCTTTGGGTGTTGTTGTAGACTCAGTTGGATCAATCTCACTGATTTTCTTTGTACCCTCAATAAAAGATACAATAGTAACCTAAGTAGGAGTGAGGCTAATGTACAACTTCTCTACCATAATTTTATTTAACAAATCCTCTCCGTGCATTTTCATTTGACTCACCAAAGCAAACTATCTAGTCCAATAATCAAATAGAGATTCACCATTACTCATTCTAGCATTCTCAAAATCAAGACGAATACCTTGTAATTTCATTGCCATGACCTGATAATCGCCTTGGTATTCCTGCTTCAACACATCCCAAGCTTTGTTAAATGTCTCTTGATTCGCAATCCTGAAAAAAATTCCGTCACTCACTGTACTTTGAATTAACCTCAGGGCTTTTGCATCTCTGGAAATAAGATCCTGAGCAACAATCAGCTACTTCTCAACCATTTGCTTCTCATCTGAGGGATGTTCATAGCCATTTTCAGCACAACCCAAGAGATTGTGAGACTTGAAGATAGTCATCATTTGACACACAAAAATACATAGTTGACACTATTGAAAATCAGAGCTTGAATATCAGCTCCAGATCCAGACATTTTGTTCTTCAATTTATTTGAGCTCTTGGTTGAAAGCTCAAAGAACATTTCTCAGATCATGCCCCTCATTCAATTCGAACCTAGCTCTAAGGCCATGTTAGTGTGTTTAGGGGTGATGAACTCGATTTCCAATAGGATTTAACTCATGAAATCACTGAGAATGTGATCGTCGAATTGTAGAGAAATGGAAGAAAGATGGTCACCAATGTAATCTCTCAAGAATATATCTACATTGGATTCTCTCTCTCTCTCTCTAAAATATGTTAAAAAGAAAGCATGAGGAGCGTGTGATATAGCTGTTTCTAGGCATCACACCTCAATAACAACGGCACACATGAGTTGCACATGATCAAATTAAATCAATTATAAAACAAGACATGTGGCACAATCTACACCATTTAGATGTTATAATCGTGACCATCCATTAGAAACTTTGCGAACTTAAACTTCAAAAAAAATCCTGAGATTTTTTTTTTGGTCAAACGATAGATTTGTTAGATTAGATGTTAGATTAAGGAGCCGACAGGGTTTGAACTTGTTGGAAATATTTTTGATAAGGATGCTACTTCTCCTACAACAAATCACATAAAATAATGTTAGTATATCACAATTTTATCACCTCAATTTATTAAATAAAATAAACCAAATAAAATAAAATACTTAACTTCTGTAGGTAGAGAACGTTCTTCGTCGATCCTCAATTAGAACAAGATTTTAGGTTGAGGTGTGTAGTCACTGTCCTTAAGAGTAGATTTTGCCCCTCTAAGACAATGTCTCGGTGTAGCAGGTTATGGCACCCTACCATCCAGGATACAACAACCTATAATCATCTTAAGCGTACACTCACAATACTTGGATCGTACGAACAACTTGATTTTCCTTTGGCATATGAGAGATGAAATTATAATAGCATTTGAGAGAATACAATAAATCAAGAGAGGAGAGGAAGGTGGGATTCCTTTAATTAGGTGAGGTTTGTAGGAAAGAAAATATTTGAAGTCCAATAGCAAAAGGAGTAGTCTAGATAAAGATCAACATAATCCTTACGGCATGAAGAGTTGTTTTTATATAGAACATGATAAAGGTAAACATGATCCTTGCGCAAAGGTCGTGAAAAAAGACCTCGTGCGACGAAGAAGTCCACATTCGTTGCGCGAAAGGTATACGGACAAAGGCTTTCGTCGCATGATATAAAAGGGTACAAGTGTTTTGTGATGAGAATTTCTGGAGACGTCTAAAATTCGTCTCGAAAATCTTTGCACGACGAAACATGTAACACGCGCGTGGTTTTACACGACGACAAGTATGCGTCGCGCAAGTGTAATTTTTAATAAAAAATAATAATAATAAATAGAATAAAAGGAATATTATTAAAAATATATATTTCATACAATTCAGAAGAAAAAAAAACAAATTAATGAATAAAAAACAATTTTTTTATAATATAAATAAAAATGTACAAACAAATACAAAGTTTAAAAAGAAAGAGGGAACAAAAACTATGAAAAAAATAAGGAATAATCTATACGCAAGTCATTTAGAGGTGCTTGGTAATCTTGCTGCTAGAAGAATGTGGGGTTAGGGATGGGGTCGAAGGTCGACGGGCCTGATTGCTGTGTATGCACGGTGTGGAGGGGCTCTGACGGTCGTGGTGCAAAAAAACTGGGGAGACGGATCCCGGAGGAACTAAGGGCTTGTACAAGCATTCACATGTAAGACATGTACGATGCAAGCTCACTCCTCATGCTAGCGACTTCCTGCGTCAAAGCCATAACCTCGCCCTTCGACTGCAAGGATGAAGATGCTCTACTCTCCCTCCACCTGGCATTTCCCATCCCCCGACAATATGTCCCTTGCGTCCGACCAAAAGTGTGGTTGAACGTCTCTGTAAGGATGTGAAACCCCGCATCTTCAGAGGGATCCACAGATCGATTGGCGTGTCCTGGGGAAGTTGGGAGGCGAACTCCTGAAGCGACTAACCCTTCTCCACCATAGTCGCCTATGAAAAAAACATGGATTATTAATAGAAAACAATTTGAAATCATTAGTATAAATCTTTAATGCATAAGAAATTACTTGCAAGAAGTAACTCGGTCAACTCATCTCAGGCCGAACATAAACGTTAGCAAAGACATCGATCTCCGGGAATTTTGAACCCTCCTGAAATAGAAAAGATAAGGAAAATGTTAGTACGAAAACAAACAAAAAACATTATTAGCGACATTTTAAAATTGGAAATAAAAACTGTAATATATACCTTCTGCCACACCTACATCCTATATGAGAAAGGCCTTAAACCCGAATGGTGGAAAAGAGTCTTCTTCTCCCGATTGCCCTTGTTCGCCTTCGCCTTCTTCTGTTATACACAAAATAAACATATTAGTCGTAATATTTAAAGAACATAAAAAATTTAAAAAAATCATAATAAACATTAGTAAAATTTTTAAAAAGTAACATGAAAGAAGTCCTAATTAAAAACGCACCACATAGCCCGGCTCCTGAAAATGACCGCAAAGTCAATCCCAATTATCTTGTCGGTCTTCGAGCTCGTTCGGGCAACCCTCCTCGAGAGCGACCTGCGGATCACTAAACATCTCGAAATACTGGTGCAAGTCACTCTTCCACAACTTGTAGCGTTCGGAGTATAGCCGATTGAGGTACGTCAACATGTCCTCGTTGATGTCATCCAAATTGTAGTTTGTCTACATGTAACAAATATTATGAAAGTATTATTAATAAAAGACATTAATAAATATAAATATATAAATTTTAGATGAAAAGCATTAAAAAGGCAAAAATACTTACTAACAAATGATTGCGCACCGTGTTCTTCACCTTCTCTGGCATCGCCTTCCAAGACTTCCACTGCATAGGGCAAAAGGTCCGCATGACGTGCCCAATGTCATGGGCCAATGCACTATGCTACTCCGTCGTTGGTGTTGTCCGATGTCGCTCATCATATCCGATTGTGATACGATCATTGGTCACCCGGGTGACCTTCGCCGTCTTCAATTGCCGACAAGGTCCCCAGGTGTTTTTCTTGGCTGCAAAGAAATGAAAAATTAACGTTAACCCAAATCTAATAACAAATCATACTAAAATTTCTGCATAACCTCCATATAATGAAAACTTTTCCCAAAACCCTAAAAATAACATAAACAATATACATATCCAACACAATGATCACAACAGTTTAATAATAGGTTCGGAACGATGACAACAATAAACAATATATATATATATATATGATAACTTTTTAATCCTTAAATGACATAACTTAACAAACTGAACCTAAAATAACAAAACTAAGTTAACATGGGAATGAGGTAGTAAATTAGGATAGTATACCTAGCTGTGTACCGGAGGCATTGGTTGTGGATCCCGTTGGCAACATCTGGTATGGAGTGCGGGGGCACCGGTAAGCACGTCGGGCGCTAACAGGTAGCACCACCGAAGAAGTCGAATATGCCGGTGCCAGTAGGACTGGAGGACCAATTGGGTCAACCGGATTCATTGACCTATGGTCCATCTCTGCCGAAGCAATGGCGGCAGTAGTAGGTGTAGTCGTCGATCAAGGTGTAAAACTCATCGCCTTCCGGGTTCTAATGAGCTATTACATCTACAAAATTGGAAATAAATTTGTTAGATTACAAAGATTTAAATTACCGTACACATGCATAATAATTTCTACTTAAATTTAAAACGAAATTTAAAAACCCTAATTCTAAACCCAATTCAAGTTTGGCAGAAACAAAACTTTAAACTGATCTACTATACACAAATAATCAATGTCATATAGGATCAGTGGTGGATCAAAGATTTTAACTTAGGATGGTCCCAATATAAAAGCTCCAAATAAAAAAAAAACAAGTGCTAATTGCCTGGTCTATAAGACTATAAAACTCCATGTGCCTCTATCCATTTGAACTGTAGAACAGTTAAAATTTGAGTAAAAATTGCAACTAGGCTGAAAGCATGCTATTCATATGCAGCATCAGTAGGTGTAGCATCATTGATGCACCATCAGTAGGTGCAGCATCATAACAGGATGGCAAAATTATTTAATGGACAGATTCAAAGAGAGTACAAACTACAAACCTTTTCGACCAAGAAGAAGAGGACCAGCGGCTAGCCTCCAGAGTCCAGACCAGAGCTTTACACGGAGAAAAAATGTAGATTTTCACCAAAGATGTCGTCGACTCGTCGCCCCGCCCGTCGGTGCAATAGTGAACAGAAACTAAAGTGCAGCAAAGAGTTGATCGATGCCGTAAGGAATAGAAGCGGGCCGAGCGGCAGACGATTAGATATTATTGGTAAAGTGAAGGTTCTGAATGCTGAATAAGTTGATTGCTCTATCGTGTGAGGGTTCTCATGTGACTCGTGAGTGAGGTTTTAAATTTTTTTAATGACTTGGCTCAAACCGAAGTCGTTTTGGACAAGTCATTTTGCAAAAAAATTGGCTTTCTTCTTTCTCCTCATGAAATGCACAACCTAATTGAGTTAATCTATTCAATTATTTAAAAACTCAAACAGGAATTAAAGCCTAATTGAGTCCAAATAAATAACTTATAGAAAAAAAAACCTTAAATTTAAATAGTGTCCTCAAAAACAAAAATTTAAAACTACTATTTCGATGGTGCTCCACTCTGCTTAACGTCATAGCGCCACCGGTTGTAACCTCCCTCCAACGCCGCCTCCATCAACTTCATCAACTCTTTGTTCGTATCATCATCAAGAGTATACTTACAATGTTACACATATATGCAAATAATTCATTCCAACATATAACAAAAAAAATTCACAAAATTAATTATTGATCCATCAACAGCATAATTACTAATAATTCATCCATCACCACCTTCTTGATACAATCGTGCACATATTTCCTAGAACGCCACTCAGCAGTAGAACAATTATTCACCATGGCTACAACAATTGCATGTGCGAACTCCACATGTTGTCTCAAATCATACGGGTTGGTGATGGATAGCCAGTCAAGCATATATAGAATTTTAGTTGACTAGTGTTGATGACTAGCCAGTCAAGCGTATATAGAATTTTAATTCCAGGATATTTCACTTGGAACCAATTTCATGCTTGAACGTGTGTATTGTGTAAACTCTTCACTATTAATAAGAACTCATCTACCCTCTATATCTTTACATATTATCCTCACTAGGTGACGGGAATAACTTTGTGAAGGTGACAAACTTGACACCATACGTCGTTCCATAGTCTCACTTATTTTGTGCATCAACATTATTTGTAAATAGTCTCTTACAAGCAATTGAGCCCGCGTGTGCCATCAGTTTAAAATTGTGTTAAACAGGTGGAATATATTAAAATCTATTAGAATCCTTATGTTCAACAAAGAATTAAAAATAGGTGTTTATAATACGTAGCAAAAGTTTTAAAAATATGTACAATACAATCCTCGACCAATTCAAGCGTACACTTTTTCTTTTCTTCTATCAAAATTGTCATGTAACCCAAAGTCATATGCAAAGTCAGCTAACTGAAAACATTTGTGTTCAGTTGTGTAAAAAGTTGATCACGCTTTAATTGAAAAAATAATCGTTAATACAATTAGGAAAGAAGGGAAAGATGATTCTCATGAGGAGTTAGAAATATTTTGACTTCAACAAGAAGATATTGACAAGGTTTTACATACGTACCTGCAAGCTCAAAGCTGTAGTATTATCTCCAAAAAAAATAATAAATAAATAAAATAAAATTATTCCATCTTAAAATTTTATTTGTGGCGTAGCTTATTATTGTCCTTATTAACAAAGGAAAACTAATAAAAAGTGCTTAAAAACTTTGAGCTTTAACGATAACGACAAAATAAAAGGTAAATTGAATAGTACAAGGATTGACTTTTTAGTGTAAAATTGTGGTTTTTTGTTAAAGTGAACAGTACCAGGAGTTTTTCGTTAAAGTTCCCTATTAACAATTACTACTATGTCGAACTGGGTTTCCTTACAACAGGACCTATTAAAATGATAACTTATTACAATGTGAAATTTATTCCTAAACCCACACATGGACTAAAACTTTTTATGACTACAAATAAGTTATTCGTTTATAGAGAGAGGTTTTATTGTAGCATTCACAGCACTTATAGCTTTTTATTGAATTATTGAATCTCAAAGAATGTTTACATTATTGCAAGGAAATACAAATGCATAAGGAATTGGAATATAAATACATAAAAAAATAAAAAAATTATCCACTTAAATGTTTATAATGAACTGTAGCTTTCTTTGAATTTATTCTTCTTAAGAAAATTTTTGAACCAGTGTGCTGAGAGTTTTGGGTATCTTTTCAGGCCATCTTTATAATCCACGTAGTTTAAACCAAATCGGACAGTGTATCCGGCAGTCCATTCAAAGTCGTCTAACAATGTCCATGCAAAGTATCCCTTCACTTTCGCGCCATTTCTGCACACACACACACAAATGTACAAATTGGTTAGGTCAATATAATGATTAAATAACCATAACATAAGAAGGCTAGGCAGTATATAGCCTTAATCATTTTTTTAATAACTACTTACTTGATCGCCGCTTGAAGGTAACACAGGTGACGATAGTAGTAGTCAATTCTACTGGTATCATGAAGGGCCTCTTCAAGTGATAGTTCTGGATTATTCAACTCTGATACACCTATGTACATATTATTACACAAAAAAATTAAATTTAGTTTCTTCCTCTAAAACTAAAAGAAAACGTGTAGTTTCATTTTACACCACTATAAATATGTGAAACTTTTGCAATTAATCAAGGCTTAAAAGTTTGTATTACATACCATTCTCAGTAATATAAATGAGTGGATCATTATATTTTTCCTTTGTGTAAAGCACAAGATCGTGAATTCCTTTTGGATATACATATAACCAATCAGAAGCAGCCTGCAACACCATTTGAAGATAATACATAAATATTGGGGAAAAAAAAAACTACTCCTCCAAATGCAAATACCTCAAAATGATAAATTTGATATTTACCTGTGGACCAATGAGTACTCCATTAAGCTCAGCTGCCACAATATTTAAAAACATTAGAATACAATTGGTGTAAATATTAGAATATAATTAAAGTAATTAAGAAGTTAAACTAGGCAAAGAAGTACAAAGAACTTAAGCTATTCAAACTAAGTTTCCTTTTGCACTCACTTGTAAGATCAGCTCGAGAATCTGTTACGTAGCTTGCCGGTAGTGAATTGTTGTTGGGTGCACTACTTGTGTATCTAGCAGTATAATAATTTATTCCAAGAAAATCAAATGATCCGTTTAGCAACTTGGATTGTTCTTTTGTGAATTTGGGCAATCTTTTCCCAACAATTGATCGCATGGTGTGTGGATAGTCACCACTTGTTAATGGGTCCAAAAACCTTCAAAACATGACAATTCCGGATATTAGCCTAATTATATTATTATATATAAAGAGTACTGCTAGCTAGGTAGTATCAATGTTTCAATTCATAAGTAAACATGTAATTGGGTTGATATATAATTTAATAAGACACTTGCCATCCAAACATAAAATCCAAAGATCGTAAGGCAGCATCTTTATCTTGCTTTGAATCCGAAGCAGGCTCATACCAGTCTGACACCAATGTTATCCCTATCAAGCCTTTTTGAGTTGCCTACACAAAAATACGAATTTTGGTTGAACAAATAGGAGCTATGGAAAAAGATACAACCTTTAGATTATCTCACTACAGAGAGTATTCCCTCTTGTATTACAACTCAATAATAATGATTCATATAGAATTCTCAATTAGGAGCCAATAATCTGACCCCAAAAAAAAAAGAACAAAAGTTATTGAACCTGATATCTATTCTTGTACAATTCTACAGCTGCTCCATGAGCAAGAAGAAGGTGGTGTGCCACCAAGTATGGTTCAATGGCTGAATCTCCACCGGTGCAGTTTAGGTTTTGCCAAGAAGAGCAGCGTCCCGGTACTTGAGTACCAACAGCATAACCCATGTAACTAAAAGTATATGGCTCATTTTCCGTGAACCAGTGCTTGACTCGATCACCAAATTCCTTATAACAAAGTTCCGCATAGTCTTTAAAATGATCGCTGTAGATACACATTTATGTTACGAATATCAGTATTCATTTTATCAAATTATCACTGAGAGAATAAATTTTGTTCACTTACACAATACGAGGGCTTAAGAAACCACCATATTCATCTTCTAAAGCTTGGGGAACATCCCCATGAAAGAGTGTCACAAATGGCTTTAATCCTATATATACATGATCAGTAAAATCAAATTAAAAGTCTGATTGAATGATGTTCTAAAAATTCATGTAATAATTGTTTAAGGTAGGATGATTAACCATTGCGTAGGAGTTCATCGATGAGATTGTCGTAATAATCAATTCCTTTTCTGTTAACGCCACCACTTAACGTTCCATCTAATTAGAACAAAAATAACAAGAAAAATAAGGGTTATACACTAGATAACTCGATCACATTAATTTAGTTAAAAGTATATAAAGAGAATAATTTTCTCGTAGGACAAATAATTCTTATGCACAATATATATTGACATTGGTCCCAACCAAATATGAGGATGTGGAGCAACTTACTTGGTAATAATCTGGACCATGAAATAGAGAATCGGTAAGCATCCAACTCCATATCCTTCATAATCCCCACATCTTCCTAGAATGACAAAAGGATATATATCATAATAAGAAAAAAGTTTAAATTAAATATTGAGGATCTCATTATATTGTGCTTTTTATAAAGGCTCCAATTTAATATGTTAACATGTGCCCTTCAAGTATAAACGATCAAGATAATAAAGTTATGAGATTCTAGACCTTATAGCGGTGATATTGATCAATAGCAACGTCTCCGTTACTGCCATCAGCGATTTTTTCTGCACTTATTCAAAAACATAATGGTGAAATCCATATCGTATGCAAAGTACTTCATGTGCGTGCGTATTGATGAAGTATATACATATATTGTACATATCACATGACCACGTACTATTTGTCTCCCAACAAAGTGCATGGTTATCAGAGGGGTTGGAGTTTTGTTAGGTATACTTGTCCTCATGAAGAAAAGAATGAGGTGCTAATTACACACCTTTGAAATGAAGTTGCTAAAGTTTTCATATTACCAATTGATTAAATCACAGACCTGGATGTTTGTGGGTGTAGGTATCCCATATGCTTGGTCCTCTTCCATCTTCTTTTACTGCACCTTCATACTGAAATATACATACATGCATATTCGTAAGTGTACTACCACACACGCAAGGAAGATGTCAACATTATAATTCATGCATGGATGCTAACTGCATGTATAAAATGTACCAATAAAATGGTAAATAATCCCAGAAGATATATATATATAATACATATATATATTGACCTGATAAGATGCAGAACCTGTGCCAAATATGAACCCTGGTTCAAAACTGTTGCGATTGAGGAATTCGCAATAAACAGGTGGATCCGTATTAGCAGCTTTGCTATTTGTCGATGCAAAGCCAATGAGTAGCAGCACACCAAAGAGCAAAGATCTTGAATATTTCATTGCCATAACTTGGGAATTTTGATATCGATCGAGATAATTAAGTTGTCTCTTCCTGGAATATTGCATGGGGTTTATATAGAGGAAGGGAGGAAGGGATATGGTGTCTACGTACCTGCTCATGAGAATAGTAAAGGGTTAAAATTCGTAAACAAATTGAATTTTGAAGTCCTAGTTTAAAGACCAGGTCATGGTCTGCAGTTTAAAAGAAAGCACGTTTACCTGCGTTTTCCAACACGAGAAAAATATTATCTGCGTTCATTTATCTGGATTTTTATATTATGTCTGCGAACTGTTGAAGCCATGACTTCTGAAGGTCAATATGGACGATCAGTGATGAGATTTTTCGCATGCGCCAGGCTCCAGCTACAGTGACTTGTTCAAACAGTAGAAAATTATTTGACCCATAGAAATTTATGACCCGAATTCTTTACGTAAGTACATAACCGATAAGGTTGAAGAATTTAATCTTTGAATTAAATCCTGATCTTTTTCTTGTTAGAGTTTTAATATTGAAAGCGTCCTGTTATCAAGGGTACGATGCATGGACACGGGAGAAAACCTATGTATCCCGTATCGGACACTCTGAGGATACGGATACGCGAAGGATACGTGTGGATACACGCCCGATACGTATCGGAATGAAGAGATACGTATCGAACTGATAAGATACGCGTATCGTATTGTCCAGATACAAGTATCCTACATTTCGGATACGTTTGATACTAAAATAGGAGGATAATCAGAAGAAAAATAAAAAATAATCACAATAAATCCGCAGAATCGTGATTGATCGAAGTTAGGTAACTGAAATCACTCTAAAATCGGAGGATAATTAGAAGAAAAAAAAATTGGATTTATCTCCCGAACCTCAGAATCAGAAATCACTCTACTTGGGAGACTTTCACGAATCAGACCGTCGTCTCTATCTTCTCCGTCTGCAACTGCTCCGTCATCTTCTTCGTCTCTGTCTGCAACTCCTGGTGAGTGAGTGGGGAGCTTTCGTTTTCAGTTTCACTTTGTTTATAGTTAAACTGTGAAATCGAAACCCATCTCTGAAACAGTGAAACCGAAAGTCTGAAACTGAAAGCTTAATCTGATATAAAGCCTTTTGCAGTTTTGCTTTTCGAAAGTTGAAAAACTAATATAATATGTATATCACTACCCATAACCCGACACGAAATTAACAGGTATTCGGGTCGACACGATAACGAAACGGGTCATTATCGGGTAACCCGATAAGCACCTGTTAAAATAACGGGTTGGTTCGGGTATACACGTGGGTAACACGATACACGATAAGCAAAATATTAATTTAATAATTTTATAACCCTAAAAAAAATACTATAATAATTATATTTATTAATTTAACAATTTTATACCACTAAAAACTATAATAATTATATATATATATATATATATATATATATATATTAAATTAACTATAATAATTATAATAATTATATATACTACAATAAGTATACCCCAAAAATATTAACTATAATAGTTATATATATATATATATATATATATATTAAATTTTATACCCCTGAAAACTATAATAATTATACATACAAAATAAATAGATTTAAATCTACTTAATAAATAAATAAATATATATACACACACACACACACCATTGAAATGGGATACGAATTGTACAAAACTAATTTCAACGATCCAACCGTCAAACTTGTTTGTATATGTTTCGAGATCACATCAGCAAAAAATTACAAAAAAAAACATTCACAGATCAAGTAACGAGATAAAACTTTCCGACGGTTATAAACGAAAAATCACGATTTAACGGTTATTTTATCTCCGATTTTAATGATTTTTTACAGCTACACTCCTTGACCCTATATGAATACAATGAATGAATTCGATCTTCAATTTAAAATATTTACACTAGTGGATACCACAAAATCTTATGTTATACTTGATGAAAGTATGAATAAACTCTGAAGTGTTAGTGAATCTATTGTTTTGATGGGATACGCATTCTACGAAACTAGTTTCAACGATCCAACCGTCAAACATGTTTGTATATACTTCGAGATCACATGCGCCAAAAATTGCAAAAAACAAACATTCAAAGATCATGTAACGAGACAAAACGTTTAGACATTTATAAACGGAAAATCACGATTTAACGGTTGTTTTAACTCCAATTGTGATAATTTTTTACAGCTACACTCCTTGACCCTATATGAATACAATGAATAAATTCGATCTTCAATTTAAAATATTTACACTAGTGGATACCACAAAATCTTATGTTATACTTAATGAAAATATGAATAAACTCTTAAGTATTAGTGAATCTATTGTTTTGATGAGATACGCATTTTACGAAACTAGTTTCAACGATCTAACCATCAAACTTGTTTGTATATACTTCGAGATCACATACGTCAAAAATTGCAAAAAACAAACATTCAGAGATCAACTAACGAGACAAAACTTTTCGACGGTTATAAACGAAAAATCACGATTTAACGGTTATTTTAACTCCGATTTTGATGATTTTTTACATCTACAATCCTTGACCCTATATGAATACAATGAATGAATTCGATCTTCAATTTAAAATATTTACACTAGTGGATACCACAAAATCTTATGTTATACTTGATGAAAGTATGAATAAACTCTTAAGTGTTAGTGAATCTATTATTTTGATGGGATACGCATTCTACGAAACTAGTTTCAACGATCTAACCATCAAACATGTTTGTATATACTTCAAGATCGCATACACCAAAAATTGTAAAAAAACAAATATTCAGAGATCAAGTAACAGGACAAAACTTTTTTACGGTTATAAACGAAAAATCACGATTTAACGGTTATTTGAACTCCGATTTTGATGATTTTTTACATCTACAATCCTTGACCCTATATGAATACAATGAATGAATTCGATCTTCAATTTAAAATATTTACACTAGTGGATACCACAAAATCTTATGTTATACTTGATGAAAGTATGAATAAACTCTTAAGTGTTAGTGAATCTATTATTTTGATGGGATACGCATTCTACGAAACTAGTTTCAACGATCTAACCGTCAAACATGTTTGTATATACTTCAAGATCGCATACACCAAAAATTGTAAAACAACAAATATTCAGAGATCAAGTAACATGACAAAACTATTTTACGGTTATAAACGAAAAATCACGATTTAACGGTTATTTGAACTCCGATTTTGATGATTTTTTACATCAACACTTCTTGACCCTATATGAATACAATGAATGAATTCGATCTTCAATTTAAAATATTTACACTAGTAGATACCACAAAATCTTATGTTATACTTGATGAAAGTATGAATAAACTCTTAAGTATTAGTGAATCTATTGTTTTGATGAGATACGCATTTTGTGAAACTAGTTTCAACGATCCAACCATCAAACTTGTTTGTATGTGCTTCGAGATCACATATGCCAAAAATTGCAAAAAAACAAACATTCAGAGATCAAGTAAAAGGACAAAACTTTTCGACGGTTATAAACAAAAATTACGATTTAAAGGTTATTTTAATTTGATTTTGATGATTTTTACAGCTACACTCCTTGACCCTATATGAATACAATGAATGAATTCGATCTTCAATTTAAAATATTTACACTAGTGGATATCATAAAATCTTATGTTATAATTAATGAAAGTAAGAATAAACTTTTAAGTGTTAGTTAATCTATTGTTTTGATGAGATACGCATTCTACGAAACTAGTTTCAACGATCTAACCATCATACTTGTTTGTATATGGTTCGAGATCGCATACGCCAAAAATTGCAAAAAACAAACATTCAAAGATTAAGTAACGGGACAAAACTTTTCGAAGGTTATAAACGAAAAATCACAATTTAATGGTTATTTTAACTCCGATTTTGATGATTTTTTACAACTACACTCCGTGACCCTATATGAATACAATGATTGAATTCGATCTTCAATTTAAAATATTTACACTAGTGGATACCACAAAATCTTATGTTATACTTAATGAAAGTACGAATAAACACACTAGTGGGTCACTTTCATTAAGCTTTGAGTTTCATTTGCGAAAAGTATATAGAATTATATGAAAAATGTGAATCGAATTGCCATGCATGAAATGATATGAATTGATATATGATGCATATGTATGAATTGGTGCGGCGGACGCACAGGTGAGTATTTAAATACTGTTATGATGATGTTGATATATATTGAGCTCAAATCCTGCACCATGGTTTAGTGCTTATAGTATTCACCGCATCGCACGCTCGCCTTGGATCCAAGTAGATGCTAGTCGTACAGTCCACGCGGAGTGGGTGCGACGGGCCAGTCTCAGAGAGTTAGTGAGATTCCGACTGGTGGGTGACCTTAGATTATGTGCACAGATGATTGATGAGAAAGCACTAGAGCGTAATATTAACCATTGAGTCGTACAAACTACATTAGGTGGTTCCGACTTATGTGCAGAAGGCCGGACAGGTCACAGAGGTGACTCCGGCAGAGTGAGAGTGATAGATTTTGAGCTCTAGGTTCAACCGTACAGGGCTATTAGAGGGCCTCCGGTTGATTACTTTCTTGCACCTGATATGATTATTGTTGATGCATCCATACTTAACTGTTGAATTAGACATGGCATGGCATGATTGATAAAGAAAAATGTTGAGATAGTAAAAAATGAAGTTTTGAGAATATATGTATATTTATATTTTACATTTCTGGGAAAGTATACAAGTTTTACGGAGAGGGGTTACAACGTTTTGAGAAATGTTTGGATTTGGAAAAGAATTGTTTTACTGACCCACTCAATTTTGGTTTTGCGCCCCTCCAGGTTCAGGAATCACAAAGGTGTGGTGACTACGAGGAATTCGACGGTGTTCTGACAGATTGGACAAAATTAGGACTCACCTTCGGGTGTATCAACTTATAAATTGTATAATTAAAGCTTCCGTACTGTGCAAATGGTTACGTCACTCTCACGTGACAGCCAGCATGCCCTCCTTCGGGACGGGGTGTGTCAGTTGGTATCAGAGCATGGTTGCAATCTTGTACATCTTGAGAAGTTATAGTGAATTCTGTCAGAACTACACCGCCTCGTAGCAAGCCACGTAGTTAGAGGAACTTAGTCTCCCTGATTTAGCGGTTTAGGGGGAAACTATTACTATGGTGATTCAGTCTATTGTCTAAAGGGACATTTTAAGATGGGTAATGAGTTGAACTTGAATCACTTAAGAGAAATGATGAACCTGAGGGAACAAAGTGACGGATTAACCAATTGGAAAAGATGTTTCGGATTATGCAAGTTAAAGGAAATTTCCTTCTGACAGGTGGGTCGAGACGACTACCTGGTTTGAGTTATAAACGTGTATCCTGATGGAAGCAGGAGTATTAATTGTTGTCACCAGAGGAAGCAGCCGATTTAAAATTGTTTAAGGAAAAGTTTATTCCTCCGGCATTGATCGATGGTAGTAAACAAGAGTTTGCAAATGTGAATCAAGGAAGTTGACGACAAATGAGTATTATAGAAAGTTTTCAGACTAGCCTCGTTTCCATCCAGATATTATTGTTAATTTGGTTGAGGTGTTATGTTGTTTATGCTGGATAGTAAGAAAAAGCGGCGTTCTTTGAGTGACCACTATCCATTGTATTTATTACCAGGAGTATACGAGATATTGTTGAGCCTTGAGGACTCTGAGAACATGATCAACGAGAGTAAAGAGGAATAAGAAAAGAATGGGAATCAAAAGAAGACGATAAAGTTAATGATTCGTTATATCAAGAATATCGAAGGATTCAGAGCTTCAAAAGAAGTGAAGCTAGAGCTATGTCTTCCAGCTGAGGTTTTAATGCTACTGGTCAAAGTCAAAGTGATAGATTTACTGGTAATTCCAGATTTTAGAGATAAGGTGTCTCGAGTAAGAGAAATGTACCTTTGTGCCGTAGGTACAACATTAAACACTTTGGGAAGTGTGAAATCAAGGAATGTGTTTATGTGGACAGATGGGACATAGAATTATGAATCGTCCCTAAAATCAGTTGTACCCAACAGTTTTCTATGACATCGTAGTATCGATTCAGCAGGTTTATGAACTTAGTGGTTTGGTCGGATTGACCGTGGGTACAGAGAGATTTGATGAGTTAAATGTTCAGCCGTACAGGCCACAAGAGGTGGATCCGGCTGATATATATATATATTTTTTTTATTATGTATGATATTGCTTAGAAAGTAGTAATTAAACGCGGTTGAGACGAGTGTATGCATTTTGCATTGAGTGACAAAATAGTAATATTATATCTTTGAGAGTTGTTGCTTACTTATCGAGACAACGATGATTTATCAGTATTGCGGGCTGCAGACCGTAATATTAATAACTCATTCGTGGATTCGTTAAGCAAGCAACCTGGTAGATTATTTTATGTTAGTATTGTACTTATTTAGAATGCTTAATAATAATAGAATATATATTGTATCAGTTAATTCTGTTCCATTAGATTGGTTGGTTATAATTGTGACAAGACGGAATGTTACGGGAAACCAGTACTTTCCATCGATCTGGATGACCAGAGATTACTTTTGTAAGTATGCAAAGTGGATTGAGTCAGGCCGTTATTTATGCTGTGAGAGCAAAGAGATTGTTTTCGAAAGGCTGCCAAAAATACTTAGCTCATGTGATGCTAAATGATGTTGCTCGGAGTAGTGTGAAGGATGTTAAAGGGGTTAGACTTTTCTTGATGTCTTCCCTGAGAAATTACCTGAATTGCCTTCAGGCAGAGATGTGGAGTTCACTATTGAATTGGTGCCAGGTACAAATTTTATGATAGAGATCAGTTCATGATGAGTTAAGAAAATTGGAAATTTAGTTGAAAGCATTGGTTGACAAAAATTTCATTCAACCTAGTACAACACTTTTGAGGAGCCCCAGTTCGTTGATGAGAAAGAAAATGGACTTTAAAGACTATTCATTGATTATAGATAATGGAATCGGGTAACGAATGAGAACCGTTATCCATTGTGGTGTACTGATGTTTATTTGATCAGCTCAGAGGTGCTTGTGTACTTTCAAAGATTGATTTGAGGTCTGGTTATTACCAATTAAAGATTATGAATGACGTTGTTCCTAAGATTGTTTTCTGGACTCGTTATGGTCTTTATGAACTTTGGTGATGCTATACGGATACTCATGCTGTTTTATGAGTTGATGGATGAAGTATTCCAGGAATGCCTTGATAGATTGATATCATTTTTCATTGACGATATTCTGGTATACTCTAAGCCTAGAGCAGAGCATGTTAGATATTTTAAGTTGATGTTACAAAGTTTGAGGGAACGTCGGTTGTATGCTAAGTAGCAAATGCTAAAGTTAGATGAATCAGGTGGCATTCTGAGATTTGTTATATATTCTTAAGGTATTCAAGTGAATCCTTAAAAGATAGCAGAAATTGAGGAATTGGAACAACCATGAGTTGTAATTGAGATTCGGAATTTCTTAGCTTACCAGGCTATCTTGGATGGTTGTGAAAGATTTTTCAGTCATTGCTTTGTCATTGATGAGACTGTTGAGAAAAGAGGTTATGTATGAGTGGGAAGGAAATTGTGAGCAAAGGATTCAACAACTGGAGTATTTCCTCACTCATGCACGTATTTTAGTATTCCTAGAAGATAGCGGTAATTATTGATTTATGGTGATATTACATTAAACGTTCTTGGATGTGTATTGATACAAATGTTAGGGTGATGGCATATGTTTCATGACAAATGGAACCTCATAAGATGAATTACCCTACTGGTGATTTGGAAGTCACGATTATCATCCTTGCTGTGAAGTTACGGAGACATTCTATGTTGATAAGAATGCAAGATTTTACAAATAAAAAAAGTCTTCAATATCCATTACTTGGAAGGATTTTGATATGAGGCAGCGAAGGTGAATTGTATTGCTTAATGAACATGATTGTACGATCAGGGTGATCGTAAAGTTTGTTCTAGCTGAAGCACTTGGTGAGAAGACTACAGTAAGATTAATGTCTGGCACGTTTGCCAAGAGTATCATCTTGTGGATTGAAAACCAACGGAATAAAAATTAAGAATGGAAGATCGAGAAGAAGTTATACTTGTTAAATTTCAAGTTAGGCATTTTTGGTAAGGTCGTACTCGAGACTCAAATGCTTGACGAAGAAATTTAAGAATTAACCAAGGCAAGGAAAGAAGGGGAAAAAGAAAGATTACAGGATTCGTGAATCGGATGGTATGTGAATACAAGCAAACGAAAAGTATGTGCCTAATGCTGTGGGTTTAAAGCAAGCAATTTTGGACGAAGTACACTGTTCAACTTCTGCAATATTCCGAAAGTAATAAGATTTATCATACCATTCGACATTTTTATTGGTCAGCAGATTGAGGCAGAAAGAAATAAACCTTGGATTGAGACAGCTATTTTCTGTTTCGCAGCGGAAATGGAAAAAGATTACTTTGGATTATGTGTACAAGCTTCCTTGTACACAAGATGGTTATGGTCGAATTTAAAGTAATAGTTGGTTAACGTAACAAGTTAGTACATTTACTCCAGTGTTGAGTAACAACCTTTCCCAGACAGTGCAACAGCACTTAATTGTTTTATGGATAGGAGAATTGGTTTACGGAACTGCTGAGTTTCTTAAGTATGTTGGTTGCGCAGTTTCCGAAATAACGCCATAAGGTCCATGAAATGTGTCATATGTGTCGATTTTTGCGGATTTGTGGATGGAATGCTTCTGGGTAAAGAAAGATTCAATCACGAAAGAGTTTTAGTAGACCCTGAGACTATGGATGAGTCTCCTCAAAGTATTCAGGTGATTAAGTTTAACCTGAAAGTAGCCAAGCATGGCAAAAGAGATTAACAGATGGATATGCCACTAATCAAGTGTATAACGTAGATGATTTATATCATTTAAGATTTCATCTTAGAAAAGAAATAGTGAGATTTGGAAAGAAAGACAAGATAAGTCTTAAACACATCAGACCGTTTTGATCACTAAAGGAATCGATGAAGTTGCATACAAGTTGTGATGTATTCAGAATTGGCTAAGGTGCATAATGTATTTTATATTTCGACGCATTGTCACCATGTTGTAGATTCGCCGCATATGATTCTGGTTCAACCTTGGAGATTAATCCGGATTCGACTTGATAAGCAACCAATGACGACTTTGGATTGGAAAAAGAAAGTATTGAGAATGACAGTATAAGTGGTAAAAGTTTTGTGAAGAAACCATTCAGTAGAAAATTATGTTGGAGAAAAAGAATAGGATGAGAGAGATTTACCCGAGGCTATTGTATGAGTATAGATGATTTAGTTGGTTGCTGGAATTTCGGGGACGAAATTCTATAAGGAGGGGAGATTGTCACAGCCCGTCCCGGAATTTTTAATTTCGAGGACATGAAATTACGAAAATGCCCCTAATACGTGACTAAGGTATAATTTTTACGTTCGTTATATCTAAGCTCCTAAAATTTGGTAAGTAGAGTGGAGACTTAGACTTAAATTTTATGTTAGAATTTGTAGTTGGGGATTGGGTAGGATCCCACACCCCTCAATTCTCTCCCTCTTTCCCGTACCTTGTCTCTCTCTCTCCTCTCTCACAATCTCTCATTCTCCGTCTCTCTCCCTCACTCTCGAACGTACGGACCACCACCATATAACCCTGAAACTTCATGGATCGAGGGTTTTGAAGGCACCATCGTGCTTGTGAGGACTCCACGAACTCAAAAACACCATTTTCAGGACAATCCAAGCTCATAGTGAGATTAGTGAGGTCCCAAGGAAGTTCGGAGTGCTTCGTTTGAAGGAATTGGACGTCGGGATCACGAGCTGCAAGTTTGGCCGGTTTTGCTTCGACTTTTCCGGTGAGATTTAGTTGTTTTTGAAGCTTAAAAGTAGTATATTGTGATTCTACATGTTTGGGGCTTCATTTTGATATATTATACGAAGAAAATGGGTGAGAAACGAAGGAGAACAAGGCATTTGAAAAATGCCCAGAATCCGGCCACCGGAGAAAAACCAGTCCGGCGAACTCGCGAGGAAGAAGGTGCGCGTGGGCGCGCGTGGACCCGTGCCTTCCTTGGCGCGTGGGGGCGCGTGCTACAGTAAAAAAATTATTTTAAAAATTTGTCGACGTCCATGACGTCGAGTAGATCAATGTGGTATATTCATATACCCAAATTGAGCACCGTATGAGAAAGTTATTAAGGATTGTTGGTTAGGTGTTCAAATAACGTTTTATAGTTTTTGCATTTAGGTGAAAATATGAATTGACGATCCGACCGTTGGATCATCACCAAACTTTGATACGTTGAAATACGTAATATTTGAGGATTATAGGAACTTACAGATTGGGAATCCGATTTACGGATCTTCCGGAATTGGAGTTGTAAGTTCATAAAATAGAATGTAAACCGTCACTTAGTTTTGTTAATTGACGGAGATCCGACCGTTGGATGGTGATGAAATTTTAGGATTTTGTCCTAGAGATATATTGTGGACCTCTGGAAGTTATGGATTTAAAATCTGAGTGGCAGATCTTCCGGATCGATCTACGTAGTGACGTATTTTATATAAGTTATATGTTCTATCGATATGAATTCTGAGGCTGGATTTGATTACTGTTCTAGGCGGCGATCGTCATGACGCCTTGATGTGTGGTGCTAGGGAGTTGTTGGACGAACTCCAGGTGAGTGGGCAGTTTTGTTTTCCGTATACATATATACTTGCCGTTTTCCCAGAAATTGAAAATGCATGAAATTATGCTTTAAATGAAAATGTATAAAAGTATATGAGATATATTAGTTGAAATGCCATGCATAGAAGTATGCGAAAAGTATATAGAATTATATGAAAAACGTGAATCGAATTGCCATGCATGAAATGATATGAATTGATATATGATGCATATGTATGAATTGGTGCGGCGGACGCACAGGTGAGTATTTAAATACTGTTATGATGATGTTGATATATATTGAGCTCAAATCCTGCACCATGGTTTAGTGCTTATAGTATTCACCGCATCGCACGCTCGCCTTGGATCCAAGTAGATGCTAGTCGTACAGTCCATGCGGAGTGGGTGCGACGGGCCAGTCTCAGAGAGTTAGTGAGATTCCGACTGGTGGGTGACCTTAGATTATGTGCACAGATGATTGATGAGAAAGCACTAGAGCGTAATATTAACCATTGAGTCGTACAGACTACATTAGGTGGTTCCGACTTATGTGCAGAAGGCCGGACAGGTCACAGAGGTGACTCCGGCAGAGTGAGAGTGATAGATTTTGAGCTCTAGGTTCAACCGTACAGGGCTATTAGAGGGCCTCCGGTTGATTACTTTCTTGCACCTGATATGATTATTGTTGATGCATCCATACTTAACTGTTGAATTAGACATGGCATGGCATGATTGATAAAGAAAAATGTTGAGATAGTAAAAAATGAAGTTTTGAGAATATATATGTATATTTATATTTTACATTTCTGGGAAAGTATACAAGTTTTACGGAGAGGGGTTACAACGTTTTGAGAAATGTTTGGATTTGGAAAATAATTGTTTTACTGACCCACTCAATTTTGGTTTTGCGCCCCTCCAGGTTCAGGAATCACAAAGGTGTGGTGACTACGAGGAATTCGACGGTGTTCTGACAGATTGGACAAAATTAGGACTCACCTTCGGGTGTATCAACTTATAAATTGTATAATTAAAGCTTCCGTACTGTGCAAATGGTTACGTCACTCTCACGTGACGGCCAGCATGCCCTCCTTCGGGACGGGGTGTGTCACAAACTCCTAATTTAAGTATAATTTTTTCATTGTAATTAGACACTTATTTATATAATATATAATAATTTACTTAAATCTGTCTAGTCCGCCTATGCCTCACCAAGGCGCTAGTGCCCAATCAGGTGTCCAACTAGCACCTAACTTTGTTGCTGTTGCGCCCGACGTTTCTTTTTTATTCCCTGGAAAACCAACAAAACAACGCCATTTAGATGTTTAATTAAAAATAAATAAATTATACCTCTTCAGTCTTCACTCGTTTCCCTTTTTTAAACTCCACAAATTAGAGCACACCATGTGGTATGACTGTGACATGTAGGATGTTACTTTCAATTCATGTGTTTCGAAGAGGTAATACGAATTTATAGTCCTAAGCCTTTCTAGAAATTAGTAGCAGGAAAACTATATTGCTAGCATACTCACTCCGGATTTCGGTTATTGTATGTGTTGTTATTCAGTTTTGGGAGTTTTTGGGTAGCAAATGGCTTAGCATTTTAGTGGGATACGTGAGGTATTTATAGGAGGGTGACCAGCCATACACCTTGTTCATGGGATTATTTTTGTTCCTTCTCAATCAGGTTCAAATTCACTGAAAATGTCATGGCAATTGCATTTTCAGCTTTCTAGTCCCATACACCTTCTCCATCAAATATAACATTGTTTGACCCAAAAACCTTCTTGATTGCTAAGTTACAAACTTTGTAACCCTTCACAACTTCGCATAACCAACAGAGATCTCTTTCACAAAAGTTTTATCCAGTTTTATCTCAGTTGTCCAGGAACATGATTGTAACAAATGCAGCCAAACACTGTGAGATGTTTTATTCTTGGCTTTCTACCACTAAATGCATCAAATGGATTCTTGTTCTGCAAAGCTTTAGTTGACATCTATTTAGAAGATATATTGCAGTGTTAGAAGCTTTTCCCCAAAAATCATAAGCTAGATTCTTATCAAGTAACATGCCTTTAGCTATTTCAATAAAGGTCATGTTCTTCCTCTCAGCAACACCATTTTGTTTAGGCGAATAAGCCACTGTCAGTTGCCTTTCAAGGCCTAGATCATCACAGAAGCTTTGAAATTCTAGAGAAGTATATTCTCCTCCTCAGTCACGTCTTGATTTTTTAATTTGAAAACCACTTTCAAGCTGAACCATAGCTTTAAAGCTTTTAAATACACATAATACGCCTGACTTAGGCTTTAAGAAATATAGTCAGCACATTCTGGTATGGTCATCAATAAATATCAGAAAGTGTCTATTTCCACCAAGTGTAGCGACCTGCATAGGACTACATACATCAGAGTGTATCAACTCCAATGACTTATTTGCTCTCCAAGTCATCTCCTTACTGAATGCCTCTCAGTGATGTTTTCCTACAATGCATCATTCATAGACAACATTTGATTTCTTCAATTTAGACAGGCATAATACCATTTCCTTATCAGCCAACATATGCAAACTCTAAAAATTCAAGTGACCAAATCTTTTGTGCCACTCTCAAGAGTCTTCTTCAGCTATTGCTTTCAATGCAGATGGCATTATATCCTTCATGATGAGAGGAAAACATATGTTTCCTGTCATTTGTACTGCGACCACATGTCTTTCAAGGCTTCTATCTTTAAATATTTCAACTTTATCATCTCTAAACAATAAGAAATATTCATGCTCTAACATTTGGCCTACACTTAGCAAGTTTTTATCTAAATCAGGAACAAGCATAACCTCTTTGATATGCCTTGTACTATTTTTGGTTTCAATCACCAAGGTTCCTTTTGCAACAGCTTGTAATATCTGTATGTTTCCCATCTTAAGCCATGTAGTGGCACTTAGTACTACAGTCTAGTGCTAGCCGCCTCCCCGATTAATGCCTAGGCATTTGAAAATTAAGAAAGGGTGTCTAGACCTGATGAGGCACCCACCTAGACTACCTAGGTACCTGCCTAACCCGTCCAAACTTGCCTAGGCACCCGCTTAGGTTGCGACTACTTAAACAGAAAATAGATAACTTTCATTTTCTATTTTACTTTTTTCAATTAATTGGAAGAGACTTGTTGAATAGTTAAATGAACACACATTACATGCTTGTTCCGCATGTTTTCATTATGTTCCAATACTTCATAATTATATGTCATTCTATTTTGTAGTTTATGATGAAATTATATATATTTTAAGTGCAAACGGGACACTTATTTACACGAAACATAATAGATTTACTTAAATCCACCTAGTCTGCCTAGGCACCTAAACCGCCTAGCCGCCTAGGCGCTAGGCTCCAGCCCGACGCCCGACTAAAGCCTAGCGTTTTTTAGAACCTTGCTTGTCAGTGAGAGGTCTTAGATTTGATTCTCGCCAAAGGTGAATTTGAACCTCATTATTGTTAGCCCATTGTGAAGATAAGCACACCTCATCCCCCTTAGTGTATAGATAATATCGGTTGTTTAAAAAGAAAAAAGTCATGTAGTCACATTTCTGTCTTCATCAATCAACATTGATTCATGTAAAGTCATGTGATTGTTGTATCCATTATCTATATACCAGACATGTTCATTCTTGACAGTTGTTGCGGAATCGCAAGCAAAGAACATACTAGTGCCTTTTCCCCCCTCCTTGACATAATGAACCTGTTTGACCATTTTACTCCTACAATCTTTGGCAATATGCCCAAACGTATCACATTTGTGACACTTTGGATTTAAACCAGCATTCACCAAATTGTAAATTTGCACAAATCTTGCAATCTCCTTTACTACCATAGTTCTTTACAATCACATTTGGCTTCTCATTTTGTTTCACATAGTGTTTCTTCTACTACTTATTCTTCCAAGGCTTATTGCCTTTATAACCACCAACTTGTGAGTTCTGTTTTGGTTGAATACTTAGGCTACTAAATGCTCTTTCATTCACCTCTCCATCTTCAGCATGTCTCATTCATCTTTGCTCAAAACCTTTGGGTGTTGTTGTAGACTCAGTTGGATCAATCTCACTGATTTTCTTTGTACCCTCAATAAAAGATACAATAGTAACCTAAGTAGGAGTGAGGCTAATGTACAACTTCTCTACCATAATTTTATTTAACAAATCCTCTCCGTGCATTTTCATTTGACTCACCAAAGCAAACTATCTAGTCCAATAATCAAATAGAGATTCACCATTACTCATTCTAGCATTCTCAAAATCAAGACGAATACCTTGTAATTTCATTGCCATGACCTGATAATCGCCTTTGTATTCCTGCTTCAACACATCCCAAGCTTTGTTAAATGTCTCTTGATTCGCAATCCTGAAAAAAATTCCGTCACTCACTGTACTTTGAATTAACCTCAGGGCTTTTGCATCTCTGGAAATAAGATCCTGAGCAACAATCAGCTACTTCTCAACCATTTGCTTCTCATCTGAGGGAAGTTCATAGCCATTTTCAGCACAACCCAAGAGATTGTGAGACTTGAAGATAGTCATCATTTGACACACAAAAATTCATAGTTAACACTATTGAAAATCAGAGCTTGAATATCAGCTCCAGATCCAGACATTTTGTTCTTCAATTTATTTGAGCTCTTGGTTGAAAGCTCAAAGAACATTTCTCAGATCATGCCCCTCATTCAATTCAAACCTAGCTCTAAGGCCATGTTAGTGTGTTTAGGGGTGATGAACTCGATTTCCAATAGGATTTAACTCATGAAATCACTGAGAATGTGATCGTCGAATTGTAGAGAAATGGAAGAAAGATGGTCACCAATGTAATCTCTCAAGAATATATCTACATTGGATTCTCTCTCTCTCTCTCTAAAATATGTTAAAAAGAAAGCATGAGGAGCGTGTGATATAGCTGTTTCTAGGCATCACACCTCAATAACAACGGCACACATGAGTTGCACATGATCAAATTAAATCAATTATAAAACAAGACATGTGGCACAATCTACACCATTTAGATGTTATAATCGTGACCATCCATTAGAAACTTTGCGAACTTAAACTTCAAAAAAAATCCTGAGATTTTTTTTTTTGGTCAAACGATAGATTTGTTAGATTAGATGTTAGATTAAGGAGCCGACAGGGTTTGAACTTGTTGGAAATATTTTTGATAAGGATGCTACTTCTCCTACAACAAATCACATAAAATAATGTTAGTATATCACAATTTTATCACCTCAATTTATTAAATAAAATAAACCAAATAAAATAAAATACTTAACTTCTGTAGGTAGAGAACGTTCTTCGTCGATCCTCAATTAGAACAAGATTTTAGGTTGAGGTGTGTAGTCACTGTCCTTAAGAGTAGATTTTGCCCCTCTAAGACAATGTCTCGGTGTAGCAGGTTATGGCGCCCTACCATCTAGGATACAACAACCTATAATCATCTTAAGCGTACACTCACAATACTTGGATCGTACGAACAACTTGATTTTCCTTTGGCATATGAGAGATGAAATTATAATAGCATTTGAGAGAATACAATAAATCAAGAGAGGAGAGGAAGGTGGGATTCCTTTAATTAGGTGAGGTTTGTAGGAAAGAAAATATTTGAAGTCCAATAGCAAAAGGAGTAGTCTAGGTAAAGATCAACATAATCATTACGGCATGAAGAGTTGTTTTTATATAGAACATGATAAAGGTAAACATGATCCTTGCGCAAAGGTCGTTAAAAAAGACCTCGTGCGACGAAGAAGTCCACATTCGTTGCGCGAAAGGTATACGGACAAAGGCTTTCGTCGCATGATATAAAAGGGTACAAGTGTTTTGTGATGAGAATTTCTGGAGACGTCTAAAATTCGTCTCGAAAATCTTTGCATGACGAAACATGTAACACGCGTGTGGTTTTACACGACGATAGGTATGCGTCGCGCAAGTGTAATTTTTAATAAAAAATAATAATAATAAATAGAATAAAAGGAATATTATTAAAAATATATATTTCATACAATTCAGAAGAAAAAAAAAACAAATTAATGAATAAAAAACAATTTTTTTATAATATAAATAAAAATGTACAAACAAATACAAAGTTTAAAAAGAAAGGGGGAACAAAAACTATGAAAAAAATAAGGAATAATCTATACGCAAGTCATTTAGAGGTGCTTGGTAATCTTGCTGCTAGAAGAAGGTGGGGTTAGGGACGAGGTCGAAGGTCGACAGGCCTGATTGCTGTGTATGCACGGTGTGGAGGGGCTCTGACGGTCGTGGTGCAAAAAAACTGGGGAGACGGATCCCGGAGGAACTAAGGGCTTGTACAAGCATTCACATTTAAGACATGTACGATGCAAGCTCATTCCTCATGCTAGTGACTTCCTGCGTCAAAGCCATAACCTCGCCCTTCGACTGCAAGGATGAAGATGCTCTACTCTCCCTCCACCTGGCATTTCCCATCCCCCGACAATATGTCCCTTGCGTCCGACCAAAAGTGTGGTTGAACGTCTCTGTAAGGATGTGAAACCCCGCATCTTCAGAGGGATCCACAGATGAAAAGCATTAAAAAGGCAAAAATACTTACTAACAAATGATTGCGCACCGTGTTCTTCACCTTCTCTGGCATCGCCTTCCAAGACTTCCACTGCATAGGGCAAAAGGTCCGCACGACGTGCCCAATGTCATGGGCCAATGCACTATGCTACTCCGTAGATGGTTTTGTCCGATGTCGCTCATCATATCCGATTGTGATACGATCATTGGTCACCCGGGTGACCTTCGCCGTCTTCAATTGCCGACAAGGTCCCCAGGTGTTTTTCTTGGCTGCAAAGAAATGAAAAATTAACGTTAACCCAAATCTAATAACAAATCATACTAAAATTTCTGCATAACCTCCATATAATGAAAACATTTCCCAAAACCCTAAAAATAACATAAACAATATACATATCCAACACAATGATCACAACAGTTTAATAATAGGTTCGGAACGATGACAACAATAAACAATATATATATATATGATAACTTTTTAATCCTTAAATGACATAACTTAACAAACTGAACCTAAAATAACAAAACTAAGTTAACATGGGAATGAGGTAGTAAATTAGGATAGTATACCTAGCTGTGTACCGGAGGCATTGGTTGTGGATCCCGTTGGCGACATCTGGTATGGAGTGCGGGGGCACCGGTAAGCACGTCGGGCGTTAACAGGTAGCACCACCGAAGAAGTCGAATATGCCGGTGCCAGTAGGACTGGAGGACCAACTGGGTCAACCGAATTCATTGACCTATGGTCCATCTCTGCCGAAGCAGTGGCGGCAGTAGTAGGTGTAGTCGTCGATCAAGGTGTAAAACTCATCACCTTCCGGGTTCTAATGAGCTATTACATCTACAAAATTGGAAATAAATTTGTTAGATTACAAAGATTTAAATTACCGTACACATGCATAATAATTTCTACTTAAATTTAAAACGAAATTTAAAAACCCTAATTCTAAACCCAATTCAAGTTTGGCAGAAACAAAACTTTAAACTGATCTACTATACACAAATAATCAATGTCATATAGGATCAGTGGTGGATCAAAAATTTTAACTTAGGATGGTCCCAATATAAAAGCTCCAAATAAAAAAAAAACAAGTGCTAATTGCCTGGTCTATAAGACTATAAAACTCCATGTGCCTCTATCCATTTGAACTGTAGAACAGTTAAAATTTGAGTAAAAATTGCAACTACGCTGAAAGCATGCTATTCATATGCAGCATTAGTAGGTGTAGCATCATTGATGCACCATCAGTAGGTGCAGCATCATAACAGGATGGCAAAATTATTTAATGGACAGATTCAAAGAGAGTACAAACTACAAACTACAGATTTAAATAGTGTCCTCAAAAACAAAAATTTAAAACTACCATTTCGATGGTGCTCCACTCTGCTTAACGTCATAGCGCCACCGGTTGTAACCTCCCTCCAACGCCGCCTCCATCAACTTCATCAACTCTTTGTTCGTATCATCATCAAGAGTATACTTACAATGTTACACATATATGCAAATAATTCATTCCAACATATAACAAAAAAAATTCACAAAATTAATTATTGATCCATCAACAACATAATTACTAATAATTCATCCATCACCACCTTCTTGATACAATCGTGCACATATTTCCTAGAACGCCACTCAGCAGTAGAACAATTATTCACCATGGCTACAACAATTGCATGTGCGAACTCCACATGTTGTCTCAAATCATACGGGTTGGTGATGGATAGCCAGTCAAGCATATATAGAATTTTAGTTGACTAGTGTTGATGATTAGCCAGTCAAGCGTATATAGAATTTTAATTCCAGGATATTTCACTTGGAACCAATTTCATGCTTGAACGTGTGTACTGTGTAAACTCTTCACTATTAATAAGAACTCATCTACCCTCTATATCTTTACATATTATCCTCACTAGGTGACGGGAATAACTTTGTGAAGGTGACAAACTTGACACCATACGTCGTTCCATAGTCTCACTTATTTTGTGCATCAACATTATTTGTAAATAGTCTCTTACAAGCAATTGAGCCCGCGTGTGCCATCAGTTTTAAAATTGTGTTAAACAGGTGGAATATATTAAAATCTATTAGAATCCTTATGTTCAACAAAGAATTAAAAATAGGTGTTTATAATACGTAGCAAAAGTTTTAAAAATATGTACAATACAATCCTCGACCAATTCAAGCGTACACTTTTTCTTTTCTTCTATCAAAATTGTCATGTAACCCAAAGTCATATGCAAAGTCAGCTAACTGAAAACATTTGTGTTCAGTTGTGTAAAAAGTTGATCACGCTTTAATTGAAAAAATAATCGTTAATACAATTAGGAAAGAAGGGAAAGATGATTCTCATGAGGAGTTAGAAATATTTTGACTTCAACAAGAAGATATTGACAAGGTTTTACATACGTACCTGCAAGCTCAAAGTTGTAGTATTATCTCCAAAAAAAATAATAAATAAATAAAATAAAATTATTCCATCTTAAAATTTTATTTGTGGCGTAGCTTATTATTGTCCTTATTAACAAAGGAAAACTAATAAAAAAGTGCTTAAAAACTTTGAGCTTTAACGATAACGACAAAATAAAAGGTAAAGTGAATAGTACAAAGATTGACTTTTTAGTGTAAAATTGTGGTTTTTTGTTAAAGTGAACAGTATCAGGAGTTTTTCGTTAAAGTTCCCTATTAACAATTACTACTATGTCGAACTGGGTTTCCTTACAATAGGACCTATTAAAATGATAACTTATTACAATGTGAAATTTATTCCTAAACCCAAACATGGACTAAAACTTTTTATGACTACAAATAAGTTATTCGTTTATAGAGAGAGGTTTTATTGTAGCATTCACAACACTTATAGCTTTTTATTGAATTATTGAATCTCAAAGAATGTTTACATTATTGCAAGGAAATACAAATGCATAAGGAATTGGAATATAAATACATAAAAAAATAAAAAAATTATCCACTTAAATGTTTATAATGAACTGTAGCTTTCTTTGAATTTATTCTTCTTAAGAAAATTTTTGAACCAGTGTGCTGAGAGTTTTGGGTATCTTTTCAGGCCATCTTTATAATCCACGTAGTTTAAACCAAATCGGACAGTGTATCCGGCAGTCCATTCAAAGTCGTCTAACAATGTCCATGCAAAGTATCCCTTCACTTTCGCGCCAAAGTTGATAGGAGCATATGCTCCCAAACAACTTTGAGTGGAGTCGTTCGAAAAGAAGTTTCTATGGCCCCATTGCTCATTTAACACTGCATCCGGGTGCCGATGGAGATACAGCGACCCTTGCTCACTTATCACTGTGCTCGGGCCACACAGCGCGCCACTTACGGGTAACGCCCTAGCTTTAGCGCGATTTTGTTCTGGATTCATTTTCATAAGGATTCGACGTGATCATGGAGTGCCGGCTGTCGACTACCTGACGCCCTCCCCCTCCTCCTTTATCCGGGCTTGGGACCGGCCATGTAAGACATAGGCGGAGTTAAGGAATTGAAATATAAATACAAAAAAAAAATAAAAAATTATCCACTTAAATGTTTATAATGAACTGTAGCTTTCTTTGAATTTATTCTTCTTAAGAAAATTTTTGAACCAATGTGCTGACAGTTTTGGGTATCTTTTCAGGCCATCTTTATAATCCACGTAGTTTAAACCAAATCGGACAGTGTATCCGGCAGTCCATTCAAAGTCGTCTAACAATGTCCATGCAAAGTATCCCTTTACTTTCGCGCCATTTCTGCACACACACACACAAATGTACAAATTGGTTAGGTCAATATAATGATTAAATAACCATAACATAAGAAGGCTAGGCAGTATATAGCCTTAATGATTTTGTTAATAACTACTTACTTGATCGCCGCTTGAAGGTAACACAGGTGACGATAGTAGTAGTCAATTCTACTAGTATCATGAAGGGCCTCTTCAAGTGATAGTTCTGGATTATTCAATTCTGATACACCTATGTACATATTATTACACAAAAAAATTAAATTTAGTTTCTTCCTCTAAAACTAAAAGAAAACGTGTAGTTTCATTTTACACCACTATAAATATGTGAAACTTTTGCAATTAATCAAGGCTTAAAAGTTTGTATTACATACCATTCTCAGTAATATAAATGAGTGGATCATTATATTTTTCCTTTGTGTAAAGCACAAGATCGTGAATTCCTTTTCGATATACATATAACCAATCTGAAGCAGCCTGCAACACCATTTGAAGATAATACATAAATATTGGGGAAAAAAAAAACTACTCCAAATGCAAATACCTCAAAATGATAAATTTGATATTTACCTGTGGACCAATGAGTACTCCATTAAGCTCAGCTGCCACAATATTTACAAACATTAGAATACAATTGGTGTAAATATTAGAATATAATTAAAGTAATTAAGAAGTTAAACTAGGCAAAGAAGTACAAAGAACTTAAGCTATTCAAACTAAGTTTCCTTTTGCACTCACTTGTAAGATCAGCTCGAGAATCTGTTACGTAGCTTGCCGGTAGTGAATTGTTGTTGGGTGCACTACTTGTGTATCTAGCAGTATAATAATTTATTCCAAGAAAATCAAATGATCCGTTTAGCAACTTGGATTGTTCTTTTGTGAATTTGGGCAATCTTTTCCCAACAATTGATCGCATGGTGTGTGGATAGTCACCACTTGTTAATGGGTCCAAAAACCTACAAAACATGACAATTCCGGATATTAGCCTAATTATATTATTATATATAAAGAGTACTGCTAGCTAGGTAGTATCAATGTTTCAATTCATAAGTAAACATGTAATTGGGTTGATATATAATTTAATAAGACACTTGCCATCCAAACATAAAATCCAAAGATCGTAAGGCAGCATCTTTATCTTGCTTTGAATCCGAAGCAGGCTCAAACCATTATGACACCAATGTTATCCCTATCAAGCCTTTTTGAGTTGCCTACACAAAAATACGAATTTTGGTTGAACAAATAGGAGCTATGGAAAAAGATACAACCTTTAGATTATCTCACTACAGAGAGTATTCCCTCTTGTATTACAACTCAATAATAATGATTCATATAGAATTCTCAATTAGGAGCCAATAATCTGACCCCAAAAAAAAAGAACAAAAGTTATTGAACCTGATATCTATTCTTGTACAATTCTACAGCTGCTCCATGAGCAAGAAGAAGGTGGTGTGCCACCAAGTATGGTTCAATGGCTGAATCTCCACCGGTGCAGTTTAGGTTTTGCCAAGAAGAGCAGCGTCCCGGTACTTGAGTACCAACAGCATAACCCATGTAACTAAAAGTATATGGCTCATTTTCCGTGAACCAGTGCTTGACTCGATCACCAAATTCCTTATAACAAAGTTCCGCATAGTCTTTAAAATGATCGCTGTAGATACACATTTATGTTACGAATATCAGTATGCATTTTATCAAATTATCACTGAGAGAATAAATTTTGTTCACTTACACAATACGAGGGCTTAAGAAACCACCATATTCATCTTCTAAAGCTTGGGGAACATCCCCATGAAAGATTGTCACAAATGGCTTTAATCCTATATATACATGATCAGTAAAATCAAATTAAAAGTCTGATTGAATGATGTTCTAAAAATTCATGTAATAATTGTTTAAGGTAGGATGATTAACCATTGCGTAGGAGTTCATCGATGAGATTGTCGTAATAATCAATTCCTTTTCTGTTAACGCCACCACTTAACGTTCCATCTAATTAGAACAAAAATAACAAGAAAAATAAGGGTTATACACTAGATAACTCGATCACATTAATTTAGTTATAAAAGTATATAAAGAGAATAATTTTCTCGTAGGACAAATAATTCTTATGCACAATATATATTGACATTGGTCCCAACCAAATATGAGGATGTGGAGCAACTTACTTGGTAATAATCTGGACCATGAAATAGAGAATCGGTAAGCATCCAACTCCATATCCTTCATAATCCCCACATCTTCCTAGAATGACAAAAGGATATATATCATAATAAGAAAAAAGTTTAAAATTAAATATTGAGGATCTCATTATATTGTGCTTTTTATAAAGGCTCCAATTTAATATGTTAACATGTGCCCTTCAAGTATAAACGGTCAAGATAATAAAGTTATGAGATTCTAGACCTTATAGCGGTGATATTGATCAATAGCAACGTCTCCGTTACTGCCATCAGCGATTTTTTCTGCACTTATTCAAAAACATAATGGTGAAATCCATATCGTATGCAAAGTACTTCATGTGCGTGCGTATTGATGAAGTATATACATATATTGTACATATCACATGACCACGTACTATTTGTCTCCCAACAAAGTGCATGGTTATCAGAGGGGTTGGAGTTTTGGTAGGTATACTTGTCCTCATGAAGAAAAGAATGAGGTGCTAATTACACACCTTTGAAATGAAGTTGCTAAAGTTTTCATATTACCAATTGATTAAATCACAGACCTGGATGTTTGTGGGTGTAGGTATCCCATATGCTTGGTCCTCTTCCATCTTCTTTTACTGCACGTTCATACTGAAATATACATACATGCATATTCGTAAGTGTACTACCACACACGCAAGGAAGATGTCAACATTATAATTCATGCATGGATGCTAACTGCATGTATAAAATGTACCAATAAAATGGTAAATAATCCCAGAAGATATATATATAATACATATATATATTGACCTGATAAGATGCAGAACCTGTGCCAAATATGAACCCTGGTTCAAAACTGTTGCGATTGAGGAATTCGCAATAAACAGGTGGATCCGTATTAGCAGCTTTGCTATTTGTCGATGCAAAGCCAATGAGTAGCAGCACACCAAAGAGCAAAGATCTTGAATATTTCATTGCCATAACTTGGGAATTTTGATATCGATCGAGATAATTAAGTTGTCTCTTCCTGGAATATTGCATGGGGTTTATATAGAGGAAGGGAGGAAGGGATATGGTGTCTACGTACCTGCTCATGAGAATAGTAAAGGGTTAAAATTCGTAAACAAATTGAATTTTGACGTCCTAGTTTAAAGACCAGGTCATGGTCTGCAGTTTAAAAGAAAGCACGTTTACCTGCGTTTTCCAACAAGAGAAAAATATTATCTGCGTTCATTTATCTGGATTTTTATATTATGTCTGCGAACTGTTGAAGCCATGACTTCTGAAGGTCAATATGGACGATCAGTGATGAGATTTTTCGCATGCGCCAGGCTCAGCTACAGTGACTTGTTCAAACAGTAGAAAATTATTTGACCCATAGAAATTTATGACCCGAATTCTTTACGCAAGTACATAACCGATAAGGTTGAAAAATTTAATCTTTGAATTAAATCCTGATCTTTTTCTTGTTGTTAGAGTTTTAATATTGAAAGCGTCCTGTTATCAAGGGTACGATGCATGGACACGGGAGAAAACCTCCGTATCCCGTATCGGACACTCTGAGGATACGGATACGCGAAGGATACGTGTGGATACACGCCCGATACGTATCGAAATGAAGAGATACGTATCGAACTGATAAGATACGCGTATCGTATTGTCCAGATACAAGTATCCTACATTTCGGATACGTTTGATACTAAAATAGGAGGATAATCAGAAGAAAAATAAAAAATAATCACAATAAATCCGCAGAATCGTGATTGATCGAAGATAGGTAACTGAAATCACTCTAAAATCGGAGGATAATTAGAAGAAAAAAAAATTGGATTTATCTCCCGAACCTCAGAATCAGAAATCACTCTACTTGGGAGACTTTCATGAATCAGACCGTCATCTGCAACAGTTCCGTCATCTCCGTCGTCTCTATCTTCTCCGTCTGCAACTGCTCCGTCGTCTTCTTCGTCTATGTCTGCAACTCCTGGTGAGTGAGTGGTGAGCTTTCGTTTTCAGTTTCACTTTGTTTATAGTTAAACTGTGAAACCGAAACCCATCTCTGAAACAGTGAAACCGAAAGTCTGAAACTGAAAGCTTAATCTGATATAAAGCCTTTTGCAGTTTTGCTTTTCGAAAGTTGAAAAACTAATATAATATGTATATCACTACCCATAACCCGACCCGACACGACACGACACGACACGAAATTAACAGGTGTTCGGGTCGACACGATAACGAAACGGGTCGTTATCGGGTAACCCGATAAGCACCTGTTAAGATAACGGGTTGGTTCGGGTATACACGTGGGTAACACGATACACGATAAGCAAAATATTAATTTAATAATTTTATAACCCTAAAAAAAATACTATAATAATTATATTTAATAATTTAACAATTTTATACCACTAAAAACTATAATAATTATATATATATATATTAAATTAACTATAATAATTATAATAATTATATATACTACAATAAGTATACCCCAAAAATATTAACTATAATAGTTATACATATATATATATATATATATATATTAAATTTTATACCCCTAAAAACTATAATAATTATACATACAAAATAAATAGATTTAAATCTACTTAATAAATAAATAAATATATATACACACACACACACACCATTGAATTTCATGGGATACGCATTCTACGAAACTAGTTTCAACGATCCAACCGTCAAACATGTTTGTATATACTTCGAGATCACATGCGCCAAAAATTGCAAAAAACAAACATTCAAAGATCAAGTAACGAGACAAAATTTTTAGACGGTTATAAACGAAAAATCACGATTTAACGGTTATTTTAACTCCAATTTTGATAATTTTTTACAGCTACACTCTTTGACCCTATATGAATACAATGAATAAATTCGATCTTCAATTTAAAATATTTACACTAGTGGATACCACAAAATCTTATGTTATACTTAATGAAAATAAGAATAAACTCTTAAGTATTAGTGAATCTATTGTTTTGATAAGATACGCATTTTACGAAACTAGTTTCAACGATCTAACCGTCAAACTTGTTTGTATATACTTCAAGATCGCATACGTCAAAAATTGCAAAAAACAAACATTCAGAGATCAACTAACGAGACAAAACTTTTCGACGGTTATAAACGAAAAATCACAATTTAACGGTTATTTTAACTCCGATTTTGATGATTTTTTACGTCTACACTCCTTGACCCTATATGAATACAATGAATGATTTCGATCTTCAATTTAAAATATTTACACTAGTGGATACCACAAAATCTTATGTTATACTTGATGAAAGTATGAATAAACTCTTAAGTGTTAGTGAATCTATTATTTTGATGGGATACGCATTCTACAAAACTGGTTTCAACGATCTAACCGTCAAACATGTTTGTATATACTTCAAGATCGCATACGCCAAAAATTGTAAAAAAACAAATATTCAGAGATCAAGTAACAGGACAAAACGTTTTTACGGTTATAAACGAAAAATCACGATTTAACGGTTATTTTAACTCCGATTTTGATGATTTTTTACATCTACACTTCTTGACCCTATATGAATACAATGAATGAATTCGATCTTCAATTTAAAATATTTACACTAGTAGATACCACAAAATCTTATGTTATACTTGATGAAAGTATGAATAAACTCTTAAGTGTTAGAGAATCTATTGTTTTGATGGGATACGCATTCTACGAAACTAGTTTCAACGATCCAACCGTCAAACATGTTTGTATATACTTCGAGATCACATGCGCCAAAAATTGCAAAAAACAAACATTCAAAGATCAAGTAATGAGACAAAACTTTTAGACGGTTATAAACGGAAAATCACGATTTAATGGTTATTTTAACTCCAATTTTGATAATTTTTTACAGCTACACTCCTTGACCCTATATGAATACAATGAATAAATTCGATCTTCAATTTAAAATATTTACACTAGTGGATACCACAAAATCTTATGTTATACTTAATGAAAATAAGAATAAACTCTTAAGTATTAGTGAATCTATTGTTTTGATAAGATACGCATTTTACGAAACTAGTATCAACGATCTAACCGTCAAACTTGTTTGTATATACTTCAAGATCGCATACGTCAAAAATTGCAAAAAACAAACATTCAGAGATCAACTAACGAGACAAAACTTTTCGACGGTTATAAACGAAAAATCACAATTTAACAGTTATTTTAACTCCGATTTTGATGATTTTTTACGTCTACACTCCTTGACCCTATATGAATACAATGAATGATTTCGATCTTCAATTTAAAATATTTACACTAGTGGATACCACAAAATCTTATGTTATACTTGATGAAAGTATGAATAAACTCTTAAGTGTTAGTGAATCTATTATTTTGATGGGATACGCATTCTACGAAACTGGTTTCAACGATCTAACCGTCAAACATGTTTGTATATACTTCAAGATCGCATACGCCAAAAATTGTAAAAAAACAAATATTCAGAGATCAAGTAACAGGACAAAACGTTTTTACGGTTATAAACGAAAAATCACGATTTAACGGTTATTTTAACTCCGATTTTGATGATTTTTTACATCTACACTTCTTGACCCTATATGAATACAATGAATGAATTCGATCTTCAATTTAAAATATTTACACTAGTAGATACCACAAAATCTTATGTTATACTTGATGAAAGTATGAATAAACTCTTAAGTATTAGTGAATCTATTGTTTTGATGAGATACGCATTTTGTGAAACTAGTTTCAATGATCCAACCGTCAAACTTGTTTGTATGTGCTTCGAGATCACATATGCCAAAAATTGCAAAAAAACAAACATTCAGAGATCAAGTAAAAGGACAAAACTTTTCGACGGTTATAAATGAAAAATCACGATTTAAAGGTTATTTTAATTCGATTTTGATGATTTTTACAGCTACATTCCTTGACCCTATATAAATACAATGAATGAATTTGATCTTCAATTTAAAATATTTACACTAGTGGATACCACAAAATCTTATGTTATACTTGATGAAAGTATGAATAAACTCTTAAGTGCTAGTGAATCTATTGTTTTGATGGGATACGCATTCTACGAAACTAGTTTCAACGATCCAACCGTCAAACATGTTTGTATATACTTCGAGATTGCATATGCCAAAAATTGCAAAAAACAAACATTCAGAGATCAAGTAACGAGACAAAACTTTTAGACGGTTATAAACAAAAAATCACGATTTAACGGTTATTTTAACTCCGATTTTGATGATTTTTTACAGCTACACTCCTTGACCCTATATAAATACAATGAATGAATTCGATCTTCAATTTAAAATATTTACACTAGTGAATATCACAAAATCTTATGTTATACTTAATGAAAGTAAGAATAAACTTTTAAGTGTTAGTTAATCTATTGTTTTGATGAGATACACATTCTACGAAACTAGTTTCAACGATCTAACCATCATACTTGTTTGTATATGGTTCGAGATCGCATACGCCAAAAATTGCAAAAAACAAACATTCAAAGATTAAGTAACGGGACAAAACTTTTTGAAGGTTATAAACGAAAAATCACAATTTAATGGTTATTTTAACTCCGATTTTGATGATTTTTTACAACTACACTCCTTGACCCTATATGAATACAGTGATTGAATTCGATCTTCAATTTAAAATATTTACACTAGTGGATACCACAAAATCTTATGTTATACTTAATGAAAGTACGAATAAACACACTAGTGGGTCACTTTCATTAAGCTTTGAGTTTCATTGGCAATGTTTAAACTTTTGAGAAAAGCTTTACAACCTTGAAAACAAAAACGCTTTCATTTTGCATATCCTTGCACATTTAATATTTGTAATAGATTAGTAGTGTATGGATGTATTTTTTATGAGGCTCTTATTTTCAAGTGTAGATGTAGTATTTAAGCGACAATTGTGTTTTAATGTTTCGAAGTAATATTTATGTGAGAATGTGTGGTATGTGCAAATTTAAGAAAAAAAATATTTTTCTTAACGGGTCATAACGGGTCGGGTCACTTTACCCGTTGGGTAAAGTGACCCGACCTATTAAGGACCCGTCCGTTAAGATAATAGGTGTGACACGACACGACCCGTTAAGATAACAGGTGTTACACGAACACGACTGACCCGACCCGTTTGCCAGGCCTACCCATACCCACAATAATATATTATAATACTCATACCACTACCCATCCCATAGTCCATTCGAATTTGATGAATCCTTCGAATCTGATGAAGCCTGTTGCTTTTCTCTTTTTAACTTTTTGTATTATTATAATATTATTGTATTTTACATATTATAATATATTATTGTGTAGTGGTATCAATGTTTAGTTTATAATAAGTTTATGTATATGCTTTCATGATGTGTTTTTTATCTCATATATATTTGAATGCTTATTTTATAATGTTTTAGATATATTTATTTATTTATATTTTTTAATTGTCGTATTCCTGACGTATCGTGTTCTCGGTTATAGAAATTTGACGTATCCCCGTGTCGTATCGTGTCGTATCCTCGCATCTGTGTCCGTGTCCATGCATCGTAGCGAACCTATTATGGCGCTAAGAGGACAGCCGCCCATCCTCTAGCCGGAAAAGAAGCCCAGGAGTCTGATTTTCTGTGCTGCCACACCTCTGGTTCTATCGGAAATGAGGTTTGGTTTGCTGAAGGAAGAGGAGCCTCCATGTCCCAACGAAAAAGATGATGCAGAGAGACTCATTTTCTCTCTCCCTCGTGACAAAGTAACATTTTTGTCTTCTTTAGTTGTCATCCTATGAGCTTCTGCCACCTTCAATACTATTCACTAAAGGGCTCCTTATGAATTGGGAGGTGATATATATATATATATATATATATATATATATATATATATATATATATATATATATATATGCCGACAAAAAAATCGGGAGGTGTGGCGCCAGAAATATTACAACCATTAGCATGTCTACATCACTCAGCCTACGCTTTTTAGCACTTGCATGTCTACACCAAATATATTACATCAGTTACCACTTGCATGTCTACATCACAAAAAAATTGTGATGTTTTTTTTTTTAAAAAATATAGCTTATTAAAAAATTTAAAATATTAAATGTGTTTGACAAAACAAAAAAGAAATATTTTTTATAAAATATCTGTTGGCAATGATTGTAAAAAAGTATAGAAAGGAAAAGTCTACCATGTTTCTAAAAGCAATGCCTTTTTATTTCAAAATATAGTAATCGGTGTCTATTTAATAAAGTTTTCAAATAACAAGTGCATCCCCATATATTTTAAAAAATTACAATTATTGTCCTTACATAATTCTCTTTGACAATTATTATCTCACATTAAATATCATATCATGTTTAGTCATTTAACATATTCATATCATGTTTAGTCATTTAAGATATTATTTTTATTTATTAAAAGCATTTTTATCAAAAAGGTAAAGCAAGCACTCAACACTTTATTTTACAGTTATTTATTCTCAAAACGCAGCAGAAGCATTTTTTTTCAAAGCACAACAATAGCAAATTATCCCATATTCACATGTTTAACACCATTAATTCTTTTAAAATTTATAATAATTTTCATAAGACTTCTCAAAAATATTTCTTAAAGCACTACAGACTAGTAATCACTTGAATTTTCATCTCATACACCATCAAATTACTAAGACACTAATTAAAGCAAAAATTCTAATACTTTTATATGTTGTATGCTAAATAAACCCAAACTCCTAATTTAAGTATAATTTTTTCATTGTAATTAGACACTTATTTATATAATATATAATAATTTACTTAAATCTGTCTAGTCCGCCTATGCCTCACCTAGGCGCTAGTGCCCAATCAGGTGTCCAACTAGCACCTAACTTTGTTGCTGTTGCGCTCAACGTTTCTTTTTTATTCCCTGGAAAACCAACAAAACAACGCCATTTAGGTGTTTAACTAAAAATAAATAAATTATACCTCTTTAGTCTTCACTCGTTTCCCTTTTTTAAACTCCACAAATTAGAGCACACCATGTGGTATGACTGTGACATGTAGGATGTTACTTTCAATTCATGTGTTTCGAAGAGGTAATACGAATTTATAGTCCTAAGCCTTTCTAGAAATTAGTAGCAGGAAAACTATATTGCTAGCATACTCACTCCGGATTTCGGTTATTGTATGTGTTGTTATTCAGTTTTGGGAGTTTTTGGGTAGCAAATGGCTTAGCATTTTAGTGGGATACGTGGGGTATTTATAGGAGGGTGACCAGCAATACACCTTGTTCATGGGATTATTTTTGTTCCTTCTCAATCAGGTTCAAATTCACTGAAAATGTCATGGCAATTGCATTTTCAGCTTTCTAGTCCCATACACCTTCTCCATCAAATATAACATTGTTTGACACAAAAACCTTCTTGATTACTAAGTTACAAACTTTGTAACCCTTCACAACTTCGCATAACCAACAGAGATCTCTTTCACAAAAGTTTTATCCAGTTTTATCTCAGTTGTCCAGGAACATGATTGTAACAAATGCAGCCAAACACTCTGAGATGTTTTATTCTTTGCTTTCTACCACTAAATGCATCAAATGGATTCTTGTTCTGCAAAGCTTTAGTTGACATCTATTTAGAAGATATATTGCACTGTTAGAAGCTTTTCCCCAAACATCATAAGGTAGATTCTTATCAAGTAACATGCCTTTAGCTATTTCAATAAAGGTCATGTTCTTCCTCTCAGCAACACCATTTTGTTTAGGCGAATAAGCCACTGTCAGTTGCCTTTCAAGGCCTAGATCATCACATAAGCTTTGAAACTCTAGAGAAGTATATTCTCCTCCTCAGTCACGTCTTGATTTTTGAAGTTGAAAACCACTTTCAAGCTGAACCATAGCTTTAAAGCTTTTAAATACACATAATACGCCTGACTTAGGCTTCAAGAAATATAGTCAGCACATTCTGGTATGGTCATCAATAAATATCAGAAAGTGTCTATTTCCACCAAGTGTAGCGACCTGCATAGGACTACATACATCAGAGTGTATCAACTCCAATGACTTATTTGCTCTCCAAGTCATCTCCTTACTGAATGCCTCTCAGTGATATTTTCCTACAATGCATCATTCATAGACAACATTTGATTTCTTCAATTTAGACAGTCATAATACCATTTCCTTATCAGCCAAAATATGCAAACTCTGAAAATTCAAGTGACCAAATCTTTTGTGCCACTCTCAAGAGTCTTCTTCAGCTATTGCTTTCAATGCAGATGGCATTATATCCTTCATGATAAGAGGAAAACATATGTTTCCTGTCATTTGTATTGCGACCACATGTCTTTCAAGGCTTCTATCTTTAAATATTTCAACTTTATCATCTCTAAACAATAAGAAATATTCATGCTCTAACATTTGGCCTACACTTAGCAAGTTTTTATCTAAATCAGGAACAAGCATAACCTCTTTGATATGCCTTGTACTATTTTTGGTTTCAATCACCAAGGTTCCTTTTGCAACAGCTTGTAATATCTGTATGTTTCCCATCTTAAGCCATGTAGTGCCACTTAGTACTACAGTCTAGTGCTAGCCGCCTCCCCGATTAATGCCTAGGCATTTGAAAATTAAGAAAGGGTGTCTAGACCTGATGAGGCACCCACCTAGACTACCTAGGCACCTGCCTAACCCATCCAAACTTGCCTGGGCACCCGCTTAGGTTGCGACTACTTAAACAGAAAATAGATAACTTTCATTTTCTATTTTACTTTTTTCAATTAATTGGAAGAGACTTGTTGAATAGTTAAATGAACACACATTACATGCTTGTTCCGCATGTTTTCATTATGTTCCAATACTTCATAATTATATGTCATTCTATTTTGTAGTTTATGATGAAATTATATATATTTTAAGTGCAAACGGGACATTTATTTACACGAAACATAATAGATTTACTTAAATCCACCTAGTCTGCCTAGGCACCTAAACGGCCTAGCCGCCTAGGCGCTAGGCTCCAGCCCAACGCCCGACTAAAGCCTAGCGTTTTTTAGAACCTTGCTTGTCAGTGAGAGGTCTTAGATTTGATTCTCGCCAAAGGTGAATTTGAACCTCATTATTGTTAGCCCATTGTGAAGATAAGCACACCTCATCCCCCTTAGTGTATAGATAATATCGGTTGTTTAAAAAGAAAAAAGTCATGTAGTCACATTTCTGTCTTCATCAATCAACATTGATTCATGTAAAGTCATGTGATTGTTGTATCCATTATCTATATACCAGACATGTTCATTCTTGACAGTTGTTGCGGAATTGCAAGCAAAGAACATACTAGTGCCTTTTCCCCCCTCCTTGACATAATGAACCTGTTTGACCATTTTACTCCTACAATCTTTGGCAATATGCCCAAACGTATCACATTTGTGACACTTTGGATTTAAACCAGCATTCACCAAAATGTAAATTTGCACAAATCTTGCAATCTCCTTTACTACTATAGTTCTTTACAATCACATTTGGCTTCTCATTTTGTTTCACATAGTGTTTCTTCTACTACTTATTCTTCCAAGGCTTATTGCCTTTATAACCACCAACTTGTGAGTTCTGTTTTGGTTGAATACTTAGGCTACTAAATGCTCTTTCATTCACCTCTCCATCTTCAGCATGTCTCATTCATCTTTGCTCAAAACCTTTGGGTGTTGTTGTAGACTCAGTTGGATTAATCTCACTGATTTTCTTTGTACCCTCAATAAAAGATACAATAGTAACCTAAGTAGGAGTGAGGCTAATGTACAACTTCTCTACCATAATTTTATTTAATTAATCCTCTCCGTGCATTTTCATTTGACTCACCAAAGCAAACTATCTAGTCCAATAATCAAATAGAGATTCACCATTACTCATTCTAGCATTCTCAAAATCAAGACGAATACCTTGTAATTTCATTGCCATGACCTGATAATCGCCTTTGTATTCCTGCTTCAACACATCCCAAGCTTTGTTAAATGTCTCTTGATTCGCAATCCTGAAAAAAATTCCGTCACTCACTGTACTTTGAATTAACCTCAGGGCTTTTGCATCTCTGGAAATAAGATCCTGAGCAACAATCAGCTACTTCTCAACCATTTGCTTCTCATCTGAGGGAAGTTCATAGCCATTTTCAGCACAACCCAAGAGATTGTGAGACTTGAAGATAGTCATCATTTGACACACAAAAATTCATAGTTGACACTATTGAAAATCAGAGTTTGAATATCAGCTCCAGATCCAGACATTTTGTTCTTCAATTTATTTGAGCTCTTGGTTGAAAGCTCAAAGAACATTTCTCAGATCATGCCCCTCATTCAATTCGAACCTAGCTCTAAGGCCATGTTAGTGTGTTTAGGGGTGATGAACTCGATTTCCAATAGGATTTAACTCATGAAATCACTGAGAATGTGATCATCGAATTGTAGAGAAATGGAAGAAAGATGGTCACCAATGTAATCTCTCAAGAATATATCTACATTGGATTCTCTCTCTCTCTCTAAAATATGTTAAAAAGAAAGCATGAGGAGCGTGTGATATAGCTGTTTCTAGGCATCACACCTCAATAACAACGGCACACATGAGTTGCACATGATCAAATTAAATCAATTATAAAACAAGACATGTGGCACAATCTACACCATTTAGATGTTATAATTGTGACCATCCATTAGAAACTTTGCGAACTTAAACTTCAAAAAAAATCCTGAGATTTTTTTTTTGGTCAAACGATAGATTTGTTAGATTAGATGTTAGATTAAGGAGCCGACAGGGTTTGAACTTGTTGGAAATATTTTTGATAAGGATGCTACTTCTCCTACAACAAATCACATAAAATAATGTTAGTATATCACAATTTTATCACCTCAATTTATTAAATAAAATAAACCAAATAAAATAAAATACTTAACTTCTGTAGGTAGAGAACGTTCTTCGTCGATCCTCAATTAGAACAAGATTTTAGGTTGAGGTGTGTAGTCACTGTCCTTAAGAGTAGATTTTGCCCCTCTAAGACAATGTCTCGGTGTAGCAGGTTATGGCGCCCTACCATCCAGGATACAACAACCTATAATCATCTTAAGCGTACACTCACAATACTTGGATCGTACGAACAACTTGATTTTCCTTTGGCATATGAGAGATGAAATTATAATAGCATTTGAGAGAATACAATAAATCAAGAGAGGAGAGGAAGGTGGGATTCCTTTAATTAGGTGAGGTTTGTAGGAAAGAAAATATTTGAAGTCCAATAGCAAAAGGAGTAGTCTAGATAAAGATCAACATAATCCTTACGGCATGAAGAGTTGTTTTTATATAGAACATGATAAAGGTAAACATGATCCTTGCGCAAAGGTCGTGAAAAAAGACCTCGTGCGACGAAGAAGTCCACATTCGTTGCGCAAAAGGTATACGGACAAAGGCTTTCGTCGCATGATATAAAAGGGTACAAGTGTTTTGTGATGAGAATTTCTGGAGACGTCTAAAATTCGTCTCGAAAATCTTTGCACGACGAAACATGTAACACGCGCGTGGTTTTACACGACGACAGGTATGCGTCGCGCAAGTGTAATTTTTAATAAAAAATAATAATAATAAATAGAATAAAAGGAATATTATTAAAAATATATATTTCATACAATTCAGAAGAAAAAAAAACAAATTAATGAATAAAAAACAATTTTTTTATAATATAAATAAAAATGTACAAACAAATACAAAGTTTAAAAAGAAAGAGGGAACAAAAACTATGAAAAAAATAAGGAATAATCTATACGCAAGTCATTTAGAGGTGCTTGGTAATCTTGCTGCTAGAAGAAGGTGGGGTTAGGGACGGGGTCGAAGGTCGACGGGCCTGATTGCTGTGTATGCACGGTGTGGAGGGGCTCTGACGGTCGTGGTGCAAAAAAACTGGGGAGACGGATCCCGGAGGAACTAAGGGCTTGTACAAGCATTCACATTTAAGACATGTACGATGCAAGCTCACTCCTCATGCTAGCGACTTCCTGCGTCAAAGCCATAACCTCGCCCTTCGACTGCAAGGATGAAGATGCTCTACTCTCCCTCCACCTGGCATTTCCCATCCCCCGACAATATGTCCCTTGCGTCCAACCAAAAGTGTGGTTGAACGTCTCTGTAAGGATGTGAAACCCCGCATCTTCAGAGGGATCCACAGATCGATTGGCGTGTCCTGGGGAAGTTGGGAGGCGAACTCCAGAAGCGACTAACCCTTCTCCACCATAGTCGCCTATGAAAAAAACATGGATTATTAATAGAAAACAATTTGAAATCATTAGTATAAATCTTTAATGCATAAGAAATTACTTGCAAGAAGTAACTCGGTCAACTCATCCCAGGCCGAACATAAACGTTAGCAAAGACATCGATCTCCGGGAATTTTGAACCCTCCTGAAATAGAAAAGATAAGGAAAATGTTAGTACGAAAACAAACAAAAAACATTATTAGCGACATTTTAAAATTGGAAATAAAAACTGTAATATATACCTTCTGCCACACCTACATCCTATATGAGAAAGGCCTTAAACCCGAATGGTGGAAAAGAGTCTTCTTCTCCCGATTGCCCTTGTTCGCCTTTGCCTTCTTCTGTTATACACAAAATAAACATATTAGTCGTAATATTTAAAGAACATAAAAAATTTAAAAAAATCATAATAAACATTAGTAAAAATTTTAAAAAGTAACATGAAAGAAGTCCTAATTAAAAACGCACCACATAGCCCGGCTCCTGAAAATGACCGCAAAGTCGATCCCAATTATGTTGTCGGTCTTCGAGCTCGTTCGGGCAACCCTCCTCGAGAGCGACCTGCGGATCACTAAACATCTCGAAATACTGGTGCAAGTCACTCTTCCACAACTTGTAGCGTTCGGAGTATAGCCGATTGAGGTACGTCAACATGTCCTCGTTGATGTCATCCAAATTGTAGTTTGTCTACATGTAACAAATATTATGAAAGTATTATTAATAAAAGACATTAATAAATATAAATATATAAATTTTAGATGAAAAGCATTAAAAAGGCAAAAATACTTACTAACAAATGATTGCGCACCGTGTTCTTCACCTTCTCTGGCATCGCCTTCCAAGACTTCCACTGCATAGGGCAAAAGGTCCGCACGACGTGCCCAATGTCATGGGCCAATGCACTATGCTACTCCGTCGTTGGTGTTGTCCGATGTCGCTCATCATATCCGATTGTGATACGATCATTGGTCACCCGGGTGACCTTCGCCGTCTTCAATTGCCGACAAGGTCCCCATGTGTTTTTCTTGGCTGCAAAGAAATGAAAAATTAACGTTAACCCAAATCTAATAACAAATCATACTAAAATTTCTGCATAACCTCCATATAATGAAAACATTTCCCAAAACCCTAAAAATAACATAAACAATATACATATCCAACACAATGATCACAACAGTTTAATAATAGGTTCGGAACGATGACAACAATAAACAATATATATATATATGATAACTTTTTAATCCTTAAATGACATAACTTAACAAACTGAACCTAAAATAACAAAACTAAGTTAACATGGGAATGAGGTAGTAAATTAGGATAGTATACCTAGCTGTGTACCAGAGGCATTGGTTGTGGATCCCGTTGGCGACATCTGGTATGGAGTGCGGGGGCACCGGTAAGCACGTCGGGCGCTAACAGGTAGCACCACCGAAGAAGTCGAATATGCCGGTGTCAGTAGGACTGGAGGACCAATTACCGGATTCATTGACCTATGGTCCATCTCTGCTGAAGCAATGGCGGCAGTAGTAGGTGTAGTCGTCGATCAAGGTGTAAAACTCATCGCCTTCCGGGTTCTAATGAGCTATTACATCTACAAAATTGGAAATAAATTTGTTAGATTACAAAGATTTAAATTACCGTACACATGCATAATAATTTCTACTTAAATTTAAAACGAAATTTAAAAACCCTAATTCTAAACCCAATTCAAGTTTGACAGAAACAAAACTTTAAACTGATCTACTATACACAAATAATCAATGTCATATAGGATCAGTGGTGGATCAAAGATTTTAACTTAGGATGGTCCCAATATAAAAGCTCCAAATAAAAAAAAAAACAAGTGCTAATTGCCTGGTCTATAAGACAATAAAACTCCATGTGCCTCTATCCATTTGAACTGTAGAACAGTTAAAATTTGAGTAAAAATTGCAACTAGGCTGAAAGCATGCTATTCACATGCAGCATCAGTAGGTGTAGCATCATTGATGCACCATCAGTAGGTGCAGCATCATAACAAGATGGCAAAATTATTTAATGGACAGATTCAAAGAGAGTACAAACTACAAACCTTTTCGACCAAGAAGAAGAGGACCAGCGGCTAGCCTCCAGAGTCCAGACCAGAGCTTTACACGGAGAAAAAATGTAGATTTTCACCAAAGATGTCGTCGACTCGTCGCCCCGCCCGTCGGTGCAATAGTGAACAGAAACTAAAGTGCAGCAAAGAGTTGATCGATGCCGTAAGGAATAGAAGCGGGCCGAGCGGCAGACGATTAGATATTATTGGTAAAGTGAAGGTTCTGAATGCTGAATGAGTTGATTGCTCTATCGTGTGAGGGTTCTCATGTGACTCGTGAGTGAGGTTTTAAATTTTTTTAATGCATTGGCTCAAACCGAAGTCGTTTTGGACAAGTCATTTTGCAAAAAAATTGGCTTTCTTCTTTCTCCTCATGAAATGCACAACCTAATTGAGTTAATCTATTCAATTATTTAAAAACTCAAACAGGAATTAAAGCCTAATTGAGTCCAAATAAATAACTTATAGAAAGAAAAAAAACCTTAAATTTAAATAGTGTCCTCAAAAACAAAAATTTAAAACTACTATTTCGATGGTGCTCCACTCTGCTTAACGTCATAGCGCCACCGGTTGTAACCTCCCTCCAACGCCGCCTCCATCAACTTCATCAACTCTTTGTTCGTATCATCATCAAGAGTATACTTACAATGTTACACATATATGCAAATAATTCATTCCAACATATAACAAAAAAATTTCACAAAATTAATTATTGATCCATCAACAGCATAATTACTAATAATTCATCCATCACCACCTTCTTGATACAATCGTGCACATATTTCCTAGAACGCCACTCAGCAATAGAACAATTATTCACCATGGCTACAACAATTGCATGTGCGAACTCCACATGTTGTCTCAAATCATACGGGTTGGTGATGGATAGCCAGTCAAGCATATATAGAATTTTAGTTGACTAGTGTTGATGACTAGCCAGTCAAGCGTATATAGAATTTTAATTCCAGGATATTTCACTTGGAACCAATTTCATGCTTGAACGTGTGTATTGTGTAAACTCTTCACTATTAATAAGAACTCATCTACCCTCTATATCTTTACATATTATCCTCACTAGGTGACGGGAATAACTTTGTGAAGGTGACAAACTTGACACCATACGTCGTTCCATAGTCTCACTTATTTTGTGCATCAACATTATTTGTAAATAGTCTCTTACAAGCAATTGAGCCCGCGTGTGCCATCAGTTTTAAAATTGTGTTAAACAGGTGGAATATATTAAAATCTATTAGAATCCTTATGTTCAACAAAGAATTAAAAATAGGTGTTTATAATACGTAGCAAAAGTTTTAAAAATATGTACAATACAATCCTCGACCAATTCAAGCGTACACTTTTTCTTTTCTTCTATCAAAATTGTCATGTAACCCAAAGTCATATGCAAAGTCAGCTAACTGAAAACATTTGTGTTCAGTTGTGTAAAAAGTTGATCACGCTTTAATTGAAAAAATAATCGTTAATACAATTAGGAAAGAAGGGAAAGATGATTCTCATGAGGAGTTAGAAATATTTTGACTTCAACAAGAAGATATTGACAAGGTTTTACATACGTACCTGCAAGCTCAAAGCTGTAGTATTATCTCCAAAAAAAATAATAAATAAATAAAATAAAATTATTCTATCTTAAAATTTTATTTGTGGCGTAGCTTATTATTGTCCTTATTAACAAAGGAAAACTAATAAAAAAGTGCTTAAAAACTTTGAGCTTTAACGATAACGACAAAATAAAAGGTAAAGTGAATAGTACAAGGATTGACTTTTTAGTGTAAAATTGTGGTTTTTTGTTAAAGTAAACAGTACTGGGTTTCCTTACAACAGGACCTATTAAAATGATAACTTATTACAATGTGAAATTTATTCCTAAACCCAAACATGGACTAAAACTTTTTATGACTACAAATAAGTTATTCGTTTATAGAGAGAGGTTTTATTGTAGCATTCACAGCACTTATAGCTTTTTATTGAATTATTGAATCTCAAAGAATGTTTACATTATTGCAAGGAAATACAAATGCATAAGGAATTGAAATATAACAACAACAACAACAACAACAAAGCCTTTTCCCACTAAGTGGGGTCGGCTATATGAATCCTAGAACGCCATTGCGCTCGGTTTTGTGTCATGTCCTCCGTTAGATCCAAGTAGTCTAAGTCTTTTCTTAGAGTCTCTTCCAAAGTTTTCCTAGGTCTTCCTCTACCCCTTCGGCCCTGAACCTCTGTCCCGTAGTCACATCTTCGAACCGGAGCGTCAGTCGGCCTTCTTTGCACATGTCCAAATCACCGGAGCCGATTTTATCTCATCTTTCCTACAATTTCGGCTACTCCTACTTTACCTCGGATATCCTCATTCCCAATCTTATCCTTTCTCGTGTGCCCACACATCCCACGAAGCATCCTCATCTCCGCTACACCCATTTTGTGTACGTGTTGATGCTTCACCGCCCAACATTCTGTGCCATACAACATCGCTGGCCTTATTGCCGTCCTATAAAATTTTCCCTTGAGCTTCAGTGGCCTACGACGGTCACACAACACGCCGGATGCACTCTTACACTTCATCCATCCAGCTCGTATTCTAAGGTTGAGATCTCCATCTAATTCTCCGTTCTCTTGCAAGATAGATCCTAGGTAGCGAAAACGGTCGCTTTTTGTGATCTTCGCTAGATTGCTCCGGTCATTAGTGTGGATAAGTATATAAATGGATAGAGATAGGAAAGCAAACACAAGATGTACGTGGTTCACCCAGATTGGCTACGTCCACGAAATAGAAGAGTTCTCATTAATTGTGAAGGGTTTACACAAGTACATAGGTTCAAGCTCTCCTTTAGTGAGTACAAGTGAATGATTTAGTACAAATGACATTAGGAAATATTGTGGGAGAATGATCTCGTAATCACGAAGCTTCTAAGTATCGGAGTGTGGTGTCGTTTTGACTTGCCTTATCTGTCTCATAGGTAGATGTGGCATCTTCTCTGGAAGTACTCTTCCTCCATCCAGAGGTGGTATCTTTAACTGGTGGAGATGCACAAGGTAATGTATCAATTTCACTTGAAGCTTACTTGTAGTTTCAGGCTTGGTCAAGCGCGATACAAACCATGTAGTAGGAGTCCCCCAAGTCGCCGAGCTAGGGGGTCTGCTAAAAGAGGTGACAGACAAGGTAAGCAATCAGAGCTCCGACTGATTGTTCACCTTCTCCCCATCTTGCAGCAGCATGAAGGATAAAGAGAAGAAAAATGAGAAGAGATGATATGAGATACTTTTGCTTTTGAAGAAGTAACTTTCCACAAACTTATTCTTGAACTGAGCTGGAGGGTTTTCTGGTTTCCTCCAGAGTATAAGGCCGACTGAAGAATTTGAGGGTCAAAACAAGTCCATCAAATCTAGAGTACGTTCCACCATGTTGATATGGGATACTTTTGCTTTTGACAGAGTAATGGATGTATCGGCACGTGTGCTGTTACGCTTGTCTCCACATGCTTCCTTGTATCCTTCGCACTTGCCCTATCTGTTCCTCAAGCAGATGCGGAATCTTCCCTGGAAACATAAGATGTTGAAGATGAGTACTCGAGAGCAATGCCAGGTAAGTAATCAGGTAAGGGGTTCCAGGCAGTCAAGGAAAAGACAGGGAAAAAGCATGATATGGGATACTCTTGCTTTTAACCCTGATGATATGAGATATTCTTGCTCTAGTATAGCTTGTTTGCAGAGGTATTATCGGGGGGAAAGAAAGCTGAATATTTCGAAAGGCTTCGTTGGGAGTGCCCTCTCAGATATGATGAAGGGTTGAGCATTTTTGCAGGTCTGCCTGTCCGTTGGGGATGGAGGTCGACATATATAGGAGTCTCCCTAACAACAAGTAGTAATGCTATTCCTTTACCCTGCTTGGTCATAACACGGTAGTGGGAGCTGCCAGTTTCACATGTTTTAACTCTGTCAGAGCACTTTGAAAAAGTGGTCTGTGGTATCTGGCTCTCGAGATTCGGAGAACGATGCCTCTTCGATTTTTGAGAAAGCAATCATGCTGGGGGTCTAGCTCTCTAGATTCGGAGAGCAGTGTCTCTTCGATTTTTGAGGAAGTAATCATCTTGGGAGTTTGGCCCTCGAGATTCGGAGGGCGGTGCCTCTTCGATTTTGGAGCAAGCAATCCTGTTGGGAGTGTTGTCTCGAATGTGAGTAAAGGTTGGGCATGTTTGCTAGTCTACCTTGCCACGAAGCACAAAAGTTGACACACAGGGACTTTCCAATTATCCAGCAATGGTACTGTTCCGTTACCCTCTCTTCGCTTTTGAGAAAGTAGTCATGTTGGGAGTCTGGCTCTCGAGATTCGGAGGACGGTGCCTCTTCGATTTTGGAGCAAGCAATCTTGTTGGGAGTGTTTTCTCGAATGTGAGTAAAGGTTGGGCATGTTTGCTAGTCTACCTTGCCACGAAGCACAGAGGTTGACACCCAGGGACTTTCCAATTATCCAGCAGTGGTACTGTTCCTTTACCCTTGTGGGTAATAATATGGTAGCTAGACCTTCAAAATTTATGGGTCTAAACTTTGTTAGTGCTGTTTCTTTGCTATTTTTTTACCTTTCTTGGTCAGAGCAATGTAGTGGGAGCTGCAAGCTTCACGTGCTCAACTTTGGCAGAGAACTTTGGCAAAGTTATCTGTGGTACCCATGAGCTATTGTTGCGTGTGGGAAGTGGGTGATTGAACAGTAAGATTCATGTGCTTTCTACTTTACCAGAAGTCTTCGACAGAATGCCCATAATTTCTGCAAAGCTGAGTGTGCGTGTGACAGGTGCTGACAAGGCTAGAAAAGTAGGTGCCTCTTCGATTTCTGAGATCGGCCCTCGTGGTCTCTGAGCAGCCCAGCTTTTGAGAAAGCGAGCGCCTCTTCGATTGATTCGGAGAACGATGCCTCATCGATTTTTGAGAAAGCAATCATGCTGGGGGTCTGGCTCTCGAAGATTCGGGGAGCAGTGTCTCTTCGATTTTTGAGAAAGTAATCATGTTGGGAGTCTGGCTCTCGAGATTCGGAGGGCGGTGCCTCTTCGATTTTGGAGCAAGCAATCTTGTTAGGAGTGTTTTCTCGAATGTGAGTAAAGGTTGGGCATGTTTGCTAGTCTACCTTGCCACGAAGCACAAAGGTTGACACACAGGGACTTTCCAATTATCCAGCAATGGTAATGTTCCTTTACCCTCTCTTCGATTTTTAAGAAAGTAGTCATGTTGGGAGTCTGGCTCTCTAGATTCGGAGGACGGTGCCTCTTCGATTTTGGAGCAAGCAATCTTATTGGGAGTGTTTTCTCGAATGTGAGTAAAGGTTGGGCATGTTTGCTAGTCTACCTTGCCACGAAGCACAGAGGTTGACACACAGGGACTTTCCAATTATCCAGCAGTGGTACTGTTCCTTTACCCTTGTGGGTAATAATATGGTAGCTAGACCTTCAAAATTTATGGGTCTAAACTTTGTTAGTGCTGTTTCTTTGCTATTCTTTTACCCTTCTTGGTCAGAGCGATGTAGTGGGAGCTGCAAGCTTCACGTGCTCAACTTTGGCAGAGAACTTTGGCAAAGTTATCTGTGGTACCCATGAGCTATTGTTGCGTGTGGGAAGTGGGTGATTGAACAGTAAGATTCATGTGTTTTCTACTTCCCCAGAAGTCTTCGACAGAATGCCCATAATTTCCGCAAAGCTGAGTGTGCGTGTGACAGGTGCTGACAAGGCTGGAAAAGTAGGTGCCTCTTCGATTTCTGAGATCGGCCCTCGTGGTCTCTAGGGAGCCGAGCTTTTGAGAAAGCGAGCGCCTCTTCGATTTCTGAGATCGACCTTCGTGGTCTTTGAGCAGCCCAACTTTTGAGAAAGCAAACGCCTCTTCGATTTCTGAGATCAACCCTCGTGATCTTTAAGCAGCCTAGCTTTTGAGAAAGCAAACGCCTCTTCGATTTCTGAGCAGGCGCCTCTTCGATTTCTGAAGCTCCGTCGAGTGCAGATTTTTATAGGGGCTGGCATTAAGTTCCAAAGCACACTTGAATCTCCACCAATAGAAGCTTCATTCTTGCACTTCTAAGATCTTGATTTGTCCGACCTCTTCTCTCTTCAACACCTTTGAAAATGTCTGGCCCCTCCGACCGTCGTTTTGACTTGAACCTTGTTGAAGAGGCAGCCCCGCCTTCTCCAGACAACATATGGCGCCCATCCTTCGTCTCCCCTACTGGTCCTCTTACCGTTGGGGATTCCGTGATGAAGAATGATATGACCGCTGCGGTGGTGGCCAGGAACCTTCTCACTCCCAAAGATAACAGACTACTTTCCAAACGGTCTGATGAGTTAGCTGTTAAGGATTCGCTGGCTCTCAGTGTTCAGTGTGCAGGTTCTGTGTCTAATATGGCCCAACGCCTATTTGCTCGAACCCGCCAAGTTGAATCATTGGCGGCTGAAGTGATGAGTCTCAAACAGGAGATTAGAGGGCTTAAGCATGAGAATAAACAGTTGCACCGGCTCGCACATGACTATGCTACAAACATGAAGAGGAAGCTTGACCAGATGAAGGAAACTGATGGTCAGGTTTTACTTGATCATCAGAGATTTGTGGGTTTGTTCCAAAGGCATTTATTGCCTTCGTCTTCTGGGGCTGTACCGCGTAATGAAGCTCCGAATGATCAACCTCTGATGCCTTCTCCTTCTAGGGTTCTGTCCAGTACTGAGGCTCCAAATGATCCCCCTCCGGTGCCTTCTCTTTCTGGGGCTCTACCGACTGCTGAGACTTCTCCTAAGCAACCTTTGTGAAGGCTCCCTCTTGTGTGTTTATTTTGACTCATGTATATGTACATATTTGTAGCTTATCGGGGATATCAATAAATAAGCTTTCCTTCATTTCAACGTATTGTGTTAAATACACCAAAGCCTTCTTCTCTAAGTTCTTTGAATTTTCTTTTGTTGAAGCTTGTATGTTGAAGCTTTCTGAGTGGAGCATGTAGGTTGGGGTAGTGTTCCCTTAATTTCCCAAGTGAGGAAAACTTCTCGGTTGGAGACTTGGAAAATCCAAGTCACTGAGTGGGATCGGCTATATGAATCTTAGAACGCCATTATGCTCGATCCTGTGTCATGTCCTTCGTTAGATCCAAGTACTCTAAGTCTTTTCTTAGAGTCTCTTCCAAAGTTTTCCTAGGTCTTCCTCTACCCCTTCGGCCCTGAACCTCTGTCCCATAGTCGCATCTTCTAATCGGAGCGTCAGTAGGCCTTCTTTACACATGTCCAAACCACCGTAACCAATTTTCTCTCATCTTTCCTTCAATTTCGGCTACTCCGACTTTACCCCGGATATCCTCATTCCTAATCTTATCCTTTCTCGTGTGCCCACACATCCAACGAAGCATCCTCATCTCCGCTACACCCATTTTGTGTACGTGTTGATGTTTCACCGCCCAACATTCTGTGCCATACAGCATCGCCGGCCTTATTGCCGTCCTATAAAATTTTCCCTTGAGCTTCAGTGGCATACGGCGGTCACACAACACGCCGGATGCACTCTTCCACTTCATCCATCCAGCTTGTATTCTATGGTTGAGATCTCCATCTAATTCTCCGTTCTTTTGCAAGATAGATCCTAGGTAACGAAAACGGTCGCTCTTTGGTATTTCTTGATCTCCGATCCTCACCCCTAACTCGTTTTGGCCTCCATTTGCACTGAACTTGCACTCCATATATTCTGTCTTTGATCGGCTTAGGCGAAGACCTTTAGATTCCAACACTTCTCTCCAAAGGTTAAGCTTTGCATTTACCCCTTCCTGAGTTTCATCTATCAACACTATATCGTCTGCGAAAAGCATACACCAAGGAATATCATCTTGAATATGTCCTGTTAACTCATCCATTACCAACGCAAAAAGGTAAGGACTTAAGGATGAGCCTTGATGTAATCCTACAGTTATGGGAAAGCTTTCGGTTTGTCCTTCATGAGTTCTTACGGCAGTCTTTACTCCTTCATACATATCCTTTATAGCTTGGATATATGCTACTCGTACTCCTTTCTTCTCTAAAATCCTCCAAAGAATGTCTCTTGGGACCCTATCATACGCTTTTTCCAAATCTATAAAGACCATGTGTAAATCCTTTTTCCCATCTCTATATCTTTCCATCAATCTTCGTAAGAGATAGATTGCCTCCATGGTTGAGCGCCCTGGCATGAACCCGAATTGGTTGTCCGAAACCCGTGTCTCTTGCCTCAATCTATGCTCAATGACTTTCTCCCAGAGCTTCATTGTATGACTCATTAGCTTAATACCCCTATAGTTCATGCAATTTTGTACGTCGCCCTTATTCTTGTAGATAGGCACCAAAGTGCTCGTTCGCCACTCATTTGGCATCTTCTTCGTTTTCAAAATCCTATTGAAAAGGTCAGTGAGCCATGTTATACCTGTCTCTCCCAAAAGTTTCCACACTTCGATTGGTATATTGTCTGGGCCTATTGCTTTTTTATGCTTCATCTTCTTCAAAGCTACAACCACTTCTTCCTTCCGGATTCGACGATAAAATGAGTAGTTTCTACACTCTTCTGAGTTACTCAACTCCCCTAAAGAAGCACTCATTTCATGTCCTTCATTGAAAAGATTATGAAAATAACCTCTCCATCTGTCTTTAACCGCGTTCTCTGTAGCAAGAACCTTTCCATCCTCATCCTTGATGCACCTCACTTGGTTTAGGTCCCTTGTCTTCTTTTCCCTTGCTCTAGATAGTTTATAGATATCCAACTCTCCTTCTTTGGTATCTAGTCGTTTATACATATCGTCGTAAGCCGCTAACTTAGCTTCTCTGACAGCTTTCTTCGCCTCTTGCTTCGCTTTTCTATACCTTTCACCACTTTCATCGGTCCTCTCCTTGTATAAGGCTTTACAACATTCCTTCTTAGCCTTCACCTTTGTTTGTACCTCCTCATTCCACCACCAAGATTCCTTTTGGTGTGGGGCAAAGCCCTTGGACTCTCCTAATACCTCTTTTGCTACTTTTCGGATACAACTAGCCATGGAATCCCACATTTGGCTAGCTTCCCCCTCTCTATCCCACACACATTGGGTGACTACCTTCTCTTTGAAAATGACTTGTTTTTCTTCTTTTAGATTCCACCATCTAGTCCTTGGGCACTTCCAAGTCTTGTTCTTTTGTCTTACTCTTTTGATATGTACATCCATCACCAACAAGCGATGTTGATTAGCCACGCTCTCTCCTGGTATAACTTTGCAATCCTTACAAGTTATACGATCCCCTTTCCTCATTAGAAGAAAATCTATTTGTGTTTTTGACGACCCACTCTTGTAGGTGATCACATGTTCTTCTCTCTTCTTAAAGAAGGTGTTGGCTAAGAAGAGATCATATGCCATTGCAAAATCCAAGATAGCTTCCCCATCCTCGTTTCTCTCCCCAAAACCATGGCCACCATGAAAACCTCCATAGTTGCCTGTCTCCCTGCCCACGTGTCCATTTAAATCTCTTCCTATAAATAACTTCTCCGTCTGAGCAATTCCTTGCACCAAGTCTCCAAGATCTTCCCAAAATTTCTCCTTCGAACTCGTATCCAACCCTACTTGAGGTGCGTACGCACTAATCACATTGATAAGTTCTTGTCCTATTACAATCTTGATTGCCATGATTCTATCTCCTACCCTCTTGACATCTACAACATCTTGTACCAAGGTCTTGTCCACGATGATGCCAACACCGTTTCTCGTTCTATTTGTGCCCGAATACCAAAGTTTAAACCCTGAGTTTTCTAGATCTTTTGCCTTACTACCAACCCACTTAGTTTCTTGTAGGCACATAATATTTATCCTTCTCCTCACCATAACTTCCACTACTTCCATAGATTTTCCCGTTAAGGTTCCTATATTCCACGTTCCTAAACGCATTTTGCTCTCTTGAACTCTACCCTTCTGTCCTAGCTTCTTCACCCTCCCCCGTCTAATAGGATCAAAGTACTTCTTTTGTGTGTCCCGGGTAAAGTTGATAGGAGCATATGCTCCCAAACAACTTTGAGTGGAGTCGTTCGAAAAGAAGTTTCTATGGCCCCATTGCTCATTTAACACTGCATCCGGGTGCCGATGGAGATACAGCGACCCTTGCTCACTTATCACTGTGCTCGGGCCACACAGCGCGCCACTTACGGGTAACGCCCTAGCTTTAGCGCGATTTTGTTCTGGATTCATTTTCATAAGGATTCGACGTGATCATGGAGTGCCGGCTGTCGACTACCTGACGCCCTCCCCCTCCTCCTTTATCCGGGCTTGGGACCGGCCATGTAAGACATAGGCGGAGTTAAGGAATTGAAATATAAATACAAAAAAAAAAAAAAAAAATTATCCACTTAAATGTTTATAATGAACTGTAGCTTTCTTTGAATTTATTCTTCTTAAGAAAATTTTTGAACCAATGTGCTGACAGTTTTGGGTATCTTTTCAGGCCATCTTTATAATCCACGTAGTTTAAACCAAATCGGACAGTGTATCCGGCAGTCCATTCAAAGTCGTCTAACAATGTCCATGCAAAGTATCCCTTTACTTTCGCGCCATTTCTGCACACACACACACAAATGTACAAATTGGTTAGGTCAATATAATGATTAAATAACCATAACATAAGAAGGCTAGGCAGTATATAGCCTTAATGATTTTGTTAATAACTACTTACTTGATCGCCGCTTGAAGGTAACACAGGTGACGATAGTAGTAGTCAATTCTACTAGTATCATGAAGGGCCTCTTCAAGTGATAGTTCTGGATTATTCAATTCTGATACACCTATGTACATATTATTACACAAAAAAATTAAATTTAGTTTCTTCCTCTAAAACTAAAAGAAAACGTGTAGTTTCATTTTACACCACTATAAATATGTGAAACTTTTGCAATTAATCAAGGCTTAAAAGTTTGTATTACATACCATTCTCAGTAATATAAATGAGTGGATCATTATATTTTTCCTTTGTGTAAAGCACAAGATCGTGAATTCCTTTTCGATATACATATAACCAATCTGAAGCAGCCTGCAACACCATTTGAAGATAATACATAAATATTGGGGAAAAAAAAAACTACTCCAAATGCAAATACCTCAAAATGATAAATTTGATATTTACCTGTGGACCAATGAGTACTCCATTAAGCTCAGCTGCCACAATATTTACAAACATTAGAATACAATTGGTGTAAATATTAGAATATAATTAAAGTAATTAAGAAGTTAAACTAGGCAAAGAAGTACAAAGAACTTAAGCTATTCAAACTAAGTTTCCTTTTGCACTCACTTGTAAGATCAGCTCGAGAATCTGTTACGTAGCTTGCCGGTAGTGAATTGTTGTTGGGTGCACTACTTGTGTATCTAGCAGTATAATAATTTATTCCAAGAAAATCAAATGATCCGTTTAGCAACTTGGATTGTTCTTTTGTGAATTTGGGCAATCTTTTCCCAACAATTGATCGCATGGTGTGTGGATAGTCACCACTTGTTAATGGGTCCAAAAACCTACAAAACATGACAATTCCGGATATTAGCCTAATTATATTATTATATATAAAGAGTACTGCTAGCTAGGTAGTATCAATGTTTCAATTCATAAGTAAACATGTAATTGGGTTGATATATAATTTAATAAGACACTTGCCATCCAAACATAAAATCCAAAGATCGTAAGGCAGCATCTTTATCTTGCTTTGAATCCGAAGCAGGCTCAAACCATTATGACACCAATGTTATCCCTATCAAGCCTTTTTGAGTTGCCTACACAAAAATACGAATTTTGGTTGAACAAATAGGAGCTATGGAAAAAGATACAACCTTTAGATTATCTCACTACAGAGAGTATTCCCTCTTGTATTACAACTCAATAATAATGATTCATATAGAATTCTCAATTAGGAGCCAATAATCTGACCCCAAAAAAAAAGAACAAAAGTTATTGAACCTGATATCTATTCTTGTACAATTCTACAGCTGCTCCATGAGCAAGAAGAAGGTGGTGTGCCACCAAGTATGGTTCAATGGCTGAATCTCCACCGGTGCAGTTTAGGTTTTGCCAAGAAGAGCAGCGTCCCGGTACTTGAGTACCAACAGCATAACCCATGTAACTAAAAGTATATGGCTCATTTTCCGTGAACCAGTGCTTGACTCGATCACCAAATTCCTTATAACAAAGTTCCGCATAGTCTTTAAAATGATCGCTGTAGATACACATTTATGTTACGAATATCAGTATGCATTTTATCAAATTATCACTGAGAGAATAAATTTTGTTCACTTACACAATACGAGGGCTTAAGAAACCACCATATTCATCTTCTAAAGCTTGGGGAACATCCCCATGAAAGATTGTCACAAATGGCTTTAATCCTATATATACATGATCAGTAAAATCAAATTAAAAGTCTGATTGAATGATGTTCTAAAAATTCATGTAATAATTGTTTAAGGTAGGATGATTAACCATTGCGTAGGAGTTCATCGATGAGATTGTCGTAATAATCAATTCCTTTTCTGTTAACGCCACCACTTAACGTTCCATCTAATTAGAACAAAAATAACAAGAAAAATAAGGGTTATACACTAGATAACTCGATCACATTAATTTAGTTATAAAAGTATATAAAGAGAATAATTTTCTCGTAGGACAAATAATTCTTATGCACAATATATATTGACATTGGTCCCAACCAAATATGAGGATGTGGAGCAACTTACTTGGTAATAATCTGGACCATGAAATAGAGAATCGGTAAGCATCCAACTCCATATCCTTCATAATCCCCACATCTTCCTAGAATGACAAAAGGATATATATCATAATAAGAAAAAAGTTTAAAATTAAATATTGAGGATCTCATTATATTGTGCTTTTTATAAAGGCTCCAATTTAATATGTTAACATGTGCCCTTCAAGTATAAACGGTCAAGATAATAAAGTTATGAGATTCTAGACCTTATAGCGGTGATATTGATCAATAGCAACGTCTCCGTTACTGCCATCAGCGATTTTTTCTGCACTTATTCAAAAACATAATGGTGAAATCCATATCGTATGCAAAGTACTTCATGTGCGTGCGTATTGATGAAGTATATACATATATTGTACATATCACATGACCACGTACTATTTGTCTCCCAACAAAGTGCATGGTTATCAGAGGGGTTGGAGTTTTGGTAGGTATACTTGTCCTCATGAAGAAAAGAATGAGGTGCTAATTACACACCTTTGAAATGAAGTTGCTAAAGTTTTCATATTACCAATTGATTAAATCACAGACCTGGATGTTTGTGGGTGTAGGTATCCCATATGCTTGGTCCTCTTCCATCTTCTTTTACTGCACGTTCATACTGAAATATACATACATGCATATTCGTAAGTGTACTACCACACACGCAAGGAAGATGTCAACATTATAATTCATGCATGGATGCTAACTGCATGTATAAAATGTACCAATAAAATGGTAAATAATCCCAGAAGATATATATATAATACATATATATATTGACCTGATAAGATGCAGAACCTGTGCCAAATATGAACCCTGGTTCAAAACTGTTGCGATTGAGGAATTCGCAATAAACAGGTGGATCCGTATTAGCAGCTTTGCTATTTGTCGATGCAAAGCCAATGAGTAGCAGCACACCAAAGAGCAAAGATCTTGAATATTTCATTGCCATAACTTGGGAATTTTGATATCGATCGAGATAATTAAGTTGTCTCTTCCTGGAATATTGCATGGGGTTTATATAGAGGAAGGGAGGAAGGGATATGGTGTCTACGTACCTGCTCATGAGAATAGTAAAGGGTTAAAATTCGTAAACAAATTGAATTTTGACGTCCTAGTTTAAAGACCAGGTCATGGTCTGCAGTTTAAAAGAAAGCACGTTTACCTGCGTTTTCCAACAAGAGAAAAATATTATCTGCGTTCATTTATCTGGATTTTTATATTATGTCTGCGAACTGTTGAAGCCATGACTTCTGAAGGTCAATATGGACGATCAGTGATGAGATTTTTCGCATGCGCCAGGCTCAGCTACAGTGACTTGTTCAAACAGTAGAAAATTATTTGACCCATAGAAATTTATGACCCGAATTCTTTACGCAAGTACATAACCGATAAGGTTGAAAAATTTAATCTTTGAATTAAATCCTGATCTTTTTCTTGTTGTTAGAGTTTTAATATTGAAAGCGTCCTGTTATCAAGGGTACGATGCATGGACACGGGAGAAAACCTCCGTATCCCGTATCGGACACTCTGAGGATACGGATACGCGAAGGATACGTGTGGATACACGCCCGATACGTATCGAAATGAAGAGATACGTATCGAACTGATAAGATACGCGTATCGTATTGTCCAGATACAAGTATCCTACATTTCGGATACGTTTGATACTAAAATAGGAGGATAATCAGAAGAAAAATAAAAAATAATCACAATAAATCCGCAGAATCGTGATTGATCGAAGTTAGGTAACTGAAATCACTCTAAAATCGGAGGATAATTAGAAGAAAAAAAAATTGGATTTATCTCCCGAACCTCAGAATCAGAAATCACTCTACTTGGGAGACTTTCATGAATCAGACCGTCATCTGCAACAGTTCCGTCATCTCCGTCGTCTCTATCTTCTCCGTCTGCAACTGCTCCGTCGTCTTCTTCGTCTATGTCTGCAACTCCTGGTGAGTGAGTGGTGAGCTTTCGTTTTCAGTTTCACTTTGTTTATAGTTAAACTGTGAAACCGAAACCCATCTCTGAAACAGTGAAACCGAAAGTCTGAAACTGAAAGCTTAATCTGATATAAAGCCTTTTGCAGTTTTGCTTTTCGAAAGTTGAAAAACTAATATAATATGTATATCACTACCCATAACCCGACCCGACACGACACGACACGACACGAAATTAACAGGTGTTCGGGTCGACACGATAACGAAACGGGTCGTTATCGGGTAACCCGATAAGCACCTGTTAAGATAACGGGTTGGTTCGGGTATACACGTGGGTAACACGATACACGATAAGCAAAATATTAATTTAATAATTTTATAACCCTAAAAAAAATACTATAATAATTATATTTAATAATTTAACAATTTTATACCACTAAAAACTATAATAATTATATATATATATATATATATTAAATTAACTATAATAATTATAATAATTATATATACTACAATAAGTATACCCCAAAAATATTAACTATAATAGTTATACATATATATATATATATATATATATATATATATATTAAATTTTATACCCCTAAAAACTATAATAATTATACATACAAAATAAATAGATTTAAATCTACTTAATAAATAAATAAATATATACACACACACACACACACCATTGAATTTCATGGGATACGAATTATACAAAACTAATTTCAATGATCCAACCGTCAAACTTGTTTGTATATGCTTCGAGATCACATCAGCAAAAAATTACAAAAAAAAACATTCACAAATCAAGTAACGAGATAAAACTTTCCGACGGTTATAAACGAAAAATCACGATTTAACGGTTATTTTATCTCCGATTTTAATGATTTTTTACAGCTACACTCCTTGACTCTATATGAATACAATGAATGAATTCGATCTTCAATTTAAAATATTTACACTAGTGGATACCACAAAATCTTATGCTATACTTGATGAAAGTATGAATAAACTCTTAAGTGTTAGAGAATCTATTGTTTTGATGGGATACGCATTCTACGAAACTAGTTTCAACGATCCAACCGTCAAACATGTTTGTATATACTTCGAGATCACATGCGCCAAAAATTGCAAAAAACAAACATTCAAAGATCAAGTAACGAAACAAAACTTTTAGACGGTTATAAACGGAAAATCACGATTTAACGGTTATTTTAACTCCAATTTTGATAATTTTTTACAGCTACACTCCTTGACCCTATATGAATACAATGAATAAATTCGATCTTCAATTTAAAATATTTACACTAGTGGATACCACAAAATCTTATGTTATACTCAATGAAAATAAGAATAAACTCTTAAGTATTAGTGAATCTATTGTTTTGATGAGATACGCATTTTACGAAACTAGTTTCAATGATCTAACCGTCAAACTTGTTTGTATATACTTCAAGATCGCATACGTCAAAAATTGCAAAAAACAAACATTCAGAGATCAACTAACGAGACAAAACGTTTCGACGGTTATAAACGAAAAATCACAATTTAACGGTTATTTTAACTCCGATTTTGATGATTTTTTACGTCTACACTCCTTGACCCTATATGAATACAATGAATGATTTCGATCTTCAATTTAAAATATTTACACTAGTGGATACCACAAAATCTTATGTTATACTTGATGAAAGTATGAATAAACTCTTAAGTGTTAGTGAATCTATTATTTTGATGGGATACGCATTCTACGAAACTAGTTTCAACGATCTAACCGTCAAACATGTTTGTATATACTTCAAGATCGCATACGCCAAAAATTGTAAAAAAACAAATATTCAGAGATCAAGTAACAGGACAAAACGTTTTTACGGTTATAAACGAAAAATCACGATTTAACGGTTATTTTAACTCCGATTTTGATGATTTTTTACATCTACACTTCTTGACCCTATATGAATACAATGAATGAATTCGATCTTCAATTTAAAATATTTACACTAGTAGATACCACAAAATCTTATGTTATACTTGATGAAAGTATGAATAAACTCTTAAGTATTAGTGAATCTATTGTTTTGATGAGATACGCATTTTGTGAAACTAGTTTCAATGATCCAACCGTCAAACTTGTTTGTATGTGCTTCGAGATCACATATGCCAAAAATTGCAAAAAAACAAACATTCAGAGATCAAGTAAAAGGACAAAACTTTTCGACGGTTATAAACGAAAAATTACGATTTAAAGGTTATTTTAATTCGATTTTGATGATTTTTACAGCTACACTCCTTGACCCTATATAAATACAATGAATGAATTCGATCTTCAATTTAAAATATTTACACTAGTGGATACCACAAAATCTTATGTTATACTTGATGAAAGTATGAATAAACTCTTAAGTGGTAGTGAATCTATTGTTTTGATGGGATACGCATTGTACGAAACTAGTTTCAACGATCCAACCGTTAAACATGTTTGTATATACTTCGAGATTGCATATGCCAAAAATTGCAAAAAACAAACATTCAGAGATCAAGTAACGAGACAAAACTTTTAGACGGTTATAAACAAAAAATCACGATTTAACGGTTATTTTAACTCCGATTTTGATGATTTTTTACAACTACACTCCTTGACCCTATATGAATACAATGAATGAATTCGATCTTCAATTTAAAATATTTACACTAGTGGATATCACAAAATCTTATGTTATACTTAATGAAAGTAAGAACAAACTTTTAAGTGTTAGTTAATCTATTGTTTTGATGAGATACGCATTCTACGAAACTAGTTTCAACGATCTAACCATCATACTTGTTTGTATATGGTTCGAGATCGCATACGCCAAAAATTGCAAAAAACAAACATTCAAAGATTAAGTAACGGGACAAAACTTTTCGAAGGTTATAAACGAAAAATCACAATTTAATGGTTATTTTAACTCCAATTTTGATGATTTTTTAGAACTACACTCCTTGACCCTATATGAATACAGTGATTGAATTCGATCTTCAATTTAAAATATTTACACTAGTGGATACCACAAAATCTTATGTTATACTTAATGAAAGTACGAATAAACACACTAGTGGGTCACTTTCATTAAGCTTTGAGTTTCATTGGCAATGTTTAAACTTTTGAGAAAAGCTTTACAACCTTGAAAACAAAAACGCTTTCATTTTGCATATCCTTGCACATTTAATATTTGTAATAGATTAGTAGTGTATGGATGTATTTTTTATGAGGCTCTTATTTTCAAGTGTAGATGTAGTATTTAAGCGACAATTGTGTTTTAATGTTTCGAAGTAATATTTATGTGACAATGTGTGGTATGTGCAAATTTAAGAAAAAAAATATTTTTCTTAACGGGTCATAACGGGTCGGGTCACTTTACCCGTTGGGTAAAGTGACCCGACCTATTAAGGACCCGTCCGTTAAGATAACAGGTGTGACACGACACGACCCGTTAAGATAACATGTGTTACACGAACACGACTGACCCGACCTGTTTGCCAGGCCTACCCATACCCACAATAATATATTATAATACTCATACCACTACCCATCCCATAGTCCATTCAAATTTGATGAATCCTTCGAATCTGATGAAGCCTGTTGCTTTTCTCTTTTTAACTTTTTGTATTATTATAATATTATTGTATTTTACATATTATAATATATTATTGTGTAGTGGTATCAATGTTTAGTTTATAATAAGTTTATGTATATGCTTTCATGATGTGTTTTTTATCTCATATATATTTGAATGCTTATTTTATAATGTTTTAGATATATTTATTTATTTATATTTTTTAATTGTCGTATTCCTGACGTATCGTGTTCTCGGTTATAGAAATTTGACGTATCCCCGTGTTGTATCGTGTCGTATCCTCGCATCTGTGTCCGTGTCCATGCATCGTAGCGAACCTATTATGGCGCTAAGAGGATAGCCGCCCCTCCTCTAGCCGGAAAAGAAGCCCAGGAGTCTGATTTTCTGTGCTGCCACACCTCTGGTTCTATCGGAAATGAGGTTTGGTTTGCTGAAGGAAGAGGAGCCTCCATGTCCCAACGAAAAAGATGATGCAGAGAGACTCATTTTCTCTCTCCCTCGTGACAAAGTAACATTTTTGTCTTCTTTAGTTGTCATCCTATGAGCTTCTGCCACCTTCAATACTATTCACTAAAGGGCTCCTTATGAATTGGGAGGTGATATATATATATATATATATATATATATATGCCGACAAAAAAATCGGGAGGTGTGGCGCCAGAAATATTACAACCATTAGCATGTCTACATCACTCAGTTACCACTTGCATGTCTACACCAAATATATTACATCAGTTACCACTTGCATGTCTACATCACAAAAAAATTGTGATGTTTTTTTTTTTTTTAAATATAGCTTATTAAAAAATTTAAAATATTAAATGTGTTTGACAAAACAAAAAAGAAATATTTTTTATAAAATATCTGTTGGCAATGATTGTAAAAAAGTATAGAAAGGAAAAGTCTACCATGTTTCTGACACACCCCGTCCCGAAGGAGGGCATGCTGGCCGTCACGTGAGAGTGACGTAACCATTTGCACAGTACGGAAGCTTTAAGATACAATTTATAAGTTGATACACCCGAAGGTGAGTCCTAATTTTGTCCAATCTGTCAGAACACCGTCGAATTCCTCGTAGTCACCACACCTTTGTGATTCCTGAACCTGGAGGGGCGCAAAACCAAAATTGAGTGGGTCAGTAAAACAATTCTTTTCCAAATCCAAACATTTCTCAAAACGTTGTAACCCCTCTCCGTAAAACCTGTATACTTTCCCAGAAATGTAAAATATAAATATACATATATATTCTCAAACTTCATTTTTACTATCTCAACATTTTTCTTTATCAATCATGCCATGCCATGTCTAATTCAACAGTTAAGTATGGATGCATCAACAATAATCATATCAGGTGCAAGAAAGAAATCAACTGGAGGCCCTCTAATAGCCCTGTACGGTTGAATTTAGAGCTCAAAATCTATCACTATCACTCTGCCGGAGTCACCTCTGTGACCTGTACGGCCTTCTGCACATAGGTTACGCTCTAGTGCTTCTCTCATTAATCATCTGTGCACATAATCTAAGGTCACCCACCAGTCGAAATCTCACTAACACTTTTCGACTGGCCCGTCGCACCCACTCCGCGTGGACTGTGCGACCAGCATCTACTTGGATCCAAGGCGAGCGTGCGATGCGGTGAATACTATAAGCACTAAACCAAGGTGCAGGATTTGAGCTCAATATACATCAACATCATCATAACAGTAATTAAATACTCACCTGATACTCACCTGTGCGTCCGCCGCACCATTCATTCATATGCATCATATATCTCAAATCATACTTTTCATATCATTTCATGCATGGCAATTCAATTTACATTTCCATATATATTTCATATACTTCTATGCATGATCTTTCAATTCACGTTTTCATATCATTCTATATACCTTTCATTTTAAACATAATTTCATTCTAATTCAATTTCTGGGAAAGCGTCAAGTATATATATATATATACGGAAAACAAAACTGCCCACTCACAGATTACATCGACGTCTCGTAGGTCCCTGAGCATCCTTTGGCCATGCCCGATGCCCGCATAAACCTCACCTATACAAGAGTAACCAATTTGACGTTATTTAACGCCTAACCCAAATCTTAGTTAATAACTCCTCAAATATTGCTCAAATTGGGTATATGAATATACCACCGTGACCTACACAACCTCAGGATCATCCCCATATTTTTAAAATAATTTTTGGAGTCCTCATGCGCCCCCACGCGCCTGACGTGGCACGGACCTACGCGCCCCCACGCGCGGCCACGTGCCAAGCACACTGACGGTGTCAATTGATGCCGTCAGGAATATTCCGTTAAACCCCGGAATATTCCGTTAAAACCTAACCGTTCCGTTAACGGCGTCAGGAATATTCCGTTAGAACTAACAGAATATTCCTGCTTCTTCTCCGATGGACTCTCGCCGGACTTCGGTCACCGGAAAACTGGGAAAAATTTCTATTTAACTATTCTCACTCGTTTTTCGTCCATTTTTTTCGTACTTTATACCAAAATGAAGCCCTAAACACCTACTATCACGTTGGAATGGTTTTAAGGTCTAAAAACAACGAAATCATACCTTTCCAATAATTCCAAAATTCAGCCAAACTCGAACCAAGTGATCCCGACGTCCATTTTGTTCAAACGAGGCACTCCGAGCCTCCTCGTGACCTCCTTAAGCTCACTGTGAGCTTGAAATTCCCTGAAACATCAAGATTTACGTGTGCATGAACAGTGCACTTTCACGGGGAGTTTAGAATCTAGGTTTTCCGAAGTAAAACTTACCTGAAATTGGTGTCTACGTGATCGTGGAGTCCTCAGGAGTGCAATGGTAGTTTTAAATCCGGCGTTGGTATAGATTTAGGGTGGTTTTGATGGTTTCCCGTGTGTTCGAGAGGGTGAGAGAGAGAGAGTGAGGTCTGAGGAAAAGAGAGAGAGAATGACAGTATACGGGAAATGAGGAGGGATTTAGGGTGTGAGGCCCTACCTGAACCCCAAACACAAAATCAAACGTAGAAATGTAAACCTAAATCCTAGTTTAAGTTCCTAACACCAAATAACTTAGGAACTTTAAGTAAACCAATTGTTAAATTTTCGCCCCTTAGTCCCGTTTAAGGGCATTTTCGTCTTTTCACGTCCTCGGAATTAAAATTCCGGGACGGGCTGTGACAATCTTCCCTCCTTATAGAATTTCGTCCCCGAAATTCCTGCAACCAACTAAATCAACCATACTCCAACAAACATAATTTTCTACTGAATGATTTCCTTCACAAAGCTTTTACCATTTACTCTGTCTTAATTTTCAGGACCTTCTTTTTCCAATCCAAAGTCGTCCTTGGTTCCTTATCAAGTCGAATCCAATTTAATTCTCAGTAGTTGCACCAGAATTCCATGAGACGACTCTGCCACCTAGTGACGACGCATCGAACACAAAATACATTATGTGTCTTAGCCAACTCTGAAGACATCACCACTTATATGCAACTTCATCGATTCCTTTAGTGATCAAAACGATCTGATGTATCTAAGACTTATCTTGTCTTCCTTTCCAATTCTCACTACCTCTTTTTATGGTGAAATTTCCAAAACATCGAATCATAAAACACATCATGCACTTACGACAACTCTGGAAGCCATTCAAATCTGTAATCAACTTCACCAACTTTTCGATAATCACTTAAAGTCCGATTCACTTAGGATTTAACTTACCTTCTTTCCAGATCGAATTATACTTTTCCAAGGTGAAAACTTCGAAAATATAAAACCTTCTACGTTAAACACTTGATTAGTGGCATATCCCTCTGTTAATCTCTTTTGCCACTCCTGGTTACTTTCAGGTTCACTTAATCACCTGAATATTTTGAGGAGACTCATCCATAGTCTCAGGGTCTACTAAAACTCTTTCGTGATCGAATCTTCCTCTACCCAGAAGCATTAGGCACATACTTTTCGTTTGCTTGTATTCACATACCATTTGATTCACGAATCATGTACTCATTCTTTTTCCTTTCTTTCCTTGCCTTAGTTAATTCTTAAATTTCTTCGTTAACCATTTGAGTCTCGAGTACAACCTTACCAAAAGGCCTAACTTGAAACTTAGCAAGTATAACTTCTTCTCGATCTTTCATTCTTAACTTTACTTTAGTTGGTTTTCAATCCACAAGATGATACTCTTGGCAAACATGCCAGACATTAATCTTACTGTAGTCTTCTCACCAAGTGCTTCAACTAGAACAAACTTTACAATCACCCTGATCGTACAATCATATACATTAAACAATTAAATTTACCTTCGCTACCTTAGATCAAAATCCTTCCGAGTAATGGATATTGAAGACTTTTTGGATTCGTAAAAATCTTGCATTCTTACCAAATATAATGCCTTCATAACTTCACAGCAAGGATGGTAATCGTGATTTCCAAATCACCAGTAGGGTAATTCATCTCATGAGGTTCCATTTATCGTGAAACGTATGCAATCACCCTAACATTTGCATCAACATGCCTCCAATACCATTCAAGAAACATCACTAAAAATTTATGATTACCACTATCTTCTAGGATTACTAAAATACGTGTATGAGTGAGGAAATACTTTAGTTGTTGAATCCCTTACTCACAATTTCCTTCCCACTCATACATAACTCTTTTTCTCAACAGTCTCGTCAATGACAAAGCAATGACTGAAAAATCTTTCACAACCATCCAAGATAGCCTGGTAAGTTAAGAAATTCCAAATTTCAATTACGACTCGTGGTTGTTCCAAATTCTCAATTTCTGCTATCTTTTAAGGATTCACTTGAATACCTTAAGAATATATAACAAATCTCAGAATGCCACTTGATTCATCCAACATTCGCATTTGCTAAACTTAGCATACAATCGACATTCTTCCAATCTTTGCTTCATCGACTTAATACGTTTACATGCTCTGCTCTGGCTCAGAATGTACCAGAATATCGTCAATGACAAATGATATCAATCTATCAAGGCATTCCTGGAATACTTCATCCATCAACTCATAAAACAGCATGAGTATCCATATAGCATCACCAAACTTCATAAAGACTATAACGAGTCCAGAAAACCATCTTATGATCAATGTCACTTATAATATTCAATTGGTAGTAACCAGATCTCAATTCAATCTTTGAATCTTCGCAATTACTTCTGAGCTGGTTAAATAAACATCAGTACATCACCATGGATAACGGTTCTCGATCGTTACCAATTCCATTGTCTATAATCAATGAACAATCTCTAAGTCCATTTTCTTTCTCACCAACAAACTGGTGCTCCTCAAAGGTGTTGTACTAGGTTGAATGAAACTTTTATCAACCAATTCTTTCAACTGAATTTCCAATTCCCTTAACTCATCATGAACCAATCTTTAACATAAATTTATACCTGGCAACAATTCAATAATGAACCTCATATCTCTGCCTGAAGACAATCCAGATATACTTTCAGGGAAGACATCAAGAAAAGTCTAACCCTTTCGACATTATTCACACTACTCCAAACAATATCATTTAGCATCACATGAGCTAAGTATTTTTGGGCAGCCTTTCAAAACAATCTCTTTGCTTTCACAGCATAAATAATGGCTGAACTCACTTCACTTTGCATGCCCACTCATTAAGGTAACCTCTGATCATCCAGATCGATGGAAAATGACTGGTTTCCCGTAACAATCCATCTAGTCACAATTATAACCAACCAATCTAATGAAAATAATTTAACCGACACAATTCATACTCTATTACTACTAAGCATTCTGAATAAGTACAACACTAACATAAAATAACCTACCGGTTTGCTTGCTTAACGAATCCACGAATGAGTTATTAATATTACGGTCTGCAGCCCGCAATACTGATAAATCATCGTTGTCTCGATAAGTAGGCAACCACTCTCAAAGATATAATAATACTATTTTGTCACTCAATGCAAAATACATACACTCGTCTCAACCGCGTTTATTTACTACTTTCTAGGCAATATCAATCATAATAAAAAATATATCAGCCGAAGTCAACTAGAATGACCAATACGGCTGATTCAACTCTTATCTCAAGAATACGTCGGCCGGGTCCACTCCGCGTGGTCGGTACGGCCGAGCCTATAACTCACCAATTTCTCATGCGTCAGCCAGATCCACCTCTCATGGTCTGTACGGCTGAACATATAACTCATCAAATCTCTCTGTACCCACGGTCAATCCGACCAAACTACTAAGTTCATAAACTTGCTGAATCGACACTACGATGTCATAGAAAACTGTTGGGTACAACTGATTCTAGGGACGATTCACAATTCTGTGTCCCCTCTGTTCACATAAACACATTCATTAATTTCACACTTCCCAAAGTGTTAATTTTGTACCTGCTGCACAAAGTACATTTCCTTTACTCGAGACACCTTGTCTCAAATATCTGGGATTACCAGTATATCCATCACTTTTACTCTGACCAGCGACATTAAAACCTCAGCTGGAAGAATTAACTCTAGCTTCACTTCTTTCGAAGCTCTGAATCTTTCTATATCCTTGATAAGACGAATCATTAACTTTATCGTCTTCTTTTAATTCCCATTCATTTCTTATTCTTCTTTATTCTCGTTGATCATGTTCTCAGAGTCCTCAAGACTCAACAGCATCTCGTATATTCCTGGTAAGAAGTATAATGGATAGTGGTCACCCAAAATACCACTTCCCTTTTTGCCACCCAGCTTAAAACAACATAACACCTCCACCAAATTAATAACCATATCTGGATGGAACGAGGCAAGTCTGAAAACTTTCTATAATATCCCTCGATTATCACCTTCCTTGTCTCATATTTGTAAACTCTTGTTTACTACCATCGATCAATGCCGGAGGAATAAACTTTTCCTTAAATAAGTCCTTAAACAATTCTCAATCGACTGTTCCTCCGGTGACAACAATTCATACTCCTGTTTCCACTAGGATACAAATTCACAACCAAAACCAGGTAGTCGTCTCGACCCCCTGTCAGAAGGAAATTTCCTTTGACTTGCATAACCTGAAACATCTTTTCCAAATGGTTAAACCGTTACTTCGCTCCCTCAGGTTCATCATTTCATAAGGTGATTCAAATTCAACTCATAACCCATCTTAAAATGTCCCTTTAGACAATAGACTGAATCACCATAGTAATAATTTCCCCCAAAACCGCTATATTAGGGAGACTAAATTCCTCTAACTACGTGGTTTGCTACGAGGAGGTGTAGTTCTGACAGAATTCACTAGAAACTTCTCAAGATGTCCAAGATTGCAACCATGCTCTGATACCAACTGACACACCCCGTCCCGAAGGAGGGCATGCTGGCCGTCACGTGAGAGTGACGTAACCATTTGCACAGTACGGAAGCTTTAAGATACAATTTATAAGTTGATACACCCGAAGGTGAGTCCTAATTTTGTCCAATCTGTCAGAACACCGTCGAATTCCTCGTAGTCACCACACCTTTGTGATTCCTGAACCTGGAGGGGCGCAAAACCAAAATTGAGTGGGTCAGTAAAACAATTCTTTTCCAAATCCAAACATTTCTCAAAACGTTGTAACCCCTCTCCGTAAAACCTGTATACTTTCCCAGAAATGTAAAATATAAATATACATATATATTCTCAAACTTCATTTTTACTATCTCAACATTTTTCTTTATCAATCATGCCATGCCATGTCTAATTCAACAGTTAAGTATGGATGCATCAACAATAATCATATCAGGTGCAAGAAAGAAATCAACCGGAGGCCCTCTAATAGCCCTGTACGGTTGAATTTAGAGCTCAAAATCTATCACTATCACTCTGCCGGAGTCACCTCTGTGACCTGTACGGCCTTCTGCACATAGGTTACGCTCTAGTGCTTCTCTCATTAATCATCTGTGCACATAATCTAAGGTCACCCACCAGTCGAAATCTCACTAACACTTTTCGACTGGCCCGTCGCACCCACTCCGCGTGGACTGTGCGACCAGCATCTACTTGGATCCAAGGCGAGCGTGCGATGCGGTGAATACTATAAGCACTAAACCAAGGTGCAGGATTTGAGCTCAATATACATCAACATCATCATAACAGTAATTAAATACTCACCTGATACTCACCTGTGCGTCCGCCGCACCATTCATTCATATGCATCATATATCTCAAATCATACTTTTCATATCATTTCATGCATGGCAATTCAATTTACATTTCCATATATATTTCATATACTTCTATGCATGATCTTTCAATTCACGTTTTCATATCATTCTATATACCTTTCATTTTAAACATAATTTCATTCTAATTCAATTTCTGGGAAAGCGTCAAGTATATATATATATACGGAAAACAAAACTGCCCACTCACAGATTACATCGACGTCTCGTAGGTCCCTGAGCATCCTTTGGCCATGCCCGATGCCCGCATAAACCTCACCTATACAAGAGTAACCAATTTGACGTTATTTAACGCCTAACCCAAATCTTAGTTAATAACTCCTCAAATATTGCTCAAATTGGGTATATGAATATACCACCGTGACCTACACAACCTCAGGATCATCCCCATATTTTTAAAATAATTTTTGGAGTCCTCACGCGCCCCCACGCGCGGCCACGTGCCAAGCACACTGACGGTGTCAATTGATGCCGTCAGGAATATTCCGTTAAACCCCGGAATATTCCGTTAAAACCTAACCGTTCCGTTAACGGCGTCAGGAATATTCCGTTAGAACTAACAGAATATTCCTGCTTCTTCTCCGATGGACTCTCGCCGGACTTCGGTCACCGGAAAACTGGGAAAAATTTCTATTTAACTATTCTCACTCGTTTTTCGTCCATTTTTTTCGTACTTTATACCAAAATGAAGCCCTAAACACCTACTATCACGTTGGAATGGTTTTAAGGTCTAAAAACAACGAAATCATACCTTTCCAATAATTCCAAAATTCAGCCAAACTCGAACCAAGTGATCCCGACGTCCATTTTGTTCAAACGAGGCACTCCGAGCCTCCTCGTGACCTCCTTAAGCTCACTGTGAGCTTGAAATTCCCTGAAACATCAAGATTTACGTGTGCATGAACAGTGCACTTTCACGGGGAGTTTAGAATCTAGGTTTTCCGAAGTAAAACTTACCTGAAATTGGTGTCTACGTGATCGTGGAGTCCTCAGGAGTGCAATGGTAGTTTTAAATCCGGCGTTGGTATAGATTTAGGGTGGTTTTGATGGTTGCCCGTGTGTTCGAGAGGGTGAGAGAGAGAGAGTGAGGTCTGAGGAAAAGAGAGAGAGAATGACAGTATACGGGAAATGAGGAGGGATTTAGGGTGTGAGGCCCTACCTGAACCCCAAACACAAAATCAAACGTAGAAATGTAAACCTAAATCCTAGTTTAAGTTCCTAACACCAAATAACTTAGGAACTTTAAGTAAACCAATTGTTAAATTTTCGCCCCTTAGTCCCGTTTAAGGGCATTTTCGTCTTTTCACGTCCTCGGAATTAAAATTCCGGGACGGGCTGTGACAGTTTCTAAAAGCAATGCCTTTTTATTTCAAAATATAGTAATCGGTGTCTATTTAATAAAGTTTTCAAATAACAAGTGCATCCCCATATATTTTAAAAAATTACAATTATTGTCCTTACATAATTCTCTTTGACAATTATTATCTCACATTAAATATCATATCATGTTTAGTCATTTAACATATTCATATCATGTTTAGTCATTTAAGATATTATTTTTATTTATTAAAAGCACTTTTATCAAAAAGGTAAAGCAAGCACTCAACACTTTATTTTACAGTTATTTATTCTCAAAACGCAGCAGAAACATTTTTTTTCAAAGCACAACAATAGCAAATTATCCCTTATAAACATGTTTAACACCATTAATTCTTTTAAAATTTATAATAATTTTCATAAGACTTCTCAAAAATATTTCTTAAAGCACTACAGACTAGTAATCACTTGAATTTTCATCTCATACCATCAAATTACTAAGACACTAATTAAAGCAAAAATTCTAATACTTTTATATGTTGTATGCTAAATAAACCCAAACTCCTAATTTAAGTATAATTTTTTCATTGTAATTAGACACTTATTTATATAATATGTAATAATTTACTTAAATCTGTCTAGTCCGCCTATGCCTCACCTAGGCGCTAGTGCCCAATCAGGTGTCCAACTAGCACCTAACTTTGTTGCTGTTGCGCTCGACGTTTCTTTTTTATTCCCTGGAAAACCAACAAAACAACGCCATTTAGGTGTTTAATTAAAAATAAATAAATTATACCTCTTCAGTCTTCACTCGTTTCCCTTTTTTAAACTCCACAAATTAGAGCACACCATGTGGTATGACTGTGACATGTAGGATGTTACTTTCAATTCATGTGTTTCGAAGAGGTAATACGAATTTATAGTCCTAAGCCTTTCTAGAAATTAGTAGCAGGAAAACTATATTGCTAGCATACTCACTCCGGATTTCGGTTATTGTATGTGTTGTTATTCAGTTTTGGGAGTTTTTGGGTAGCAAATGGCTTAGCATTTTAGTGGGATACGTGGGGTATTTATAGGAGGGTGACCAGCCATACACCTTGTTCATGGGATTATTTTTGTTCCTTCTCAATCAGGTTCAAATTCACTGAAAATGTCATGGCAATTGCATTTTCAGCTTTCTAGTCCCATACACCTTCTCCATCAAATATAACATTGTTTGACACAAAAACCTTCTTGATTGCTAAGTTACAAACTTTGTAACCCTTCACAACTTCGCATAACCAACAGAGATCTCTTTCACAAAAGTTTTATCCAGTTTTATCTCAGTTGTCCAGGAACATGATTGTAACAAATGCAGCCAAACACTCTGAGATGTTTTATTCTTGGCTTTCTACCACTAAATGCATCAAATGGATTCTTGTTCTGCAAAGCTTTAGTTGACATCTATTTAGAAGATATATTGCAGTGTTAGAAGCTTTTCCCCAAAAATCATAAGCTAGATTCTTATCAAGTAACATGCCTTTAGCTATTTCAATAAAGGTCATGTTCTTCCTCTCAGCAACACCATTTTGTTTAGGCGAATAAGCCACTGTCAGTTGCCTTTCAAGGCCTAGATCATCACAGAAGCTTTGAAACTCTAGAGAAGTATATTCTCCTCCTCAGTCACGTCTTGATTTTTGAATTTGAAAGCCACTTTCAAGCAGAACCATAGCTTTAAAGCTTTTAAATACACATAATACGCCTGACTTAGGCTTCAAGAAATATAGTCAGCACATTCTGGTATGATCATCAATAAATATCAGAAAGTGTCTATTTCCACCAAGTGTAGCGACCTGCATAGGACTACATACATCAGAGTGTATCAACTCCAATGACTTATTTGCTCTCCAAGTCATCTCCTTACTGAATGCCTCTCAGTGATGTTTTCCTACAATGCATCCTTCATAGACAACATTTGATTTCTTCAATTTAGACAGGCATAATACCATTTCCTTATCAGCCAACATATGCAAACTCTGAAAATTCAAGTGACCAAATCTTTTGTGCCACTCTCAAGAGTCTTCTTCAGCTATTGCTTTCAATGCAGATGGCATTATATCCTTCATGATGAGAGGAAAACATATGTTTCCTGTCATTTGTACTGCGACCACATGTCTTTCAAGGCTTCTATCTTTAAATATTTCAACTTTATCATCTCTAAACAATAAGAAATATTCATGCTCTAACATTTGGCCTACACTTAGCAAGTTTTTATCTAAATCAGGAACAAGCATAACCTCTTTGATATGCCTTGTACTATTTTTGGTTTCAATCACCAAGGTTCCTTTTGCAACAGCTTGTAATATCTGTATGTTTCCCATCTTAAGCCATGTAGTGCCACTTAGTACTACAGTCTAGTGCTAGCCGCCTCCCCGATTAATGCCTAGGCATTTGAAAATTAAGAAAGGGTGTCTAGACCTGATGAGGCACCCACCTAGACTACCTAGGCACCTGCCTAACCCGTCCAAACTTGCCTAGGCACCCGCTTAGGTTGCGACTACTTAAACAGAAAATAGATAACTTTCATTTTCTATTTTACTTTTTTCAATTAATTGGAAGAGACTTGTTGAATAGTTAAATGAACACACATTACATGCTTGTTCCGCATGTTTTCATTATGTTCCAATACTTCATAATTATATGTCATTCTATTTTGTAGTTTATGATGAAATTATATATATTTTAAGTGCAAACGGGACACTTATTTACACGAAACATAATAGATTTACTTAAATCCACCTAGTCTGCCTAGGCACCTAAACCGCCTAGCCGCCTAGGCGCTAGGCTCCAGCCCGACGCCCGACTAAAGCCTAGCGTTTTTTAGAACCTTGCTTGTCAGTGAGAGGTCTTAGATTTGATTCTCGCCAAAGGTGAATTTGAACCTCATTATTGTTAGCCCATTGTGAAGATAAGCACACCTCATCCCCCTTAGTGTATAGATAATATCGGTTGTTTAAAAAGAAAAAAGTCATGTAGTCACATTTCTGTCTTCATCAATCAACATTGATTCATGTAAAGTCATGTGATTGTTGTATCCATTATCTATATACCAGACATGTTCATTCTTGACAGTTGTTGCGGAATCGCAAGCAAAGAACATACTAGTGCCTTTTCCCCCCTCCTTGACATAATGAACCTGTTTGACCATTTTACTCCTACAATCTTTGGCAATATGCCCAAACGTATCACATTTGTGACACTTTGGATTTAAACCAGCGTTCACCAAAATGTAAATTTGCACAAATCTTGCAATCTCCTTTACTACCATAGTTCTTTACAATCACATTTGGCTTCTCATTTTGTTTCACATAGTGTTTCTTCTACTACTTATTCTTCCAAGGCTTATTGCCTTTATAACCACCAACTTGTGAGTTCTGTTTTGGTTGAATACTTAGGCTACTAAATGCTCTTTCATTCACCTCTCCATCTTCAGCATGTCTCATTCATCTTTGCTCAAAACCTTTGGGTGTTGTTGTAGACTCAGTTGGATCAATCTCACTGATTTTCTTTGTACCCTCAATAAAAGATACAATAGTAACCTAAGTAGGAGTGAGGCTAATGTACAACTTCTCTACCATAATTTTATTTAACAAATCCTCTCCGTGCATTTTCATTTGACTCACCAAAGCAAACTATCTAGTCCAATAATCAAATAGAGATTCACCATTACTCATTCTAGCATTCTCAAAATCAAGAGGAATACCTTGTAATTTCATTGCCATGACCTGATAATCGCCTTTGTATTCCTGCTTCAACACATCCCAAGCTTTGTTAAATGTCTCTTGATTCGCAATCCTGAAAAAAATTCCGTCACTCACTGTACTTTGAATTAACCTCAGGGCTTTTGCATCTCTGGAAATAAGATCCTGAGCAACAATCAGCTACTTCTCAACCATTTGCTTCTCATCTGAGGGAAGTTCATAGCCATTTTCAGCACAACCCAAGAGATTGTGAGACTTGAAGATAGTCATCATTTGACACACAAAAATTCATAGTTGACACTATTGAAAATCAGAGCTTGAATATCAGCTCCAGATCCAGACATTTTGTTCTTCAATTTATTTGAGCTCTTGGTTGAAAGCTCAAAGAACATTTCTCAGATCATGCCCCTCATTCAATTCGAACCTAGCTCTAAGGCCATGTTAGTGTGTTTAGGGGTGATGAACTCGATTTCCAATAGGATTTAACTCATGAAATCACTGAGAATGTGATCGTCGAATTGTAGAGAAATGGAAGAAAGATGGTCACCAATGTAATCTCTCAAGAATATATCTACATTGGATTCTCTCTCTCTCTCTCTAAAATATGTTAAAAAGAAAGCATGAGGAGCGTGTGATATAGCTGTTTCTAGGCATCACACCTCAATAACAACGGCACACATGAGTTGCACATGATCAAATTAAATCAATTATAAAACAAGACATGTGGCACAATCTACACCATTTAGATGTTATAATCGTGACCATCCATTAGAAACTTTGCGAACTTAAACTTCAAAAAAAATCCTGAGATTTTTTTTTTGGTCAAACGATAGATTTGCTAGATTAGATGTTAGATTAAGGAGCCGACAGGGTTTGAACTTGTTGGAAATATTTTTGATAAGGATGCTACTTCTCCTACAACAAATCACATAAAATAATGTTAGTATATCACAATTTTATCACCTCAATTTATTAAAGAAAATAAACCAAATAAAATAAAATACTTAACTTCTGTAGGTAGAGAACGTTCTTCGTCGATCCTCAATTAGAACAAGATTTTAGGTTGAGGTGTGTAGTCACTGTCCTTAAGAGTAGATTTTGCCCCTCTAAGACAATGTCTCGGTGTAGCAGGTTATGGCGCCCTACCATCCAGGATACAACAACCTATAATCATCTTAAGCATACACTCACAATACTTGGATCGTACGAACAACTTGATTTTCCTTTGGCATATGAGAGATGAAATTATAATAGCATTTGAGAGAATACAATAAATCAAGAGAGGAGAGGAAGGTGGGATTCCTTTAATTAGGTGAGGTTTGTAGGAAAGAAAATATTTGAAGTCCAATAGCAAAAGGAGTAGTCTAGGTAAAGATCAACATAATCGCTACGGCATGAAGAGTTGTTTTTATATAGAACATGATAAAGGTAAACATGATCCTTGCGCAAAGGTCGTGAAAAAAGACCTCGTGCGACGAAGAAGTCCACATTCGTTGCGCGAAAGGTATACGGACAAAGGCTTTCGTCGCATGATATAAAAGGGTACAAGTGTTTTGTGATGAGAATTTCTGGAGACGTCTAAAATTCGTCTCGAAAATCTTTGCACGACGAAACATGTAACACGCGTGTGGTTTTACACGACGATAGGTATGCGTCGCGCAAGTGTAATTTTTAATAAAAAATAATAATAATAAATAGAATAAAAGGAATATTATTAAAAATATATATTTCATACAATTCAGAAGAAAAAAAAACAAATTAATGAATAAAAAACAATTTTTTTATAATATAAATAAAAATGTACAAACAAATACAAAGTTTAAAAAGAAAGAGGGAACAAAAACTATGAAAAAAATAAAGAATAATCTATACGCAAGTCATTTAGAGGTGCTTGGTAATCTTGCTGCTAGAAGAAGGTGGGGTTAGGGACGGGGTCGAAGGTCGACGGGCCTGATTACTGTGTATGCACGGTGTGGAGGGGCTCTGACGGTCGTGGTGCAAAAAAACTGGGGAGACGGATCCCGGAGGAACTAAGGGCTTGTACAAGCATTCACATTTAAGAAATGTACGATGCAAGCTCATTCCTCATGCTAGCGACTTCCTGCGTCAAAGCCATAACCTCGCCCTTCGACTGCAAGGATGAAGATGCTCTACTCTCCCTCCACCTGGCATTTCCCATCCCCCGACAATATGTCCCTTGCGTCCGACCAAAAGTGTGGTTGAACGTCTCTGTAAGGATGTGAAACCCCGCATCTTCAGAGGGATCCACAGATCGATTGGCGTGTCCTGGGGAAGTTGGGAGGCGAACTCCTGAAACGACTAACCCTTCTCCACCATAGTCGCCTATGAAAAAAACATGGATTATTAATAGAAAACAATTTGAAATCATTAGTATAAATCTTTAATGCATAAGAAATTACTTGCAAGAAGTAACTCGGTCAACTCATCCCAGTCCGAACATAAACGTTAGCAAAGACATCGATCTCCGGGAATTTTGAACCCTCCTGAAATAGAAAAGATAAGGAAAATGTTAGTACGAAAACAAACAAAAAACATTATTAGCGACATTTTAAAATTGGAAATAAAAACTGTAATATATACCTTCTGCCACGCCTACATCCTATATGAGAAAGGCCTTAAACCCGAATGGTGGAAAAGAGTCTTCTTCTCCCGATTGCCCTTGTTCGCCTTTGCCTTCTTCTGTTATACACAAAATAAACATATTAGTCGTAATATTTAAAGAACATAAAAAATTTTAAAAAATCATAATAAACATTAGTAAAAATTTTAAAAAGTAACATGAAAGAAGTCCTAATTAAAAACGCACCACATAGCCCGGCTCCTAAAAATGACCGCAAAGTCAATCCCAATTATCTTGTCGGTTTTCGAGCTCGTTCGGGCAACCCTCCTCGAGAGCGACCTGCGGATCACTAAACATCTCGAAATACTGGTGCAAGTCACTCTTCCACAACTTGTAGCGTTCGGAGTATAGCCGATTGAGGTACGTCAACATGTCCTCGTTGATGTCATCCAAATTGTAGTTTGTCTACATGTAACAAATATTATGAAAGTATTATTAATAAAAGACATTAATAAATATAAATATATAAATTTTAGATGAAAAGCATTAAAAAGGCAAAAATACTTACTAACAAATGATTGCGCACTGTGTTCTTCACCTTCTCTGGCATCGCCTTCCAAGACTTCCACTGCATAGGGCAAAAGGTCCGCACGACGTGCCCAATGTCATGGGCCAATGCACTATGCTACTCCGTCGTTGGTGTTGTCCGATGTCGCTCATCATATCCGATTGTGATACGATCATTGGTCATCCGGGTGACCTTCGCCGTCTTCAATTGCCGACAAGGTCCCCAGGTGTTTTTCTTGGCTGCAAAGAAATGAAAAATTAACGTTAACCCAAATCTAATAACAAATCATACTAAAATTTCTGCATAACCTCCATATAATGAAAACATTTCCCAAAACCCTAAAAATAACATAAACAATATACATATCCAACACAATGATCACAACAGTTTAATAATAGGTTCGGAACGATGACAACAATAAACAATATATATATATATATATATATATATATATATATATATATATGATAACTTTTTAATCCTTAAATGACATAACTTAACAAACTGAACCTAAAATAACAAAACTAAGTTAACATGGGAATGAGGTAGTAAATTAGGATAGTATACCTAGCTGTGTACCGGAGGCATTGGTTGTGGATCCCGTTGGCGACATCTGGTATGGAGTGCGGGGGCACCGGTAAGCACGTCGGGCGCTAACAGGTAGCACCACCGAAGAAGTCGAATATGCCGGTGCCAGTAGGACTGGAGGACCAACTGGGTCAATCGGATTCATTGACCTATGGTCCATCTCTGCCGAAGCAGTGGCGGCAGTAGTAGGTGTAGTCGTCGATCAAGGTGTAAAACTCATCGCCTTCCGGGTTCTAATGAGCTATTACATCTACAAAATTGGAAATAAATTTGTTAGATTACAAAGATTTAAATTACCGTACACATGCATAATAATTTCTACTTAAATTTAAAACGAAATTTAAAAACCCTAATTCTAAACCCAATTCAAGTTTGGCAGAAACAAAACTTTAAACTGATCTACTATACACAAATAATCAATGTCATATAGGATCAGTGGTGGATCAAAGATTTTAACTTAGGATGGTCCCAATATAAAAGCTCCAAATAAAAAAAAAACAAGTGCTAATTGCCTGGTCTATAAGACTATAAAACTCCATGTGCCTCTATCCATTTGAACTGTAGAACAGTTAAAATTTGAGTAAAAATTGCAACTACGCTGAAAGCATGCTATTCATATGTAGCATCAGTAGGTGTAGCATCATTGATGCACCATCAGTAGGTGCAGCATCATAACAGGATGGCAAAATTATTTAATGGACAGATTCAAAGAGAGTACAAACTACAAACCTTTTCGACCAAAAAGAAGAGGACCAACGGCTAGCCTCCAGAGTCCAGACCAGAGCTTTACACGGAGAAAAAATGTAGATTTTCACCAGAGATGTCGTCGACTCGTCGCCCCGCCCGTCGGTGCAATAGTGAACAGAAACTAAAGTGCAGCAAAGAGTTGATCAATGCCGTAAGGAATATAAGCAGGCCGAGCGGCAGACGATTAGATATTATTGGTAAAGTGAAGGTTCTGAATGCTGAATGAGTTGATTGCTCTATCGTGTGAGGGTTCTCATGTGACTCGTGAGTGAGGTTTTAAATTTTTTTAATGACTTGGCTCAAACCGAAGTCGTTTTGGACAAGTCATTTTGCAAAAAAATTGGCTTTCTTCTTTCTCCTCATGAAATGCACAACCTAATTGAGTTAATCTATTCAATTATTTAAAAACTCAAACAGGAATTAAAGCCTAATTGAGTCCAAATAAATAACTTATAGAAAAAAAAAACCTTAAATTTAAATAGTGTCCTCAAAAACAAAAATTTAAAACTACTATTTCGATTGTGCTCCACTCTGCTTAACGTCATAGCGCCACCGGTTGTAACCTCCCTCCAACGCCGCCTCCATCAACTTCATCAACTCTTTGTTCGTATCATCATCAAGAGTATACTTACAATGTTACACATATATGCAAATAATTCATTCCAACATATAACAAAAAAAATTCACAAAATTAATTATTGATCCATCAACAGCATAATTACTAATAATTCATCCATCACCACCTTCTTGATACAATCATGCACATATTTCCTAGAACGCCACTCAGCAGTAGAACAATTATTCACCATGGCTACAACAATTGCATGTGCGAACTCCACATGTTGTCTCAAATCATACGGGTTGGTGATGGATAGCCAGTCAAGCATATATAGAATTTTAGTTGACTAGTGTTGATGACTAGCCAGTCAAGCGTATATAGAATTTTAATTCCAGGATATTTCACTTGGAACCAATTTCATGCTTGAACGTGTGTATTGTGTAAACTCTTCACTATTAATAAGAACTCATCTACCCTCTATATCTTTACATATTATCCTCATTAGGTGACGGGAATAACTTTGTGAAGGTGACAAACTTGACACCATACGTCGTTCCATAGTCTCACTTATTTTGTGCATCAACATTATTTGTAAATAGTCTCTTACAAGCAATTGAGCCCGCGTGTGCCATCAGTTTTAAAATTGTGTTAAACAGGTGGAATATATTAAAATCTATTAGAATCCTTATGTTCAACAAAGAATTAAAAATAGGTGTTTATAATACGTAGCAAAAGTTTTAAAAATATGTACAATACAATCCTCGACCAATTCAAGTGTACACTTTTTCTTTTCTTCTATCAAAATTGTCATGTAACCCAAAGTCATATGCAAAGTCAGCTAACTGAAAACATTTGTGTTCAGTTGTGTAAAAAGTTGATCACGCTTTAATTGAAAAAATAATCGTTAATACAATTAGGAAAGAAGGGAAAGATGATTCTCATGAGGAGTTAGAAATATTTTGACTTCAACAAGAAGATATTGACAAGGTTTTACATACGTACCTGCAAGCTCAAAGCTGTAGTATTATCTCCAAAAAAAATAATAAATAAATAAAATAAAATTATTCCATCTTAAAATTTTATTTGTGGCGTAGCTTATTATTGTCCTTATTAACAAAGGAAAACTAATAAAAAGTGCTTAAAAACTTTGAGCTTTAACGATAACGACAAAATAAAAGGTAAATTGAATAGTACAAGGATTGACTTTTTAGTGTAAAATTGTGGTTTTTTGTTAAAGTGAACAGTACCAGGAGTTTTTCGTTAAAGTTCCCTATTAACAATTACTACTATGTCGAACTGGGTTTCCTTACAAAAGGACCTATTAAAATGATAACTTATTACAATGTGAAATTTATTCCTAAACCCAAACATGGACTAAAACTTTTTATGACTACAAATAAGTTATTCGTTTATAGAGAGAGGTTTTATTGTAGCATTCACAACACTTATAGCTTTTTATTGAATTATTGAATCTCAAAGAATGTTTACATTATTGCAAGGAAATACAAATGCATAAGGAATTGGAATATAAATACATAAAAAAATAAAAAAATTATCCACTTAAATGTTTATAATGAACTGTAGCTTTCTTTGAATTTATTCTTCTTAAGAAATTTTTTGAACCAGTGTGCTGAGAGTTTTGGGTATCTTTTCAGGCCATCTTTATAATCCACGTAGTTTAAACCAAATCGGACAGTGTATCCGGCAGTCCATTCAAAGTCGTCTAACAATGTCCATGCAAAGTATCCCTTCACTTTCGCGCCATTTCTGCACACACACACACAAATGTACAAATTGGTTAGGTCAATATAATGATTAAATAACCATAACATAAGAAGGCTAGCCAGTATATAGCCTTAATCATTTTTTTAATAACTACTTACTTGATCGCCGCTTGAAGGTAACACAGGTGACGATAGTAGTAGTCAATTCTACTGGTATCATGAAGGGCCTCTTCAAGTGATAGTTCTGGATTATTCAACTCTGATACACCTATGTACATATTATTACACAAAAAAATTAAATTTAGTTTCTTCCTCTAAAACTAAAAGAAAACGTGTAGTTTCATTTTACACCACTATAAATATGTGAAACTTTTGCAATTAATCAAGGCTTAAAAGTTTGTATTACATACCATTCTCAGTAATATAAATGAGTGGATCATTATATTTTTCCTTTGTGTAAAGCACAAGATCGTGAATTCCTTTTGGATATACATATAACCAATCTGAAGCAGCCTGCAACACCATTTGAAGATAATACATAAATATTGGGGAAAAAAAAAAACTACTCCTCCAAATGCAAATACCTCAAAATGATAAATTTGATATTTACCTGTGGACCAATGAGTACTCCATTAAGCTCAGCTGCCACAATATTTAAAAACATTAGAATACAATTGGTGTAAATATTAGAATATAATTAAAGTAATTAAGAAGTTAAACTAGGCAAAGAAGTACAAAGAACTTAAGCTATTCAAACTAAGTTTCCTTTTGCACTCACTTGTAAGATCAGCTCGAGAATCTGTTACGTAGCTTGCCGGTAGTGAATTGTTGTTGGGTGCACTACTTGTGTATCTAGCAGTATAATAATTTATTCCAAGAAAATCAAATGATCCGTTTAGCAACTTGGATTGTTCTTTTGTGAATTTGGGCAATCTTTTCCCAACAATTGATCGCATGGTGTGTGGATAGTCACCACTTGTTAATGGGTCCAAAAACCTACAAAACATGACAATTCCGGATACTAGCCTAATTATATTATTATATATAAACAGTACTGCTAGCTAGGTAGTATCAATGTTTCAATTCATAAGTAAACATGTAATTGGGTTGATATATAATTTAATAAGACACTTGCCATCCAAACATAAAATCCAAAGATCGTAAGGCAGCATCTTTATCTTGCTTTGAATCCGAAGCAGGCTCATACCAGTCTGACACCAATGTTATCCCTATCAAGCCTTTTTGAGTTGCCTACACAAAAATACGAATTTTGGTTGAACAAATAGGAGCTATGGAAAAAGATACAACCTTTAGATTATCTCACTACAGAGAGTATTCCCTCTTGTATTACAACTCAATAATAATGATTCATATAGAATTCTCAATTAGGAGCCAATAATCTGACCCCAAAAAAAAAAGAACAAAAGTTATTGAACCTGATATCTATTCTTGTACAATTCTACAGCTGCTCCATGAGCAAGAAGAAGGTGGTGTGCCACCAAGTATGGTTCAATGGCTGAATCTCCACCGGTGCAGTTTAGGTTTTGCCAAGAAGAGCAGCGTCCCGGTACTTGAGTACCAACAGCATAACCCATGTAACTAAAAGTATATGGCTCATTTTCCGTGAACCAGTGCTTGACTCGATCACCAAATTCCTTATAACAAAGTTCCGCATAGTCTTTAAAATGATCGCTGTAGATACACATTTATGTTACGAATATCAGTATGCATTTTATCAAATTATCACTGAGAGAATAAATTTTGTTCACTTACACAATACGAGCGCTTAAGAAACCACCATATTCATCTTCTAAAGCTTGGGGAACATCCCCATGAAAGAGTGTCACAAATGGCTTTAATCCTATATATACATGATCAGTAAAATCAAATTAAAAGTCTGATTGAATGATGTTCTAAAAATTCATGTAATAATTGTTTAAGGTAGGATGATTAACCATTGCGTAGGAGTTCATCGATGAGATTGTCGTAATAATCAATTCCTTTTCTGTTAACGCCACCACTTAACGTTCCATCTAATTAGAACAAAAATAACAAGAAAAATAAGGGTTATACACTAGATAACTCGATCACATTAATTTAGTTAAAAGTATATAAAGAGAATAATTTTCTCGTAGGACAAATAATTCTTATGCACAATATATATTGACATTGGTCCCAACCAAATATGAGGATGTGGAGCAACTTACTTGGTAATAATCTGGACCATGAAATAGAGAATCGGTAAGCATCCAACTCCATATCCTTCATAATCCCCACATCTTCCTAGAATGACAAAAGGATATATATCATAATAAGAAAAAAGTTTAAAATTAAATATTGAGGATCTCATTATATTGTGCTTTTTATAAAGGCTCCAATTTAATATGTTAACATGTGCCCTTCAAGTATAAACGGTCAAGATAATAAAGTTATGAGATTCTAGACCTTATAGCGGTGATATTGATCAATAGCAACGTCTCCGTTACTGCCATCAGCGATTTTTTCTGCACTTATTCAAAAACATAATGGTGAAATCCATAACGTATGCAAAGTACTTCATGTGCGTGCGTATTGATGAAGTATATACATATATTGTACATATCACATGACCACGTACTATTTGTCTCCCAACAAAGTGCATGGTTATCAGAGGGGTTGGAGTTTTGTTAGGTATACTTGTCCTCATGAAGAAAAGAATGAGGTGCTAATTACACACCTTTGAAATGAAGTTGCTAAAGTTTTCATATTACCAATTGATTAAATCACAGACCTGGATGTTTGTGGGTGTAGGTATCCCATATGCTTGGTCCTCTTCCATCTTCTTTTACTGCACCTTCATACTGAAATATACATACATGCATATTCGTAAGTGTACTACCACACACGCAAGGAAGATGTCAACATTATAATTCATGCATGGATGCTAACTGCATGTATAAAATGTACCAATAAAATGGTAAATAATCCCAGAAGATATATATATAATACATATATATATTGACCTGATAAGATGCAGAACCTGTGCCAAATATGAACCCTGGTTCAAAACTGTTGCGATTGAGGAATTCGCAATAAACAGGTGGATCCGTATTAGCAGCTTTGCTATTTGTCGATGCAAAGCCAATGAGTAGCAGCACACCAAAGAGCAAAAATCTTGAATATTTCATTGCCATAACTTGGGAATTTTGATATCGATCGAGATAATTAAGTTGTCTCTTCCTGGAATATTGCATGGGGTTTATATAGAGGAAGGGAGGAAGGGATATGGTGTCTACGTACCTGCTCATGAGAATAGTAAAGGGTTAAAATTCGTAAACAAATTGAATTTTGAAGTCCTAGTTTAAAGACCAGGTCATGGTCTGCAGTTTAAAAGAAAGCACGTTTACCTGCGTTTTCCAACACGAGAAAAATATTATCTGCGTTCATTTATCTGGATTTTTATATTATGTCTGCGAACTGTTGAAGCCATGACTTCTGAAGGTCAATATGGACGATCAGTGATGAGATTTTTCGCATGCGCCAGGCTCCAGCTACAGTGACTTGTTCAAACAGTAGAAAATTATTTGACCCATAGAAATTTATGACCCGAATTCTTTACGTAAGTACATAACCGATAAGGTTGAAAAATTTAATCTTTGAATTAAATCCTGATCTTTTTCTTGTTGTTAGAGTTTTAATATTGAAAGCGTCCTGTTATCAAGGGTACGATGCATGGACACGGGAAAAAACCTCCGTATCCCGTATCGGACACTCTGAGGATACGGATACGCGAAGGATACGTGTGGATACACGCCCGATACGTATCGGAATGAAGAGATACGTATCGAACTGATAAGATACGCGTATCGTATTGTCCAGATACAAGTATCCTACATTTCGGATACGTTTGATACTAAAATAGGAGGATAATCAGAAGAAAAATAAAAAATAATCACAATAAATCCTCAGAATCGTGATTGATCGAAGTTAGGTAACTGAAATCACTCTAAAATCGGAGGATAATTAGAAGAAAAAAAAAATTGGATTTATCTCCCGAACCTCAGAATCAGAAATCACTCTACTTGGGAGACTTTCACGAATCAGACCGTCGTCTGCAACAGTTCCGTCATCTCCGTCGTCTCTATCTTCTCCGTCTGCAACTGCTCCATCGTCTTCTTCGTCTCTGTCTGCAACTCCTGGTGAGTGAGTGGTGAGCTTTCGTTTTCAGTTTCACTTTGTTTATAGTTAAACTGTGAAACCGAAACCCATCTCTGAAACAGTGAAACCGAAAGTCTGAAACTGAAAGCTTAATCTGATATAAAGCCTTTTGCAGTTTTGCTTTTCGAAAGTTGAAAAACTAATATAATATGTATATCACTACCCATAACCCGACCCGACACGACACGACACGAAATTAACAGGTGTTCGGGTCGACACGATAACGAAACGGGTCGTTATCGGGTAACCCGATAAGCACCTGTTAAGATAACGGGTTGGTTCGGGTATACACGTGGGTAACACGATACACGATAAACAAAATATTAATTTAATAATTTTATAACCCTAAAAAAATACTATAATAATTATATTTAATAATTTAACAATTTTATACCACTAAAAACTATAATAATTATATATATATATATATATATATATATATTAAATTAACTATAATAATTATAATAATTATATATACTACAATAAGTATACCCCAAAAATATTAACTATAATAGTTATACATATATATATATTAAATTTTATACCCCTAAAAACTATAATAATTATACATACAAAATAAATAGATTTAAATCTACTTAATAAATAAATAAATATATATATACACACACACACACCATTGAATTTCATGGGATACGAATTATACAAAACTAATTTCAATGATCCAACCGTCAAACTTGTTTGTATATGCTTCGAGATCACATCAGCAAAAAATTACAAAAAAAAACATTCACAAATCAAGTAACGAGATAAAACTTTCCGACGGTTATAAACGAAAAATCACGATTTAACGGTTATTTTATCTCCGATTTTAATGATTTTTTACAGCTACACTCCTTGACTCTATATGAATACAATGAATGAATTCGATCTTAAATTTAAAATATTTACACTAGTGGATACCACAAAATCTTATGTTATACTTGATGAAAGTATGAATAAACTTTTAAGTGTTAGAGAATCTATTGTTTTGATGGGATACGCATTCTAAGAAACTAGTTTCAACGATCCAACCGTCAAACATGTTTGTATATACTTCGAGATCACATGCGCCAAAAATTGCAAAAAACAAACATTCAAAGATCAAGTAACGAGACAAAACTTTTAGACGGTTATAAACGGAAAATCACGATTTAACGGTTATTTTAACTCCAATTTTGATAATTTTTTACAGCTACACTCCTTGACCCTATATGAATACAATGAATAAATTCGATCTTCAATTTAAAATATTTACACTAGTGGATACCACAAAATCTTATGTTATACTTAATGAAAATAAGAATAAACTCTTAAGTATTAGTGAATCTATTGTTTTGATAAGATACGCATTTTACGAAACTAGTTTCAACGATCTAACCGTCAAACTTGTTTGTATATACTTCAAGATCGCATACGTCAAAAATTGCAAAAAACAAACATTCAGAGATCAACTAACGAGACAAAACTTTTCGACGGTTATAAACGAAAAATCACAATTTAACGGTTATTTTAACTCCGATTTTGATGATTTTTTACGTCTACACTCCTTGACCCTATATGAATACAATGAATGATTTCGATCTTCAATTTAAAATATTTACACTAGTGGATACCACAAAATCTTATGTTATACTTGATGAAAGTATGAATAAACTCTTAAGTGTTAGTGAATCTATTATTTTGATGGGATACGCATTCTACGAAACTGGTTTCAACGATCTAACCGTCAAACATGTTTGTATATACTTCAAGATCGCATACGCCAAAAATTGTAAAAAAACAAATATTCAGAGATCAAGTAACAGGACAAAACGTTTTTACGGTTATAAACGAAAAAACACGATTTAACGGTTATTTTAACTCCGATTTTGATGATTTTTTACATCTACACTTCTTGACCCTATATGAATACAATGAATGAATTCGATCTTCAATTTAAAATATTTACACTAGTAGATACCACAAAATCTTATGTTATACTTGATGAAAGTATGAATAAACTCTTAAGTATTAGTGAATCTATTGTTTTGATGAGATACGCATTTTGTGAAACTAGTTTCAATGATCCAACCGTCAAACTTGTTTGTATGTGCTTCGAGATCATATATGCCAAAAATTGCAAAAAAACAAACATTCAGAGATCAAGTAAAAGGACAAAACTTTTCGACGGTTATAAACGAAAAATCACGATTTAAAGGTTATTTTAATTCGATTTTGATGATTTTTACAGCTACACTCCTTGACCCTATATAAATACAATGAATGAATTCGATCTTCAATTTAAAATATTTACACTAGTGGATACCACAAAATCTTATGTTATACTTGATGAAAGTATGAATAAACTCTTAAGTGCTAGTGAATCTATTGTTTTGATGGGATACGCATTCTACGAAACTAGTTTCAACGATCCAACCGTTAAACATGTTTGTATATACTTCGAGATTGCATATGCCAAAAATTGCAAAAAACAAACATTCAGAGATCAAGTAACGAGACAAAACTTTTAGACGGTTATAAACAAAAAATCACGATTTAACGGTTATTTTAACTCCGATTTTGATGATTTTTTACAGCTACACTCCTTGACCCTATATGAATACAATGAATGAATTCGATCTTCAATTTAAAATATTTACACTAGTGGATATCACAAAATCTTATGTTATACTTAATGAAAGTAAGAATAAACTTTTAAGTGTTAGTTAATCTATTGTTTTGATGAGATACGCATTCAACGAAACTAGTTTCAACGATCTAACCATCATACTTGTTTGTATATGGTTCGAGATCGCATACGCCAAAAATTGCAAAAAACAAACATTCAAAGATTAAGTAACGGGACAAAACTTTTCGAAGGTTATAAACGAAAAATCACAATTTAATGGTTATTTTAACTCCGATTTTGATGATTTTTTACAACTACACTCCTTGACCCTATATGAATACAGTGATTGAATTCGATCTTCAATTTAAAATATTTACACTAGTGGATACCACAAAATCTTATGTTATACTTAATGAAAGTACGAATAAACACACTAGTGGGTCACTTTCATTAAGCTTTGAGTTTCATTGGCAATGTTTAAACTTTTGAGAAAAGCTTTACAACCTTGAAAACAAAAACGCTTTCATTTTGCATATCCTTGCACATTTAATATTTGTAATAGATTAGTAGTGTATGAATGTATTTTTTATGAGGCTCTTATTTTCAAGTGTAGATGTAGTATTTAAGCGACAATTGTGTTTTAATGTTTCGAAGTAATATTTATGTGACAATGTGTGGTATGTGCAAATTTAAGAAAAAAAATATTTTTCTTAACGGGTCATAACGGGTCGGGTCACTTTACCCGTTGGGTAAAGTGACCCGACCTATTAAGGACCCGTCCGTTAAGATAACAGGTGTGACACGACACGACCCGTTAAGATAACAGGTGTTACACGAACACGACTGACCCGACCCGTTTGCCAGGCCTACCCATACCCACAATAATATATTATAATACTCATACCACTACCCATCCCATAGTCCATTCAAATTTGATGAATCCTTCGAATCTGATGAAGCCTGTTGCTTTTCTCTTTTTAACTTTTTGTATTATTATAATATTATTGTATTTTACATATTATAATATATTATTGTGTAGTGGTATCAATGTTTAGTTTATAATAAGTTTATGTATATGCTTTCATGATGTGTTTTTTATCTCATATATATTTGAATGCTTATTTTATAATGTTTTAGATATATTTATTTATTTATATTTTTTAATTGTCATATTCCTGACGTATCGTGTTCTCGGTTATAGAAATTTGACGTATCCCCGTGTCGTATCGTGTCGTATCCTCGCATCTGTGTCCGTGTCCATGCATCGTAGCGAACCTATTATGGCGCTAAGAGGACAGCCGCCCCTCCTCTAGCCGGAAAAGAAGCCCAGGAGTCTGATTTTCTGTGCTGCCACACCTCTGGTTCTATCGGAAATGAGGTTTGGTTTGCTGAAGGAAGATGAGCCTCCATGTCCCAACGAAAAAGATGATGCAGAGAGACTCATTTTCTCTCTCCCTCGTGACAAAGTAACATTTTTGTCTTCTTTAGTTGTCATCCTATGAGCTTCTGCCACCTTCAATACTATTCACTAAAGGGCTCCTTATGAATTGGGAGGTGATATATATATATATATATATATATGCCGACAAAAAAATCGGGAGGTGTGGCGCCAGAAATATTACAACCATTAGCATGTCTACATCACTCAGCCTACGCTTTTTAGCACTTGCATGTCTACACCAAATATATTACATCAGTTACCACTTGCATGTCTACATCACAAAAAAATTGTGATGTTTTTTTTTTTTTAAATATAGCTTATGAAAAAATTTAAAATATTAAATGTGTTTGACAAAACAAAAAAGAAATATTTTTTATAAAATATCTGTTGGCAATGATTGTAAAAAAGTATAGAAAGGAAAAGTCTACCATGTTTCTAAAAGCAATGCCTTTTTATTTCAAAATATAGTAATCGGTGTCTATTTAATAAAGTTTTCAAATAACAAGTGCATCCCCATATATTTTAAAAAATTACAATTATTGTCCTTACATAATTCTCTTTGACAATTATTATCTCACATTAAATATCATATCATGTTTAGTCATTTAAGATATTATTTTTATTTATTAAAAGCACTTTTATCAAAAAGGTAAAGCAAGCACTCAGCACTTTATTTTACAGTTATTTATTCTCAAAACGCAGCAGAAACATTTTTTTTCAAAGCACAACAATAGCAAATTATCCCTTATAAACATGTTTAACACCATTAATTCTTTTAAAATTTATAATAATTTTCATAAGACTTCTCAAAAATATTTCTTAAAGCACTACAGACTAGTAATCACTTGAATTTTCATCTCATACCATTAAATTACTAAGACACTAATTAAAGCAAAAATTCTAATACTTTTATATGTTGTATGCTAAATAAACCCAAACTCCTAATTTAAGTATAATTTTTTCATTGTAATTAGACACTTATTTATATAATATATAATAATTTACTTAAATCTGTCTAGTCCGCGTATGCCTCACCTAGGCGCTAGTGCCCAATCAGGTGTCCAACTAGCACCTAACTTTGTTGCTGTTGCGCTCGACGTTTCTTTTTATTCCCTGGAAAACCAACAAAACAACGCCATTTAGGTGTTTAATTAAAAATAAATAAATTATACCTCTTCAGTCTTCACTCGTTTCCCTTTTTTAAACTCCACAAATTAGAGCACACCATGTGGTATGACTGTGACATGTAGGATGTTACTTTCAATTCATGTGTTTCGAAGAGGTAATACGAATTTATAGTCCTAAGCCTTTCTAGAAATTAGTAGCAGGAAAACTATATTGCTAGCATACTCACTCCGGATTTCGGTTATTGTATGTGTTGTTATTCAGTTTTGGGAGTTTTTGGGTAGCAAATGGCTTAGCATTTTAGTGGGATACGTGGGGTATTTATAGGAGGGTGACCAGCCATACACCTTGTTCATGGGATTATTTTTGTTCCTTCTCAATCAGGTTCAAATTCACTGAAAATGTCATGGCAATTGCATTTTCAGGTTTCTAGTCCCATACACCTTCTCCATCAAATATAACATTGTTTGACACAAAAACCTTCTTGATTGCTAAGTTACAAACTTTGTAACCCTTCACAACTTCGCATAACCAACAGAGATCTCTTTCACAAAAGTTTTATCCAGTTTTATCTCAGTTGTCCAGGAACATGATTGTAACAAATGCAGCCAAACACTCTGAGATGTTTTATTCTTGGCTTTCTCCCACTAAATGCATCAAATGGATTCTTGTTCTGCAAAGCTTTAGTTGACATCTATTTAGAAGATATATTGCAGTGTTAGAAGCTTTTCCCCAAAAATCATAAGGTAGATTCTTATCAAGTAACATGCCTTTAGCTATTTCAATAATGGTCATGTTCTTCCTCTCAGCAACACCATTTTGTTTAGGCGAATAAGCCACTGTCAGTTGCCTTTCAAGGCCTAGATCATCACAGAAGCTTTGAAACTCTAGAGAAGTATATTCTCCTCCTCAGTCACGTCTTGATTTTTGAATTTGAAAACCACTTTCAAGCTGAACCATAGCTTTAAAGCTTTTAAATACATATAATACGCCTGACTTAAGCTTCAAGAAATATAGTCAGCACATTCTGGTATGGTCATCAATAAATATCAGAAAGTGTCTATTTCCACCAAGTGTAGCGACCTGCATAGGACTACATACATCAGAGTGTATCAACTCCAATGACTTATTTGCTCTCCAAGTCATCTCCTTACTGAATGCCTCTCAGTGATGTTTTCCTACAATGCATCCTTCATAGACAACATTTGATTTCTTCAATTTAGACAGGCATAATACCATTTCCTTATCAGCCAACATATGCAAACTCTGAAAATTCAAGTGACCAAATCTTTTGTGCCACTCTCAAGAGTCTTCTTCAGCTATTGCTTTCAATGCAGATGGCATTATATCCTTCATGATGAGAGGAAAACATATGTTTCCTGTCATTTGTACTGCGACCACATGTCTTTCAAGGCTTCTATCTTTAAATATTTCAACTTTATCATCTCTAAACAATAAGAAATATTCATGCTCTAACATTTGGCCTACACTTAGCAAGTTTTTATCTAAATCAGGAACAAGCATAACCTCTTTGATATGCCTTGTACTATTTTTGGTTTCAATCACCAAGGTTCCTTTTGCAACAGCTTGTAATATCTGTATGTTTCCCATCTTAAGCCATGTAGTGTCACTTAGTACTACAATCTAGTGCTAGCCGCCTCCCCGATTAATGCCTAGGCATTTGAAAATTAAGAAAGGGTGTCTAGACCTGATGAGGCACCCACCTAGACTACCTAGGCACCTGCCTAACCCGTCCAAACTTGCCTAGGCACCCGGTTAGGTTGCGACTACTTAAACAGAAAATAGATAACTTTCATTTTCTATTTTACTTTTTTCAATTAATTGGAAGAGACTTGTTGAATAGTTAAATGAACACACATTACATGCTTGTTCCGCATGTTTTCATTATGTTCCAATACTTCATAATTATATGTCATTCTATTTTGTAGTTTATGATGAAATTATATATATTTTAAGTGCAAACGGGACACTTATTTACACGAAACATAATAGATTTACTTAAATCCACCTAGTCTGCCTAGGCACCTAAACCGCCTAGCCGCCTAGGCGCTAGGCTCCAGCCCGACGCCCGACTAAAGCCTAGCGTTTTTTAGAACCTTGCTTGTCAGTGAGAGGTCTTAGATTTGATTCTCGCCAAAGGTGAATTTGAACCTCATTATTGTTAGCCCATTGTGAAGATAAGCACACCTCATCCCCCTTAGTGTATAGATAATATCGGTTGTTTAAAAAGAAAAAAGTCATGTAGTCACATTTCTGTCTTCATCAATCAACATTGATTCATGTAAAGTCATGTGATTGTTGTATCCATTATCTATATACCAGACATGTTCATTCTTGACAGTTGTTGCGGAATCGCAAGCAAAGAACATACTAGTGCCTTTTCCCCCCTCCTTGACATAATGAACCTGTTTGACCATTTTACTCCTACAATCTTTGGCAATATGCCCAAACGTATCACATTTGTGACACTTTGGATTTAAACCAGCGTTCACCAAAATGTAAATTTGCACAAATCTTGCAATCTCCTTTACTACCATAGTTCTTTACAATCACATTTGGCTTCTCATTTTGTTTCACATAGTGTTTCTTCTACTACTTATTCTTCCAAGGCTTATTGCCTTTATAACCACCAACTTGTGAGTTCTGTTTTGGTTGAATACTTAGGCTACTAAATGCTCTTTCATTCACCTCTCCATCTTCAGCATGTCTCATTCATCTTTGCTCAAAACCTTTGGGTGTTGTTGTAGACTCAGTTGGATCAATCTCACTGATTTTCTTTGTACCCTCAATAAAAGATACAATAGTAACCTAAGTAGGAGTGAGGCTAATGTACAACTTCTCTACCATAATTTTATTTAACAAATCCTCTCCGTGCATTTTCATTTGACTCACCAAAGCAAACTATCTAGTCCAATAATCAAATAGAGATTCACCATTACTCATTCTAGCATTCTCAAAATCAAGACGAATACCTTGTAATTTCATTGCCATGACCTGATAATCGCCTTTGTATTCCTGCTTCAACACATCCCAAGCTTTGTTAAATGTCTCTTGATTCGCAATCCTGAAAAAAATTCCGTCACTCACTGTACTTTGAATTAACCTCAGGGCTTTTGCATCTCTGGAAATAAGATCATGAGCAACAATCAGCTACTTCTCAACCATTTGCTTCTCATCTGAGGGAAGTTCATAGCCATTTTCAGCACAACCCAAGAGATTGTGAGACTTGAAGATAGTCATCATTTGACACACAAAAATTCATAGTTGACACTATTGAAAATCAGAGCTTGAATATCAGCTCCAGATCCAGACATTTTGTTCTTCAATTTATTTGAGCTCTTGGTTGAAAGCTCAAAGAACATTTCTCAGATCATGCCCCTCATTCAATTCGAACCTAGCTCTAAGGCCATGTTAGTGTGTTTAGGGGTGATGAACTCGATTTCCAATAGGATTTAACTCATGAAATCACTGAGAATGTGATCGTCGAATTGTAGAGAAATGGAAGAAAGATGGTCACCAATGTAATCTCTCAAGAATATATCAACATTGGATTCTCTCTCTCTCTCTAAAATATGTTAAAAAGAAAGCATGAGGAGCGTGTGATATAGCTGTTTCTAGGCATCACACCTCAATAACAACGGCACACATGAGTTGCACATGATCAAATTAAATCAATTATAAAACAAGACATGTGGCACAATCTACACCATTTAGATGTTATAATCGTGACCATCCATTAGAAACTTTGCGAACTTAAACTTCAAAAAAAATCCTGAGATTTTTTTTTTGGTCAAACGATAGATTTGTTAGATTAGATGTTAGATTAAGGAGCCGACAGTGTTTGAACTTGTTGGAAATATTTTTGATAAGGATGCTACTTCTCCTACAACAAATCACATAAAATAATGTTAGTATATCACAATTTTATCACCTCAATTTATTAAATAAAATAAACCAAATAAAATAAAATACTTAACTTCTGTAGGTAGAGAACGTTCTTCGTCGATCCTCAATTAGAACAAGATTTTAGGTTGAGGTGTGTAGTCACTGTCCTTAAGAGTAGATTTTTCCCCTCTAAGACAATGTCTCGGTGTAGCAGGTTTTGGCGCCCTACCATCCAGGATACAACAACCTATAATCATCTTAAGCGTACACTCACAATACTTGGATCGTACGAACAACTTGATTTTCCTTTGGCATATGAGAGATGAAATTATAATAGCATTTGAGAGAATACAATAAATCAAGAGAGGAGAGGAAGGTGGGATTCCTTTAATTAGGTGAGGTTTGTAGGAAAGAAAATATTTGAAGTCCAATAGCAAAAGGAGTAGTCTAGATAAAGATCAACATAATCCTTACGGCATGAAGAGTTGTTTTTATATAGAACATGATAAAGGTAAACATGATCCTTGCGCAAAGGTCGTGAAAAAAGACCTCGTGCGACGAAGAAGTCCACATTCGTTGCGCGAAAGGTATACGGACAAAGGCTTTCGTCGCATGATATAAAAGGGTACAAGTGTTTTGTGATGAGAATTTCTGGAGACGTCTAAAATTCGTCTCGAAAATCTTTGCACGACGAAACATGTAACACGCGTGTGGTTTTACACGACGACAGGTATGCGTCGCGCAAGTGTAATTTTTAATAAAAAATAATAATAATAAATAGAATAAAAGGAATATTATTAAAAATATATATTTCATACAATTCAGAAGAAAAAAAAACAAATTAATGAATAAAAAACAATTTTTTTATAATATAAATAAAAATGTACAAACAAATACAAAGTTTAAAAAGAAAGAGGGAACAAAAACTATGAAAAAAATAAGGAATAATCTATACGCAAGTCATTTAGAGGTGCTTGGTAATCTTGCTGCTAGAAGAAGGTGGGGTTAGGGACGGGGTCGAAGGTCGACGGGCCTGATTGCTGTGTATGCACGGTGTGGAGGGGCTCTGACGGTCGTGGTGCAAAAAAACTGGGGAGACGGATCCCGGAGGAACTAAGGGCTTGTACAAGCATTCACATTTAAGACATGTACGATGCAAGCTCATTCCTCATGCTAGCGACTTCCTGCGTCAAAGCCATAACCTCGCCCTTCGACTGCAAGGATGAAGATGCTCTACTCTCCCTCCACCTGGCATTTCCCATCCCCCGACAATATGTCCCTTGCGTCCGACCAAAAGTGTGGTTGAACGTCTCTGTAAGGATGTGAAACCCCGCATCTTCAGAGGGATCCACAGATCGATTGGCGTGTCCTGGGGAAGTTGGGAGGCGAACTCCTGAAGCGACTAACCCTTCTCCACCATAGTCGCCTATGAAAAAAACATGGATTATTAATAGAAAACAATTTGAAATCATTAGTATAAATCTTTAATGCATAAGAAATTACTTGCAAGAAGTAACTCGGTCAAATCATCCCAGTCCGAACATAAACGTTAGCAAAGACATCGATCTCCGGGAATTTTGAACCCTCCTGAAATAGAAAAGATAAGGAAAATGTTAGTACGAAAACAAACAAAAAACATTATTAGCGACATTTTAAAATTGGAAATAAAAACTGTAATATATACCTTCTGCCACGCCTACATCCTATATGAGAAAGGCCTTAAACCCGAATGGTGGAAAAGAGTCTTCTTCTCCCGATTGCCCTTGTTCGCCTTCGCCTTCTTCTGTTATACACAAAATAAACATATTAGTCGTAATATTTAAAGAACATAAAAAATTTTAAAAAATCATAATAAACATTAGTAAAAATTTTAAAAAGTAACATGAAAGAAGTCCTAATTAAAAACGTACCACATAGCCCGGCTCCTGAAAATGACCGCAAAGTCAATCCCAATTATCTTGTCGGTCTTCGAGCTCGTTCGGGCAACCCTCCTCGAGAGCGACCTGCGGATCACTAAACATCTCGAAATACTGGTGCAAGTCACTCTTCCACAACTTGTAGCGTTCGGAGTATAGCCGATTGAGGTACGTCAACATGTCCTCGTTGATGTCATCCAAATTGTAGTTTGTCTACATGTAACAAATATTATGAAAGTATTATTAATAAAAGACATTAATAAATATAAATATATAAATTTTAGATGAAAAGCATTAAAAAGGCAAAAATACTTACTAACAAATGATTGCGCACTGTGTTCTTCACCTTCTCTGGCATCGCCTTCCAAGACTTCCACTGCATAGGGCAAAAGGTCCGCACGACGTGCCCAATGTCATGGGCCAATGCACTATGCTACTCCGTCGTTGGTGTTGTCCGATGTCGCTCATCATATCCGATTGTGAAACGATCATTGGTCACCCGGGTGACCTTCGCCGTCTTCAATTGCCGACAAGGTCCCCAGGTGTTTTTCTTGGCTGCAAAGAAATGAAAAATTAACGTTAACCCAAATCTAATAACAAATCATACTAAAATTTCTGCATAACCTCCATATAATGAAAACATTTCGCAAAACCCTAAAAATAACATAAACAATATACATATCCAACACAATGATCACAACAGTTTAATAATACGTTCGGAACGATGACAACAATAAACAATATATATATATATATATATATATATATATATATATATATATATATATATATGATAACTTTTTAATCCTTAAATGACATAACTTAACAAATTGAACCTAAAATAACAAAACTAAGTTAACATGGGAATGAGGTAGTAAATTAGGATAGTATACCTAGCTGTGTACCGGAGGCATTGGTTGTGGATCCCGATGGCGACATCTGGTATGGAGTGCGGGGGCACCGGTAAGCACGTCGGGCGCTAACAGGTAGCACCACCGAAGAAGCCGAATATGCCGGTGCCAGTAGGACTGGAGGACCAACTGGGTCAACCGGATTCATTGACCTATGGTCCATCTCTGCCGAAGCAGTGGCGGCAGTAGTAGGTGTAGTCGTCGATCAAGGTGTAAAACTCATCGCCTTCCGGGTTCTAATGAGCTATTACATCTACAAAATTGGAAATAAATTTGTTAGATTACAAAGATTTAAATTACCGTACACATGCATAATAATTTCTACTTAAATTTAAAACGAAATTTAAAAACCCTAATTCTAAACCCAATTCAAGTTTGGCAGAAACAAAACTTTAAACTGATCTACTATACACAAATAATCAATGTCATATAGGATCAGTGGTGGATCAAAGATTTTAACTTAGGATGGTCCCAATATAAAAGCTCCAAATAAAAAAAAAACAAGTGCTAATTGCCTGGTCTATAAGACTATAAAACTCCATGTGCCTCTATCCATTTGAACTGTAGAACAGTTAAAATTTGAGTAAAAATTGCAACTAGGCTGAAAGCATGCTATTCATATGCAGCATCAGTAGGTGTAGCATCATTGATGCACCATCAGTAGGTGCAGCATCATAACAGGATGGCAAAATTATTTAATGGACAGATTCAAAGAGAGTACAAACTACAAACCTTTTCGACCAAAAAGAAGAGGACCAGCGGCTAGCCTCCAGAGTCCAGACCAGAGCTTTACACGGAGAAAAAATGTAGATTTTCACCAGAGATGTCGTCGACTCGTCGCCCCGCCCGTTGGTGCAATAGTGAACAGAAACTAAAGTGCAGCAAAGAGTTGATCGATGCCGTAAGGAATAGAAGCGGGCCGAGCGGCAGATGATTAGATATTATTGGTAAAGTGAAGGTTCTGAATGCTGAATGAGTTGATTGCTCTATCATGTGAGGGTTCTCATGTGACTCGTGAGTGAGGTTTTAAATTTTTTTAATGACTTGGCTCAAACCGAAGTCGTTTTGGACAAGTCATTTTGCAAAAAAATTGGCTTTCTTCTTTCTCCTCATGAAATGCACAACCTAATTGAGTTAATCTATTCAATTATTTAAAAACTCAAACAGGAATTAAAGCCTAATTGAGTCCAAATAAATAACTTATAGAAAAAAAAAAACCTTAAATTTAAATAGTGTCCTCAAAAACAAAAATTTAAAACTACTATTTCGATGGTGCTCCACTCTGCTTAACGTCATAGCGCCACCGGTTGTAACCTCCCTCCAACGCCGCCTCCATCAACTTCATCAACTCTTTGTTCGTATCATCATCAAGAGTATACTTACAATGTTACACATATATGCAAATAATTCATTCCAACATATAACAAAAAAAATTCACAAAATTAATTATTGATCCATCAACAGCATAATTACTAATAATTCATCCATCACCACCTTCTTGATACAATCGTGCACATATTTCCTAGAACGCCACTCAGCAGTAGAACAATTATTCACCATGGCTACAACAATTGCATGTGCGAACTCCACATGTTGTCTCAAATCATACGGGTTGGTGATGGATAGCCAGTCAAGCATATATAGAATTTTAGTTGACTAGTGTTGATGACTAGCCAGTCAAGCGTATATAGAATTTTAATTCCAGGATATTTCACTTGGAACCAATTTCATGCTTGAACGTGTGTATTGTGTAAACTCTTCACTATTAATAAGAACTCATCTACCCTCTATATCTTTACATATTATCCTCACTAGGTGACGGGAATAACTTTGTGAAGGTGACAAACTTGACACCATACGTCGTTCCATAGTCTCACTTATTTTGTGCATCAACATTATTTGTAAATAGTCTCTTACAAGCAATTGAGCCCGCGTGTGCCATCAGTTTTAAAATTGTGTTAAACAGGTGGAATATATTAAAACCTATTATAATCCTTATGTTCAACAAAGAATTAAAAATAGGTGTTTATAATACGTAGCAAAAGTTTTAAAAATATGTACAATACAATCCTCGACCAATTCAAGCGTACACTTTTTCTTTTCTTCTATCAAAATTGTCATGTAACCCAAAGTCATATGCAAAGTCAGCTAACTGAAAACATTTGTGTTCAGTTGTGTAAAAAGTTGATCACGCTTTAATTGAAAAAATAATCGTTAATACAATTAGGAAAGAAGGGAAAGATGATTCTCATGAGGAGTTAGAAATATTTTGACTTCAACAAGAAGATATTGACAAGGTTTTACATACGTACCTGCAAGCTCAAAGCTGTAGTATTATCTCCAAAAAAAATAATAAATAAATAAAATAAAATTATTCCATCTTAAAATTTTATTTGTGGCGTAGCTTATTATTGTCCTTATTAACAAAGGAAAACTAATAAAAAAGTGCTTAAAAACTTTGAGCTTTAACGATAACGACAAAATAAAAGGTAAAGTGAATAGTACAAGGATTGACTTTTTAGTGTAAAATTGTGGTTTTTTGTTAAAGTGAACAGTACCAGGAGTTTTTCGTTAAAGTTCCCTATTAACAATTACTACTATGTCGAACTGGGTTTCCTTACAACAGGACCTATTAAAATGATAACTTATTACAATGTGAAATTTATTCCTAAACCCAAACATGGACTAAAACTTTTTATGACTACAAATAAGTTATTCGTTTATAGAGAGAGGTTTTATTGTAGCATTCACAGCACTTATAGCTTTTTATTGAATTATTGAATCTCAAAGAATGTTTACATTATTGCAAGGAAATACAAATGCATAAGGAATTGGAATATAAATACATAAAAAAATAAAAAAATTATCCACTTAAATGTTTATAATGAACTGTAGCTTTCTTTGAATTTATTCTTCTTAAGAAAATTTTTGAACCAGTGTGCTGAGAGTTTTGGGTATCTTTTCAGGCCATCTTTATAATCCACGTAGTTTAAACCAAATCGGACAGTGTATCCGGCAGTCCATTCAAAGTCGTCTAACAATGTCCATGCAAAGTATCCCTTCACTTTCGCGCCATTTCTGCACACACACACACAAATGTACAAATTGGTTAGGTCAATATAATGATTAAATAACCATAACATAAGAAGGCTAGCCAGTATATAGCCTTAATCATTTTTTTAATAACTACTTACTTGATCGCCGCTTGAAGGTAACACAGGTGACGATAGTAGTAGTCAATTCTACTGGTATCATGAAGGGCCTCTTCAAGTGATAGTTCTGGATTATTCAACTCTGATACACCTATGTACATATTATTACACAAAAAAATTAAATTTAGTTTCTTCCTCTAAAACTAAAAGAAAACGTGTAGTTTCATTTTACACCACTATAAATATGTGAAACTTTTGCAATTAATCAAGGCTTAAAAGTTTGTATTACATACCATTCTCAGTAATATAAATGAGTGGATCATTATATTTTTCCTTTGTGTAAAGCACAAGATCGTGAATTCCTTTTGGATATACATATAACCAATCTGAAGCAGCCTGCAACACCATTTGAAGATAATACATAAATATTGGGGAAAAAAAAAACTACTCCTCCAAATGCAAATACCTCAAAATGATAAATTTGATATTTACCTGTGGACCAATGAGTACTCCATTAAGCTCAGCTGCCACAATATTTAAAAACATTAGAATACAATTGGTGTAAATATTAGAATATAATTAAAGTAATTAAGAAGTTAAACTAGGCAAAGAAGTACAAAGAACTTAAGCTATTCAAACTAAGTTTCCTTTTGCACTCACTTGTAAGATCAGCTCGAGAATCTGTTACGTAGCTTGCCGGTAGTGAATTGTTGTTGGGTGCACTACTTGTGTATCTAGCAGTATAATAATTTATTCCAAGAAAATCAAATGATCCGTTTAGCAACTTGGATTGTTCTTTTGTGAATTTGGGCAATCTTTTCCCAACAATTGATCGCATGGTGTGTGGATAGTCACCACTTGTTAATGGGTCCAAAAACCTACAAAACATGACAATTCCGGATATTAGCTTAATTATATTATTATATATAAACAGTACTGCTAGCTAGGTAGTATCAATGTTTCAATTCATAAGTAAACATGTAATTGGGTTGATATATAATTTAATAAGACACTTGCCATCCAAACATAAAATCCAAAGATCGTAAGGCAGCATCTTTATCTTGCTTTGAATCCGAAGCAGGCTCAAACCAGTCTGACACCAATGTTATCCCTATCAAGCCTTTTTGAGTTGCCTACACAAAAATACGAATTTTGGTTGAACAAATAGGAGCTATGGAAAAAGATACAACCTTTAGATTATCTCACTACAGAGAGTATTCCCTCTTGTATTACAACTCAATAATAATGATTCATATAGAATTCTCAATTAGGAGCCAATAATCTGACCCCAAAAAAAAAGAACAAAAGTTATTGAACCTGATATCTATTCTTGTACAATTCTACAGCTGCTCCATGAGCAAGAAGAAGGTGGTGTGCCACCAAGTATGGTTCAATGGCTGAATCTCCACCGGTGCAGTTTAGGTTTTGCCAAGAAGAGCAGCGTCCCGGTACTTGAGTACCAACAGCATAACCCATGTAACTAAAAGTATATGGCTCATTTTCCGTGAACCAGTGCTTGACTCGATCACCAAATTCCTTATAACAAAGTTCCGCATAGTCTTTAAAATGATCGCTGTAGATACACATTTATGTTACGAATATCAGTATGCATTTTATCAAATTATCACTGAGAGAATAAATTTTGTTCACTTACACAATACGAGCGCTTAAGAAACCACCATATTCATCTTCTAAAGCTTGGGGAACATCCCCATGAAAGAGTGTCACAAATGGCTTTAATCCTATATATACATGATCAGTAAAATCAAATTAAAAGTCTGATTGAATGATGTTCTAAAAATTCATGTAATAATTGTTTAAGGTAGGATGATTAACCATTGCGTAGGAGTTCATCGATGAGATTGTCGTAATAATCAATTCCTTTTCTGTTAACGCCACCACTTAACGTTCCATCTAATTAGAACAAAAATAACAAGAAAAATAAGGGTTATACACTAGATAACTCGATCACATTAATTTAGTTAAAAGTATATAAAGAGAATAATTTTCTCGTAGGACAAATAATTCTTATGCACAATATATATTGACATTGGTCCCAACCAAATATGAGGATGTGGAGCAACTTACTTGGTAATAATCTGGACCATGAAATAGAGAATCGGTAAGCATCCAACTCCATATCCTTCATAATCCCCACATCTTCCTAGAATGACAAAAGGATATATATCATAATAAGAAAAAAGTTTAAATTAAATATTGAGGATCTCATTATATTGTGCTTTTTATAAAGGCTCCAATTTAATATGTTAACATGTGCCCTTCAAGTATAAACGGTCAAGATAATAAAGTTATGAGATTCTAGACCTTATAGCGGTGATATTGATCAATAGCAACGTCTCCGTTACTGCCATCAGCGATTTTTTCTGCACTTATTCAAAAACATAATGGTGAAATCCATATCGTATGCAAAGTACTTCATGTGCGTGCGTATTGATGAAGTATATACATATATTGTACATATCACATGACCACGTACTATTTGTCTCCCAACAAAGTGCATGGTTATCAGAGGGGTTGGAGTTTTGTTAGGTATACTTGTCCTCATGAAGAAAAGAATGAGGTGCTAATTACACACCTTTGAAATGAAGTTGCTAAAGTTTTCATATTACCAATTGATTAAATCACAGACCTGGATGTTTATGGGTGTAGGTATCCCATATGCTTGGTCCTCTTCCATCTTCTTTTACTGCACCTTCATACTGAAATATACATACATGCATATTCGTAAGTGTACTACCACACACGCAAGGAAGATGTCAACATTATAATTCATGCATGGATGCTAACTGCATGTATAAAATGTACCAATAAAATGGTAAATAATCCCAGAAGATATATATATAATACATATATATATTGACCTGATAAGATGCAGAACCTGTGCCAAATATGAACCCTGGTTCAAAACTGTTGCGATTGAGGAATTCGCAATAAACAGGTGGATCCGTATTAGCAGCTTTGCTATTTGTCGATGCAAAGCCAATGAGTAGCGGCACACCAAAGAGCAAAGATCTTGAATATTTCATTGCCATAACTTGGGAATTTTGATATCGATCGAGATAATTAAGTTGTCTCTTCCTGGAATATTGCATGGGGTTTATATAGAGGAAGGGAGGAAGGGATATGGTGTCTACGTACCTGCTCATGAGAATAGTAAAGGGTTAAAATTCGTAAACAAATTGAATTTTGAAGTCCTAGTTTAAAGACCAGGTCATGGTCTGCAGTTTAAAAGAAAGCACGTTTACCTGCGTTTTCCAACAAGAGAAAAATATTATCTGCGTTCATTTATCTGGATTTTTATATTATGTCTGCGAACTGTTGAAGCCATGACTTCTGAAGGTCAATATGGACGATCAGTGATGAGATTTTTCGCATGCGCCAGGCTCCAGCTACAGTGACTTGTTCAAACAGTAGAAAATTATTTGACCCATAGAAATTTATGACCCGAATTCTTTACGTAAGTACATAACCGATAAGGTTGAAAAATTTAATCTTTGAATTAAATCCTGATCTTTTTCTTGTTGTTAGAGTTTTAATATTGAAAGTGTCCTATTATCAAGGGTACGATGCATGGACACGGGAGAAAACCTCCGTATCCCGTATCGGACACTCTGAGGATACGGATACGCGAAGGATACGTGTGGATACACGCCCGATACGTATCGGAATGAAGAGATACGTATCGAACTGATAAGATACGCGTATCGTATTGTCCAGATACAAGTATCCTACATTTCGGATACGTTTGATACTAAAATAGGAGGATAATTAGAAGAAAAATAAAAAATAATCACAATAAATCCGCAGAATCGTGATTGATCGAAGTTAGGTAACTGAAATCACTCTAAAATCGGAGGATAATTAGAAGAAAAAAAAAATTGGATTTATCTCCCGAACCTCAGAATCAGAAATCACTCTACTTGGGAGACTTTCACGAATCAGATCGTCGTCTGCAACAGTTCCGTCATCTCCGTCGTCTCTATCTTCTCCGTCTGCAACTGCTCCGTCGTCTTCTTCGTCTCTGTCTGCAACTCCTGGTGAGTGAGTGGTGAGCTTTCGTTTTCAGTTTCACTTTGTTTATAGTTAAACTGTGAAACCGAAACCGTTCTCTGAAACAGTGAAACCGAAAGTCTGAAACTGAAAGCTTAATCTGATATAAAGCCTTTTGCAGTTTTGCTTTTCGAAAGTTGAAAAACTAATATAATATGTATATCACTACCCATAACCCGACCCGACACGACACGACACGAAATTAACAGGTGTTCGGGTCGACACGATAACGAAACGGGTCGTTATCGGGTAACCCGATAAGCACCTGTTAAGATAACGGGTTGGTTCGGGTATACACGTGGGTAACACGATACACGATAAGCAAAATATTAATTTAATAATTTTATAACCCTAAAAAAAATACTATAATAATTATATTTAATAATTTAACAATTTTATACCACTAAAAACTATAATAATTATATATATATATATATATATATATATATATTAAATTAACTATAATAATTATAATAATTATATATACTACAATAAGTATACCCCAAAAATATTAACTATAATAGTTATACATATACATATATATATATATATATTAAATTTTATACCCCTAAAAACTATAATAATTATACATACAAAATAAATAGATTTAAATCTACTTAATAAATAAATAAATATATATACACACACACACACACCATTGAATTTCATGGGATACGAATTATACAAAACTAATTTCAATGATCCAACCGTCAAACTTGTTTGTATATGCTTCGAGATCACATCAGCAAAAAATTACAAAAAAAAACATTCACAGATCAAGTAACGAGATAAAACTTTCCGACGGTTATAAACGAAAAATCACGATTTAACGGTTATTTTATCTCCGATTTTAATGATTTTTTACAGCTACACTCCTTGACTCTATATGAATACAATGAATGAATTCGATCTTCAATTTAAAATATTTACACTAGTGGATACCACAAAATCTTATGTTATACTTAATGAAAATATGAATAAACTCTTAAGTATTAGTGAATCTATTGTTTTGATGAGATACGCATTTTACGAAACTAGTTTCAACGATCTAACCGTCAAATTTGTTTGTATATACTTCAAGATCGCATACGTCAAAAATTGCAAAAAACAAACATTCAGAGATCAACTAACGAGACAAAACTTTTCGACGGTTATAAACGAAAAATCACAATTTAACGGTTATTTTAACTCCGATTTTGATGATTTTTTACGCCTACACTCCTTGACCCTATATGAATACAATGAATGATTTCGATCTTCAATTTAAAATATTTACACTAGTGGATACCACAAAATCTTATGTTATACTTGATGAAAGTATGAATAAACTCTTAAGTGTTAGTGAATCTATTATTTTGATGGGATACGCATTCTACGAAACTAGTTTCAACGATCTAACCGTCAAACATGTTTGTATATACTTCAAGATCGCATACGCCAAAAATTGTAAAAAAACAAATATTCAGAGATCAAGTAACAGGACAAAACTTTTTTACGGTTATAAACGAAAAATCACGATTTAACGGTTATTTTAACTCCGATTTTGATGATTTTTTACATCTACACTTCTTGACCCTATATGAATACAATGAATGAATTCGATCTTCAATTTAAAATATTTACACTAGTAGATACCACAAAATCTTATGTTATACTTGATGAAAGTATGAATAAACTCTTAAGTATTAGTGAATCTATTGTTTTGATGAGATACGCAGTTTGTGAAACTAGTTTCAATGATTCAACCGTCAAACTTGTTTGTATGTGCTTCGAGATCACATATGCCAAAAATTGCAAAAAAACAAACATTCAGAGATCAAGTAAAAGGACAAAACTTTTCGACGGTTATAAACGAAAAATTACGATTTAAAGGTTATTTTAATTCGATTTTGATGATTTTTACAGCTACACTCCTTGACCCTATATGAATACAATGAATGAATTCGATCTTCAATTTAAAATATTTACACTAGTGGATACCACAAAATCTTATGTTATACTTGATGAAAGTATGAATAAACTCTTAAGTGCTAGTGAATCTATTGTTTTGATGGGATACGCATTCTACGAAACTAGTTTCAACGATCCAACCGTTAAACATGTTTGTATATACTTCGAGATTGCATATGCCAAAAATTGCAAAAAACTAACATTCAGAGATCAAGTAACGAGACAAAACTTTTAGACGGTTATAAACAAAAAATCACGATTTAACGGTTATTTTAACTCCGATTTTGATGATTTTTTACAGCTACACTCCTTGACCCTATATGAATACAATGAATGAATTCGATCTTCAATTTAAAATATTTACACTAGTGGATATAACAAAATCTTATGTTATACTTAATGAAAGTAAGAATAAACTTTTAAGTGCTAGTTAATCTATTGTTTTGATGAGATACGTATTCTACGAAACTAGTTTCAACGATCTAACCATCATACTTGTTTGTATATGGTTCGAGATCGCATACGCCAAAAATTGCAAAAAACAAACATTCAAAGATTAAGTAACGGGACAAAACTTTTCGAAGGTTATAAACGAAAAATCACAATTTAATGGTTATTTTAACTCCGATTTTGATGATTTTTTACAACTACACTCCTTGACCCTATATGAATACAGTGATTGAATTCGATCTTCAATTTAAAATATTTACACTAGTGGATACCACAAAATCTTATGTTATACTTAATGAAAGTACGAATAAACACACTAGTGGGTCACTTTCATTAAGCTTTGAGTTTCATTGGCAATGTTTAAACTTTTGAGAAAAGCTTTACAACCTTGAAAACAAAAACGCTTTCATTTTGCATATCCTTGCACATTTAATATTTGTAATAGATTAGTAGTGTATGGATGTATTTTTTATGAGGCTCTTATTTTCAAGTGTAGATGTAGTATTTAAGCGACAATTGTGTTTTAATGTTTCGAAGTAATATTTATGTGACAATGTGTGGTATGTGCAAATTTAAGAAAAAAAATATTTTTCTTAACGGGTCATAACGGGTCGGGTCACTTTACCCAACGGGTAAAGTGACCCGACCTATTAAGGACCCGTCCGTTAAGATAACAGGTGTGACACGACACGACCCGTTAAGATAACAGGTGTTACACGAACACGACTGACCCGACCCGTTTGCCAGGCCTACCCATACCCACAATAATATATTATAATACTCATACCACTACCCATCCCATAGTCCATTCGAATTTGATGAATCCTTCGAATCTGATGAAGCCTGTTGCTTTTCTCTTTTTAACTTTTTGTATTATTATAATATTATTGTATTTTACATATTATAATATATTATTGTGTAGTGGTATCAATGTTTAGTTTATAATAAGTTTATGTATATGCTTTCATGATGTGTTTTTTATCTCATATATATTTGAATGCTTATTTTATAATGTTTTAGATATATTTATTTGTTTATATTTTTTAATTGTCGTATTCCTGACGTATCGTGTTCTCGGTTATAGAAATTTGACGTATCCCCGTGTTGTATCGTGTCGTATCCTCGCATCTGTGTCCGTGTCCATGCATCGTAGCGAACCTATTATGGGGCTAAGAGGACAGCCGCCCCTCCTCTAGCCGGAAAAGAAGCCCAGGAGTCTGATTTTCTGTGCTGCCACACCTCTGGTTCTATCGGAAATGAGGTTTGGTTTGCTGAAGGAAGAGGAGCCTCCATGTCCCAACGAAAAAGATGATGCAGAGAGACTCATTTTCTCTCTCCCTCGTGACAAAGTAACATTTTTGTATTCTTTAGTTGTCATCCTATGAGCTTCTGCCACCTTCAATACTATTCACTAAAGGGCTCCTTATGAATTGGGAGGTGATATATATATATATATATGCCGACAAAAAAATCGGGAGGTGTGGCGCCAGAAATATTACAACCATTAGCATGTCTACATCACTCAGCCTACGCTTTTTAGCACTTGCATGTCTACACCAAATATATTACATCAGTTACCACTTGCATGTCTACATCACAAAAAAATTGTGATGTTTTTTTTTTTTTAAATATAGCTTATGAAAAAATTTAAAATATTAAATGTGTTTGACAAAACAAAAAAGAAATATTTTTTATAAAATATCTGTTGGCAATGATTGTAAAAAAGTATAGAAAGGAAAAGTCTACCATGTTTCTAAAAGCAATGCCTTTTTATTTCAAAATATAGTAATCGGTGTCTATTTAATAAAGTTTTCAAATAACAAGTGCATCCCCATATATTTTAAAAAATTACAATTATTGTCCTTATATAATTCTCTTTGACAATTATTATCTCACATTAAATATCATATCATGTTTAGTCATTTAACATATTCATATCATGTTTAGTCATTTAAGATATTATTTTTATTTATTAAAAGCACTTTTATCAAAAAGGTAAAGCAAGCACTCAACACTTTATTTTACAGTTATTTATTCTCAAAACGCAGCAGAAACATGTTTTTTCAAAGCACAACAATAGCAAATTATCCCTTATAAACATGTTTAACACCATTAATTCTTTTAAAATTTATAATAATTTTCATAAGACTTCTCAAAAATATTTCTTAAAGCACTACAGACTAGTAATCACTTGAATTTTCATCTCATACCATCAAATTACTAAGACACTAATTAAAGCAAAAATTCTAATACTTTTATATGTTGTATGCTAAATAAACCCAAACTCCTAATTTAAGTATAATTTTTTCATTGTAATTAGACACTTATTTATATAATATATAATAATTTACTTAAATCTGTCTAGTCTGCCTATGCCTCACCTAGGCGCTAGTGCCCAATCAGGTGTCCAACTAGCACCTAACTTTGTTGCTGTTGCGCTCGACGTTTCTTTTTTATTCCCTGGAAAACCAACAAAACAACGCCATTTAGGTGTTTAATTAAAAATAAATAAATTCTACCTCTTCAGTCTTCACTCGTTTCCCTTTTTTAAACTCCACAAATTAGAGCACACCATGTGGTATGACTGTGACATGTAGGATGTTACTTTCAATTCATGTGTTTCGAAGAGGTAATACGAATTTATAGTCCTAAGCCTTTCTAGAAATTAGTAGCAGGAAAACTATATTGCTAGCATACTCACTCCGGATTTCGGTTATTGTATGTGTTGTTATTCAGTTTTGGGAGTTTTTGGGTAGCAAATGGCTTAGCATTTTAGTGGGATACGTGGGGTATTTATAGGAGGGTGACCAGCCATACACCTTGTTCATGGGATTATTTTTGTTCCTTCTCAATCAGGTTCAAATTCACTGAAAATGTCATGGCAATTGCATTTTCAGGTTTCTAGTCCCATACACCTTCTCCATCAAATATAACATTGTTTGACACAAAAACCTTCTTGATTGCTAAGTTACAAACTTTGTAACCCTTCACAACTTCGCATAACCAACAGAGATCTCTTTCACAAAAGTTTTATCCAGTTTTATCTCAGTTGTCCAGGAACATGATTGTAACAAATGCAGCCAAACACTCTGAGATGTTTTATTCTTGGCTTTCTACCACTAAATGCATCAAATGGATTCTTGTTCTGCAAAGCTTTAGTTCACATCTATTTAGAAGATATATTGCAGTGTTAGAAGCTTTTCCCCAAAAATCATAAGGTAGATTCTTATCAAGTAACATGCCTTTAGCTATTTCAATAAAGGTCATGTTCTTCCTCTCAGCAACACCATTTTGTTTAGGCGAATAAGCCACTGTCAGTTGCCTTTCAAGGCCTAGATCATCACAGAAGCTTTGAAACTCTAGAGAAGTATATTCTCCTCCTCAGTCACGTCTTGATTTTTGAATTTGAAAACCACTTTTAAGCTGAACCATAGCTTTAAAGCTTTTAAATACACATAATACGCCTGACTTAGGCTTTAAGAAATATAGTCAGCACATTCTGGTATGGTCATCAATAAATATCAGAAAGTGTCTATTTCCAACAAGTGTAGCGACCTGCATAGGACTACATACATCAGAGTGTATCAACTCCAATGACTTATTTGCTCTCCAAGTCATCTCCTTACTGAATGCCTCTCAGTGATGTTTTCCTACAATGCATCCTTCATAGACAACATTTGATTTCTTCAATTTAGACAGGCATAATACCATTTCCTTATCAGCCAACATATGCAAACTCTGAAAATTCAAGTGACCAAATCTTTTGTGCCACTCTCAAGAGTCTTCTTCAGCTATTGCTTTCAATGCAGATGGCATTATATCCTTCATGATGAGAGGAAAACATATGTTTCCTGTCATTTGTACTGCGACCACATGTCTTTCAAGGCTTCTATCTTTAAATATTTCAACTTTATCATCTCTAAACAATAAGAAATATTCATGCTCTAACATTTGGCCTACACTTAGCAAGTTTTTATCTAAATCAGGAACAAGCATAACCTCTTTGATATGCCTTGTACTATTTTTGGTTTCAATCACCAAGGTTCCTTTTGCAACAGCTTGTAATATCTGTATGTTTCCCATCTTAAGCCATGTAGTGCCACTTAGTACTACAGTCTAGTGCTATCCGCCTCCCCGATTAATGCCTAGGCATTTGAAAATTAAGAAAGGGTGTCTAGACCTGATGAGGCACCCACCTAGACTACCTAGGCACCTGCCTAACCCGTCCAAACTTGCCTAGGCACCCGGTTAGGTTGCGACTACTTAAACAGAAAATAGATAACTTTCATTTTCTATTTTACTTTTTTCAATTAATTGGAAGAGACTTGTTGAATAGTTAAATGAACACACATTACATGCTTGTTCCGCATGTTTTCATTATGTTCCAATACTTCATAATTATATGTCATTCTATTTTGTAGTTTATGATGAAATTATATATATTTTAAGTGCAAACGGGACACTTATTTACACGAAACATAATAGATTTACTTAAATCCACCTAGTCTGCCTAGGCACCTAAACCGCCTAGCCGCCTAGGCGCTAGGCTCCAGCCCGACGCCCGACTAAAGCCTAGCGTTTTTTAGAACCTTGCTTGTCAGTGAGAGGTCTTAGATTTGATTCTCGCCAAAGGTGAATTTGAACCTCATTATTGTTAGCCCATTGTGAAGATAAGCACACCTCATCCCCCTTAGTGTATAGATAATATCGGTTGTTTAAAAAGAAAAAAGTCATGTAGTCACATTTCTGTCTTCATCAATCAACATTGATTCATGTAAAGTCATGTGATTGTTGTATCCATTATCTATATACCAGACATGTTCATTCTTGACAGTTGTTGCGGAATCGCAAGCAAAGAACATACTAGTGCCTTTTCCCCCCTCCTTGACATAATGAACATGTTTGACCATTTTACTCCTACAATCTTTGGCAATATGCCCAAACGTATCACATTTGTGACACTTTGGATTTAAACCAGCATTCACCAAAATGTAAATTTGCACAAATCTTGCAATCTCCTTTACTACCATAGTTCTTTACAATCACATTTGGCTTCTCATTTTGTTTCACATAGTGTTTCTTCTACTACTTATTCTTCCAAGGCTTATTGCCTTTATAACCACCAACTTGTGAGTTCTGTTTTGGTTGAATACTTAGGCTACTAAATGCTCTTTCATTCACCTCTCCATCTTCAGCATGTCTCATTCATCTTTGCTCAAAACCTTTGGGTGTTGTTGTAGACTCAGTTGGATCAATCTCACTGATTTTCTTTGTACCCTCAATAAAAGATACAATAGTAACCTAAGTAGGAGTGAGGCTAATGTACAACTTCTCTACCATAATTTTATTTAACAAATCCTCTCCGTGCATTTTCATTTGACTCACCAAAGCAAACTATCTAGTCCAATAATCAAATAGAGATTCACCATTACTCATTCTAGCATTCTCAAAATCAAGATGAATACCTTGTAATTTCATTGCCATGACCTGATAATCGCCTTTGTATTCCTGCTTCAACACATCCCAAGCTTTGTTAAATGTCTCTTGATTCGCAATCCTGAAAAAAAAATTTGTCACTCACTGTACTTTGAATTAACCTCAGGGCTTTTGCATCTCTGGAAATAAGATCCTGAGCAACAATCAGCTACTTCTCAACCATTTGCTTCTCATCTGAGGGAAGTTCATAGCCATTTTCAGCACAACCCAAGAGATTGTGAGACTTGAAGATAGTCATCATTTGACACACAAAAATTCATAGTTGACACTATTGAAAATCAGAGCTTGAATATCAGCTCCAGATCCAGACATTTTGTTCTTCAATTTATTTGAGCTCTTGGTTGAAAGCTCAAAGAACATTTCTCAGATCATGCCCCTCATTCAATTCAAACCTAGCTCTAAGGCCATGTTAGTGTGTTTAGGGGTGATGAACTCGATTTCCAATAAGATTTAACTCATGAAATCACTGAGAATGTGATCGTCGAATTGTAGAGAAATGGAAGAAAGATGGTCACCAATGTAATCTCTCAAGAATATATCTACATTGGATTCTCTCTCTCTCTCTAAAATATGTTAAAAAGAAAGCATGAGGAGCGTGTGATATAGCTGTTTCTAGGCATCACACCTCAATAACAACGGCACACATGAGTTGCACATGATCAAATTAAATCAATTATAAAACAAGACATGTGGCACAATCTACACCATTTAGATGTTATAATCGTGACCATCCATTAGAAACTTTGCGAACTTAAACTTCAAAAAAAATCCTGAGATTTTTTTTTTGGTCAAATGATAGATTTGTTAGATTAGATGTTAGATTAAGGAGCCGACAGGGTTTGAACTTGTTGGAAATATTTTTGATAAGGATGCTACTTCTCCTACAACAAATCACATAAAATAATGTTAGTATATCACAATTTTATCACCTCAATTTATTAAATAAAATAAACCAAATAAAATAAAATACTTAACTTCTGTAGGTAGAGAACGTTCTTCGTCGATCCTCAATTAGAACAAGATTTTAGGTTGAGGTGTGTAGTCACTGTCCTTAAGAGTAGATTGCCCCTCTAAGACAATGTCTCGGTGTAGCAGGTTATGGCGCCCTACCATCCAGGATACAACAACCTATAATCATCTTAAGCGTACACTCACAATACTTGGATCGTACGAACAACTTGATTTTCCTTTGGCATATGAGAGATGAAATTATAATAGCATTTGAGAGAATACAATAAATCAAGAGAGGAGAGGAAGGTGGGATTCCTTTAATTAGGTGAGGTTTGTAGGAAAGAAAATATTTGAAGTCCAATAGCAAAAGGAGTAGTCTAGGTAAAGATCAACATAATCCTTACGGCATGAAGAGTTGTTTTTATATAGAACATGATAAAGGTAAACATGATCCTTGCGCAAAGGTCGTGAAAAAAGACCTCGTGCGACGAAGAAGTCCACATTCGTTGCGCGAAAGGTATACGGACAAAGGCTTTCGTCGCATGATATAAAAGGGTACAAGTGTTTTGTGATGAGAATTTCTGGAGACGTCTAAAATTCGTCTCGAAAATCTTTGCACGACGAAACATGTAACACGCGTGTGGTTTTACACGACGATAGGTATGCGTCGCGCAAGTGTAATTTTTAATAAAAAATAATAATAATAAATAGAATAAAAGGAATATTATTAAAAATATATATTTCATACAATTCAGAAGAAAAAAAAACAAATTAATGAATAAAAAACAATTTTTTTATAATATAAATAAAAATGTACAAACAAATACAAAGTTTAAAAAGAAAGAGGGAACAAAAACTATGAAAAAAATAAGGAATAATCTATACGCAAGTCATTTAGAGGTGCTTGGTAATCTTGCTGCTAGAAGAAGGTGGGGTTAGGGACGGGGTCGAAGGTCGACGGGCCTGATTGCTGTGTATGCACGGTATGGAGGGGCTCTGACGGTCGTGGTGCAAAAAAACTGGGGAGACGGATCCCGGAGGAACTAAGGGCTTGTACAAACATTCACATTTAAGACATGTACGATGCAAGCTCACTCCTCATGCTAGCGACTTCCTGCGTCAAAGTCATAACCTCGCCCTTCGACTGCAAGGATGAAGATGCTCTACTCTCCCTCCACCTGGCATTTCCCATCCCCCGACAATATGTCCCTTGCGTCCGACCAAAAGTGTGGTTGAACGTCTCTGTAAGGATGTGAAACCCCGCATCTTCAGAGGGATCCACAGATCGATTGGCGTGTCCTGGGGAAGCTGGGAGGCGAACTCCTGAAGCGACTAACCCTTCTCCACCATAGTCGCCTATGAAAAAACATGGATTATTAATAGAAAACAATTTGAAATCATTAGTATAAATCTTTAATGCATAAGAAATTACTTGCAAGAAGTAACTCGGTCAACTCATCCCAGGCCGAACATAAACGTTAGCAAAGACATCGATCTCCGGGAATTTTGAACCCTCCTGAAATAGAAAAGATAAGGAAAATGTTAGTACGAAAACAAACAAAAAACATTATTAGCGACATTTTAAAATTGGAAATAAAAGCTGTAATATATACCTTCTGCCACGCCTACATCCTATATGAGAAAGGCCTTAAACCCGAATGGTGGAAAAGAGTCTTCTTCTCCCGATTGCCCTTGTTCGCCTTCGCCTTCTTCTGTTATACACAAAATAAACATATTAGTCGTAATATTTAAAGAACATAAAAAATTTTAAAAAATCATAATAAACATTAGTAAAAATTTTAAAAAGTAACATGAAAGAAGTCCTAATTAAAAACGCACCACATAGACCGGCTCCTGAAAATGACCGCAAAGTCAATCCCAATTATCTTGTCGGTCTTCGAGCTCGTTCAGGCAACCCTCCTCGAGAGCGACCTGCGGATCACTAAACATCTCGAAATACTGGTGCAAGTCACTCTTCCACAACTTGTAGCGTTCGGAGTATAGCCGATTGAGGTACGTCAACATGTCCTCGTTGATGTCATCCAAATTGTAGTTTGTCTACATGTAACAAATATTATGAAAGTATTATTAATAAAAGACATTAATAAATATAAATATATAAATTTTAGATGAAAAGCATTAAAAAGGCAAAAATACTTACTAACAAATGATTGCGCACCGTGTTCTTCACCTTCTCTGGCATCGCCTTCCAAGACTTCCACTGCATAGGGCAAAAGGTCCGCACGACGTGCCCAATGTCATGGGCCAATGCACTATGCTACTCCGTCGTTGGTGTTGTCCGATGTCGCTCATCATATCCGATTGTGATACGATCATTGGTCACCCGGGTGACCTTCGCTGTCTTCAATTGCCGACAAGGTCCCCAGGTGTTTTTCTTGGCTGCAAAGAAATGAAAAATTAACGTTAACCCAAAACTAATAACAAATCATACTAAAATTTCTGCATAACCTCCATATAATGAAAACATTTCCCAAAACCCTAAAAATAACATAAACAATATACATATCCAACACAATGATCACAACAGTTTAATAATAGGTTCGGAACGATGACAACAATAAACAATATATATATATATATATATATATATATATATATATATATATGATAACTTTTTAATCCTTAAATGACATAACTTAACAAACTGAACCTAAAATAACAAAACTAAGTTAACATGGGAATGAGGTAGTAAATTAGGATAGTATACCTAGCTGTGTACCGGAGGCATTGGTTGTGGATCCCGTTGGCGACATCTGGTATGGAGTGCGGGGGCACCGGTGAGCACGTCGGGCGCTAACAGGTAGCACCACGTAAGAAGTCGAATATGCCGGTGCCAGTAGGACTGGAGGACCAACTGGGTCAATCGGATTCATTGACCTATGGTCCATCTCTGCCGAAGCAGTGGCGGCAGTAGTAGGTGTAGTCGTCGATCAAGGTGTAAAACTCATCGCCTTCTGGGTTCTAATGAGCTATTACATCTACAAAATTGGAAATAAATTTGTTAGATTACAAAGATTTAAATTACCGTACACATGCATAATAATTTCTACTTAAATTTAAAACGAAATTTAAAAACCCTAATTCTAAACCCAATTCAAGTTTGGCAGAAACAAAACTTTAAACTGATCTACTATACACAAACTAATCAATGTCATATAGGATCAGTGGTGGATCAAAGATTTTAACTTAGGATGGTCCCAATATAAAAGCTCCAAATAAAAAATAAAAAAACAAGTGCTAATTGCCTGGTCTATAAGACTATAAAACTCCATGTGCCTCTATCCATTTGAACTGTAGAACAGTTAAAATTTGAGTAAAAATTGCAACTACGCTGAAAGCATGCTATTCATATGCAGCATCAGTAGGTGTAGCATCATTGATGCACCATCAGTAGGTGCAGCATCATAACAGGATGGCAAAATTATTTAATGGACAGATTCAAAGAGAGTACAAACTACAAACCTTTTCGACCAAGAAGAAGAGGACCAGCGGCTAGCCTCCAGAGTCCAGACCAGAGCTTTACACGGAGAAAAAATGTAGATTTTCACCAGAGATGTCGTCGACTCGTCGCCCCGCCCGTCGGTGCAATAGTGAACAGAAACTAAAGTGCAGCAGAGAGTTGATCGATGCCGTAAGGAATAGAAGCGGGCCGAGCGGCAGACGATTAGATATTATTGGTAAAGTGAAGGTTCTGAATGCTGAATGAGTTGATTGCTTTATCGTGTGAGGGTTCTCATGTGACTCGTGAGTGAGGTTTTAAATTTTTTTAATGACTTGGCTCAAACCGAAGTCGTTTTGGACAATTCATTTTGCAAAAAAATTGGCTTTCTTCTTTCTCCTCATGAAATGCACAGCCTAATTGAGTTAATCTATTCAATTATTTAAAAACTCAAACAAGAATTAAAGCCTAATTGAGTCCAAATACATAACTTATAAAAAAAAACCTTAAATTTAAATAGTGTCCTTAAAAACAAAAATTTAAAACTACTATTTCGATGGTGCTCCATTCTGCTTAACGTCATAGCGCCACCGGTTGTAACCTCCCTCCAACGCCGCCTCCATCAACTTCATCCACTCTTTGTTCGTATCATCATCAAGAGTATACTTACAATGTTACACATATATGCAAATAATTCATTCCAACATATAACAAAAAAAAATTCACAAAATTAATTATTGATCCATCAACAGCATAATTACTAATAATTCATCCATCACCACCTTCTTGATACAATCGTGCACATATTTCCTAGAACGCCACTCAGCAGTAGAACAATTATTCCCCATGGCTACAACAATTGCATGTGCGAACTCCACAAGTTGTCTCAAATCATACGGGTTGGTGATGGATAGCCAGTCAAGCATATATAGAATTTTAGTTGACTAGTGTTGATGACTAGCCAGTCAAGCGTATATAGAATTTTAATTACAGGATATTTCACTTGGAACCAATTTCATGCTTGAACGTGTGTATTGTGTAAACTCTTCACTATTAATAAGAACTCATCTACCCTCTATATCTTTACATATTATCCTCACTAGGTGACGGGAATAACTTTGTGAAGGTGACAAACTTGACACCTTACGTCGTTCCATAGTCTCACTTATTTTGTGCATCAACATTATTTGTAAATAGTCTCTTACAAGCAATTGAGCCCGCGTGTGCCATCAGTTTTAAAATTGTGTTAAACAGGTGGAATATATTAAAATCTATTAGAATCCTTATGTTCAACAAAGAATTAAAAATAGGTGTTTATAATACATAGCAAAAGTTTTAAAAATATGTACAATACAATCCTCGACCAATTCAAGCGTACACTTTTTCTTTTCTTCTATCAAAATTGTCATGCAACCCAAAGTCATATGCAAAGTCAGCTAACTGAAAACATTTGTGTTCAGTTGTGTAAAAAGTTGATCACGCTTTAATTGAAAAAATAATCGTTAATACAATTAGGAAAGAAGGGAAAGATGATTCTCATGAGGAGTTAGAAATATTTTGACTTCAACAAGAAGATATTGACAAGGTTTTACATACGTACCTGCAAGCTCAAAGCTGTAGTATTATCTCCAAAAGAAATAATAAATAAATAAAATAAAATTATTCCATCTTAAAATTTTATTTGTGGCGTAGCTTATTATTGTCCTTATTAACAAAGGAAAACTAATAAAAAATTGCTTAAAAACTTTGAGCTTTAACGATAACGACAAAATAAAAGGTAAAGTGAATAGTACCAGGATTGACTTTTTAGTGTAAAATTGTGGTTTTTTGTTAAAGTGAACAGTACCATGAGTTTTTCGTAAAAGTTCCATATTAACAATTACTACCATGTCGAAAAGAAAAGAATGAGGTGCTAATTATACACCTTTGAAATGAAGTTGCTAAAGTTTTCATATTACCAATTGATTAAATCACAGACCTGGATGTTTGTGGGTGTAGGTATCCCATATGCTTGGTCGTCTTCCATCTTTTACTGCACCTTCATACTGAAATATACATACATGCATATTCGTAGTGTACTACCACACACGCAAGGAAGATGTCAACATTATAATTCATGCATGGATGCTAAATGCATGTATAAAATGTACCAATAAAATGGTAAATAATCCCAGAAGATATATATATATATATATATATATATATATATATATATATATATATATATATATATATATAATACATATATATATTGACCTGGTAAGATGCAGAACCTGTGCCAAATATGAACCCTGGTTCAAAACTGTTGCGATTGAGGAATTTGCAATAAACAGGTGGATCCGTATTAGCAGCTTTGCTATTTTGTTTTTTGCTCTTCATGCAAAGCCAATGAGTAGCAGCACACCAAAGAGCAAAGATCTTGAATATTTCATTGCCATAACTTGGGAATTTTGATATCGATCGAGATAATTAAGTTGCCTCTTCCTGGAATATTGCATGGGGTTTATATAGAGGAAGGGAGGAAGGGATATGGTGTCTACGTACCTGCTCATGAGAATAGTAAAGGGTTAAAATTCGTAAACAAATTGAATTTTGAAGTCCTAGTTTAAAGACCAGGTCATGGTCTGTAGTTTAAAAGAAAGCACGTTTACCTGCGTTTTCCAACAAGAGAAAAATATTATCTGCGTTCATTTTTCTGGATTTTTATATTATGTCTGCCAACTGTTGAAGCCATGACTTCTGAAGGTCAATATGGACGATCAGTGATGAGATTTTTCGCATGCGCCCGGCTCCAGCTACAGTGACTTGTTCAAACAGTAGAAAATTATTTGACCCATAGAAATTTATGACCCGAATTCTTTACGTAAGTACATAACCGATAAGGTTGAAGAATTTAATTTTTGAATTAAATCCTGATATTTTTCTTCTTGTTAGAGTTTTAATATTGAAAGCGTCCTGTTATCAAGGGTACGATGCATGGACACGGGAGAAAACCTCCGTATCCCGTATCGGACACTCTGAGGATACGGATACGCGAAGGATACGTGTGGATACGCGCCCGATACGTATCGGAATGAAGAGATACGTATCGAACTGATAAGATACGCGTATCGTATTGTCCAGATACAAGTATCCTACATTTCGGATACGTTTGATACTAAAATAGGAGGATAATCAGAAGCAAAATAAAAAATAATCACAATAAATCTGCAGAATCGTGATTGATCGAAGTTAGGTAACTGAAATCACTCTAAAATCGGAGGATAATTAGAAAAAAAAAATTTGGATTTATCTCTGATGCGAGAATTAACTTAACACACAAATTAAACCCTCTTGTTGTCAAATTGTAGTAATAATGCAAGTAGGAATCGCTATAAACCGGGGATTAGGAGGGCTTACTAAAACCTCTAAACTAACTTAAAAACATAAAAACAAAGTTAAAAACGTTTGAATAGACTTAAAGAACTCAAAACAGGTTCACAAGACTCAGAATAATTTAAAGACACTCAAAACTGCCTAAAAACACAAACTAGGCAGTTTCTGACTCTAACACAACTTTGGACGAAATTTGGGTTTTGACTTGACTCAGAACACTCTAAAACACAAACAAAACAGATTTTAAACACTTTGAAACAAGAAAGTAAAGGGGGGATTTTAGTTTTGATGAATTTGAAACAAATAAACAAGTTATAAAACTAGGCAGATTGTAAAACGAATTTAAGAAATAAGATGATGGATGGATTAGTTAGAGGTCTGTTCTTCACACTTGTATATGAATTGATTTCCAATTGCTTTTCAATAAACTATGATGCTCAACACCCCAGATTAATTAGGTACGCTTAAATTAATCCTCAGATTTTCCTAATTTCATTGAATTGGATGATTGCATACAACAACCCAAAGCATTCCCCACAAGTTCCCTACATGAATTGCATAATAGAGATACAAGCAAGAATCATTAAGTTCTATGAAAATCATAAGCATTGACGAAACACTTGTAACTATGAATTGCATGAAACTTATGCCAAGAATTCAATTAACGCGATTGTGATAAACAACCTTCACTACTCATGAATATAAACTTGTAACGATTAGGTGAAACTCATTTATATTCTAGCATCTAATTCATGCATGAAAACTAAGTATGCATCCTTAATAAACATACAAGAATCAGTTATGAATAAAATAGATAATTGAATTGCAATCACAACTTATCAAATCACAATTGGAAGAAATCAATTTAAATCTCAAGCATGTTCATGGCTTCAAACTTCCCCCTAACTAAATAGGGGTTTAGCCACTCATACTTACAAAGCAAAGATAAACAAATTTAAACATTGAAAACAAAAGAAAGAAAACACCTAAAAACGCTCTAACAATCCAATTTGAATGGCAAGCACGTCCAAGGGTCCTCCTTCTTCTCTTTGTAGCGGCACAAGGTGTGGTTTGATGGATGAGTGGTAAATTATGGTGGTGGATGGATATAGGTGAGTTATGGTGAAGGGTGGATGGGTGGATTGTGTTCTCTTTGGTTTTCTTCCCCCTTGTTATGGTGAAGGGTGGATGTATTTATAGGCTAGGGAGAGACCACCATCTAATTAAGGTGGTAGTGATGAGTGTTGTGGTAATGAGTGGATGTAATGGGTGTGGTGGTTGAGTGTGTGATGTCCATGTTTCCCTTTACATTTGCACACACATGACCTCCATCATTTCAACCACAAATCAACCCATTTTCTACCCATGTGTGTGTGTTTCCTTTGCCCATGTGTGTGTGTTTTTCCTTTGCATTTGCACACACATGTTCTTCATTATTTCAGCCAACAATCCACCCATTTTCTGCCCATGTCAAACTGTTCATGCCTTGCCTTTCTCTTTGTGTGTGTGCTGTCCATGTTTCTGAACCTTTCAGTTTTACAATGCCCATAACTTCTTCTAGAAAAATGATATTAACAATCCGTAAATTGCTCCAGAAAATAGACATCCTTAGCTTTCCACGCATATAAGGCTCATTTTCTCATTCATTCTGAGCTATTCGTAACATGCTTTCAAAGTCAGCTAATCTGCACAGGCAGTTTTGACGAATTTGTTACTTAATAATTCACTTATGCTACTTTTCTTTTTTTTGCTTGATAAATCACACAAAACACAAAAACATAGTAAATAACTCAAAAATATAAGGAACTAACTAAGAAAAGACAAGTGAATTTTATGTAAAATATATATAAATATGAGCTTATCAATCTCTCGAACCTCAGAATCAGAAATCACTCTACTTGGGAGACTTTCACGAATCAGACCGTCATCTGCAACAGTTCCGTCATCTCCGTCGTCTCTATCTTCTCCGTCTGCAACTGCTCCGTCGTCTCCTTTGTCTCTGTCTGCAACTCCTGGTGAGTGAGTGGTGAGCTTTCGTTTTCAGTTTCACTTTGTTTATAGTTAACTGTGAAACCGAAACCCATCTCTGAAACTGAAACTAAAAGTCTAAAACCCATCTCTGATTCCCCAAGGACATTACAAAACCCATCTCTGAAACAGTGAAACCGAAAGTCTAAAACTGAAAGCCAGGGCCAGCCTATGCCCAGTGCAGGCAGAGCGACCGTCCAGGGCCCAAAAAATTAGGGGCACCAAAATTATTAGGACGGTATATTTATATATATTTTTATAAGAGTATAAATTTATAAATTTTGGTTCAAAGACATAGAAATTTAACCAAAAGTGGTGGTTTGTCATTTGAAAATAATGAGGAGGTCTTGAGTTCAAAACACCATGTGTGCTTATTTACTTTTCCATTTTTTACAAATTTCTTTTTATAAGAGTATAAATTTATAAAATTTGGTTAAAGGATCAAGAAGTTTAATTAGAAACAATGATTTTTGTTGTTTAAAATTAACAAGAGGTCCTAAGTTCGAAATGCTATGTGCATGTTTATTTTTTTCAATTTTTTCAATTTTTTGTTTGGTTGTTAATTTATTTTTAGTTACTATCTAGTAGCTATGTGGGTTGTTATTTTTAAATATTTGTTTTAATTCAAGTCTAATCTTCAACAAAGAATAATATGTAAACCAAATTTGCAAATTATATGACGTGTCATCAAAATGTTTAATTTAGTGCCCATTCATTAATAATACATATCAATTAAAGACTCGAAAACATCATTATTTTTTAGTCCCATATTGACAAGGTTGGTAAATAAGAAAAAAACATCTCACGATTTATTCAAAAACACATTCAAAGTTCAAATGGAAAACAAAACTCATCATCTATCTACTTGTAAGCCCGAAGTTTTTTTGTTTCCCTCTCTCAATATTAAATAAATTAATCTTTCTGTGTTTTTAAATTATTGAGTTTGAAATATTTTTCTAAGTATAAATTTTTCGATGTCTTATGTGTGAAAATAAATAATTTTCTTCCATGAAGTTAGGGCACTTTTTTTTACGTCGCCCCGAGCCTTAAAAATCTCTGGACCGGCCCTGCTGAAAGCTTAATATGATATAAAGCCTTTTGCAGTTTTGCTTTTCGAAAGTTGAAAAACTAATATAATATGTATACCACTACCCATACCCACAATAATATATTATAATACTCATACCACTATCCATCCCATAGTCCATTCGAATCTGATGAATCCTTCGAATCTGATGAAGCCTGTTGCTTTTCTCTTTTTAACTTTTTGTATTATTATAATATTATTGTATTTTACATATTATAATATATTATTGTGTAGTGGTATCAATGTTTAGTTTATAATAATTTTATGTATATGCTTTCATGGTGTGTTTTTTATCTCTTAACATAAATGTCTCATGTATATTTGAATGCTTATTTTATAATGTTTTAGATATATTTATTTATTTATTTATTTATATTTTTTAATTGCCGTATCCCTGACGTATCGTGTCCTCGATTGTAGAAATTTGACGTATTTCCGTATCGTATCCTCGTATCCGTGTCCATGTCCATGCATACGAACCTATTATGGCGCTAAGAGGACGGTCGCCCCTCTTCTAGCCGAAAAAGAAGCCCAGGAGTCTGATTTTCTGTGCTGCCACACCTCTGGTTCTATCGGAAATGAGGTCTGGTTTGCTGAAGGAAGAGGAGCCTCCTTGTCCCAATGAAGAAGATGATGCAGAGAGGCTCATTTTCTCTCTCCCTCGTGACAAAGTAACATTTTTGTCTTCTTTAGTTGTCATCCTATGAGCTTCTGCCACCTTCAATACTATTCACTAAAGGGCTCCTTATGAATTGGGAGGTGATATATATATATATATATATGCCGACAAAAAAATCGGGAGGTGTGGTGCCAGAAATATTACATCAGTTACCACTAGCATGTCTACATCACTCAGCCTATACGATGATACGACACGATACGACACGGGAATACGTCAAATTTCTAAAATCGAGGACACGATACGTCATGGATGCGGCAATTAAAATATATAAATATATAAATAAATATATCTAAAACATTATAAAATAAGCATTCAAATTTATTGCTCAATATATCTAAAACATTATAAAATAAGCATTCAAATATACATGAGACATTTATGTTAAGAGATAAAAAACACATCATGAAAGCATATACATAAAATTATTATAAACTAGACATTTATACCACTACACAATAATATATTATAATATGTAAAATACAATAATATTATAATAATACAAAAAGTTAAAAAGAGAAAAGCAACAGGCTTCATCAGATTCGAAGGATTCATCAGATTCGAATGGACTATGGGATGGATAGTGGTATGAGTATTATAATATATTATTGTGGGTATGGATAGTGGTATACATATTATATTAGTTTTTCAACTTTCGAAAAGCAAAACTGCAAAAGGCTTTATATTAGATTAAGCTTTCAGTTTCAGACTTTCGGTTTCACTGTTTCAGAGATGGGTTTTGTGATGTCCTCGGGGAATCAGAGATGGGTTTTAGACTTTTAGTTTCAGTTTCAGAGATGGGTTTCGGTTTCACAATTTAACTATAAACAAAGTGAAACTGAAAAATGAAAGTTCACCACTCACTCACCAGGAGTTGCAGACAGAGACGAAGGAGACGACGGAGTAGTTGCAGACGGAGAAGATAGAGACGACGGAGATGACGGAACTGTTGCAGATGACGCTCTGATTCGTGAAAGTCTCCCAAGTAGAGTGATTTCTGATTCTGAGGTTCGAGAGATAAATCCAAATTTTTTTTTTCTAATTATCCTCTGATTTTAGAGTGATAGTTACCTAACTTCGATCAATCACAATTCTGCGAATTTATTGTGATTATTTTTTAATTTTCTTCTGATTATCTTCCTATTTTAGTATCAAACGTATCTGAAATGTAGGATACTTGTATCTGGACAATACGATACGTGTATCTTATCAGTCCGATACGTATCGGGCGCGTATCCACACGTATCCTTCGCGTATCCGTATCCTTGTCCGATACAGGATACGGAGGTTTTCTACCGTGTCCATGCATCGTACCCTTGATAACAGGACGCTTTCAATATTAAAACTCTAACAAGAAGAAAAAGATCAGGATTTAATTCAAAAATAAAATTCTTCAACCTTATCGGTTATGTACTTACGTAAAGAATTCGGGTCATAAATTTCTATGGGTCAAATAATTTTCTACTGTTTGAACAAGTCTCTGTAGCTGGAGCCTGGCGCATACGAAAAATCTCATCACTGATCGTCCATATTGACCTTCAGAAGTTATGGCTTCAACAGTTCGCAGACATGATATAAAAATCCAGATAAATGAACGCAGATAATATTTTTCTCTTGTTGGAAAACGCAGATAAACGTGCTTTCTTTTAAACTGCAGACCATGACCTGGTCTTTAAACTAGGACTTCAAAATTCAATTTGTTTACGAATTTTAACCCTTTACTATTCTCATGAGCAAGTACGTGGACACCATATCCCTTCCTCCCTTCCTCTATATAAACCCCATGCAATATTCCAGGAAGAGACAACTTAATTATCTCGATCGATATCAAAATTCCCAAGTTATGGCAATGAAATATTCAAGATCTTTGCTCTTTGGTGTGCTGCTACTCATTGGCTTTGCATTGACAAATAGCAAAGCTGCTAATACGGATCCACCTGTTCATTGCGAATTTCTCAATCGCAACAGTTTTGAACTAGGGTTCATATTTGGCACAGGTTCTGCATCTTACCAGGTCAATATATATATGTATTATATATATATCTTCTGGGATTATTTACCATTTTATTGGTATATTTTATACATGCAGTTAGCATTCATGCATGAATTATAATGTTGACATCTTCCTTGCGTGTGTGGTAGTACACATACGAATATGCATGTATGTATATTTCAGTATGAAGGTGCAGTAAAAGAAGATGGAAGAGGACCAAGCATATGGGATACCTACACCCACAAACATCCAGGTCTGTGATTTAATCAATTGGTGGCCATACTCACTAGGGAATCAACCATCTCGGTTAATCCTATATTCTAAAAACTGTCATTTTACATTAAACTAAACTCGTCCTTCGCCTCGTGCTTGTCAATTGACTTTCTCAGTTACCGTCCGATGCAGATTGTTTTGTAGCCTTAATAGTTGGAATCTCCTAAGTTTCATCTGACGTAGCCCTTTGCCCTCATGTGCTAACTTCCAATCACATCCGGACCTTGTCAATAACAACAACAAAGCCTTATTCCACTAAATAGAATCGGTTATATGAATTCTAGAACGCAACTGCACTTGTTTTTGCACCAAGTCTTCTTTTAGTTCCAAGTACTACTTCATCTCGTTTCTTGGCTCTGGACTTTATACCTTAAAAAAGTGAAATCATTAAGGGCGTCAATGTGATGGTGGCCAAGTTACCCAATGGTCAAGTCAATCTAATATGTCTCGTACATTTGTTGTTCAGTATGATGGCAAAGGTTGGGTCTTCATGCATTTGGGGTTTATAATTCATCAAACCAATCTCTTGACAAGCCGGACGGACATTGCCATGGACTGATGTTTTTGCCGTCTTGCATTTGTTATAGATCATCAAATCAATGTCTAGAGAACTTAGGCAAACTTACTGTTCAAAAAATTCAAATCCTTCGAAATTAAAATGTGCTCCAGTGTATGACATGCACCAGATGAATGAAAGGATGGATCTACGACCAAAGGTGGATCCATAGAGGGACCACGATGGTCCCAGAACTCTTCGGAGGTTGAAGGTCCTCAGAGGACCCTCCAAATGTTTCGACAAGGGAACCGACCCACGCCTAGGGTTATATACGGACTACGTCCAGGCAATTTGTTTATTTTGTTAAACGATATATAGTTGTCTAATCAGACTTCTAGTGCATGATGCGTCCATGGAGGAGACGTGAAGATACATAAGCTTTCCCACCAGGAAGAAGACCTATGCTAAAACTCTTTTTCTTTTCTTGATTCTACGTCATCTCTTGCCCAGGGTTTGCTGTCCCTGAATTTCATGTCTCTTATGTGCCACTTTTATCATATTTTGACATGTGTTTTTCAACTTAACTCTAAATTAACACTATTAAATTTTTCATAAAATTAATTATATTACCCAAAATTAAATGTTTAAAAAACCAACAGTGAAATAATTTAGACTCTCGAGCACACACGACACACAACCCCATCACCGCTGTCGCTCCGCCTTACCCTCGGCAAAAGACATGCCAAAATTACAAATAAACGTACCAATTAATTATTTTTGTAAATTCAAACGTGTCCGCAGATAATATATACGTAATGTATTGTACCTAATAATAATTCGTCAACAACTATACTTAAAAAAAATAGCAAAAAAAATATAATTTCACAAAAAATTGAAAAAATTACACGTAGCTTTTATGTTGATCACCATCTATTTGAAAAAGAAAAAACCATTTGGAAAAAGAAATAATATTAAATGTTTGCATAACAAAAAAAAAAAAAAAAAACTGTGATCGAAAAAATATAGTTTAATTACTAATATCTCCACGAAATAAGGAAAAGTGCATCTGCAGATAAAAGGATAACAACAACAACAACAACAAAGCCTTTTCCCACTAAGTGGGGTCGGCTATATGAATCCTAAAACGCCATTGCGCTCGGTTTTGTGTCATGTCCTCCGTTAGATCCAAGTACTCTAAGTGTTTTCTTAGGGTCTCTTCCAAAGTTTTCCTAGATCTTCCTCTACCCCTTCGGCCCTGAACCTCTGTCCCGTAGTCACATCTTCGAACCGGAACGTCAGTAGGCCTTCTTTGCACATGTCCAAACCACCGTAACCAATTTCCCCTCATCTTTCCTTCAATTTCGGCTACTCCTACTTTACCTCGAATATCCTCATTCCCAATCTTATCCTTTCTCGTGTGCCCACACATCCCACAAAGCATCCTCATCTCCGCTACACCCATTTTGTGTACGTGTTGATGCTTCACCGCCCAACATTCTGTGTCATACAACATCGCTGGCCTTATTGTCGTCCTATAAAATTTTCCCTTGAGCTTCATCCATCCAGCTTGTATTTTATGGTTGAGATCTCCATCTAATTCTCCGTTCTCTTGCAAGATAGATCCTAGGTAGCGAAAACGGTCGCTTTTTGTGATCTTCGCTAGATTGCTCCGATCATTAGTGTGGATAAGTATATAAATGGATAGAGATAGGAAAGCAAACACAAGATGTACATGGTTCACCCAGATTGGCTACGTCCACGGAATAGAGGAGTTCTCATTAATTGTGAAGGGTTTACACAAGTACATAGGTTCAAGCTCTCCTGTAGTGAGTACAAGTGAATGATTTAGTACAAATGACATTAGGAAATATTGTGGGAGAATGATCTCGTAATCACGAAACTTCTAAGTACTGGAGTGTGGTATCGTCTTGATTTGCCTTATCTGTCTCATGGGTAGATGTGGCATCTTCTCTGGAAGTACTCTTCCTCCATCCAGGGGTGGTATCTTTAACTGGTGGAGATGCACAAGGTAATGTATCAATTTCACTTGAAGCTTACTTGTAGTTTCAGGCTTGGTCAAGCGCGATACAAACCATGTAGTAGGAGTCCCCCAAGTCGCCGAGCTAGGGGATCTGCTGAAAGAGGTGACAGACAAGGTAAGCAATCAGAGCTCCAAGCAATCAGTCCCAGATCAGAACTTTGATTTCGAGTTCCGGCTGATTGTTCACATTCTCCCTATCTTGCAGGCAGCATGAAGGATAAATAGAAGAAAAATGAGAAGAAATGATATGGGATACTTTTGCTTTTGAAGAAGTAACTTTCCACAGGCTTATTCTTGAACTGGGCTGGAGGGTTTTCTGGTTTCCTCCAGAGTATAAGGCCGACTGAAGAATTTGAGGGTCAAAACAAGTCCATCAAATCTAGAGTACGTTCGACCTTGCTGATATGGGATACTTTTGCTTTTGACAGAGTAGTGGATGTATCGGCACTTGTGCTGTTACGCTTGTCTCCACATGCTTCCTTGTATCCTTCTCACTTGCCCTATCTGTTCCTCAGGCAGATGCAGTATCTTCCCTGGAAGCATAAGATGTTGAAGATGAGTACTCGAGAGCAATGCCAGGTAAGTAATCAGGTAAGGGGTTTCAGGCAGTCAGTTCCTGACTGGAAGCTTGATTCCAAGTGCTGACTGATTGCTCTCTTTCTCCTTGTCTTGCAGGTAAGAACAATGCCAAAGGAAAAGACAGGGAAAAAGCATGATATGGGATACTCTTGCTTTTAACCCTGATGATATGAGATATTCTTGCTCTAGTATAGCTTGTTTGCAGAGGTATTATCGGGGGGAAAGAAAGCTGAATATTTCGAAAGGCTTCCTTGGGAGTGCCCTCTCAGATATGAGGAAGGGTTGAGCATTTTTGCAGGTCTGCTTGTCCGTTGGGGATGGAAGTCGACATATATATGAGTCTCCCTAACAACAAGTAGTAATGTTATTCCTTTACCCTGCTTGGTCATAGCACGGTAGTGGGAGCTGCCAGCTTCACATGTTTTAACTCTGTCAGAGCACTTTGAAAAAGTGGTCTGTGGTATCTGGAAAGCTGATGTTGCGTGTGAAGATTACAGACAAGCTTTATCCAAGGAGATCTGGCTCTTGAAGTTGGGAAAGTGGTGCCTTTTCGGTTTTCGAACAAGCAATCCTGTCGGGGATCTGGCTCTCGAGATTCGGAGAACGATGCCTCTTCGATTTTTTAGAAAGCAATCCTGCTGGGGATTTGGCTCTCGAGATGCAGAGAGCGGTGTCTCTTCGATTTTTGAGAAAGTAATCATGTTGGGAGTCTGACTCTCGAGATTCGGATGGCGGTGCCTCTTCGATTTTGGAGCAAGCAATCTTGTTGGGAGTGTTTTCTCGAATGTGAGTAAAGGTTGGGCATGTTTGCTAGTCTACCTGGCCATGAAGCACAGAGGTTGACACACAAGAACTTTCCAATTATTCAGCAGTGGTACTGTTCCTTTACCCTTGTAGGTAATAATATGGTAGCTAGACCTTCAAAATTTATGTGTCTAAACTTTGTTAGTGCTGTTTCTTTGCTATTCTTTTACCCTTCTTGGTTAGAGCGATGTAGTGGGAGTTGCAAGCTTCACATGTCTCAACTTTGTCGGAGAACTTTGGCAAAGTTATCTGTGGTACCCATGAGCTAATGTTGCGTGTGGGAAGTGGGTGATTGAACAGTAAGATTCATGTGTTTTCTACTTCACCAGAAATCTTCGACAGAATGCCCATAATTTCCGTAAAGCTGAGTGTGCGTGTGACAAGTGCTGACAAGGCTGGAAAAGTAGGTGCCTTTTCGATTTCTGAGATCGGCCCTCGTGGTCTCTGAGCAGCCCAGCTTTTGAGAAAGCAAGCGCCTCTTCGATTTCTAAGATCGGCCTTCGTGGTCTTTGAGCAGCCCAGCTTTTGAGAAAGCAAACGCCTCTTCGATTTCTGAGATCGACCCTCGTGGTCTCTGAGCAGCCCAGCTTTTGAGAAAGCAAACGCCTCTTCGATTTCTGAAGCTCCGTCGAGTGCATATTTTTATAGAGGCTGGCATTAAGTTCCAAAGAACACTTGAAATCTCTACCAGTAGAAGCTCTATTCTTGCACTTCTAAGATATTGATTTGTCCGACCTCTTCTCTCTTCAACACCTTTGAAAAATGTCTGGCCCCTCCGACCGTCGTTTTGACTTAAACCTTGTTGAAGAGGTAGCCACGCCTTCTCCAGACAACATATGGCGCCCATCTTTCGTCTCCCCTACTGGTCCTTTTACCGTTGGGGATTCCGTGATGAAGAATGATATGACCGCTGCGGTGGTGGCTAGGAACCTTCTCACTCTCAAAGATAACAGACTACTTTCCAAACGGTTTGATGAGTTGGCTGTTAAGGATTTTCTGGCTCTCAGTGTTCAGTGTGCAGGTTCTGTGTCTAATATGGCCCAACGCCTATTTGCTCGAACCCGCCAAGTTGAATCATTGGCGACTGAAGTGATGAGTCTCAAACAGGAGATTAGAGGGCTCAAGCATGAGAATAAATAGTTGCACCGGCTCGCACATGACTATGCTACAAACATGAAATTGAAGCTTGACCAGATGAAGCAATCTGATGGTCAGGTTTTACTTGATCATCAGAGATTTATGGGTTTGTTCCAAAGGCATTTATTGCCTTCGTCTTCTGGGGCTGTACCGCGTAATGAAGCTCCAAATGATCAACCTCTAATACCTCCTCCTTCTAGGGTTCTGTCCAGTACTGAGGCTCCGAATGATCCCCCTCCTCCGGTGCCTTCTCTTTTTTGGGCTCTACCGACTGCTGAGACTTCTCCTAAGCAACCTTTGTTAAGGCTCCCTCATGTTTATTTATTTTGACTCATGTATATGTACATATTTGTAACTTATCGGGGATATCAATAAATAAGCTTTCCTTCATTTCAACGTATTGTGTTAAATACACCAAAGCCTTATTCGCTAAGTTCTTTGAATTTTCTTTTGTTGAAGCTTGTATGTTGAAGCTTTGTGAGTGGAGCATGTAGGTTGAGGTAGTGTTCCCTTAATTTCCCGAGTGAGGAATACTTCTCGGTTTGAGACTTGGAAAATCCAAGTCACTGAGTGGGATCGGCTATATGAATCTTAGAACACCATTGTGCTCGGTCCTGTGTCATGTCCTCCGTTAGATCCAAGTACTCTAAGTCTTTTCTTAGAGTCTCTTCCAAAGTTTTCCTAGGTCTTCCTCTACCCATTCGGCCTTGAACCTCTGTCCCATAGTCGCATCTTCTAATTGGAGCGTCAGTAGGCCTTCTTTGCACATGTCCAAACCACCGTAACCGATTTTCTCTCATCTTTCCTTCAATTTCGGCTACTCCTACTTTACCCCGGATATCTTCATTCCTAATCTTATCCTTTCTCGTGTGCCCACACATCCAACGAAGCATCCTCATCTCTGCTACACCCATTTTGTGTACGTGTTGATGCTTCACCGCCCAACATTCTGTGCCATACAGCATCACCGGCCTTATTGCTGTCCTATAAAATTTTCCCTTGAGCTTCAGTGGCATACGGCAGTCACACAACACGCCAGATGCACTCTTCTACTTCATCCATCCAGCTTGTATTCTATGGTTGAGATCTCCATCTAATTCTCCGTTCTTTTGCAAGATAGATCCTAGGTAACGAAAACGGTCGCTCTTTGGTATTTCTTGATCTCCGATCCTCACCCCTAACTCGTTTTGGCCTCCATTTGCACTGAACTTGCACTCCATATATTCTGTCTTTGATCAGCTTAGGCGAAGACCTTTAGATTCCAACACTTCTCTCCAAAGGTTAAGCTTTGCATTTACCCCTTCCTGAGTTTCATCTATCAACACTATATCGTCTGCGAAAAGCATACACCAAGGAATATCATCTTGAATATGTCCTGTTAACTCATCCATTACCAACACAAAAAGGTAAGGACTTAAGGATGAGCCTTGATGTAATCCTATAGTTATGGGAAAGCTTTCGGTTTGTCCTTCATGAGTTCTTACGGCAGTCTTTGCTCCTTCATACATATCCTTTATAGCTTGGATATATGCTACTCGTACTCCTTTCTTCTCTAAAATCCTCCAAAGAATGTCTCTTGGGACCCTATCATACGCTTTTTCCAAATCTATAAAGACCATGTGTAAATCCTTTTTCCCATCTCTATATCTTTCCATCAATCTTCGTAAGAGATAGATTGCCTCCATGGTTGAGCGCCCTGGCATGAACCCGAATTGGTTGTCCGAAACTCGTGTCTCTTGCCTCAATCTATGCTCAATGACTCTCTCCCAGAGCTTCATTATATGACTCATTAGCTTAATACCCCTATAGTTCATGCAATTTTGTACGTCGCCCTTATTCTTGTAGATAGGCACCAAAGTGCTCCTTCGCCACTCATTTGGCATCTTCTTCGTTTTCAAAATCCTATTGAAAAGGTCAGTGAGCCATGTTATACCTGTCTCTCCCAAAACTTTCCACACTTCGATTGGTATATCGTCTGGGCCTACTGCTTTTCTATGCTTCATCTTCTTCAAAGCTACAACCACTTCTTCCTTCCGGATTCGACGATAAGAAAAGTAGTTTCTACACTCTTCTGAGTTACTCAACTCCCCTAAAGAAGCACTAATTTCATGTCCTTCATTGAAAAGATTATGAAAATAACCTCTCCATCTGTCTTTAACTGCGTTCTCTGTAGCAAGAACCTTTCCATCATCATCCTTGATGCACCTCACTTGGTTTAGGTCCCTTGTCTTCTTTTCCCTTGCTCTAGCTAGTTTATAGATATCCAACTCTCCTTCTTTGGTATCTAGTCGCTTATGCATATCGTCATAAGCCGCTAACTTAGCTTCTCTCACAGCTTTGGAGAGGCTATGACTGAAAAGGAGATCTTGCACAATATCATGTTTGTGATGGTCGCAGGTCATGAAACTCTTATATGTTGTGCTTACTTTTCTATTGCGACTTCTCGCTACTCAGTGGCGAAGCCAAGATTTGCTAAGGGAAGGGGCAAAATTCAAAATGGTGCAAGGTTCAATCGAAGCGGTTACTTTCACATTTGAGAGTGCAAAGTTTTGAGTCTATTCATAGCATGAAATACTCTCTCCACCAAAGCGGTTGTAAGCAATAATGTCAAAGTCAATGTAAAAAGCTTAAATTGGCTAGGATTAGATCCTAAAAAATGTTAAGCGCTAGTCAAACAGCGGACTAGAACCTAGCAGCTAGGTGCCTAGGCAAGAGCCTAGATGGATTTAAATTAGGGAGTCTTAACAAAACACTTCTGGTATTGTTTACTTTTAACGTTAAAGATATTTTTACTATAAAAAGGTCACTCCTGGTACTATTCACTTACAACACATTTTTGTCCTTTTGATTAAAACTCAAAAGTTTTCAAATTATTTTCATTAGTTTTCCTATTATTTGAAACATGAAACAAGTCCTCAAAGTCACATTGGAAATTCATTGAAGCACTTGTGTCTTTAAAGTCTAATTAGGGACCAATCAGAAGATCAAACCAAAAGAAAGAGAGACTAAGCCAAACCATTTAACCAAAAACAAAGGAACCAAGTCAAACGGAAAAAGATAGAAAGAAAAAAATGGGAAATAAAAAATGGAGAAAAGCAACAAAGGAAGTATCAGTGGCGAAGCCACAGCAGGGCAAGGAGGGGCGGACGCCCCTCCGGTTGTCGGAAATTCACATGTAGAGCAAGGAATCCACCGATTTGGTCATCGAAAAGCCACATAAAGAGCTATGGTATCGGTGGGCTCCCTGTTGCAGAGGAGGGCAACTCCTGCGCGAGGAAGAAGAACATAAAAGAAAAGTTGTTTTTGTGAACACGAAATTTTCCTGATACGAAAGAGACAAGAACAACGTGCATAAAATAATATTTTGTGATTTTTTATTTATGGGGTTACGATCTCCAATTTGATCATTTGATTCGATCTCCGTAAGGTGTTGATTTATGGATGTTGTTGATCCAAGAGCCGTTGAGGCTTGATTTTGGATGAACGGTTGGGAGCTTCTTCAAGGGCCGTCGGAGCTTGATCTTGAAGAAATGTTGTGTAGATTTGTTGATATTGTTGATCCAAAGGGCCGTCGGGACTTGATCTTAGGATAAACAGTTGTGTGGATTTGTTGATGTTGTTGATCCAAAGGGCCGTTCGGGCTTGATCTTATGATGAACAGTTGTGTGGATTTGTTGATGTTGTTGATCCAAAGGGCCGTTGGGGCTTGATCTTAGGATGAACGGATGTGTTGATTTGTTGATGTTGTTGATCCAAAAGGCCGTTGGGGCTTGATCTTAGGATGAACGGATGATGAACGATGAACACTTTCTTCAAAGGCCGTCGAGACTTGATCTTCAATTGGTGGAAGTTCTTCAAGGGTCGTTGGGGCTTGATCTTGAAGGAGGATTTGATGAAGAACAAAGAGGGCTTTCTTGATCCTTCGGGATTTGCTTGAGAGCTTTAAAGTTTCAAAGCTTCAAAGATTTGGGGGATTGTTGATTTATGGATATTTTGTTGATCCAAGGGCCGTCAAGGCTTGATCTTGGATGAACAGTTGAAAGTTTCTTCAAGGGCATTTGGGCTTGATCTTGAACGTTGACGGATGAACAGATCTTCAAGGGCTTTTGGGCTTGATCTTGAAGAACGGTTGGATGTGTGGATTTGTTGATCTTGAAGGTTGAGGGAAGTTCCTTTAAGGGCTTTGGGCTTGATCTTGAAGGTTTGAGGATGAACAGATCTTCAAGGGCCATTGGGGCTTGATCTTGAAGGAGGATTTGACGAAGAACGAAGAGGGTTTTCTTGATCCTTCAAGATTTGCTTGAGAGCTTTAGAGTTTCAAAGCTTCAAGGATTTTGGATGTGTGGGGAGTATTCTCTTCCATTTTGGGAGTAGAGAAATGTATTTGTGAATTGGTTGATGATACCTTGATGTAGAAGCCTATTTATAGGCTTTGAGAATGAATCACCACCACAAAATATTTTTTTCTTTTCCAAGCACCATTGCCTAATTTCCCACTTAATACAATTTTAAACTTGAAGTGGTAATTTTATGGTCTAATTTTCCACTTAATACAATTTTAAACTTGAAGTGGTAATTTTATGGCCTAATTTTACCACTTAATGTCATTTTAAACTTGATATGTGCATGCTTTGTCATTGCCCAAAATGAGAAGAAAACCTTGTTTTGATCTTCAATGGATTGAAATGTGCTTGCCTTGTCATTGCCCAAAATGAGAAGAAAAACTTGTGTAATCCTCCAAGGGTATTTCTTCTTATTTTGTTGAGTCACACACCATGTGTACAATTTGTATGACACGTGGCATATGCCATGTATGCCCTGACACGTCAAAATTTTAATGCGTTGGTGAACATTTATTTCACCGCAATTTCGATGTCTACAAATGCCCCCACTTCAAGGTGCGTCGTATACATGTGCTTGTCACGTGTAGGAGATGCGTTTTGAAGTCCCCTACTGTAGATGTCGATCCAAGGGCCATCGAGGCTTGATCTTGAATTGGGCTGGAGATTTCTTCAAGGGTCGTTGAGGCTTGATCTTGAATTGGGCTTGAGATTTCTTCAAGAGCCGTCGAGGCTTGATCTTGAAGGTTGAAATTGGACCAGAAGGAGCTTCATGTGGTAAATGATCTTTGGCTTTGGTAGTGGATGAATTGGCACGAATTTGTTTTTGCGCTTGTTGACTTTCCACAGCTTATTCTTGAACTAGATTTGATTCAAGGGTGGTGGACACTTGATCTTGAATCGGACTTGTGATTTCTTCCAAGGTCGTCGAGGCTTATTTTTGAATTTGGCTGGAAGCTTCTTCAAGGGTCGTTGAGGCTTGATTCTTGAAGGTTGACTCGAACACATGGCAAGCAGGCACGAGGGGAAGGTGATGACTTGTTGCTTTGTTCAATCTTTCTAATTCACACCTGAGCAGTTTGGTCAACGGTATGATCTTCAAGATTGATGGGCTCTTCTTCCAGTTGGTGACTTGATCTTTAAGGATTTGATTCAAGGATGGTAAATCGGCACGTGAGCCCACAACGCCTAGTGAGTCGACCCAAGAATTTGAGGGTCAAAACGAGTCATCCACCCATAGTGATTGCAACCCTGATGATATGAGCTACTTTTGATTTTGAAGAAGTAGCGGATGAATCGGCACGTGCTTTGTTGTGCTTGTCTCCACATGCTTCAATGTATCATTTTCCCTTGCCTTATCTATTTTTCAGGCAGAATGTGGCATCTTCTTGAGATCCTCAGTTCAGACTCCTTCTGCTGAGTTGACTGTGCAGGCTGCATTCTTCTCTGCTTATTTCTTCAGGCAGATGTGGCAGCTTCTTGAGTTCCTCAACTCGGACTCCTTCTGCTGAGTTGACTGTGCAGACCACATTCTTCTCTGCTTGTTCCTTCTCCACGTTGTCTCCATATGTTGCAATGTATCATTTTCACTTGCCTTATCTGTTCTCCAGGCAGATGTGGTAGCTTCTTTGGAAGTACAACAGTAGTAAAAGACGAGTATTCGAGAATAATACCATGTAAGCAACCAGGCAAACGTTCCAGGTAGTCGATTCCTTACCCGAGTTTGAGTGGAAGTTCCGACATATTGCTTTCTTTATCCTTGTCTTTGCATGTAAGAACAAAGACAAAGGAAAGGACAGGGAGAAAGCATAATATGAGATACTCTTGCTTTCTGCCCTGGTGATATGAGATACTTTTGCTTTTGTGTCATTTGTTTGCAAAGGTACCCCAAGGAATAAGGAACACTGAGTGACTCGAGAGGTTCTGTTGGGAAGGCATTCTCGGAGATGAAGAAAGGTTCTGTATCTCTGCCTTGCTATGGAGGGTGAAGGTGGACAATTATAGGAAGTTGTTTAATATCTGTAGAGGTACTATTCTTTCACTCGTGTCGGCAACCAATGCGTGATTGATCAGTATGGCTTCACGTGCTTTCTTCTTTATCAGAAATCTTCGACAAATTGTCCGTAATTTCTGCCAAGCTGAGTGTGCATGTGACAGGTGTTGACGAGGCTGAAAAAGACTGGCGCCTCTTCGATATCTGGGATCGGCGCTTCGACAAATTGCCCGTGATTTTCGCAAAGCTGAGTTTGCGTGTGACGGGTGCTGACGCGTCTGGAAAAGCAAGATGCCTCTCTGATTTCTGAGCTTGCCTCTTTGATTTTTGAATTGGCCTTTTTGAATTCTGAGCTCGCCTCTTCGATCTCTGAAATCCCGTCGAGTGCTGATTTTTATAGAGGCACGTAGTTCGTTTCAAAGCACACTTGAATTTTCGCTTGTAAAAACTCCCTTCTTGCACTTCTAAGATCTTGATTTGTCCGATCTCTTCTTTCTTCAACACCTTTGAAAATGTATGGACCCTCCGACCGTCGTTTTGACTTGAACCTTGGTGAAGAGGCAGTCCCGCCTTCTCCAGACAACATATGGTGCCCATCCTTCATATCCCTTACTGGTCCTCTTACCGTTGGGGATTCGATGATGAAGAATGATATGATCGCTGCGGTGGTGGCCCGGAACCTTGTCACTCCCAAAGATAACAGACTACTTTCCAAACGGTTTGATGAGTTGGCTGTTAAGGATTCTCTGGCTCTCAGTGTTCAGTGTGCAGGTTCTGTGTCTAATATGGCCCAACGCCTATTTGCTCGAACCCATCAAGTTGAATCATTGGCGGCTGAAATGATGAGTCTCAAACAGGAGATTAGAGGGCTCAAGCATGAGAATAAACAGTTGCACAGGCTCGCACATAACTATGCCACAAACATGAAGAGGAAGATTGACCAGATGCAGGAATCTGATGGTTAGATTTTACTTGATCATCAAAGGTTCGTGGGTTTGTTCCAACAGCATTTGCCTTCTTCTTTTGGGGCTATACCGCGTAATGAAGCTCCAAATGATCAACCTTCGGTGCCTCCTCCTCCTGGGGTTTCGCCGAGTGATGAGGTGCTAAACAGTCAAACTTCGGCGCCTCTGGCTTCACACGAGCAACCTTCGTGAAGGCTCCCTCCTGTTTGTTCTTTTTTTTTTTTTTTTTTTTTACTGATGTAAAATGTACATTTCTATAAATTTTCAAAGAAATCAATAAATGAGCCTTATTTCATTCTTTGTGTGTGTGTGTGTGTGTATATATATATTTTTTTGTGCCAAAAGCATAAAGAATTTTTTTTTTTTTTTTTTGCAGATGGTGCCTGATGCAGTTTCAGCTCATTCAGGCAATGAGCTTTGGTGTCGCCTTTTATGCTCGTACAGACCAGGAGCGTTGGTATCGCCTTTTATGCTCATGCGGATCAGTAGCGTTGATGTCGCCTTTTATGCTCATGCGGACCAGGAGCGTTGTGCCATGCAGTTTAGGCTCGTGTAGGCGAGGAGCCTCGTGTCCTACAGTTTAGGCTCATGCGGACAAGGAGCTTTGGTTCGTGCAGTTTAGGCTCGTGCGAACAAGAAGTATTTGTGGTTCGTCAAGCGATCCGGGAGAATTGTTCCTCACAATCTTCATAGCAAGGAGCCTGGACTAAGTAGTTGTAGAAGTCTTCTGGGAAGATGTCACACATCGTGATGGGGATGGATGATCTTCGTGTCAAAGTTTCATTATCTCCAACACTTTCACATTGTTCTGGAGGTTGACAAGAGCTTCTTTGCCCCCTTTCCCATTGGTGAACTTGTGGAAGAGATGATTACTGCCTGGAGAGGCGTTCCTCGCAATCTTTATAGCAAGGAGCCTTGACCGAGTAGTTGAATAATTTTCTGAGGAAGAAAAGATCGCGCATAGTCGATCTTTATGTAGAAATTTCCTCATCTTCAACACTTTCACATTGCTTTGGAGGTTGGCGAAAGCTGTTTTGCCCTATTTCCGATTGGTGCACTTATGGAGAAGACATATGTTTCTTGTGCAGTTTCTTCGGAATGACATGAGTCCATCATTCCACTTCACTCGGCTTGACTGGCATGGTTTTGGAGCATGCCCCCAGCGATTGAGGTGAAGATTTTGAGTTGATAGAGCCAGAAGTGATGTCTTCTTCCGGGATTTTGTCTTCTTTGTCTTTTTGGGCCTCCTCTTCAGTGCGGTCCACTTGGGTTTGTTACCGTGAAGATTGGCCGGTGTAGATGATGGTGCGCCTCCTTACCTTCAGTGGTCCTTTTGTGTTGACCTCCAAAGTTGCTTGGCGCTTCATCCTTGAAGGAATCAAGCTTTGAACATCGTCTTTTCCTGCTAGACTGTCGAGCTTTTCTTCCTTTGGCATTGTCTTCCCATTTCTAGAAGGCTTCTTGGTTTCTTCAAGTTTTTCCAAAGCCGATCGTCGCAAGCTGATCGTCGCAGAAGAAAGCTAGGCTTGCTGCTTTGTTTCTTAGGTTTTGACAACCTTTCAAAACAGAGCTTTGGGGTGTTGGCGTGTTAAGCCGTTTGAAGACGGAAGTTCGGTCTTGCCCACCAATGCGATCAAGTGCCGACCTTCTGGATTTTGAACGATTCAGCCTATCAAAGACTGACACTCGAAGGGGAGGTTGAGGCTCCTCTTGATCTTGTTCAATCCTCAAGCTGATGTGTTGAGCGCTAGCATTTTTGGCTTTGCTTGAAATCTTCACGAGTGCATTTGGTGTGAAGCCAAGTCTAGCTCTGTTGTTGTCAACTCCGTAATCATGCTCCTCCAACTTCTTCTGAGTCTCAGAGATGTCATGATCTTTGTCGTTGATGGTGTCTAAAACCTTCTTCCTAAGATTTAAAGAGGAAACAAAGTCGTGCCCAGCTTTTGACATGAGTTCGTAGGCCTTTGTGTTGAGACCTTCTTCGGTCCTCTTAGTTGGAAGGGAGCTTAGTTTCGCTTTGACGCCATGCTGCGCCTCCAGATGGTTAATGAGTCTGGCAGTTTGCAAGGTTTTTTCCTTCACAGTCTTTATCAGCCTTGCAATTGTTTCCTTCATCTGAACCAGCTGTTCTTCAATTGAGGTAGCGCAGATGGTCATGACTTGTTCTTTGTTTGAAGCCATGGAGTGTTCTTGAATTTCTTGAACGGAGAAAGAGATGAAAGGTAGAGATGGTCCCACTGGGCGTGCCAAATTTGTGAACACGAAATTTTCCTGAAACGAAAAAGACAAGAACAACGTGCACAAAATAATATTTTGTGATTTTTTTATTTATAGGGTTACGATATCTAACTTGATCCTCTGATTCGATCTTCGTAAGGTGTTGATTTATGGATGTTGTTGATCCAATGGCCGTTGAGGCTTGATTTTGGATGAACGGTTGGGAGCTTCTTCAAGGGCCGTCGGGGCTTGATCTTGAAGAAATGTTGTGTAGATTTGTTGATATTGTTAATCCAAAGGGCCGTCGGGGCTTGATCTTAGGATAAACAGTTGTGTGGATTTGTTGATGTTGTTGATCCAAAGGGCCGTTGGGGCTTAATCTTAGGATGAACGGATGTGTGGATTTGTTGATCTTGAAGGTTGAGGGAAGTTCCTTCAAGGCTTTGGGATTGATCTTGAAAGTTTGAGGATGAACAGATCTTCAAGGGCCATTGGGGCTTGATCTTGAAGGAGGATTTGACGAAGAACGAAGAGGGCTTTCTTGATCCTTCGGGATTTGCTTAAGAGCTTTAGAGTTTCAAAGCTTCAAGGATTTTGGATGTGTGGGGAGTATTCTCTTCCATTTTGGGAGTAGAGAAATGTATTTGTGAATTGGTTGATGATACCTTGATGTAGAAGCCTATTTATAGGCTTTGAGAATGAATCACCACCACAAAATATTTTTTTCTTTTCCAAACACCATTGCCTAATTTCCCACTTAATACAATTTTAAACTTGAAGTGGTAATTTTATGGTCTAATTTTCCACTTAATACAATTTTAAACTTGAAGTGGTAATTTTATGGCCTAATTTTCCACTTAATATCATTTTAAACTTGATATGTGCATGCTTTGTCATTGCCCAAAATGAGAAGAAAACCTTGTTTTGATCTTCAATGGATTGAAATGTGCTTGCCTTGTCATTGCCCAAAATGACAAGAAAAACTTGTGTAATCCTCCAAGGGTATTTCTTCTTATTTTGTTGAGTCACACACCATGTGTACAATTTGTATGACACGTGGCATATGCCATGTATGCCTTGACACGTTAAAATTTTAATGCGTTGGTGAACATTTATTTCACCGCAATTTCGATGTCTACAGTTTTAAAAAAAATCTTGGACCCCACGACGTCGTTTCAGCATTCCTTTTAAATGAAACGTTGCGTTTTGTTACTTTTTCTTCCATTCTTCCTTTGTTGCTTTTCTCCGTTTTTTATTTCCCATTTTTTTCCTTCTATCTTTTTTCCGTTTGAGTTGGTTCCTTTATTTTTGGTTAAATGGTTTGGCTTGGTCTCTCTTTCTTTTGATTTGATCTTCTGATTAGTCCCTAATTAAACTTTAAAGACATAAGTGCTTCAATGAATTTCCGATGTGACTTTGAGGACTTGTTTCATGTTTCAAATAATAGGAAAACTAATGAAAATAATTTGAAAACTTTTGAGTTTTAATCAAAAGGATAAAAATGTGTTATAAGTGAATAGTACCAGGAGTGACCTTTTACAGTAAAAATGTCTTTAACGTTAAAAGTGATAATACCAAAAGTGTTTCGTTAAGACTCCCTAATTTAAATCCATCTAGGCTCCTGCCTAGGCACCTAGCTGCTAGGTTCTAGTCCGCTATTTGACTAGCGCTTATCATTTTTTAGGATCTTATCCTAGCCAATTTAAGCTTTTTACATTGACTTTGACATTATTGCTTACAACCGCTTTGGTGGAGAGAGTATTTTATGCTATGAATAGACTCAAAACTTTGCACTCTCCAATGTGAAAGTAACCGCTTCAATTGAACCTTGCACCATTTTGAATTTTGCCCCTTCCCTCAGCAAATCATGGCTTCGCCACTGGGAAGGATAGAAGAAAAAGTAACAAAACGCAACGTTTCATTTAAAAGGAAACGACGTCGTGGGGTCCAAGATTTTTTTAAAACAACTTTTCTTTTATGTTATTCTTCCTCACGCAGGAGTTGCCCTCCTCTGCAACAGGGAGCCCACCGATACCATAGCTCTTTATGTGGCTTTTCGATGACCAAAGCAGCGGATTCCTTGCTCTACATGTGAATTTCCGACGACCAGAGGGGCGTTCGCCCCTCCTTGCCCTGCTGTGGCTTCGCCAATGTCGCTACTGACCTCGTTGTACATGCAGCCTTCTTCAAGGTTTGCATAGTGCCAAACATTTGAGGGTTTTTATTTACTGCTAGGCCGCTATCATTAATTATTCGAGAGATGATATTAAATTCTTCTTGAATTTGTGAGTAATAGAGCAAGAATAAATAACTAGAAGCAAATCCTCTGAAGAGTTCCTGACATGGGAAGACCTTGCCAAGATGAAGTACACATGGAGAGTTGTAATGGAAATGATGAGGATCCTCCAGTCTTTGGTGGGAAAGACATCGAGTTTGATGGGTTCCTCATCCCCAAAGGGTGGTCTTCGTTCCTTAAATTTGTCATGGGCTTTGCGGGCATACCGGGAATTTACTCAAACATGAGATTGGTGGGTGCGGGCGTGCCACTACTAGATGTCGCTAGTAAACGGGTTTTGAATGATTGAGGTTGCACCTGAGATTGACTTCAAACCAAGAGATTGTGTCATTGAGTGGGAGTGGCTCAAATTAAGGTTCTTTGTTTGCCTGAAAGATAAGGACTTTACTTATATGGAGAGATGGAACAATATGTAAATGGCAAGGTTGCTGGAAATGTATATGACAGAGGAAAGTGAATGACTAATATTGCAAATTGCTTGTAAATTAAATGACTGGAAATGAGTTGTACATAAAGACTACAAAGGAGATCGATACTACCGGATGAGGAGCAGAGCTATTAACCTAGACAAAAGATGGCTTTTGTGAAGGCTGATCTTGAAAAGGATTGAGGTTGAGGGCTGACTACAACTTCGTATGCAAATCTGGCTTAAGCAGAGTTTGTGTATTTGTTTGTTTGATTGGTTGAGTGTCCATAATCCTTGTGCTTTTGCTCCTTTATATAGAGATCTAAAAAGAGCCCTTTGCTGAGAACATTGCACTTGCTCCAAAGAAGCTTGGCCAGATTGCATGTGAAATAATATTTAAAAAGGGAAGTTTGTATCTCCATCACATGCTTTCACGACATGTCTCCACCACTTTCAATAAACTAACATTTAAAAGAAGCAAGGTGGCTTCTTTCACATGTTTTCTGCAAGAATGTATGTATGCTGCCTTCCAATCCACTTGAAAGCATGCATTTGTCTTGATTAAACAAATCTCTTGGCAAACCTCCACCACCCAAATAATAAGGAAAAACAATATTATAATATCAAACTCTTCCACTTGCAACCAAACATCTCTCCAAGTTTAATGTTTTGTCTCATTATCCTCCAAATGTCATATTTTACCCAAATGGCTTAAATAAGTAAAATGGTGCACATTTTAGGTGCAAACAGGTGGCAAGTAAGTTAAATTTACCTTCCCAAGTGAATTAGTTATTGCTTTCGTTCTCTCATTGTCTTCCAAAAATATAGACTAGATGAAAATCCTAACATACAATACTTTCAGATATTTTGGGCTATTCCTATGACTCATATGGAGGCTAACATATTTCCAGAGCCATCCAAGATTGATCCGAATAGGTTTGGGAACCAAGCATCAACTCCACCTTACAGCGTTGCTCCATTTGGAAGAGGACCTCAGAAAATGTCCGGGATATGAGCGCAATCCATTATATGGTGACTCAGTTCACATGGAAGCTATGTGCAGATAACAACTTCAGTAGAGATCCCACGCTAGTACCTACTCAAGGACTACCTATAAAAATCATCCCAAGGAGAGCTTGTTAACTATTAAGATGTTTTTGTAAGTTTGATATACGTTGTCGGCCCATTCTCTTACAGATTAAGATTTTGGACCATGTGGTTATCCGATGGTGTTATCAAACTTAAATATTTATAATGCTTGTTTAGAATATTGCTTGTTTTGAAAGCAGGAATTAGATGGATGGATTCAAATGAAAACTCATAAACCATCCTCACGCGTGCAACAAGTGTAGCCAGTTTTTACTCCGATTTAAATCGTTGAGTTGTAGGAAACAGAGAGAAAACCTCTTCACTTCGAAACTGAGACAAATCTGAACTGCATAAAAAATTCTTTGTTACTTTCTGCATAACGCTGTTAAATCTTCCTACAATCTTCTTCAAATCACTTTTAACTTACTGGTATTAGTCCGTTTGTGCACCGGAGGCATGTGGAACTTGTGTCGATGTGGTCAGTTGTTTAGGGATACCAGCTTCATAATCTCACGGACATTTAAATGTAGAAACTGGCTCTGTCAAAGATTAGCAGATGTGATATATTCTCCTTTGAGCAATTTCTCATGAATTCAAGTAATACCTTGCTTGTTTATTTAACCCAGTTGCACTCTGCTTGTTTGGAAACAGGAATATGTAGATGGATGTGAGGCTTTATTTCAGTGGGGAACTCATTTGGTGGTTAGGATTGAATTGGAGTGTATAATTCACCGTATGCAGTGTATGGATTAGCCGTGAAGGAAACTTCTTTTCCACCTCAGTAGGACTGGAAGCAGTCATTTTGGCCATACTCTCTAGGGAATCAACCATCTCGGTTAAACCTAGATTGTAAAAACTATCATTTTACATTAGACTAAACTCGCCCTTCGACTTGTGCTTGCCAATTGACTTTCTCACTTACTGTCCGTTGTAGGTTGTTCTGTAGCATTAATATTTGGAATCTTGAAAGTTTCACCAAATGTAGCCCTTTGCCACCACGTGCTAACTTCTGTCACGTCCAGTCTTTGTCAATAACAACAAAGCCTTGTTCCATTAAGTGGAGTCGGCTGTATGAGTCATAGAATGCAACTGTACTCGTTTTTGCACCAAGTCTTCGGTTAGTTCCAAGTACTTCAAGTCTTTTTTTATCTCCAAGGATTCCATCTCAATTCTTAACTCCGGGCCTTATACCTAAAAAAACATGAAATCATTAAGGGCATCAATATGATGGTGACCAAATATCCAATAATCAAGAAAATCTAATTTGTCTCATACATCTGTTTTTTAGTGTGATGGCAAAGATTGTGTCTTCATGCATTTGGGGTTGAATCATCAAACCAATCTCTTGACTAGCCGGACGGACATTGCCATGAACTGACGTTTTTGCCGTCTTGCATATGTTATGGATCATCAAATCAATGTCTAGAGAACTTAGGCAAACTCACGGTTCAAAAAATCCAAATCTTTCAAAAATTAAAATGTTCTCCAATGTATGACATACACCAGATGAATGAAAAGATGGATCTGTGGCTAGAGACGGATCCACAGAAAGACCACGGTGGTCCCATGACTCTTCGAAGGCCAGAAAAATACCTATGAAGGTCCTCCGGGAACTCTCCAAATGTTTCAACAGGGAAACCGACCTACACCTACGTTATATATGAGCTACGTCCAGGCAGTTTGTTTATTTTGTTAAATGATATATAGTTGTCCAATCAAACTTCTAGTGTATGAAGCATCCATGGAGGAGACGTGAAGTTACATAAGCTTTCCCGCAAAGAAGAAGACCCATGCTAAAACTCATTTTTTCTTGATTCTAAGACGCAGTTTCTTGCTTCATCTTACTAACTTAAAATGAAATGAACCGTCTCACATGTCATATGACCCTCAATAAATATGGGCTAGCATTCCAAATAGACTTAAAGAGTGGTGAAGCCCTATAAGTTGGTCTTTTATTCAGACAAGCTAGAGAGTTATGAAACTGGTATCCCTAAAGACTGGTGAAGTCCTATAAGTTTGTTTACTTGTTTTGTCTATCCAACACTTGTGTTAGAGTTGTGTACTCTAATTTTCCCCAACAATTGGAATCCAAGCGGTAAGATCAAGGACCGTCTCTAGTGAAGCTTCCAAGAATCGTGAGAAGTTTAGTACTTCGCAAGATTGTTGGTTAATCTTGTTCGGCTTATCGAAGTTCTGCCGACATGATGTCTGACCTTCAAGTTATTGGAGCAATTAAGAAGCTGAACAACAAAAATTACAACACGTGTATGGAGTCTTACCCACAAGGCCAAGATCTTTAGGAGATCGTCAGCTGTAATGAAGTTACACATCCAAAAGAAGACGCTAGTAGCGCTCTGCTAAAGTGGAAGATCAAGGCAGGGAATGCCATGTTCGCCCTAAAAACCACAGTCAAAGAGGACATGTTTGAGCACATAACGAAAGCCAAAACACCAAAAGAAGCGTGGACATCTTTGCCACACTCTTTTCAAAGAGGAACGATACAAAACTGCAGCTTCTCAAGAATGAGCTGTTATCTGTGGCCCAAATGGACATGACAATTGCCCAATAATTCCACAAGGTAAAGTCTATTTGCCATGAAATTTTTGAGTTAGATCCTAGTGCTGCCATTGTAGAATCCAGGATAAAAAGAATAATTATCCATGGGTTGAGGTCCAAATATCGAGGTTTCATTACGGATGTACAAGGATGGCCGACCCAACCATTACTTGTTGAGATTAATAATTTGCTTGTCGATCAAGAAGCTTTGGCAAAGCAAATGGGAGGGGTCTCGTTAAGAGGTGAGGAGGAAGCGCTCTACACTAATAAAAGTAAAGGCAGCTTTAAGCAGCATGCTGGTGAAGTATCTAAAAGAAATGGTGACAAGGCGAAAGGTCATCAAGGAGGAAGGAGTTCTCAGCAATGAGGAGCTCCAAAATATCACAGCAACCGTGGTGAGTCCCAACACAATAAAAGGTTTGAAGGCAAATGTTACAATTGTGGAAAGAAAGGCCACATGGCAAAGAACTACTGGTTCAAAAAGCCTGTAGAGAGTAACATCCCTAGCTCAAAAGAGAAAAATGAAGATGATTGGGACGTCTTTGCGTCTCTAGCCCTGGAGGAAGAGTGGGACGCTGAAGCATCCGTTGCTATGGAGAAGCAAGAGTCAATTCTCACAGCAACAAGTCCGGAGTCGATTGACTACCAAAATGATTGGATCATGGATTCAGGCTGCTCAAACCACATGACAGGTGATGAGAAAAAGTTACAAAGTATGACTGAGACAAGGGAAGCCATTTGGTGGTGACGACCAATCACTCGAGGCTACTGATTGCTCACATCGGTAAGACAAAAATTATGCCCCGATACAACACGAACCATGTGCTGCTTCAAGAGGCCTACCGTGTTCTAGGTATGAAGAAAAATCTGCTTTCAGTGCCACAACTGACGTCATTAGGAAATTATGCCTTGTTTGGTCCACGAGATGTGAAGGTGTATTTACACCTCAAGATCTTAAGGACGCCAACAATGAAGGGACGGCGACTGCAGTCAGTCTATGTAATGTCAGGAGAAACTGCATACGTAGACAAGACAAAGAAGAACGAGATAACTGATTTATGGCACATGAGATTGGGTCACGTTAGTTATCACAAGCTAAATGTGATGATGATGAAGGCAATGCTTAAGAGGCTACCTCAACTTGACGTGAGAACATACGCAGTTTGTGCATGATGCCAATATGGTAAAGCACATCAACTACCATATGAAGAGTCAAAGTTTAAAGCAAAAGAATTGTTAGAGTTGGTTCATTCCGATGTGTTCGAGCTCGTCAAGCAACCACGTCGATAAGTGGGATGCGGTACATGGTGATGTTTATTGATGACTTCTCCAGGTATGTATGGGTTTTCTTTATGAAAGAGAAATCTGAAACATTTTCAAAATTTAAAGAGTTTAAAGAAACAGTCGAAGGAGAAGTGGGAAAGAATATATGTTGCCTACGCACGGATAATGAAGGAGAATATACCTCGAATGAGTTTTCCTAGTATCTATGATAATGTAGAATACGTCACCAGTTCACATGTGCTAACACATCACAACAGAATGGCTTAACAGAAAGAAAGAGCCGACATCTTGCATAGATATGTCGAAGTATGCTCCATGCTAAGAATGTAACAGAAAGGTTTTGGGGCGAAGCTATGAGAACTGCAACTCATGTGATCAATAGGCTTCCTCAACCAAGGTTAGAATTTGTCTCACCTTTGGAGCAACTGTGGGATATGAAACCTACAGTTAGTTACTTTCGAGTATTTGGCTGTGTGCTACGTTTTTGTTCCAAGTCATTTATGCAGTAAGTTTGACAAGAAGGCAATAAGATGTATCTTTGTGGGATACGACGGCTAAAGAAAATGGTGGAAATATTATGATCCTACAACTGGAAGATGTTACACATCGCGAGATGTGGTGTTTGATGACGTATCTTCTTGGTGGTCCTCAGAAAAGGAGGCGTTACCTTATTCAAGAGAAATTGAAGATAAGTTGCAGCAAAAGATAGGGGAGCAGACAGTTCGAATCCAATCGAGACTAGATGAGTCTGAGGATTCACTTAATGGTGATGATGTTGAGCAACCAGTACCTCAAAACCCTTGGCAAACTGGCGTGTATCAACAACCAGGAGAAGATGGACCTAGTGAAGTAGAAGTATCAACTCCACAATCACAACTCAAGAGGTCAACAAGAATATGGAAGCCAAATCCCAAATACGTCAACACAACAATAGAAAAAGAAGTAGTTGAACCCGAGTGGCTCAAAGCTGGGAGAAAAGATCACTATGCTATAGAAAAATCAAACTTAGAATCTAGTGTCAAAGCCAAGAGAGATGAAGCATCGACACAACGTGGAGAAAGAATGAGCTAGTGTTGAGAGAAAATGTTAGAAATACAACACCAGCCCAAAGAATACAGTCTAGCCCACGATGAAAAACCAAAGGAAAAGGCATGCATATGCTAGAAATTCTAGCATGAGTATGTCGGTGGGATGCATGCATATTAGCAAGCTAGAAAGGACTAGCTATTGTAACAAATGTGTGGTCATAAGCAAAAGCCCATGTCGGTGGGCTGTTTCTATAAATAACTAGACGATTAGTATTTATGTAAAGCCCATGTCGGTGGGGCAATAGGATAGTCGGCAAGCCCACAAATGAAGTAAGAAAGAGTAAGAATCTAGAGAGAGCTAAGTAAGAAAGTGTGAAGCTTTGTAAGTGAGAGTGGTCTTGTAAAGAGTCTGAGTGATCTAGCGTTTGTCTCTAGTAGTGAAACAGTGTCATAACTTCTAAAGTGTGTCTTTGAGAGTGTGTGTTGTAATATTAATTTTGTGTGTGTAATACAAGTAATTTGTTTATTTGTTTTGTTTCTCCAACACTGGTGTTAAAGTTGTGTACTCTAATTTTCCTCAACATACGAAACAGAGAGAAAACCTCTTCACTTCAGACCTGAGACAAATCTGAACTGCATCGAAAATTCTATGTAACTTTCTGCTAAACGCTGTTAAATCTTCCTACGATCTTCTTCAAATCACTTTAACTTACTGGTATGAGTCAGTTTGTGCACCGGAGGAATGTGGAACTTGTGTCGATGTGGTCAGTGGTTTAGGGATACCAGCTTCATAATCTCACAGACATCTAAATGTTAGAAATTGGCTCTGTCAAAGATTAGCAGATGTGATATATTCTCTCTTGAGCAGTTTCTCATGAGTTCAAGTAATACTCTGCTTGTTTATTTAGCCCAGTTGCACTCCGCTTGTTTGGAAACAGGAATATGTAGATGGATGTAAGGCTTTATTTCAGTGGGGAACTCGTTTGGTGGTTAGGATTGAATTGGAGTGTATAATTCACCGTATGCAGTGTATGGATTAGCCGTGAAGGAAACTTCTTGTCCACCTCAGTAGGATTGGAAGCAGTCCTTTTGGCCATACTCTCTAGGGAATCAACCATCTCGGTTAAACCTAAATTCTAAAAACTATTGTTTTACATTAAACTAAACTCGCCCTTCGCCTTGTGTTTGCCAATTGACTTTCTCACTTACTGTCCGTTGTAGGTTGTTCTGTAGCATTAATATTTGGAATCTCAAAAGTTTCACCAAATGTAGCCCTTTGCCACCACGTGCTAACTTCTGTCACGTCCAGTCTTTGTCAATAACAACAAAGCCTTGTTCCATTAAGTGGAGTCGGCTGTATGAGTCATAGAATGCAACTGTACTCGTTTTTGCACCAAGTCTTCGGTTAGTTCCAAGTACTTCATGTCTTTTTTTATCTCCAAGGATTCCATCTCAATTCTTAACTCCGGGCCTTATACCTAAAAAAACATGAAATCATTAAGGGCATCAATGTGATGGTGACCAAATATCCAATGACCAAGAAAATCTAATTTGTCTCATACTCTGTTTTTTACTGTGATGGCAAAGATTGTGTCTTCATGCATTTGGGGTTTATGATTCATCAAACCAATCTCTTGACTAGCCGGACGGACATTGCCATGAACTGATGTTTTTGTCGTCTTGCATTTGTTATAGATCATCAAATCAATGTCTAGAGAACTTAGACAAACTTACAGTTCGAAAACTCCAAATCCTTAGAAAATTAAAATGTTCTCCAATGTATGACATACACCAGATGAATGAAAGGTTGGATCTGAGGCTAGAGGCGTATCCATGGAGAGACCATGATGATCCCAGGACTCTTCGGAGGCCGGAAAAACACCTATGAAGGTCCTCCGGGAACTCTCCAAATGTTTCAACAAGGAAACCGACCTACACCCAGGGTTATATATGAGCTACATCCAGGCAGTTTGTTTATTTTGTTAAACGATATATAGTTGTCCAATCGAGCTTCTAGTGCATGAAGTATCCATGGAGGAGACGTGAAGTTACATAAGCTATCCCGCAAAGAAGAAGACCCATGCTAAAACTCTTTTTTTCTTGATTCTAGGATGCTGTTTCTTTTTTCATCTTACTAACTTTAAATGAAATGAACCGTCTCACATGTCATGACCCACAATAAATATGGGCTAGCATTCCAAATAGACTTAAAGACTGATGAAGCCCTATAAGTTGGTCTTTTATTTAGATAAGCTAGAGAGTTCTTAAAGTATTGTAAGAAAAACCTGTTTTATTTTCTTTCTCAATAAAGAATAGTAAAGTTATATTTTATGACCTAGCTAAAAATGACGTTTAGGTAGACTTTGTAATTTATAATGCTTTAATTATGAATGAAGAGTGTTATGTTTTAATTTCTCAATGTTATTTTATCCAATATTTTTTTAGAACCTTTTACATTAGGACCCTCGAGATCAAAATCTAAATCTGCCACTGTTTGCCGCCAAGACTCCAAAAACCAAGGGCGGCTAAAGATCCCCGATGAATACTAGAAACCAGTGCGTACTAATCAAATGTGTACCTGTTAAAGGTGCTCTACTCTGATGCTAGACAGAAGGAATATGGACAGAAGGAATATGATCATTCCTTCACAGCTCTGATACCATATGAAAGTTTGGATCCAATATATTTGAATGAATGTTCTGCTACAATTGCAGTAGAACTTATATACAAGGTTTTTACAGAGGCATGCAATAAACAAAGGACAGAAAGTGGCATCCATGCTGTCCTTGTTGAAGCAGTCAGTAACCACATGCAGTGGCCTTGCTGTCCACGTTAATAGTGCATCCACACATGCTATCCTAGCTGTGAAGGAATGATCATATTCCTTCTGTCCATATTCCTTATCAGAGCACCGATCTTGGTGACTCTGGAAGGCTCATTTTTTTTTCGCCACAAACAAAACCATTTTCTCTTCATCAAACCCAGCCCCCATGGGCGACCAGATGATACCTCATGTATCTGATCCTCTCACTCTACATCATTCAGACTCACCAAGTCTTGTTTTAGTCTCACAACTTCTCGATGGACACAACTATGGCCAATGGAGCCGCTCCATACGAATTGCTCTCAGCGCCAAAAATAAACTAGGGTTTGTTGATGGTTCAATCAAGAACCCTGCAACCACTGATGCTAAATATTCAATTTGGCAGAGATGCAACGACATGGTCTTATCTTGGATTTGGCAATCTGTACAAGGCAACATTGCTCACAGTATACTCTACTGCAAAACTGCGACAGCAGCATGGAGGGATCTTGAGGATCGATTCTCGCAAGGCAACGATTCCAGGATCTATCAAATCCGACAAGAGATTGTCGAACACCGACAAGGACAACTGTCTGTTTCAGATTATTACACAAAATTAAAGGCTCTTTGGGATGAATTAGCATCATACCATGAGCCCATTGCTTGTGGGTGCGAAGGATCCAAGGCGCATGCAGATAGGGAAGAAAAAGAGAGAGTCATGCAGTTCCTAATGGGACTGAATGAGAACTACTCCACCATACGAGGCTCTATATTGATGATGAGCCCACTCCCGGATACACGATGAGTCCATGGATTAGTTCTCCAACACGAACGCCAATTGGATGTGGTGAATCGTCGTGAACCCACTGCCCATGCAATGCAATCCAGTCGTTCAACAGCACCAAAAGGAGGCTATGGCACTCACAACCCTAGTTCACGAAAGATTTTCAAATGCAGCTACTGTGATGGAGGACATCCAGTTGAACGTTGTTTTTTTCTCATTGGCTTCCCTGAAGGACACAAATGGCACGGAAAGAATGTGCAGCCCAGAAATAGGCGTACACCTCCAGCCTCCAACAATGTTGAAACACTCCCTTTGACAACTGCTCAGATTGACGCAACCAAAGTATCCATCTCCAGCAATCAACCAACGTTCACAACCGAGGAATATCATCAACTCATGGCCCTCATTCGCAATAAGAATGGTACCAATCTGCCGCTTGCACATGCAACAGGTATCTATACGTCCAACTGCAACTCTACACAACATTCTCCGCATTCAACAACCTGTTGGATCGTAGATAGCGGAGCCACAGATCATATTTCTCACTCATCACCCATTCATAATCATAATAGACCCCAACATGATTTTGTTGGGTTACCAAATGGTGGACAGGCTGCGATTGAATCCATTGGGTCTATTAAACTATCACCCAAGATCACCCTTCATAGAGTTTTGCACGTACCACAATTTCGTGTGAACCTATTGTCTGTGAGTAAATTAACTTGGGCATTGAAATGCATTGTAATTTTCTACCCGGGTTATTGTGTTGTGCAGGACATGGCTACGAAGAAGATGATTGGCCTGGGCAAGCAGTTTAATGGCCTCTACTACCTCACTCCAACACAAAACCCTCATCTCGCCAACCATGTCAACCATACCTCGACACTGTGGCACCAACGTCTTGGGCACCCATCCTCGGCACCTCTTCACTCTTTATCCCAGACCATTCCAGAAATTATTTTTCATTCTACACATGTTTGTGATATTTGTCCCTTAGCAAAGCAAACTCGTTCATCATTTGTTTCCAGTTCAATAAAATCAATTGCACCTTTTGATTTGATCCACTGTGATATTTGGGGGCCGCACCAAACACATACATCCTCTGGAGCACGTTACTTCCTCACCATTGTAGACGACTTCACTCGATTCACATGGGTTCATCTCATGCGATTTAAATCTGACACACAAACCATAATCCACTCGTTCTTTTCTTGGGTGAAAACACAGTTTAACCGTGACATTAAAATTCTTCGTGCCGACAATGGGGGGGAATTCATCTCTCTACGATCCTTCTTAGATACTCATGGCACTCTTTTTCAACACACCTGTGCTCACACCCCTCAACAGAACGGAGTCGTTGAACGCAAACATCGTCACCTTTTAAATGTTGCCCGAGCCTTACGATTACAAGCTAACCTACCTTTAAAATTTTGGGGAGAGAGTGTACAAACTGCCTGTTACCTTATCAACCGCCTCCCAACACCTCTGTTTTCCCATCAATCTCCCTATAAACTTTTGCATGGGACACTACCTGTCTACACTCATCTCCGAGTTTTTTGGTGTTTATGCTATGCTACCAACCTCACTCCCTCACACAAATTTGATGCTCGTGCTCGTCGCTGCATTTTCCTGGGATATCCCCTTGGTCAGAAGGGCTATCGCGTTTACGACCTTGATAGCAAGCGCATCTTTACCTCTCGAGATATCATCTTCCATGAACATCTTTTCCCTCTTGCTAACTTACCACCAGAACCTGCCCACCCTACCCCGGTCTTACCTGTTCCCCATGACGACCCTACTCCTGCACCTTCAGACCCCATTCCCACTATTGATCCACCTACCTTATCACCCGCCTCATCCGCTCCGTCCCTTCCTGACGATCCTACTCCTAACATACTTCCTCCAACCCCAGACACTCCTACCTCGCCACCACCAACACCATCGTCTCCTTCGCTGCCCCTAATTCCCCTTCGTCGATCCTCCCGCATTCCACACCCCCCTGCCCACCTTCGTGACTATCAGACCCATCATGCTGCTTTGCTTCAGTCCAGCGCCATCTCTTCCACCATGTCCGGCACCCGATATCCTCTTCACAGGTATGTTTCTTATGCTCGCCTCTCTCATGCTCATCGTTCCTTTGTTCACAATGTCTCTCACTTAGTTGAACCAGCCTCCTATGAGCAGGCACGCCATGACCCTCACTGGCTTGCAGCTATGCATTCTGAGCTTGACGCACTTGAAGCCAATCACACCTGGACTTTGGTTCCTTTACCCCTCCACCAACGCCCCATTGGATGTAAATGGGTCTTCAAAATCAAGTATCATTCCGACGGTACCATCGAACGCTACAAGGCTCGCCTCGTTGCCAAAGGGTTCACGCAGCGCGAAGGTATTGATTACAAAGAGACGTTCGCCCCCGTTGCTAAGCTCATTACTGTCCGCTGTCTCTTAACCATTGCTGCTGTTCGCAGCTGGTCTCTTCACCAAATGGATGTCCAAAACGCTTTCCTTCACGGTGCACTCCATGAGGAAGTATATATGTTACCCCCTCCTGGTTATCGTCGACAGGGGGAGACTATGGTTTGTCGACTTCACAAGTCATTATACGGACTCAAGCAGGCATCTCGCAGCTGGTTCCAACGTTTTTCATCAACCATTCAAGAAGTTGGCTTTCAACAGTCTCATGCAGACTACTCATTATTCACTAAAGTTTGTGGACACTCCATTACTGTAGTATTGCTCTACGTTGACGACATGATCATTGCAGGAAATAATGAGGAAGCTATCAGTCAACTCAAGCAATTTCTTAGTGGATGTTTTCGAATTAAAGACCTCGGACCATTAAAATATTTTCTGGGTGTCGAAGTTGCACGGTCCAAAGCTGGGATCTCCATTTGCCAACGAAAGTATACTCTGGACATATTGGAAGAAGCTGGCTTGCTTGGCGTAAAACCTGCCAAGGTACCTATGGAACCCGATTTAGTGTTGACAACAACAGGTGGTGATGCCCTCAAGGATCCGACTCGATATCGACGTCTGGTTGGAAAATTAATATACCTTACCATCACTAGGCCAGATATTACGTATGCAGTGAATAATCTCAGTCAGTTCATGCAAGAACCAACACTCCATCACCTTAAAGCAGCACATCGTCTCCTCCAATATCTGAAAGAAGCACCAGGACAAGGGTTACTATTCCCTACGGAGAACCAACTTAATTTGGTTGGCTACTGTGATGCGGATTGGGCTAGATGTCCGATCACACGACGATCAGTGACAGGTTTTTGCATCTTCCTTGGTAAATCACTTGTATCGTGGAAAAGTAAAAAGCAAGTCACGGTGGCAAGATCTTCAGCAGAAGCCGAGTATCGCTCCATGGCTGCAACGACTTGTGAGCTTACTTGGCTGAGGAATTTGTTGAAAGATTTGCGTGTAAATCATCCTGAGCCGGCAAGGTTGTTTTGTGACAATCAAGCTGCTCTACATATTGCAGCGAACCCTGTGTATCATGAACAAACCAAACACATAGAGCTGGATTGTCATACTGTCCGTGAAAGGATTCAGAGGGGAGAGATCGAGACGTCTCATGTGCAGACGGGACGTCAAATAGCAGACATATTTACAAAGCCACTGAGAGCACCTACCTTCCATTCACATCTTGGCAAGTTGGGTGTTATTGATATCCACACTCCTACTTGAGGGGGAGTGTTAAAGGTGCTCTACTCTGATGCTAGACAGAAGGAATATGATCATTCCTTCACAGCTAGGATAGCATGTGTGGATGCACTATTAACGTGGACAGCAAGGCCACTGCATGTGGTTACTGACTGCTTCAACAAGGACAGCATGGATGCCACTTTCTGTCCTTTGTTTATTGCATGCCTCTGTAAAAACCTTGTATATAAGTTCTACTGCAATTGTAGCAGAACATTCATTCAAATATATTGGATCCAAACTTTCATAGTACCAACAGATACAAAACAACAAAGCATTATGCTTTTATATCACTGCACTACGAACAGCTAAAACTTATCTTCCAAGCCAAACCAACCATCTTGATTTTTGCATTGTTATCTCCAGACCTCCCTTTACTGGACTCCTATTTATATCGAATTCAATTGCCTTTGATCCGTCACTCACTCTCTTGCACAACAAAAGCCACCCGAATCATGGATGCCCTTGTCCTCACAGTTTTCCTCTTCCTCATCCCCGTCTTCTTTCTCCTTACAAGAAGAAAAAAATCATCAGAACGGCTTCCTCCCGGCTCATTGGGACTACCCATTATAGGTCAAAGCCTTGGTTTTCTTGGAGCCCTGCGTGCCAACACTGCCGAAAAGTGGCTTGAACAAAGAATCGCAAAGTACGGTCCAGTTTCAAAGATGAGTCTCTTTGGCAAGCCAACAGTCTTCATTCATGGACAGGCTGCCAACAAGTTTGTATTCAACAATGATGGCACATCATTTACCAGTCAACAACCTGAGTCTACTCGTATGATTTTGGGCGACCGGAATATACTGGAACTGAGCGGCGAGGATCACAAGCGTGTCAGAAGTGCTCTTATGCTTTTCTTGAAGCCCGAGTCACTGAAGCGATATGTTGGAAAAATGGATGAAGAAATCAGGAATCATCTTGAGATGCACTGGCATGGCAAGCAAAAAATAACAGTAAGTTAGCGTCCTCGGCAACTTTTGGGAAAAATATACCATGACCTTGTATAGTTTGGCAACAGGTCATGTTTTTGCAGATTTCTGTCGTGTTCGTGTTTTTTGCAGATTTCTGTCATGCGGTTCAAATTTACTAGGTTTTTAAATTTTTGATAGGTTTTGCCCCTCATGAAGAACCTCACATTCAACATAATATGCTCTCTACTTTTTGGGGTTGAACGAGGACCTCGCAGAGACGAACTCATTGAGTGTTTCCGACATATGATAGAAGGAATCTGGTCGGTCCCTGTTAATTTGCCCTTCACGCGTTACAACCAAAGCCTCAAGGCGAGCAAGAAGGTTCAAAAAATGCTCAAGGAACTCGTATGTGAAAAGAGGGTACAACTTGAGCAAAAAACTACTTCTCCACTCCAAGACCTTATAACCTGCTTGCTTAACATTCGAAACATTGACAACGAAGAAGAATTAACGGAAAATGAGATCCTACACAATATCATGGTAGTTATGATCGCAGGATATGACACTTCATCTGTTGTGATTACTTTTCTTTTGCGGCTTCTAGCGAATGAACCTGCTATCCATGCAGCCGTTCTTCAAGGTATGCATAACGCATCCCGTGCCTACAACCTCCCACATAACTATTTAACGCAAATCTAGTATCGAAATTGAAGTGTTCGATTTACCTTATTCGGTCTGATCACTAACAAGTTGGCATATTCGTGATAGGGCATATTAATAGAGTTGTCAACAATATCCAAAAAAAACAAAAAGACTGATGCAATGTTTTAATTTTTGCTTTTGCAGAACAAGAGGAAATAGCTAGGAGCAAGTCCTCAGGAGAATTTCTAACATGGGAAGACCTTTCCAAGATGAAATACACATGGAGAGTGACAATGGAAATTCTGAGGACGACTCCGCCCGTCTTCGGCGGCATGAGGACGGCTATCAAAGATACCGAGTATGGAGGATTCCTCATCCCGAAAGGGTGGCAAGTAAGTTAAGATTTAATATATCATGCAGTATGCACATCTACAGATTTCACATTCCCATTTCTTTCTTTTTTTAAATTACAGAACTAGTCATGAAATTTCTAACTATATATCCAATATTGTTAGGTATTCTGGGCCATTCCTATGACACACAATGACGGTAGTATATTCCCGGAGCCATCAAATTTTGATCCAAGTAGGTTCGAGAACCAAGCATCAGTTCCGCCTTACAGCTTCGTTGCATTTGGAGGAGGATCTCGAATATGTCCAGGATACGAGTTTGCCAGGATTGAAATCCTTGTTGCAATCCATTATATGGTAACTCAGTTCACGTGGAAGCTTTGCGCAGACAACAAATTCAGCAGGGTTCCCATGCCGGTGCCTACACAAGGACTGCCTATTGAAATCATGCCAAGGAAACCAATGAATTAAGTAGAGGTCGATTTGATATTATGATTGCGATTTGAGATAAATGTGCACTGGAGTAAGAGCTCGCAGTTTGTTAAATAAATAAAGAAACCCACAATAATTCACGATTTTCATTTATTAAAATATAAAAAAAAAAATTGTAACATATACATAAACCACTCGCCTCGATCGGTAACTGAAACCTCAGCATGACAAGCTATCTACCGAATCCCACCAAGACAGCCAACTACTTTCTGTTCTTTCTTTTCCACTCTCTTTATTTCTTTTCCCTCCCCTCACTCTCTGCGTAAGCACTCTTACATTTCATGCATTGCATACTGGTTCACTCTTACTTGGTAACAGTAGGAACTACACATAGGGAAATGATGGCGGCAATACTAGATAAGTCTGCTAGTTTGAATGGATAAGATTCAGCTAGAAAATCATTAATTGGTGTTGATGTAGAGCTTGTTTAAAAGTACGTTTAAAAGTACTAAAAATGCTTCAGAAAAAATATTCACGTGTTTCCTTTAAGAAGCACTTTTTAGTGTTTTTTTTTTTTATGATTTACTTGCATTTTTACTAAGGATTGGTTCCAAAAATATTTTCATCAAAAATATTTCAGCCATTTTAAAAGCACTTCCAAACGAGCTCATAGTTGTTGCTTAACTTGTAGATGGCTCGTTTGGATGTGCTTTTAAAATGACTAAAAGCGCTTTTAGAGAAAATGTTTTTAGATTCCAAAAGCACCTAAAGTGCTTTCTACAAGAAGCACCAGTTATGTGCTTCTAAAAGCGCTTTTAGAGAAAATGTTTTTAGATTCCAAAAGCACCTAAAGTGCTTTCTACAAGAAGCACCAGTTATGTGCTTCCTGGAGGAAGCACCTTAAGTGCTTTTCTAGGGTTTACTATCTTTATTAAAGATTGGTTCTAAAAAAAATTCACCAAAAGTGCTTTCAGTCATTTTAAAAGCACATCCAAACAAGCTTTATGTAGTTTGGTTGGTCCAACATAAAGTAATAATGTATATGTCCTGATAAAGTTTACAACTCCATGCAATGTAGGGTTGACATATCAAACTCTATAGATGAATTGCTCCAAACAAACCACGACTAAATACTAGCATCCAATACTCAACCTTGCTCACAAGGCATATATATTGAAGACATTTTGGAGGTGATAAGAGGTGAAAGAAGTCATTAGCAATTGACAAGGGATATGAGTTGTAGATTATTTAATCATATTTGGTCGGCCATGCAAGTAATAAAATGGGCTACAAATTGGCTGGGCTTAAGATTGTAGTTAGGGGTGGTTTGGGAGTGAGGTGCTTAAAAAAAAGCACCCATGAAAAAAAGCTGTGAGGGTTTTAGGTGTTTGGTAAACTGAAAAAAAAAAGGCTTATTTTGGAAGCTACTGTGAGAATAAGCTGAAATCAAAGGAAAAAGCTGAAGCTGCTATTTGCAGCTTTGGAAAACTGGCTTATTTTCAAAGCACACGGAACTACAATGCTGCTTTAATGAAAAGACTCACTATCAGACTGCTTTTTTTTCCAAAAGTAATTTTACAAAAAAGTTTACCAAACACTCTGCCGATTTATTTCACAGCCGCTTATTCTCACAGCACAGCAATACCAAACCAGCCCTTAGTGTCCAACTTAATTAAAAGGTTAAACAATCTAAAATAAGTTCTATGTGACTCCCTGCAAAAATAACTAATAAATAATTCTAAAAGTATAGATTCTCACGACACACCCGCTGCCCTATCTTTTGAATGTGGATTGCGAGGATCTCAGGAATTTTCGTCAGGTACTTTTTGTGTTCAATTTTAAATAAAACAATTTAAATGATTTTTGACCACACGATATACGAACACAATTAAAGAATCCTCGGGATCCTTTAATCATGTTCATTCATCGTACATTGTGCGGTCAATTTTCGTCAAGTACTTTTCGTGTTCAATTTTAAATAAAAAAATTAAAATGATTTCTGACCACACGATGTACAATGAACGGACATGATTAAAAAATTGTCGGGATCCTCACAAAGAGAATCCGAACAGGATCCTCATTCCTATCTTTTATTTTACAAATAACTAGAAGATGAGCACACACTCTGTGTGTGTGAACAATTTTATTTTATTTTTTGTTTTTGATTAAGGAGTGTGATTAGTGTGTGTGGACAATTTTATTTTATTTTTTGTTTTTGATTAAGGAGTGATTAGTTTTTAAAATTTAAAAAAAAAAAAGTATGAGACAATGATGATGAGACAATTTCTCTTAATAAGGGCATTTTTTTAATGGAAAGGGATCCTCTCTAGATCCCTTCCTCCTAATCCACCAAAGTCCGGGGATCCGGGCTGTTGAAATTTGATTCAACTGCTACAAACAGGAGCTTAATTTAAAAGTTATAATAACTTAAGGGGAATGGATCCGGAGAGGATCCCTTTTCTTTTTTAATATTGGGTAAAATATGACAAATAGGGATATAATTATCATTTTCTCAAAAGGTACATAATTACTGTATTGTCCTTCTTATGTAAACATTGTGTATCAAAAATGAGGGTAAAATAGAAAAAATAAGGATATAATTATCATTTTCTCAAAAAAATGATATGGAGGGTTTTCTGAATAATAGTATAGACTAGCAACGGTGCCCCCGCGCGATGTTGCGGGTTTAAAATTGTAGATGTTCAAATCTATTACAACTGTTACCAATTTGAATGAGATGTACAAAGAATTTGTGCAAGCTGGACACATGGAATATCAATAGTGACATAATTTTTTCTTAAGACATTGGAAAAACTAAGTTAAAACTTGTAATCACACGACTCTTCAATCACATGACACAAAACACAACTACTGTTCACAAACATGTATTAGCCAAGAATGGAAAATCACCAACGATGAAATGTGGTAACAAATCAATAACCTCACTTATATAGCTTTAGGATTAACTATGCTAATTTGTTTATGTAAGTGATCTGTCTGCCCACATTTTTCCTTTTTTTTAGCAAACAATAGACATATTTTGTTTTTTTTAAATGTGCGATGACATATAATACTGTAACAGAATGATGAAACGAAACAGGTTAATTTTTTAGCACAACATGGGTTAAAATTACCTACATTTTACATATGCAGATTAAGGGAAGTGGTGGCAAACCTTGTAATTTGTGCAAGTTGATCATCTGCAATATCAACAGTGACATAATTTGTTGTTAAGGCACTGGAAAAATTATATTAGAACCTGTAATTACATGACACTCGAATCACGTGATAGAAAACCACAGAGAATAGAAATTGAAAAAAAAGAAGTTGATAGAAATTGAAAAAAAAAAGAAGTTGAACACATTAAGTCTTCACAAAACTCCCAAGAATGAAAAATAAGCAAAAATACAGATTACCAATGAAGAAATGAGGAAACCTATCAGCAACCTAAATTGTACGCTCATTTTAAATAAGTATGATAGAGAGTTAACATTATAATCAAATTTGATGAGCCCAACTGGAGCAAATTGAATACTAACATTCAAAGTGGATTAAAAAGATGAGAATATGCTTTAAATAAGTATTAAGTCTGTATTTATGTGTAGTACAATTGTGTGGGATTAGAAATTGAATATACTATCTTATAACTGAATGATCATGCAAGGAAAATTACCGTGAGATTGTAAGGAGCATGGAAAAGTAATCTAAACAATTAACATTACTGATTAGTAGTTAACTTCTTAGCATTTTCATTGTAAAAATTAAATATAAGGGTGTAAAAAGATGGATCAGATTTAGTTGGTTTGGTAATTTTCCAAGTTATTTCAGTCTTCATCATTTGGAGGAATAACATCACTTCCATCTTTCAACTGTTACTAATTTATACACAGACTTTCTTCTTTTGACCTATTCTAAATGCATGATTAATCACTTGACTATACACTGAGTGGTTTAAGATGGACATCCACAAGTATAAACAGAGATGCTACCACCAAAGATGCACCCTCTCCACATGCTTTAGCCAAATAACACGTTAGGAGTGGGGGTACTATTAAATCTAATTAATGAGTGATGGGAATGGTTTATGGATAGATTTAACAATTCCACCATTACTAAGGTGTTCTTTGGCTTAATTAAAGCTTGTGGAGAGGGTATATCTCTGGTGGGGACATCTATAGTCATACTTTTGGATGTCCAACTTAACCCCTTAGTGAGCAGGCAAGCAATTAGCCATGTATTGAGACCAGGTGAAAATAGGATAGTATGTATGTGTGTGTGTGTGTGTACATATATTGGTAGTGGTTAACTCCCCCAAAGAGAAACAATAGCAAACATTGAATTTAAACGCAAAATGCCAACGAAAGAAAACCAAGAAAATCTAAAAAATTTCCCATACCATTGGATCCTTGCGAAACCTATTTGTTGAAGCTGCAGCTTGGTTGTTGACTTTGTGATTTCTTCTCTCTTTTTTTAGTGTGTAATTGTTAGACAAAGCTTGTAACATCTTATTCCATACCTAGACACTAATCATACAAACTTCATTCATTAGAATATGACTGATCTTTCTGAAATTCCATGAATTGTAATTTTTAACCAAAAAATTTGACAGAGGTCAATATCACACTCTCAACCAAACATTAAAAAAGTGGAGGGACAAAACAAACAGGTTTTAGTCCTCACTATAGTTAAAATAGTTATGTTATTTGACAATTAAATAGCAGTGATAAGTATCATCTGGATTAAGAAAATTAGTCATTGAAGAATCTCCAAGAAATTATCAAAGTGGATTGAAATTTATAAAATTTTTATTAAAATAAACTAAAAAAAGTAATAGAAATCAAGCTAACCTGTGTTTGGTATATGGAAGATACTGGATCTCCTTTTGGCCTTTGTAAATGACATGTTGTTCATTGTGTACAAAGCTAAAAAAACACAGTAAAAATGTTAATCTAGGCCAGAAAAAGTATATATAGAGTGTATTATGTAAACATTTTCATATAAAGTAAGAATATTTAAAACAATTAATTGCAAAAAAATAAAATTTCAAAGATAAGTCAGAGAAATCTTTGAAGCAGAGAAATATAACAAAAGTTTTTCCAATTGTAGCCATGCATAAACCACTAAAAAAAGCCAAGTATATTGACATAGCTGGAATGCTAACCATAAGACATTAGGTTACGTGGATAAAAATGGATTCAAATAGAATTGAAAAAGGGTAGAAACAAATTTTTCGGATTGAAATTGACACATGTATAGCAAAGAACATTAAGTTTTAACTTTTAAGCATATCAACTCATGAAGCATCCCAACATATATATGGAAAAAGAATGATACAAATACCAGCATACACATGGAAAAGCAATTATTAACACAACTAACAAACATTTGTAAATTAAAAATTTTGCACTATTTAACAGCCCGACTCACCTTTCCCCTTTTTTTTCTCAATTTGACCAAGAACACTTTGCAGCTCATATAAAGTGCTTCCATACCAATCTGCAGCAAAAAGTGAAATTACAAATTAAACACACACAAAACAGTAAAAGTAAAGTATTTTTCTTTCCATTCAAAGCAATGCATAACTGAAAAAACCATAATTGTAAAAAAGATTAAACTTTTTTTTTCAAAGCATATACAGTCTAAAACCCAACGTTTATAAACAGTCGCATTTTTTTTGTCAAAATTGTATTTGCTTTACCTCCATAAGTTTGATTTCTTTTCAGTGTTTTTTAGAGCTTGACGAAACCATGAAGAGACAAACAACAGCACTCAACTGTTTTTGCAACCCTGTAACCAGTTACACAAATAAGAATGCAGCATTTCTATTAAAGCATGTAATTCTCCTCTTCCTATATTCTTCCCCTTTCTCTAGCTAAATAAAAATTTCCAAAACTATGTACCAAAAGCTCAAAAGTGGGATTCAAAGAGTCAAAATGTTCAAATGCTATATTTTTATTAGGACTTCATAGTCTATTTAACACTTGGTTTCTCGAGTAGTAAGTTTCCCATTCTTTGTCTAGTTAATTTCACACGCCTACAACAAATAAAATAGTTGAATAATTTCAGTATAATTACCAAATTTTGACCATTCAACGCTGAATCTCCTTTTTTATGTACCTACTAAAGTACACATATGAATATCAAAACAAAAACCTCCAATTATCATAGCATTCCCTTTCTATCTTTATTTTTGAAAAAGAAAACACAAATGGAAGAAAAAATTCCACAATTTGAACTTGTAACTCATAACCACAGAGAGTCAAAAGCACTTCAATTATGTAAGAAGGGAAAGGGGGTGCAAATAAGTGATGCTCAATTGAAATCACTGCCTGGTTGTCAACTCTTTAGTGAGTTTATCCCAATCAGCAACACTTTAACACATCACCTTCCAAAAACTATGCATGTATACCACGGAATGAAAACACTTTATACTCCAACCAACTTAACCCAGATAACATATGAAGTCATCCAACAGTTGCAGGGGGGGAATGAAAACTGTATCTAATGGCACAACAACATAAAGTTATTTGTGGCAAATCTTACCATCATATGCGTCTCGAACCATTTGATATCTGACGAATCCTGAAAAAAAAAGTCAGCCGAAATCATGAAACCAAAAAATCAGAATGTTTACAGAGTATTCCTTGAAGCAAAAGCATGCGCGGGACATTCACTTAAAAAAATGAAAAGCTTTCAGTACCCAAATAGCTAAAAGCCGAGAACAAAAAAAAAACAGTACCTTTGCGGGTTTGGAGCTCTTTTCTTATAAATATTATAGTATTGGTGTGGCGCCTCAATTCGTGGTGTTTCCGTCGATAACAATCGAAGGTGGGGCAGCTGGTTTAGGTGAAGAAGAAGAGGAGGATCCAAACCTACAAACAGAATCACAAAAAACAAACATAAACACAAAACCCATCTGCAAACGATCGGATCGGAATCGAAACGAAAGAGATAGAGAGATCTAAACAAAGGCAAACGCAGACGGAGAGAGAGGAGAAAAGAAGAGGAAAGGGAAATGCCCAGATCAGAAAACCACCACAAAGAAAAAAAAGGCGGAAGTTGAGTAGAATACTCTCGAAGCGAATAGATCAACGATGAAAGACACGTGGCCAACATGGGTAAAAGAGACTTTCCACTGCACAAAAAAGGAATCAATGCTTTGAGCCATGAAAAAACAAAGGGCATTTCCGACCAAACACTGTTCACGAACAGTGAAAAACAGTACCGGGTAAACTGAGTTTTAGTATAGATAAAATATTCGCAATCTTTCACAGAAATATTATTGCAATATAAGATTAAGTGACATTAATAATTGCATAATTTTTTAAACTAATGATTCTTTCAAGCAACAACATTTGTTAGGTAGGTTTTTGGTTCCCCAGATGTGGTTTCCGGCATATTTGACTTGCAGGCACATGAGATCCCCTCTCAGAAGCCAACAAAACTCCCACTCTTCAGTACTCTCTACTCTGTATACTCACCTACACGGACAAAGCCTGCATTGAAAAAAGTTGATATTTCACCGTACAAATAATTGACAATATGAGAAATAACTCAATTTATTTACAAGTTTATGCAAAGTCTTTCCTCCCATCAACGTGAGATTCATTCTCAACAGGCTCTTCACGTAAGGCGAATTTTCAAGCCTAATACGTAGACAATGGAATGGGATAACGTGGAGCGCGTGCATGTGACCGTTGACTTCACAGTTTACACGTGGGATAACTTGCTCTGATACCGCGAAGAAAGTTGTTTCACCATAAAAATTAATTGGTAATATGAAGAGTAGTCAATTACTTATAACACATACAAATTCCTCATTTCTCTAAAGTGGTATTCAACTCTCAACACACCCCCTCACATGTAGTGAATTTTCAAACCTAACATGTCCCCAACGATTTAACTACTACTCAATTGTATATCATATTACAACTACAAGTCGTACTTTGCAAGCAACAAAAATCCATGGAGATTTTGTTTACCAAGTTCTTAATGGAATAGTTTACTTAATTATAGGCATATATGAGATAATCCAGCTTAGGGGTCAACAGTTGGCACGCGACCGGAGGATCGATCCTACCTCCCAGATAAGGCAACAAAAACATGTTTTAGCTTCGATTAAACTCCTCCTCATCACTCACTCCACAAACAAAGCATTTCACAAATCATGAATACCCTTTTCCTCACAGTTTTCCTTTTCCTCATCCCCATCTTGCTTCTCTTTGCAAGGAGAAAAAGATCACCAAAAAGGGTTCCTCCAGGCTCATTAGGATTACCCATAATCGGCCAAAGCCTCGGTCTTCTCCGAGCCATGCGTGCCAACACCGCCGAAAAATGGCTTCAACAAAGAATCGAAAAGTACGGCCCAGTTTCAAAGCTTAGTCTCTTTGGCAAACCAACGGTCTTCATTCATGGACCTGCTGCAAACAAGTTCATATTCGCCAGTGATGACAGCACCATTTCCAGTCAACAAGTTGAGTCTATCCGTCTACTTTTGGGTGACCGGAATATACTGGAGCTGAGCGGCGACGATCACAAGCGCGTCAGAAGTGCTCTTATGTTGTTCTTGAAGCCCGAGTCACTCAAGCAGTATGTGGGAAAGATGGACCAAGAAATCAGGAGGCACCTTGAGATGCATTGGCATGGCAAGCAACAAATAACTGTAAGCCCAAGTGGTGTTTGCAACAAAACTATTTTAAAAGAGCAACTTTCGGTGAAGGAAAATGATTTCTGCACTCTACTTTTCACCTTCTGCATTCGTCTGTTTAATTGTGTCCCTTTATTCTCCAATAATTTCTTCAATCCAGTGACAAAGAAAAAAAGAGTTCAATACACACTTTATTGATCCATTTTCTCTGCCTCCTCTAGAACTTCTTCAGTATTATTGCATTAGGCACCGTTTTCTCTTGTCATATTATGAATAAAATAAAAAATGAACTCGAATTTAGTAACAAACGAAGATCAATGTTAACTAACAAAGTTCTTCTGTTTGATAGGTCTTGCCCCTGATGAAAAACCTCACATTCAACATAATATGCTCCCTACTTTTTAGGCTTGAACGGGGAACTCGCAGAGATGAACTCTTGGAGTGTTTCCAAAAAATGATAGAAGGAATGTGGTCAGTCCCGGTTAAATTGCCCTTCACGCGTTACAGCCAGAGCCTCAAGGGAAGCAAGAAGGTCCAAGACATAATCAAGGAACTCATATCGGAAAAGAGGGTAGAACTTGAGCGAAAAACTGCTTCTCCACTCCAAGACCTTATCACTTGCTTGCTTAGCAGTCGAAGTGATGACAATGGAGAGGTTATGACTGAAAAGGAGATCCTGCACAATGTTATGTTAGTGATGGTCGCAGGTCATGACACTTCATCTGTTGTGCTTACTTTTCTATTGCGGCTTCTCGCTAATGACCCTGTTGTACACGCAACCGTTCTTCAAGGTGTGCATAGTGCCAAACAGGTTTAGGGTTTTTATTTACTTCTAGGCTGCTAGCATTAATTAGATTAATTATTAGAGGCAAGATTTTAAACTTTCCTTGAATTTTTGAGTAATAGAGCAAGAAGAAATAGCTAGAAGCAAATCCTCGGAAGAGTTGACATGGAAAGACCTTGCCAAGATGAAGTACACATGGAGAGTTGTTATGGAAACGATGAGAATAACTCCTCCGATCTTTGGTGGCTTCCGGAGTGCATTGAAAGACATCGAGTTTGATGGATTTCTCATCCCCAAAGGGTGGCAAGTATGTTCAGTTCACCTGCATAAATTAATTAGTTATTGCATTTTCATTCTCTCATTGTCTTCCAAAAATATATAGACCAGATGAAAATCCTAACATACAATATTTTCAGATATTCTGGGCTATGCCTATGACTCATATGGACGATAACATATTTCCGGAGCCATCCAAGTTTGATCCGAAAAGGTTTGAGAACCAAGCATCAACTCCACCTTACAGCTTTGTTCCATTTGGAGGAGGACCTCGAAAATGTCCGGGATATGAGTTCGCCCGGATCGAAATCCTTGTTGCAATCCATTATATTGTAACTCAGTTCACATGGAAGCTATGTGCAGACAACAACTTCAGTAGAGATCCGATGCCAGTACCCACTCAAGGACTACCCATAAAAATCATCCCAAGAAAGCTTGTTAACTAATAAGAGTTGTTGGCCCATTCTCTAACAGGTTAAGACTTTGGACCCTGTTGTTATCCAATGGTGTTATCCAACTTAAATATTTATAATGCTTGTCTAGAATATTGCAAAAATAAAGGACCCATATCATGTCTTAGTAGTACAACTCTATTAGCCGTGAATGAACATTTGAAATATGTAAAATTCTACCACTCAATATATTTTGAGAAATTGTATGTTAACTTAAGCGACTGCTGGAACAAAAATTATCGGTTATGCAGCAAATAATGTTCTTAGGTAAAAGAAGATCAAGAAAATCTTGATTCAGCATAAGCAAGGAGAGAGGCCTTTGCCACGCCTGATTCGACTCACGATTTATTAGGTCTTCTTTGTCTGCGCAAAGGATCTGGATTAGCTCATTCCCTCCTAAACTCATTCAGCATTTGGGGACCAAGAAAGTCCTCGGGATGCAATCGCCATGGAAATCAATCATCCAAGGACTGAAAGACTCAAAACTAGTCAAGAAGGCTTAACTAGAGCAATCACCCAAGAGAATAAAGGATTTTCGCTTTGGTTGAGAAGGGCAAACCATCTTTGCTATAGGGAGTAGGAAGTACATGTTAAAAACATTTGAGGTTAGTAGGAGTTTAAGATGCAGTGCAGTAAAAAAAAAGGTAGAATCAAGAGGGATAAGTTTTATTTCAAGAATAAATAAAATGGCAAGTGCACTCTTGCCATGACTTTGTATATGTACTAATTAACATCAATATAATTTTGTCTTCATACATTTTAGGTTCTAATTAAGTTTACATGGTGAAAAGATCAGTTGTCTTCATATATTTGACAGCACCGATGCGGATACCTGACATGAAGCTAATAATCTTAACAAACATAAGCTTTCATTAGTTTCTGATTAAACAAACAGAACAAACCCCACTTAGGATGAGGAATCGGTCAGACTTGTTTCCTTAGAATCCAGTGGGTTGGGGCCTGAACAAGCCCAACACATGTTTTCGGTCGAACACATTGTTCTGCATTGTAGTTTTGATTTTCTGATCCCTTTGCTCTGCAGTTTCTTGATTTGATTTCAATTTTATCGTCTCTCTTTTTAAGGATACTGAAATCAAATTTTTAGTGCACTGTTTGATTCAAAATCATTTTTCACATGGTTGTTGCTTCTTGTATCAATTTTTTGTTTTTCAAAACTGTTGTTTTGCATTTCACTTTAGAAATCTCAGCGTACGTTGAATCTGCATATTTCACATATCATACAAATCTGAGCATGTGTTGAATAGTGATGTATTTTATGTATAAATCCTAGTTAACTCTATGTATTTATTGATTATGAGCGTATCTCGAGATCATAGTGTAATAAATGCTTGATATAGGTCGATATTGTTTGATCTTGATATGGATGTTGATCAAATTTACTATATTTTTTTGTTGAGAATTATTGATTAAATTTACTATATTTGAATTTAGTTTCAGTTTCTTCTCGGCAAACTCATGAAAAAAGTGTACTTTTCGATCGATTTAATAATTAATTAGGGAATTTATTTCAATTTTCTTGAAGTCTAGGTTCCTTATATTGGGGATCAAATTTATTTGATTTTTTTCCTAATTTTATATTTTTCTTCTCTTATAATTAAATTCCTCCAAAATGAAGAAGAGTAAGACATTTTAGCAACCCATAATGCACTTGAATTGTCTCAAGAACAAGACATAAGCCTTTCACAAATCATGGATACCCTTCTCACAGTTTTCCTCTTCCTCATTCCCATCTTGCTTCTCCTTGCAACAAGAAAAAAAAAACAACAAAAAAGGTTCCTCCGGGCTCATTTGGACTCCCGTAATCAGCCAAAGCCTCGCTCTCCTCCGAGCAATGCGTGCCAACACCGCAGAAACATGGCTTCAACAAAGAATCGCAAAGTATGGTCCAGTTTCGAAGATGAGTCTCTTTGGAAGGCCAACAGTTTTCATCCATGCACAGGCTGCAAACAAGTTTCTATTCACCACAGGTGGAGCACCTTTCCAATCAACAAAATGACGAGTCCATTCATACGATTTTGGGTGACCGGATATATTGGAGCTGAGTGGCAACGATCACAAGTGCATTAGAAACGCTCTTACATTGTTCTTGAAGCCTGATCAGTGAAGCAGTGTGTGGGAAAATGGACCAAGACATCAGGAAGCACCTTGAGATGCATGCGCATGGCAAGCAACAAATAACATTAAATTTAGTCCTATTAACAAATTTCTCAAGAGTCTTTCTCAATATACAATGAAAGTTTAAAAAAAAAAATAATTGATGAAGCTGAACTCAAATAAACAAACGAAAATCAATTCGAACTAAACAAGGTTTTCCGTCGTTTGATAGGTATTGCCCCTGATGAAGAACCTCACGTTCAACATAACGTGCTCTCTGCTTTTCGGGCTTGAACAAGGAACTCGCAGAGACAAACTCATGGAGTGTTTCGAAAAAATGATAGCAGGAAAGTGGTCAGTCCCCCCAGTTAACTTGCCCTTCACACCTTACAACCGTAGCATCAAGGAAAGCAAGAAGGTTCAACACATGATTAAGGAATTCATATCTGAAAAGAGGGCAGAACTCGAGCAAAAAAACGCTTCTCCTTTACAAGCCCTTGTCGCTTGCTGGCGTAACATCCGAAATGATGACAATGAAGAAGCTTTAACAGAAATGACAACTTGCACAATTTCATTCTAGTCATGTTCGCAGAGCATGACACTCCCATCCGTTGTGATAACTTTTCTTCTGCGGGCTCTAGCTAATGAACCTGCTGTTTATGCAGCCCTTCCTCAAGGTATATTTACATTTGCTGAAGAATGTAAAGTCCCGCATCGAAAAAACCTGAATTTCCACTATTAATTACGAGGTTTTTTGTATAAGACCCCACACATTGATGTTGATTAGTAGTGAGCCACTCAACGCTCTTCGAAACTTTGGCATGCATATCCCAAACAATCGTTTTTATAATTTTTTATCAAGCCAAGATTTTGAAATTTTCTTTCATAAAAGGCACTGATGCAATGCGACTGTTGAGATGCTTCATGGCATACTGCCATGGCATGCAAGAAGTGACAGTAAACTTTTTAAATCCTAGATGGTGTGTATGTAGCACAGAAAGGCAAAGAAAAACAAAGAGCACCACCACTGTAACATGGATTCGGAGCATTGGGAAATTATATGCGAAACGAGGGCATAACTGCAAGACCATTGCATGCATAGCATCATCAACCCCTGTCGCAACGAATTAGCGACTGAGAGAGATCTTGCACAAAGTCATCTGTTCTCATCAATAATGTTGTGGCACCCAATTACAGAGCTGTTCGGAATGACAATACGAAGCAAAAGAAAAAACACGTTCCGGAAAATGATGAAATGCAATACCCTTTCGCATACAATTGGCAAACTAACACCGCCTCCATTTGTACCCGACAGATGAACATATTTACAAGAAACGATAGGCGTAACAAATTTGTAAACGCAACAAATTGAAGACTTAGCAATTCCGTGGCCGGGAGTACTTGGGGGGCAGCGATGGGCACCTTTCGTTCATATGGGGGTACGGTTCCATAGTGTTGTATAAAGGTAATTCCATTCGATACTTCCCTTTAATTTGACAGAAAGGAAGCTTCACAGTGTCCCCATCATTGCACCACTTTGGCAGGCGGCTTGAATTATTTTCAAAGATATTGAGCATGTAAGCATCTTTTATCTGCATTAATGACAGAAAAAAGTTGATTAATACGAACCAACATGTAGATCAACTTCATTACAACGTACCACAATCGAATGACTTTCTCAATTGAGAGCTACATTAACCTATTAGCAAGTAAAAACATTACTATTATATCAATTCATGTTGAAGAGGGAACAAAAGATATTCGTCATTCATCTCGTCCCTCCCTAGAACTATTATCAATTCTCCTCCTTCCCAGTCAGTGGATTAATTTTGGAGATGATGCAAAAAGATGGCCTCGTTATTCAAGGCAAACAGATTAAATTTTGTTCACGATAAACTCACCGTAAATTCAGTGACCTGGATAGAACCTGCAATTGGATCAAACAGTCCTGCCTCCTTATACATTTCAAGAATGAAGGCCACACACGATGTTGACTTCCCATCACTGTATACCCAATCATCCTGTTCGGGAATTGTCAGCAGTTGATCAAAAGAAGATCCACTCTTTTCAACTTCAACTAGAATATCGGGAAAACTGAGGTTCTGCATGAAATGCAAGGGGTACATCAGAAACTCAAATGGATATTAGCCACTCCACAATATTGACTAATTGCTTAACTTCAAACCAAAAATAAAAATCTTAACCAATTGATATTGCAATGCCAGGAAAAAGTTTAAAACACCTGTGTTCCAAGTCTCTTGTTCAATGCTTCATTCCACATGTTTGCAGCATATGCAGGCTGTATTCGATTCCAAACAGTCATAACAGAAGCCACCTGCATAATTATAGAGCTAATGATCAGGAAAAATGTTTAAGAAAACATCTTGAAGCTCACAGAAGCATCCACAAGCAGAGAGATAGAGAGAGAGAGAGAACCTAACTATGAACCTAAAAAGGCATTTCTTTCTACCCTTATCCCCATCACAGACCCCTTTTAGTCAGCTACGAAACAATCGTATTATATCTGCATCAGCACTTTGATATAAATACATCCGTACCCATCATGTTTATGAAAGTGGTTGTGGGAAAGCCAGTAGTTATTAATCATAAAGAGAAAGATTGGGGTAAAGCATCTAACAGTTGCCTTTTCACTTCCTCTATGGAATCCCAGGACTCAACCCAGACGGGTAATGGAAACCACCAAGTTCAATATAATCACTAAATAAGAAATAAATAATCATGCCAAAAGAAATACTAGGAGATTAGTTTCGATTCTAGCATTTACTAATACCGTAACGTAGCTTGATAATGAAATCTTAAATGCAGTTAAAATATGGTACCAGGTGAGCATCCAAAGGGGGTGGATAGTTGTCTTCTATAGTATCTATCCAGCTGAATATCATGTTATGATAACCATAAGGCTGGCCTTCCATGCTCCTTGCATACTCCCAGGCAGCAGTCTCATTAAACTTTGCTCGTATATCAGGATGCAAGGGAAGCAATGCAATATGGGGATTGGAATCATCTTTATTTAGCTCAAATTCCCACCACTCATCCCATGGCAGCACAGCAATAATATCTTCTCCCTACAACATGAAAAGAAAAGGCGCCACTTCAACAATAACTTTACCAAAAGCAACCCGTTCAACATTAACAGATTGAATTATGGGTAAACATATGTATAACACGATATAATATTTGATAAACTTTGCAGCTCACCTTCTCATTTTCGTGTCCTGATTCTCCAACCCATAGCTTTCCTTCAGAATCCTTTAAACAAACAGCAGAATGACCAGCATAAGCTCCACTCACCCACTTCTCTAGAGTCTCAAATCCACCCCACCGCCCACGAATCTTGGATATTGCTAGGAAATCTCCAGAGTGAATATCATCAATGCTAATATTTGTTACCCAAGGTTGAGGACGCTGATCAAAGGAAGCACCCATGTGCTTCTCGAGAAACCCAATATTGGAATTCTCACCCCATCCAGTATTTGTAAACAATGGGAAGACATCCCACAACGCTTCAAGGGTACCTAACATCCCTGCTTGCATAAGGAAAATAGAAACTCCCCTGTTTTTCACCTGTAAAGGTAAGATTAAAGACCACATTAAACCCAACTTTTCCTTTCAAAGAAAATCGAAACATCAAATAATATCTGAATTAGAAAGTGACAACTCACATATTCAAACTCATCTTTTCCTTGCCACTCTTTAAACTCAAGTGTATGCTCCCGAGATAGGAAATAGTAATCCCACGTGACAGTATATGGAGTTGCAAAGACATAAATATCCATACATGTCCAACTGTGAGCCTTACTAACCTGCACACAAACACAAACACAGATTCAGTTTTTAATAGTTAAAATACAAGTATGGAAAACCCACTATCAAACTAAAACGTAAGATCATACATATCCTAAATTTGGTATTTTCTTTACTATAGAATCAAACAATCATATGAAGTTCAAATTCATAAAAACAGAATTAATGATACCTATATCCACACACCTGATACCTATTACCTGAATATTCCAAAACACTAAGCCAACATGACATGTTTTGGATCATAAAACCCGTAAAACAGTCTAAAGAAATACCAGAAGCTCAACTCGAAAGTAATTATCTTAGGTCGGTTTGATAACCATTTCAGTTTCGGTTTTCAATTTGTTATTTTTACTTTTATTTCTACTTTCAGTTTTCATTTATGGAGTGAATGAAAACCGAAAACTGAAATCAAAATGGTCATCAACGGCCTTTAGTATCCAACTTCCCCAACTCTGATGTGTCCAATAAATTTACCAATTGGTTCACTGAACCTGAGAAAAAACCAACAGCAGTAAACGCACAAGCCTAAGCTCCCACTATATAGTCAACAACTTCAATACCCACAAAACCGTCCAAATTTCTACTAATTCACCTGATAGCAAACTAAAATCCCTATAAGTAAATCATAAATTACTTCTTATTCACACTAGAAACCGCCTTAAATTTTTCAAATTTAGTGTCCTGATAACCATAACTTCAAAGTTCCACAAACCCAGCTAAAGAATCTCAATACCCAACAATCCAAATACTCAAAAACTCAAAATTTCCAAAAACCAAACTCGAAAACGAAATTTAAAAAATGCCCAGAGCTTGATTCGAGACCTTGAGATGAAGAGTTCCGCCGCCGAATTCGCTGCCAGTCTTGTTGTGGAACTCCATCCACGCTGTGTTTTGGTAAAAGCACGCGCCTTTCCACTCCACGATGTGGTTGGGGGACGACGCCGAGCCGACGAAAGTGGGCAGGAGGTCGACCGCGCTGTGCAGAGAGTTGAGGATTGGCCATGAAATCTGTCTGGGCAGGAGAGGGAGGACGTCGCGGGGGTGAAATGGTAGTTTGACGGAGTGTGCGGAGAGCAAAGTGAGGGCGGTTATGGCGGCTGCGAAGAGTAGGGAGGGAGAGGAAGCCATGGCTGTCTCTGCGTGCGAGTCTGTCAGAGCCAGAGGAGAGGGAGATCCCCCAGGTAGTTGAACTTCAACCCGTTTCGGTAGAGATAGAAACGTTTTCTACTAATTAATTTCGAATCTCCATTTCCAACGACGAGTTTGTATTTATTTTTATTTTCCCTTTTCCCTCGTTTTTCGAATGATTTCTACCATGTTTAATTTATTTTCTTCGAGAGCATAGAATTTTATTAAATGGAAAACGGCCCAATTTAAGCTATATGATAAAAAGCCGAATAAAAGCTCAGGATAGCTAAATAGTTCATTTAACGATAAGACAAAAACATAAAAGGAAAACAATTAACCCTAATCTCCATCAAGGAGTATACCGTCACCACTGTAACCACTTCGCCGACAGTTACAAGCGTAACACCCTAAGAAAATCAACTCCGCATTGAATTCAATGAAGGTATTGCAGCACAAAAGTTTTCAACCCGCAACAAGAAAGTATTTCCAAACAAACTTCATCATCAAAACGGACGCACCAAAGAACTTCATCATCAAGTGGAACAAAAAACTGAAACAAAAAGAAAAGGGATAGAGGCTAAGGGGGCATCTAAAACACCATCGCTTTAGTTTTCCGGTATACAAGTCCGATGCAGAGCCATGAAGGGATATAGATCTGAGGGCCAAAACAAGTCAGACACAATTGGCTTTGATGGATGGTGGTTGTAGGATAGAGATTCATTAAGTGATTTTATCACTTTACCTGTTATATGAACTGATATACCACATATCATATTACAATTGGAGAGAAACTGAGAATGTATGTAATCTCTTCACTCATATCATGTCATGACACATAATGCACTGAACCTCGTTTCAAATACACTGAAAAATCGTTATGATTTATTCACCAAGAAAACTAATGCTCTAATTTTATTTTGTTTTTCAAATTTGAGATGTTAAATACTTGCAGGAAAAAAATGAATTAGACTAGTTGGCTAGTCTACATTAGTGTGTTTATCGTCTTGCATTGAAGTTTCAGATCTTAGGTTTAATTCTTGTCAAATGCGAATTTGAACCACATTATTGTTAGCTCATTATGAGTCTTAGCTCACTCTCTACCCTTTAGTATATATAACATCATTTGTTCCAAAAAATAAAATAAAATAAAAAAGGCATTTCAAGTATTTTTCAAGTAAATACTTTATTTTTGTAATTCGAAATTAGTTTTTAAGTTATTTTAAAAATATTTTTCAAACATGCACATAAAGTATGAAGATTATAAAACAGTATATAAGAGCTCAAGCAAGATAACAATAATAAAGCCAATCCGAGTCGGCTATATAAAGATATAAAACCAGAACAGTGAAAAGTTAATAGGAATAAAGCCAATCCGACGACATACACACGCACAAAAGTTTCTACTTTTTTGTATTCAGCTTCAACGCAACTGATCGCTTTCACGTCATACTTTGGAACATCAAATTATATTGCTTTGCTGAGGAAAACTCCATTATTCTTATCCAAATTTAATTTAATTATCAAACTTAATAAAAACAATGGTTTCTAAACAAAAAATTCAAAATATTAGTCTATGAACTAATACAAGGTGTAGTATGTTGGAGAATATGATTCCATCATATGACGAAATAATATATAATTATTATATAAGGGTTTTTATTCTTAATAATAAGTGGTTAAGTTGAGACAATATCGATAATATTAATTGTAGACCTACATGGATCTACAAAGTTTATCATAGCAATGGTTATCAGGTAACTTTGTTAGAATTTGTGTTGCTCTACACTATGGCAAATTTAAGAATCAAGAATAATGAATTTTGAATTTTAGGATCAAAACTCCAACTGAGCCAAAATTTAGGACCAATAATGCTCTAATCTTTTATAATTTTAAAATTGATGAGCAATTATTGTAATATTGACAAGAAATTCATTTGAAGGATGCCGTATATGCTGTTCTTATTAGAGAATCTTGCTAGATGGTTTTGAGGACTTGAATGACATCATCAACTACTTGACGAGTGTGTCATTATCATTGCTTGAAATCCGTGTATTCTAATCTACTTTATCTTATAAGAAACATTTGAACTTAGATACAAGAATAAATATACATTACTCTGCCTAACGAACTTATATTTAAAAATAACGAAATTCAGAAAGGTAATATCATGTGTTAAAAAATATAAAAAAATAAAAACCGAAAACAGTCCCATTTTAGGGTCGGGCTTATGCCTATGGGCCCTATCCCCTTTAGTGACCCAATTGTTTTTTAGCACAATTGGTCATGAAGTGTTTTTGTGGAAAATTTCCTTCATATTTTTGTAGAATCAAGTATTGTTCTTTAGTTTGGAACAATGGAATACACAGTTCGATTTAGCCGGTTCACCTCTAAACTGGTTAGTAAGTTGGTATAGAAGAGAATGCTATTTTGGAATAATTGTATATTTTATTCATCTCTTAATGAGGGATTTATAAGATGTTACAATCCTATCAATAAGGGAAGAAATAATTTACATAAAAACATATTAAAGTAAGAATCCCTCGATTACAGGAATATACACAAAAAGTCAACATTCCCCTTCAAGTTGGTGCATGTATGTCACACATGCCCAACTTGTGTAGGAAACTTGAAAACTTATAACTTGAAACAACTTTTGTGAGGATATCTGCCAACTGATCTTCCGTTCTTATTGATAGTACCTCAATTATCTTTCCTTCCAATTTTTCTTTGATGAAGAACCGGTCAACCTCAACATGCTTTATTCTATCGTGATGTACTAGATTATGTGCAATGTCACGAGCAGCTTTATTATCACAAAACAATTTCATAGGCTGATTATATTTTATACCCAAATCTCTTAGCAGAAGCTTAAGCCATAAAATTTCACAAATCCCTACGACTATACATTTGTATTCAGCTTCTGCACTAGATCGGGCAATCACATTTTGTTTCTTACTCCTCCATGTAACCAAGTTACCCCCAACGAATGTAAAGTAACTTGACGTTAAGCGCCTGTCATCTGTTGATCCTGCCCAATCTGCATCAGTATAACCTTCAACTGTAAGATGATTATTCCTTTTAAACAATATTCCTTTGCTTGGGCTTCCCTTCAAATATCTCAAAATCCTCATCACTGCATTCATATGGTATTCTCCAGGATCATGCATGTATTGACTCACTGCACTCAAAACATATGCAAGGTCTGGTCTTATGTGTGCTAAGTACATTAAACGGCCTACTAACCTTTGGTATCTCCCTTTGTCAACTGGTACTTGATTAGGATCAACACTAAGTTTCAATCCTTCCTTTAATGATGTAGCTACTGGCTGACAAGCTGGCTGACATGCCGGTTTCGTGTAGTAAATCAATAATATACTTTCTCTGAAACAAGTAAATTTCAGAATTGCTTCTCGACACCTCAATCCCTAGAAAATATTTTAGGGATCCAAGATCTTTCATCTCAAATTTTGTAGACAAGTATCTTTGCAAGATTGCACGTTCTTTCGGATCATTCCCTGTTACAACCATATCATCTACATACACAATGCGTGCAGTAAGCTTCCCATTTCGTCTTTTCAAAAACAGAGTATGATCGGAATTACTTTGTGTAACCAAATGCTCTCATAGATTTTGTGAATCTTCCAAACCATGCTTGAGGAGATTGCTTCAAACCATACAAGGATTTCTTCAACCTGTATACCTTTCTTTTGTATTTATCCGGAGCACTACATCCTAGTGGAAGATCCATATAAATTTCTTCTGGCAAATCTCCATGCAAAAAAGCATTCTTCATATCAAACTGCTGTAAAGGCCAATTAAGATTCGCAGCCAAGGACAACAAAACACGAACTGTGTTAATCTTGGCCACATGGGCAAATGTATCTGTATAATCGATTACATATTTTTTAGTGTACCCTTTTGCTACCAGTCTTGCCTTGAAATGATCCACTCTCCCATCAGCTTTGTAATTGACAGTATAGACCCATTTACATCCCACAGGCTTCTTGCTAGCTGGCAAGTCCGTGATTTCTCAGGTAGCATTCTTCTTCAACGACTTCAATTATTCATTCATTGCTGCTTGCTAACGTGGATCAGCTAAAGCCTCATGCACACTGTTAGGAATAGATATAGTAGATAATTGAAACACAAATGACTTATTTGATTCCGATAGGTGGCTGGTAGACACATAATTACCTAAAGGGTATAACACATTAGATTCTTCGTTAGGTCTATTCATCGGGTACCTAGTTTTTCATTTAGGGTTAACTTCATAAGTAAGTTTAGGAATACCTTCATTGACACAGTTAGGGAGACGATGTGGTGGTGGTGTATCCAGGATCAAAGACGATTGACTAGGTAATTGGGGCTCAAGGGTGGTGAGACCGACTATGAGGTAGTTGGTGACAATGAGTTGTCCAATGGTGAGGAGGTTGGCAGTGAATTTTCCGACGGTGTCGGCTCATCAACATTGTTTTCATGTGAATGATCACCTCTTAACTCCAAGGCATTACCACTTAATTCCAAGTCATTCACATCATTATTTTCTTGTGAATCATCACCACTCGTTTCCAATACATCACCACCTAAGTCCAAATGATTCACATCATTATGTTTTTGTGAATCATCACCACTTGTTTCCAATACATCACCACTTAAACCCAAATGATTCACATCAGGAATATTATAATCAAGAGTTTGAACTTCTGTCTGATTCTCCCCCAGAAATGCAGACTCAGAATGGGCAAAGTGCATATCGTTTTCATGAAATGCAACATCCACAGTGACAAACAACTTTTTTATCGGAGGATGATAGCAGCAATATCCTTTCTGATTAGAAGCATACCCCACAAACACGCATCGTAAGGCTCGAGGTTCAAGCTTACTCCTATACTGTTTATGGAGATGAACAAAAGCCACACAGCCAAACACGTGAGGTGGAAGATTTGGAACTGCAGGAGCATCAACATGGGAGGAGAGAGCCTGAAGAGGCGTCTGAAAATCAACGGATCGGGATGGAACACGATTAATGAGATACGCAGCCGAGATTAGAGTTTCTCCCCAATAGGATAACAGGAGACGCCCATCGAGTAAGGAAGCATGGACAACCTCCAAAAGTTGACGGTTTTTATGCTCTGCAGCTCCATTTTGTTGTGGAGTGTATGGACATGTCGTTTGATGAACAATACCATGATGATCCAGAAAGGCACGAAGGTCAGAGTTCGTATACTCGCCACCATTATCACTCCTGAGAACCTGTATTTGTGACTTATACTGTACTTGCACCATATTGTGAAATTGCTAGAACAAGGAAGGAACTTCACTTTTTGACTTCATCAAACAAACCCAAGTCTTACGTGTGCAATCATCAACAAAAGTAACGAACCAATAAGCACCACCAAATGTAGCAGTTTTAGATGGTCCCCAAACATCAGAATGAATTATCATAAACGGAACAGAACTTTTTGTCAAACTGGACAAAAATGAAGTACGATGACTTTTAGCTAGTTCACAAACACCACATTTAAAGCTAGAAACGTCATTCTTAATAAATAGGCTAAGAAACAACCTCTGTAAATAACGGAAAGAAGCATGTCCAAGTCGACAATGCCACAACCAAACGTCTGAAGCTTTATTCCGCTCCCCTGAGATCCTCTCACAGTAAGAGCGTGAGTCAACATCTAGGTACTGTTCGATGTCAGCTCCAAGTGGTAAGGCCTTCCTTTTCTGATACCATAACCAATCGTCTTGCGTGTCCGAATATCCTTAAAAACACAAAAAAAAGCCAAAAAATAACAAGACAATGTAAGGCAATAGTTATTTGAGCAACATATAATAAATTATAATCAAGTGAATGAACAACAAGCACGGTATCAAGATTAAGGGTATCTGAAAAGGAGACAGCACCTTCCCCAATAATAGGGGCAGGATTACCATTGGCAAGACTGACAACAGTTTTGGTGGATGGTTTTAGGGTTTGTACCTATCTAGAATCACAAGTCATATGTTCAGTAGCACCGGAATCAATTATCCATGTATTATTCGTAACAGATGCAAAAACCTTTAAAGCCTTACCATCGTTAACTGTATGTTCAGAATGTACCTTAGTTTAAGCAATTAATGAACGCGGCTTATTACACCAGGGATCACGAGTCTTATCCTAATTAACAGGATAGCCAATAAGTTTGAAACAACGATTTTTGGAATGTCCTCTCCAACCACAATAAGGACAATTGTTGGATGGATGATAGCAAGAAGCACCGAGCAGTAATGATTTCATCGCGAGCCATTTTAATTGTAGCATGTGGGCCACAAAAAAAAAACAAACTGCAATTCAGAAACAAAACAATGATTTTCCCTTTTTTTTCCTTTTTCTTTTTTTTTCCTTTTTTTCCTGTTGTTTCCTTTTTTTTTTTCTTTTTCTTTTCTTCTTTTTCTTTTTTCTTTTTCTTTTCTTCTTTTTCTTTTCTTCTTTTTCTTTTCTTCTTTTTCATTTTTCTTTTCCTTTTCTTTTTTTCCAACACAGCAATGCTTCTGCTTTTTCTCCCTTTTTAATTGTTTCCTTTCTTTAGTCCGCGCAAATACTAAGGGATTGCAGCGGATGGGATTTGTGCAAGCAAACGAAAACTTGCAGCAACTGGTTCGTGGACTAGTGCGATGGTGGGTGCGAGCAAGTTCAATGGCGGATCTGGTTGGTTCATGCAAGGTTGGGTTCGGATTTTGGATTGCAGCATGCGACAGCCAACAGTGGCAGATATGGAGATCTGAGTTCTGGGCTTCAACACAATATGTATACTCTGGTGCAGCGAAGCAAACGAACAGAAGGGATCGATCCAACAACGACAGCGTCGCTCGTTAGTTATACGGTGCACAGCACAACTGGCGGTGCGGCTAATGATCGGACGACACGCTACACAATTTGGCGTGCGGCTTGGTGATCTGGATTCTGCACACAGCAGCGGGGTTTTTTTTTTCCCTTAACCTAGGCTCTGGTGTCAAGAAGAGAATGTTATTTTGGAATAATTGTATATTTTATTCATCTCTCAATGAGGGATTTATAAGATGTTACAATCCTATCAATAAGGGAAGAAATAATTTACATAAAAACATATTAAAGTAAGAATCCCAAGATTACAGGAATATACACAAAAAGTCAACAGGTATTTGGCTTTGAAAAATATTTAAGGCTTGTTTGGTGGGCTGGATAGGATTGGGTCTTGGTAAGATAAGAGTTGTAACCCATGTATAAGAGCATCCTCAATTGGGGCTTTATCCTCATGAGGTTACTACATTTAAAGTCTTAGTGAGAAATTTTATCCCCAATAAACCGGAAAATGAAACTAGATCCACCATATTGGCTAGCAACTTTCTTTATTGGGTAACATAAATTTGGGTTGCATCTAGCCCTAAAAAACAATGGATCCCACGAGAAAAGTAGCAACCCATGTGAGCCAAATTCTTTCACTCTCCTTTCACTTGCGAATACACTTATACTCTCCTTTTATTCTTTTTTTTATTCTTTTTTCTTACATATTTTTGTTCAAGAGATCCTCCTACATTTTGTTTGTATGTTTAATGTTTAAGACTTAAAATGATATAAGTTGTTTGTACCATACTTGACCAATCCTGAAACTACCGAACACCAGTCAACGTTATACCTTCAAGGACCCAGAAGAGTTTCCCTCCAATCAGGAGGCCAATCACATCGCGACACGTGTCGACATCAGAAGCCAATCATAGCACGACACATGTCAACATCGGAAGCCAATCACAACACGACACGTGTCAATGTCAGATCAAAGCTAGAAACTCTCTTCTATAAAAGGAGAACATTCTTCCACAATATTTCCTAATATCATTTGTACTAAATCATTCACTAATACTCAATAAATGAGAGCTTGAACCTATGTACTTGTGTAAACTCTTTACAATTAATGAGAACTCCTCTACTTCGTGGACGTAGCCAATCTGGGTGAACCACGTACATCTTGTGTTTGCTTCCCTGTCTCTATTCATTTGCATACTTACCCACACTAGTGACCGGAGCAATCTAGCAAAGGTCACAAACTTAACATTTTCTGTTGTACCAAAGTCCCCACTGATTTTTTGCATCAACATAAGCTATTATAGTAAAAAGGCTCACTTGCATAATACTAATTTACCAATTGGTGCTAGGTAAATGGTTGTGTTGTACGTGAAAATCAAATTATTACCGAGGATGAAGTGGGGGTCTATATCTTTCAACGGATGAGATTGAGATAAATGAATCTAATCCAATGAACGGTTCATAAGTGATGAAATCTAACTATGTCAGAATTTTGAACCTTTTTAGGTTGAAAATTTCATTAAAAAAATAGAAGATAATACGTCCAAATATCAACTTAAGAAAAGTTAACACAAAAAAAATATCGCATAATCAAATTACCACATAAATAAATATATACAGCCTCATATAGAGCCCGAAAGAAATAGCGCCCCCCCCCCCGGCATTGAGAAAGGTTCTTTTATAAAACCCTAAAGATTTCTCAGAACTCTAAAATTGGCTATATCCACCACTTTTTCAGCCATATATATAGAGCCTTTCATTGGGAATGCTCTAAGAATATGTTAGATAACTCACTCTATTGTAGATTCATAACACATTATATCCAGTCATGTCCATCTCAAATTTTGAAACAACAAACAATGGATTAGACTTAAGTCTATTTTAATTGATCACAACCTATCGTATCTAGCTCATCAAACGGGACCTTGGGTTTTGAGTTGCGATAGAGGAATGGTTGGTTGAGCTTATAGAATGAAGCCTAATAATTTAAAAAAATAAAATTAATGAACACATTCACCCCTACTAGTACTACGGTTTAGTAGTATTCCTCTTTATTGGTAAGTGAGAGGTCTTAGGTTCGATTCTAGCTAAAGACGGATTTTAACCACATTATTACTAGCTCATTATAAGGCTCAGCCCACTTCTCCACCCCTTATATAGATAATATAGTTTGTTAAAAAGAAAAAAAAGCACACATTCACTCCCAGTTTGGTTTGAACCGGATTTTTGAAAGCAAAAACTAGAAACTGAACTGTTTTAGGCCGCTTTGTTCCGGTTTTGGTTTTGGTCAACTAGGTTAATTTCGGCTAATTGACTCGGTTTGTTTCGGTTCTCAATTCACCGGTTTTTTCTTCTCGCCCATAATTTGAATGATGCTGGAGGACTAATATTCACAGCCGAGTACTTTTAGTCCTGTAATTTACAAGAAGCATTCTCAAGGAGAAACGAAGAATTCCACCACCCCATCTCAAACCTTGCTAATGACCACACGATTAAACAGCTGACATGTTTCCACGTTTGTAATTTGCCATATGAAAGGCCATTGACTGTTCAACTGAGTTTTTTGCGTGGTCTAGTTGAATACAAAAACATGTCCACTAGTATTGTCAAAGCTCAAGCTGTCTGAGAAGCATGCCATGAATTTTCATTTTCATCACCATATAAAGAAAAAGATAATGTTCTCTTGTTAATGAGGCGTTGCCAAGCTGCTAATAGCTTGCGTTTTTAATTACTTAAGCTACAAATTATTTGAATTTGTATTCAAATACACAATTTAATATAATATATCTAACTATTACACGACATTCACCTCTTTCAGACCCTGCGTAAAGCGGGAGTCTTGTACACTGGGTACGACCTTTTTAACTATTACACGACAAAGAAAAATCATCATAGCAATATTTGAGTATTTTATATGGGGGAGGGGAGGGTGACATTTTAAGTCCAAAAGAACATTATCTGTGACAAAGTAACAAGAAGGAGATTGAGGAGTTGATAACCCCACGCTACCCTATGCCTGCCACAATATTTTCTCCTTAGCTTCTCATCACCACAAACAAATGTTATATATATATATTGCCTCCAGTTAGCCTCTTATACTCTTTTCTCATTAGCACCCTCCAATGGCTATCTTAACCCAAACCAAGTTCCTCCCAAGTCCCAAAAACCAACTCCACACTTCCCACACTCCAATCCTCCGCACTCGAGTGCATTGCTCCGCCACCAACACCACTACCAAGGCGAACCCCAGCCCGGAAAAGCTAGTCATCAAACCGCCACTACAGTGGCTCGAGCCCTCACCCTCACCCTCACCCTCACCCTCACCCTCACCCGCCCTACTCAGAGACACTCACACCACCATCCGTCCTCCACGACCCAATGACCCAAGTTTGCTATCCACATGGTCTCACCGTACATGGGTGGCAAGTGGGTGCACTACTGTCCTTGTTTCTCTAGCCAAGTCCATAACTTGTGCAGCTGATTCACACATATGGCTCGAGCCCATTTTGGCAGGCTTGGTTGGGTATGTGCTGGCAGACCTTGGGTCCGGAGTGTACCATTGGGGCATTGACAATTATGGCGATGCCTCGACTCCAATTTTTGGCGTCCAGATCGAAGCGTTCCAAGGCCATCATAAGTGGCCTTGGACAATCACTAAGCGCCAATTTGCCAACAATTTACATGCCTTAGCTCGCGTGGTGACTTTCATTGTGCTTCCTATAAACCTTGTGTGTGATGATCCGGTTGTTAATGGGTTTGTTGCAATGTGCTCCGGCTCCATTATGTTTAGCCAACAGTTTCATGCTTGGGCTCACGGCACTAAAAGCCGCCTGCCACCGCTCGTGGTGGCGTTGCAAGATTTAGGAGTCTTGGTATCCCGGTCGCAACATGCAGCACACCATCGGCAGCCTTATAACAACAATTACTGCATTGTAAGTGGGATTTGGAATGAGCTTTTGGATCAGCACAAGGTTTTCGAGGCATTGGAGATGATCTTGTATTTTAACCTAGGGTTAAGACCCAGGTCTTGGAGTGAGCCTACCTCTGAATGGACTGAAGAAATTGAGACTGCTTCACAACTTCCAGCCCAATGAACCTTTTTGTTCTTTTGGGGATTTTAATTAAAGCGGGTGATTTCCACACTCACATTTTCAATTCCAACAGTCCTCGATTCTATCTACCCAGTACATTGAATAATTCATAGGAGAATGAACGACGGAACTAAAGAGAGGAGTGTCGGAGGTGAATAGGGAAGGGCAGAAAGTGCGGAAATCACTTCCCGTAATTGATTACCCACCATTTCTTCAGTTCACAGAATTATTTACTCACTGCATATGTATAATGCAGTATTTCTTTCAAAAGATTAGTTGATGTCTATGTATGTGATCACCAGTTATTGTATCAGCTTCATCTAGTTCAAGATTCATGTATCAAGAAAACACGCAACTTTCAAATGCAAACGTCTTCTTTATACCATGAAATACATTATCCAGCAGCAGTCTGTTGAACCAACTAGTATTACAAAAGGAAAATACAAATAAATCACAAATGTTTGGGTATGCACCTATAACCCTTTTGAACTCCATTATGTTGAGAAATTTCGTGTTTGTTAACTGTCGGCTCCTAGTGGAGTGGAGATGGAAGATACACAGGGGAACCAATATCGGCGTACACCATCTTTGTGACCATCATCAATCATTGCAAGACCCTCCTGAGAAAATCAATGGTTTATTGAGCCCCGGGAGTCCTACTATACATATAAAATAGACTAAAGGGCAAGAGTGAGGATACTAATATGAGTAGATTAGTAAATGTCATCAACTTACATCTAATAAAGTGTCAAAGGCATCGATTGCACGGCCAGTGGTCCAAGATAGCCGTCTCTCCACCTCAGGGACGGTCACAAAGCCTTGAGCCTAATAGAACAGAAGCGGAGCATAACCATAAATAATCAATCTATGATAAAATTTCCATGTAAAGTTAGGAGGAAGATAAAACAAAAGATTGGAACCTGGGCTAGCTCTAAAATTTCATTATGGTCTTTGTTCAACTCAGTTGGAACAGAACGAACAAGCTTTCTCTTTCCAACAGAAATAACCTCATAACCATTACCTAATACCTGGAATCAAGTAATACATGTAAGTACAATGCGTCACTTAGTAAAAAATCATGCTAGTATGGTACATCGTACTGCAGGGATACGATATGATGCATTGCTTAAGAGAGAGTATATGAAATGCTTAAGAGTCAATAACGTGATAACGCGATTCCAGATCATGAAACACAGAATTTGAGATGAGGTCAAAATAAGAAGGAATTGTAAGCTTTGACGTGTACTAAACGAATTGCGTAATGTGGCATGAAGTCAGTAGAGAAAGTTATACTATTTGCTATTCATACAGTTGCAGTGACAAACTCACTTAAAGTCAACTCTTCCTCAAGATGAGATTATACTCTAACAATTATTACCATCATCGACAATGATAACAATACTTAATATCCCTTCCAGCAATCACCAGGCAGTGTTGTCAGTCCCATGACAAAAATGTGGCATGAATTCACGGTGAACCTCTTCTAGTAAAACCATAGAAGCAAACAATCCACTACTCTTACTCTCAGTCTGGGTGGAAATCACTTGACTAAGGTCTCCCAAACAAAGTGCCTTGTTCGCATCAACTCTGAAGGAAACTTGTACATGTAATGTATGGAAAAGCTAAAACAAATTACCTTGAGCTTGCTTATAGCACGCAGGCAATCATCCTCGGAAACAGCTTCACGGTCACTCTTCCGCCTCTGACGAAGCAGACTGCAGAGTTCCTGCAGGTTGATCAAACCCCCATTGTGGGGTCTTGTTGCCAAGCAAATGTCAACAATTTGCACCCCTGTCTAACCAAATTCGCTCCCTTTTAGATCACACATATATATCCGAACAATCTTGGCAACAACCAAATCAATTCATACCCAATTAAAGGCATGCAATGATATTAAGATGGGTACCAACCAAGTTCATAGTAGAAATCACCAATCCCCAAAAGCTCTGCCCAGAAACCCTTATTGGATGCCAAGGGATCTACTCCGACCTTCGTGCACATGTTGTGAAATTGTGATCTGAAAGCTGGGTTCTTTCGAATGTCATTCTGCATCATCCATATCAAACAGTCGATATAAACTTTGTACCACGAAGCGATATTCCTAGTCTTACGGAAGGAAGGGGAGGGTTTGAACCCGAAACGCAATGGATTAAGAGGAACAATCTATCCGCCAGGACAATCTACCACTTGCCAAACAGTAAACTTTTTTGACATAATTTGGTACTGAAATTGATTGATTGAGAAGAAAAATGGGACCTTGTGCTTTCGAGCGAAATCTTCCAACTGCGTTCGGAAAGTGGTGAGCTGCTCCTTCATGAGATCGGTTCTGATCTTGGCAACATTCTCGCCCAGCAGACGATATTGGTCCTGCAAATAAAGGACAGATTTGGGTAATCGGATTCCAGGAATTGGCGGCCGAAATCAAGGGCGGAGAAGAAGAAAAATCACAAACCCTAGAGGCAGCGGCGTTCTGCAAGCCGCCGATTCCAGGTCTCCTCCTCATCGTTGTTCTTCTTCCGCGACCCGCTTCAGTGGAGTTGAGGACGATGAGGTAGCACGGGAAGCCAACTCCCAACCATTAACTAGGCAAAATCTCAATTTTCAATAAATAGTTTTGTGGGAGTTGAATTCTTAACAATCAGAGTGGCGCAGCGGAAGCGTGGTGGGCCCATAACCCACAGGTCCCAGGATCGAAACCTGGCTCTGATATATAAACCTTTTTTTTTCGGTTTTGCTGAGCGAAACCGCAAATTTAGAGAACTCTAAGTTCCAAAATGTTGACACTTTGAAGAAAGGGAAGTGGTTCGCAGAGACCCTTTATACACTGCACAATCTTGCAAATAAAATGAGAATCAAAGGACGTTAATACACGAGTTATTATAAAGGTGGATGACCCACTTGAAGAAAAGTCACAACAGCTAACAAATATTGAAGTTGTGCTGTCTACTTTTACATTTCTTAACTTTAAAAAAGAAGATATAGTTTCTCTATATAAAGACCTATCAACTTACAAATATGATAGAGAAGCATAAATACAATGTATTGTTTCCATTACTTTGTAATTTCAGTATGATAATTGAGAGAGACCACTTCTACTATCCTGAGGATGTAGGCACACTTTCCAAACCTCGTAAATATTGTGTCTCATTTACTTTATGTTCCACTGCACACATACCGTCGGTTTCACAACACGTTATCAGCATAAGAAGCTTTCGTGTCAGTGGAAAACACAACACCATTAATCCGGTGAAGTGCTACTTACCTTTCACCTCTGTCGGCTGAAATCTCATAGATAAGAAAATCCTTTTACTTTACCTTCATACCTTAGTACGACTAATTTTCTTAAAGCTAGTATGTAGCTTGTTGTATGAATGTATATTATTATTAGCATAAGCAAAGAAAGGTACGGACATGTGTCCAGAGCCTAGGGATCAAGAAAATTGGGCCTTTGATTGTGTGAAAAAAAAGAAAGAAAAGAATCAGAGTTATTGGTTTGTGTGAGATGGGTCAGCGGAATGAGGTAATGAGAACTGTCGGGTTCAATTTGTGCGTGGTCCAGATTTTTTTATCCCTAGGCTCTAGACACTAAGGTTCAGAGTGGATCCAATTCCCTATTTTAGGGATTTTTTTTCTTTACACTAGAAACATGCTTAGGGCACCATTCTAAGCACACCAGCTTAAATTGGTATCCATATAAAGATTGTTTGCACTATTGGGACTCATTTGGAAATGCTTTTAAATGATTAAAAGCACTTTTGGTGTAAATGTTTTTGAAACCAATCTCATACTAAAAATCCAAATAGATCATGAAAGTGCTTCATGCAAGAAAATATATTTAGTGCTTCTTCCAAAAAGTATTCAAATGCTATTACAACCCAAAATCGATTTTATCAAAAACAATTTCAATTTTTTTAAAAACATTTCCAAACAGTAATATTGGTGGCCTTCGTATTTGTCATGCCGACAAACGGAGGCAATGTAACAGTCTGAAAAATCTAACCAATTATTTTGCTTTCCAACCAAAGAAAGAAACTAATTATTTTTGTTCTTATATCTATCTTAAAATTTTAACTATTGGAAACTAAGCCATTCTCATTGCGGCGCCCAACTCCTGGTAGAGGAAATCGAGCCTTGATTCTTAATTGTTCTTTGCTCGAGAGCAACCAAACCAAAAGCCCAATAAAAAATTCATGAGTGCTCTGGAGTACATGGTACTCTGAATGTTTTAACCGTCATATCTTGATTTTTTCACATATCACATATATATAAATTCCGCGTAGTAAATTGGAAATGTGTCATTCACAAGTTTCTACAACTTCAAAATCCAGTGTGCATCTGTAAAGAACTCTCAATTCGAGAAGATCTCGCAAAAGATATATATTCGATTCTTTTTCACTAACTATGAAATCCTCTACCGTATTAGACAAATGACAAATTTGAACCTACGCCGATAACCCTGTAGCTTCCTTTGGTATCAAAAACAGAAAGCCAATCGGGATGAAAGTGCAGAGAATTTGAATGGCAATTCCCAAAGGAAGGTTGTCAAAAGAACCTGAAGAGATGTTCAGAACTGATGCAACGCCAGCGCCGACAAATGACCCCAACGTAGATCCTAAGTTGTTTATTGACATAAAGAGGGCAAACAGAGTCCCTTCAATTCCCGGTGGGCATAGCTGCCCAGATAAGATCAGGAACGGCATAAACCTGCAGTTCACGGGATCTTTCTTGTTAGTAAGACGGATTAAGTGATGAATAAAGATTTACTATGAGAAAGTATGCACATACTTGAATTGATTGATCGCGTCACTGAGAGCTGAGCCAAAAAGAACCATAATTTTGTCCGATATTCCGTATGAAAGATTTACTCGAGTGACTAAAACCAGATCTAGGAGTGTCAAGATCGACAAACCAAGATGAGACAACCTGCATGGATCAAGACCAATACACCATCAACAAAATAATCTCAACAGAAAGGGATAGAATATTAACAGAAGATCATTGTACTTACATCAGTATTCTTCTTAATTTCATCGTCTTTAAGTAACGATTATAGACAAAGGTTCCAAGCATGAGGCCTAACCATCCCACAACACGTGCAGTGCCCAAAAAGGATGCATCCAAGCTCAAATACTCTGTCTGATAATAAAACATAACAGTCGAGAGGTTCGGAATGGAAACGTGTGCTAGGAAAAACCAAGCCATTGGTCTGATCAGACAAAGTAAAATCAAATGTAAGCAAGATTAAAATTCAAAATATATCCACATCCTGAGAAAAATAGCAAATTATATCTCCAGGAAAAAAAAAACATTTAGATTGACATCAGGACCAAGTAGCAACGATGGAAAGAAACATTTAATTTAGACTCCCTAGATCTCTCTAGAGTTTCCCCATAAATTCTAGACTCTTGGAACTTTTTATTCACGGACCAGATCATTGTGTGTTACTGTAACAATGGCAACAGATCTAGAGAGGGAAAATCTCAACGTGTTCCTTCAACTGGCATGGAAAGAAACTCAAGTAAGGTCGTACCCAGTGCACAAGGCTCCCGCTTTACGCAGGGTCTGGGAGAGGTGAATGTCGGCTAGCCTTACCCCCATTTATGGAGAGGCTGCTCCCAAGTCTCGAACCCGAGACCTACCGCTCATGGGCGAAGGCACTTGCCATCGCACCAAGTGCGACCTCTATGGAAAGAAACTCAAGTAAATAAACAAAAATTGAATTACCTCAAAATTAGTGGTTGTTTAAATGCGTGGCACAAACTATAAGTGGCTGCTTTGAGAGAGTGAAACCACCGTGAAGCCAATGAGTCTTCTTTTCCAGCAAACTCGAGTTTACCAGAAACTGATTTCTTTTGCTTGCCCTTATTGCTCTTCTTCCTCCTTGACATGGTGGTATTGGATTTCTCTGAGAAATTATCATCATCCAGAAAACTACTATTCCCATTCGCTCCATCGGAGCTTCTTGAATCAGAAGATTCAAGCAAAACTTTACTATCTACAGATTTCTCCTCAACCAAGCCACATGACAACAACTGTATGGATGGTAGAACAGAAAAAAGCAGAAAAATTGTGTGTATCTGTAAGTTGGTCAGTGCATATCCTCCTAATAAACTCCCGCATATGCCACCAAAAGCCATTGCAAACCATGATATCGACTGGAGGTCTCCAGCAAATGAGGCCCTGATAAAGGTAATTTTAAGATATCAAGTTGTATCCTTTAACACATTAACAAGGGAACAAAGATCCATGATGAACTAGACAAAATTTCAGCAGAAATAAGGGGGAATGAAATATGCACATCTTCATTTGGGGCAATACAAGACATTTACAGGGGAGCCTACTGTAGGGCCAGTTACAATCATGCTAATTCCCGAAATTAAGGCATGAAACGTAAGCAGTTCATCTGATTGCATGCCAATAGATCTTTATGTTGGCAAAGTAAGTTTGCAGGGTACTTGATATGCAACTCAAACTGCATTGCAAATAAATTGAAAGAATCTCAGTTTTGTACGTACTTTTCATGTCTTACTGCCTCAGCAATCATTGCATCAACTACTACATCTGCCATCGCTGAGCCCAGGTTCTGGACTGTTAAGAAGGTCATGAGTTGCCAACTGGAATTCCTCAATGTCGCATTCAGGCCAAGAACAAGCCATGGCACAAGAGAGAGCACAGTTGCAATCACTAAGTAGGGAACCCTTTTTCTTCCTTTTATTGGAATACAATCAGACACAATTCTGCATAAAAGACACGCAAAATCAGGTTCGAAAGAACTAATAAGAAAATGCAAATACAAAAAAGGTAGCTTTAATGCTTGGACTGCAAACTCAGGAACTGCAAGCTAGCCCCTTTTTTTTCCTTTGGGCACTCAAAGATAATCGCCATTGAGATGTGTAACTCTATGTCTAACTAACTGTATTTGCTCATGCACTCGCATGAAATGTATTAATACGTGGGCACATTGCGAAAGACAAAAAAGCATGTCCCCCATTCCGACTCTCTGAGCTACAACATAAATTCAATGCTTAGGACGACAGTACCCTTATGATAATAAGCAAAAGAATCAAGCACATCTTTTGTCACATTACATGATGATTTCTTTTTCATTAAATTACTCCAGATTTGTTTCTAAATGACTTCACTACGAAGACTAATTTGTGCTTTGAATTCAAATAAAAAAGGATGCAAACAAGCAGCACATAAAGGTTATGGAAGCTGCTATACAGAAGAAAGCCTTTTAATGCTTACATACTTAAGAACACATCTAAATTATCTAAAACATCCAAAACGTGCACGTTCCTTGTGTGTACTGAGTAACAGAAGATCCATACCCGTATAGCGGTTTAACGCTCCATGGAAAGAAAGCTATCGAAAACGCGAACTGGGAAGACGATGGAGACAACTTAAGCCTATCTTTCAGCTGGTAAGACACTGCCGTCCATACAAAGGATCTGAAACCCTACCATACATCAAACAGGCACTTATCAATCACCATACAGATTCTTCTTAAAACCAACATCCAAGAAACAATTTCACATCAATCGTGTTTAATTTCGATAATTTGAAAGATAAAAAATTTCACATGCCTCCTAATATAATATCATTCCCAACTTCTACATAAGGACACTTTCAAATACAGATCTCTCTCAAAAATCACCCAAATCAATAAAAACACAAAACCCAGCAACCCAAAACCTTAGAATCGCAATCTCCACCTCCTAGAAATGCTAAAAACCTCATTCCGCAACGCCCCAGAAAATTAATTTCCTCAAAAATCAAGAAACTAATTAAACAGCGAGATTCAAAGTACACCAGGATCAACAAAAAAGATATAATTCTAGAGAGAGAGAGAGAGAGAGAGAGAGAGAGAGAGAACCTGGGTGAAGTAAATCAAGCAAACGAGCCAGATGAACGAGGCGCCAAATGCAGCTCTCAACCTCGTCAGCCATTGTATCATTTTTTCTCTGGGAGCTTTGAGTTCGAGCTTATTCTGCGTTTGTCTATCGAACGCAGACAACTCAATGTTTTTTCGGTTTCTTCTTTGGAGTCTTCCAACGGTTTTCCTTTCGGCGTTAATTTGTCCGATGGACAATTTTACCCCCTATTTCGTATCTCGCTTTGTAGACTTGTAGTGGAAAGTTGCCTTTCATGGGGGAGGGGGGGGGAGAGTTTCGACATTTTGGGTGCAAATAGTTAATGGATTACACGGTTGCTGGCCACGTCCAGAGATCCTCCCATTTCTTGACACCTCAGCGCCCTGGCCCACATATAGTTAATAGATTACATGGCCGCTGGCCACGTCCAGAGGTCCTCCCATTTCTTGACACCTCAGCGCCGGGGCCCACAGTAAGTCCACGAGTCCTCACATTAATCAGAGAAGATCTTTTCCGGATTCTTTTAGTGAGGATTCTAGGGATCCATAAATCATATCTGTGAATCGTAATCAGTTTTTATCAAGTACTGTCATGATCTAAAATATCGATGATATCGTAAATATCAATAGTTTAAAAACACGAAAATTGTAAGAAAAACTTGGAAATTTTTATTGAAACTTTGCAAGATGTTTATTTAGTCAATTGTCTATTAGTTTATCACAAAAAATGGAAGGAAATGCATTGCATGATGGATTTAACTGATTTAAATTGATTATATAGCAAGCTGACAAACATTGTGAGTAGAAAATATGTAGTAATTAATGAAAGAAGTTTAAACACACCATAATCATTTATAAATAATGAATTAGTACAATATTTCACACTTTGTACATTGCATAGTAAAATACATGAGTGACTTAGTACCACATAAAGTTCCTATAAGGTTAAAAAATTTCACTATCTTCATCATCTCTATGTGTAAAGTAAGTGTATTGTGAAGAGTAGTCAGCAACCATGACAATGGCTTTCAAGAACCAAAACCCAAAAGTCAATAGAAAACCGAATACTTCGGTATTTTTCAGGATTTCGGGATTACCAAACAAATGGGATTTGGAAACCAATCCCATATTGAAAATGTCGGTATTTTTCGGAATAGTTTTGGTTTGGGATTTTTCGGTTTGGGTTTGGGACTTTTTCAGTTTGGTTTGGGATTTTCAGGAATTTTTTCCAACCCTACATGTAAGTGACCAAATAAAAAATAGAAAAATTAAAAACCACATGTCATTGACTAAGTAATTAATTGACACAATTTAAAATATACTACCACAAAAAATTTGGACTATGTGCAAATTTGTTTCTTGCAAAAAGAATTCAAAACAAAACCATATATATAAATATTTTAGCATATTTTCACAAAAACATAAGTGATATGGTGTTCAAGGTGTTGAAGGAGTCAAATGGGAGGGGTTCGAATCCTTCTATGCGCAAGATTGAGACTTTTCAGAAATTTTCAAGTATTTTTGGGTTGCATCTCGCAATAATATTGATATTTCGCCGATATTATCTATATTTTGGTCCATGAGTACTGTTTATATTTATTTTTAAATAAAATATTTAAAATGATTTCTGATTACACGATGTACGATAAACGGACACCATTCCCATATCCCTCAGCACCCGGGCCCGGAGATTTTCGACATTTTGGGGTGTATATAGTTAATAAATTACACGGCTGCTGGCCACGTCCAGAGGTCCTCCCATTTCTTGACACCTCAGCACCCGGGTCCACATATAGTTAATAGATTACATGGCTGTTGGCCACGTCCAGATGAGATTGAGACTTTTCAGAAATTTTCAAGTATTTTTGGGTTGCATCTCGCAATAATATTGATATTTCGCCGATATTATCTATATTTTGGTCCATGAGTACTGTTTATATTTATTTTTAAATAAAATATTTAAAATGATTTCTGATTACACGATGTACGATAAACGGACACCATTCCCATATCCCTCAGCACCCGGGCCCGGAGATTTTCGACATTTTGGGGTGTATATAGTTAATAGATTACACGGCTGCTGGCCACGTCCAGAGGTCCTCCCATTTCTTGACACCTCAGCACCCGGGTCCACATATAGTTAATAGATTACATGGCTGTTGGCCACGTCCAGAGGTCCTCCCATTTCTTGACACCTCAGCGCCATGGCCCACAGTAAGTCCACGAGTCCTCACATTAATCAGAGAAGATCTTCTCCAGATCATTTTAGTGAGGATTCTAGGGATCCGTGAATCGTATCTGTTCATCGTAATCAGTTTTTGTCAAGTACTGTTTATATTTATTTTTAAATAAAAATATTTAAAATGATTTCTGATTACATGATGTACGATAAACAAACACCATTCACGAATCCCCTGGAATCCCTACAAAGAGGATCCGATGAGGATCCGAACTCCACATTAATGGACCATGAACTACAAGTTGGCTAACTGATAATGGTTTAATATTATTATTCAACTTATGTGGTTTTTAGATTCGAATTTTGTGGCGAATTCGAAAGCTTATAATTTTTACAAGGGAGAAATGACAAGGAGACTCTTTTAAAATGTAATTTTTTATAATTTTTTTGTCATTTTATAATTTAACGTTAATTTCTATATCAATATTATGAAATATTGTGTCAAAAATATAAGGTAGCATAGAATTTATGAAGAGTCTCCATAGCTCTTTTTATAAGGATAATATTAGCATTCTCTCTTTGGGGGAGGAGCTTATTCATTCACTTGCAATTACTGTTTCTTCATCATAAAAATTGCCCAATTGACAATTCTTAATCTTCATTTAGAATAAACCAACAAAATATCATTCGAACCAGAGATCGTTTAGTCATTAAAATATATCAAATAAATCAATAATGTAGGTATCAAATAGCATATTTATAATGAACGTTGACTTATTTGATATATTTGGATGACTAAATGATCTCCAATTTGAATGATTTTTCGTAGCAATGAAAGTAACAGATTAAACGGTTCTGATCATGAAATTTTTATGGTAAAAATACGTTATTTGTAAGTGGTGGAATGAGTTCATCCTTGCATAAATAAAATAGCATTATCCCCTTTATAATACTTTGAGCTCTAAGTTAATTGGTATTTTTCTTCTTCTAATGGTAAAAAGATGTTTCGAATTTGGCAATTTGACTGTTTCAATGATTCTACAATTTTCGGTTGCCAAAAAATTATAGGCCTATTGAAAAATGGGTATATACGTGCTATATATAATAAGTTTATAGCAAGATTTATTTTTGGATTGCCAGTTTAGAGTTAAATTGGCTTCGGCTGAGAAATGAAGATAATCCAAATTCATAACTTAGGGCATCGAAAAAGAACTTTGGCTAAAGAGAGATGCTTCTAAGTGCTTTTACAACCTAAGAAACTTTTGTTTCGAACATTTTCATAATTCATAAACAAGAAAATTGTAGCAATGATCATTTAACTTTAATTCAATAGGAGCAATAGTCCTTCAAGTGAAAATCAATGACCATTGGTCTCTTAACTTATCAAAATATGCAGCTATGGTCATTTTTGTTAATTCCGTCAGAAATTCGTCAAAATGAGTTATGTTAGAAGGATCATTGCTACAATTGGGTTAAAGTTGAGGGACCATTGCTCCAACTGGGTTTCAGTTGAAGTTGAGAGACCATTGCTCCAATTGGATTAAAGTTGAGAGATCATTGCTCCAATTGAATTAAAGTTGATGAATCATTGCTATAATTTCCTCTTCATAAACGTTCTTTATTTATTATGTGAAAGGACTTTTTTGAAAAGCACTCCCAAACAGCTGTAGAATTTTCCAGGTCAACGAACCGAGGGCCCACTCCAACAACACCGATACTGTTCCCACTTTACCACCCAGTCAATCCTCAGGTGTGAGATTTTATTACAAAACGTCTCGGTATTAATTAGAGTAAGATAATTCTATTTAAATTGCTTTCTCTTTGGCACTCATACCCAGTGTCATATTAGAGCAGTTCCAACGGGGGTGAGAAAGGCCAACACCCAGCCAAAAAACCAGCCTGGCACCCAGTGAAACCACTCCAGGTGCCGAATGCCAACGAGATAGCTTTTGTAGGCAACAAAACCATACTGAAATTGGACAAGGATTGTCTACCCTCCCACTTCCGGTGCCCTCCCGTGCCTTCCTGTTTGTGTGGTCACGGTTAAGCCACGTCAACATTTTATATTACTATTCATTTTTGTCTTATTATCTGTATAAAAAACAATATAAAATGTTAACGTGACTTAACCGTGACCACACAAAATAAGAGGGAGCCGGAAGTGGGAGCAGTGACAGAGCCAGGATTTCGGGTTAGGAGGGGCCGCTCACAAATATTAAAAAAAAAATTAAATCGATAGTAGTTACAAAATTGTTAACCAAAACATCATAGTATATAGAAAAGTAACCAAAATTCAAAATAACTTAGCATCGATAATATTACATATTTCCAATAATTAAAATAATTATCCTCGACGAGTTTTCATAATTTGAAACCGTTGCATAGTATATATATGCTAATTTTACAAACTAAAACAAATTAGGCAAATAATTAAGAGAAATTGCAAGACATCAATTTAATCATAATTTATAAACAAAAAATTGTACGAGAAATTGAGAGTAAAATACATACTTTGGGTTGTTGATCAATTAAATAAACTTCAATGTCTTTTCTTTGATGGAATGATGGAATAATGAAATTCTTCTTTAATCTATTAAAATATATATATATATATATATATATATTATTTGTTAAATTAATTTACAATTGTAGATGACAACATATATGAATTAGCAAATTGCAAAAAAATTGAAAATGACAACTTTGGAGATTTGAAGTTCATACCTTTGAGGATCATGGAAATTGAATATTGATTGAAAAGTAATACATAAATATCATGTAAGATCCCACATCGCCTAGGGAATGGATCATGTAAGCCTTATATGTATATTCTCATCTCTACATAGCACGAGGCTTTTTGGGAGCTCACTAGCTTCAGGTTCCATCGGAACTCCGAAGTTAAGCGAGTTCGCTCGAGAGCAATCCCAGGATGGGTGACCCATTGGGAAGTTGCTCGTGAGTTCCCAGAAACAAAACCGTGAGGGCGTGGTCGGGGCCCAAAGCGGACAATATCGTGCTATGGTGGAGTCGAGCCTGAGATGTGATAGGGGCCCAAGCCGAGATGTGTCAATTTGGTATCAAAGCCAATCCCCGGCCGGAAATGTGCCGACAAGCACGTCCGGCCCCTAAGGGGGGTGGATTGTAAGATCCCACATCGCGCCAGGGAGTGGATCATGTACACCTTATATGTATATTCTCATCTCTACCTAGCACGAGGCCTTTTGGGAGCTCACTAGCTTCGGGTTCCATCGGAATTCCGAAGTTAAGCGAGTTCGCGCGAGAGCAATTCTAGGATGGGTGACCCACTGGGAAGTTGCTCGTGAGTTCCCAGAAATAAAACCGTGAGGGCGTGGTCAAGGTCCAAAGCGGACAATATCGTGCTATGACGAAGTCGAGCTCGGGATGTGACATATCAACCTTAACCCAGACTGGCAGACTGCAGTCGACTAGAAACTTGGAGAATAATAAAATACTAATTTTTAGTATTGGGAAAATGAATAGAAGTGTTGGAAGTTGGAATAGATAGGCTTTAGGGTTAGACTAGATTACATAAAGGGAAATTTTATTTGAACTCACCTTTTGTATCTCAACACCTAGCTTACTTTTTATACCCACATTTTACATTATCTCTTTACAACCAACGTTATTTTCGAAACCGCCCTTACTTATCAAAACTCAACTCAATCAAACTTCTTTTTACACCCAACTCAATCTACTTAAAAATAAAAAATAAAACCCTAACCAGCCCATCATCTCCATGGAGCAAAGCCCCTTCTCTCTCTCTTTAAAAAATCCTTCCATCTCCCATGGTTGTCATTCTACACCCCCATCTACTCATCCGTAGTCATCCAAACCTCTTCCTCTTCCTTTTCTTCATCATTTGACATCTCTAAATTTCTAGAGCACTAATTAGCTTAATAATTGGTATGTGTTTGATCGATTGGTTCAATTTTTACGTATTGATTCCTTTTTCTTTTCAATTAAATGAGCTTCTGGTTAGAGTGTTTAATGAGTTTGGTATGTTTCAATTAAATGAGAATCTTCTAGACTCTATATTCCTATCTGTGGTAGAAAAATGGGTACATCCATGATAACTTTTGGTAGATCAATGAATATTTTTAAGCGTGGATATATATATATATTTTTTTGTCGAAACCGTGGATATTTATTAGATACAAAAGTTGCAGACATCAATTTACATTACATTGAATTGTGGCTAAAAAGTATATCACCCTTGCACGTTTTAAAGGCGAACTCATAGCTAAGCAGTTTTTATTGTGGATCAAAACTTCGGGAATTGATCTAACCTGGATGTGTAATTGAGTTTATGCATTTTAATGATTAAACTAATAAATATTTCAACCACATATGAATTTAATATCGTAGTATCTTTTAGCCTCTATATGCTACAAAAGTTGCGGACAAAAATTCACAATACATAGAATTGTGGTAAAAAAGTATATTGCCCTTACACATTTTATAGGTAAACTCACAGGTAAGCAATTTTTATTGTTGACCAAAACTTCGGGAATTGATCTAACTTGAATGTATAATTGAGCTTATGCATTTTAATGATTAAATTCATAAATATCTTGACCGCATATGAATTTAACATCGTAGTGTCTTTTAGCCTTTATATTGGTATCTGTGGCAAAAAAATGGGTATCTCCATGAGAAAATATTGTAGATCAATGAATATTTTCAATCTGAATATTTATTAGATACCAAAAATTGTAAGTCTATTTGTGAAATTCTAATTCAATGCCACGTACAATATTTGTTATGATATATGTTGATGCACAAAACCGGAGAGATCTTGGAATAACGTAAATCCGACCGTGAATATGCAAGAAAGTAAATAACACAAGATGTATCGTGGTTCACCCCAATGTTTGGGCTACATCCACACTGATTGTATTTCTCTGTAAGAGCTTGATTGTGAAGGAGAGAGCATGAGATAGCTTAGAGCTTAGGGGATGTGAGGAGGCTTCTGAGGGTGAGAGTGAGGCTCTCTCCAATTGTGAGGGTGAGGGGTCCTTTTATAGAATAAGGGCTCCTCACTTATTACATATTTGCCCCTTTCTTTATTACATAATTACATTTAAGTCCCCCGAGTATTTATACGAGGTCTAAATACGGAAGCCCTAAGTATGGTACAAACAGTAGTCCCCCAAGTCTTCAGTCAAGAGAGTCTTTTGGCTGGAAACCTGAAATTTAGTCCATGTGTGAGCCGAAGTAACTAGATGTCATCTAGAACTGATACTCGATATGAGGTGGTGCCCAATCTGAAATGATGCTCAACTAGAAGTAGCACATGTTGCGAGGCTGCTTTGCTTGTGGCTTATGATGCCTTGGTTGGCTCGGCTGGTGGCGTTGAAGGTGAGGGAATCACTTTTATAGAATAAAGGCTCGCTTCTCAATACATAAATGATGGGCTAGAGTCGATGCTCGCGGCGAGTCGGTTGCTCAGCAGGTGGCGATGTTCTCTAATGGTGGTGAGGAAGTCCCTTTTATAAAATAAGGGTTCGCTCCTCAATACATAAATGATGGGCTATGTGTGATGCTCGCGGCGAGGCGGTTGCTCAGCAGGCGGCGATGCTCTCTAAAGAAGGTGAGAGAGTCATTTTTATAAAATAAGGGCTCGCTCCTTAGTACATGAATAATGCGTTAGAAGTAATGCTAGCGGCGATGCGGTTGCTCAGCAGGCGGCGATGCGGTTGCTCAGGAGGCGGCGATGCTCTCTAATAAAGGTGAGGGAATCCCTTTTATAAAATAAGGACTCGCTCCTCAGTACATGAATAATGGGTTAGGAATGATGCTCGCGGCAAGGCGGTTGCTCAGCAGGCGGCGTTGCTCTATAATGATGGTGATGGAGTCCCTTTTATAAAATAAGGGTTCGCTCCTCAATACATAAATAATGGGCTAAGTCCCTCAAGTATTTTTCATGAGGCCCAGTTGAGGCCCAATATATGGTACATAATGTAGTCCCCCAAGTCTTCGGTCAATAGAGGTTGTTGGCTGGAGACTTCAAATTCAATCCATGTATAGGCCGAAATGGCGGTTGTTCGGAGGCGGTCTTTGTAGACCATGCACTGAAGCTTTGTAGGTGAAGCTTTGCAAGTTGAAGTAGAGCTCTGTAAATGAAACTTTTGAAGCTGGAACTTTTGTAAATGAAGCTTTTGAAGCTAGAGCTATGTAAATGAAGCGTTTGAAGCTAGAGCTCTGTAAATGAAGCTTTGGAAGCTGATTGACATGAGTGATGCTCATGAATGTTTATGTTGATTGACATGAGTGATGCTTATGGATGTTGACATGAGTGATGCTCATGAATGTTGACATGAATGATGGTCATGAATGTTTATGTATGATTGTCATGAGTGATGCTCATGAATGTTTATGTATGAATGACATGAGTGGTGCTCATGTATAGTTTTGGAGTACTGGACGTACTTTTGATCACCTAGTGGGTGATAATAGCGGCAGGCTGCCGAATAATTTTAGAGTACTGGGCGTACTTTTGATCACCTGGTTGGTGATAATAGCGGCAGGTTGCTAAATAATTTTGGAGTACTGAGCGTAATTTTGATTACCTGGTTGGTGATAATAGCGGCAGGTTGCCGAATAATTTTGAAGTACTGTGCGTACTTTTGATCACCTAGTTGGTGATAATAGCGATAGGTTGCCGAATAATTTTGAAGTACTGGGCGTACTTTTGATCACCTGGTTAGTGATAATAGAGGGTCTGGCTCTTTTGGGCATATGGGCCTTTGCCCTCCACATAATATTCCAGCCCATTATTTTGGGCTTGCCTTTTTTTATTTTATTTTAATTACCCTCTGATGGGGTTTATACAGATGTCTCCGAAAGATAAGAAAAATAAATCACATCATACAAAAACAAGAAAAGTAAATCACATCATTCTGGTAGGGTGTTTATTCCTTGCTTTTGCTTTCTCTTTTACTTTCTCTTTTGATTTTGCTTTTGTTTTCTCCTTTCTTTTTGCTTTTGTTTCTCCCACTCCTGTTCTTTCTCTTTTCTCTTTTGGCAGATGGCAGACAACGCCAAAGTGGAATAATGGTATTGTTGTAAGACAGCTTATCTGTATCTCTACTTTCATTATTGGCAGCGGACGGTGATTTCATCTTTTGCTTTTCTTGGTATCTCCATCAGCATCTGTTGAAGGTTTGGAGGAGGAAGTCCGGCCTTAATGTGCTTCGCTGGCCACAGAGGCGGAAAGGGTCGGCGGAAAAACCGGCTGAGGGTGGAAATGGCGCTCTCGCTCCGCGACGGGGACGACTTCTTGAGGTAATGGGCAGGGCTGGGATTGTAAAAGGAGTAGAAGACTTCGGCCCGCGACTGTCGACTGTGGGATTGCCACGGCTTTGATATGAACGTAATGATTATTTTAGTGGTCCCTACTGTTTGCCCGCTTCACTTGGAATTGTGCAAACTCGCTCGTACGATCATGTGCGGAGAATTGGAGAATCTGATGAATGTTGTTTTCTTGATCAAGCATGTAGCGCAAGTACCTGTTGTTTTTGTTTGATTTCAGCACAAAAGCGGTTCCAAGTTGACGACTGTGTACACATCCATATCGTTGTGGAGGTTGGGGGTGTTTCTCTCTGCAAAGAGGCACTGGTTGAAGTCGTTAACAGTGAATGGCGTCACAAAGTGCCCGAGTTGCACCTGGAGTAATTGGAAGACTGCCTTGTTGTCTGAATGGACAACCACAGGCTCGAATAATGTGCAAGACCAATGTTTTTTATCTTCCTCTGGTTCATTAGCTTAAGCGACAATCCAATACTGGTGATCGTTCGCCCTTCTTAAGTACTTGTTGTTGAAACAGCATTTGATATGCACGAGTCCTCCGTAACCGCTATCTGCCACTCCATTTGGAACTTTGCGTACTCGCTCTTAACATCCGCTTCGGATAGTTGCACAAGCCCATCAAGATTCTCGATACGTTGATGTATGTAGCACAAGTATTTTTTGTTGTTGTTTGATTTCAGTGCAAAAGACCTTGGTAGTATTGTTGCCTCTGTGATCGGTCCCCTAGTTTCTTCTCGATGGTGGGATTGCCAATGCTGTCGAATAATTTGGCTAGTCTTGACGCTCTCAATGACAGAGAACGCGCCGCCGATCAACGCCACCAGGAAGCAAGACCTTTTTTTGCTGAAGGTGCATAAATCTCTACTTAGATCAACTGAGCTTTTAGAGGTTATGAGAAATTTGAGGGTGGTTTTCTTGTTATTTTAGCTGCAGAGAGATCTGGAAATTGTAGTCGGCGCGCTTGCGCTCGTCGATTAGGATCTGGTAGGCCTCGGAGACCTGCTTGAATCTGACGGTGACTCTGTCTCTCTTCGCCTTGAGGGAGGTGGAGTGCTTGTCTAGGTGCAGCTTCACCGCCAGCTTCCTGAAACCCGGCCTGGAACCCGGCTTGTCTCGGGTTAACTTTGTCTTCCGCCACCTAGAACCCGGCCTTGATCAGGTCCTTGGCGTCGGTGCTGTCACCCGCCACCTTCTATAGGCTGCTCTGGCAGGTTTCTTTGTAGGTTGTGGGCTAGCATATGGTCTCGATGGTTTCTTTGTATTGCACTTGTCATAGGGTTCATTACTTTTGCCAATCTTTGAAAAATCATTGACCGTCCGATCCGACAAGAAACCCATCAATTCGGATTTCCAATCATACAAAAATCGAACGGATTGCGATGCATGCAGAGAATCTGAAAGCTTTTGTTTTAGGGCGAAAGGGATCAGAGATTTCCAGGAGATTGAATCAGGGCCATGGATGATGGATCTGATGATTGATTCTTTTTTTTTTTTGGAGCTTTTGGTTTTGTGTTTTTATAGATTTTGCAGATTTTGCGGTAGAGGTGAAAAAATGAAAGAGAACCGACATAATTTTTTGCAAAAACACAAAACCAAAAGCTCCAAAAAAAAAAGAATCAATCATCAGATCCACCGTCCACGACCCTGATTTAATCTCCTGGAAATCTTCGATCCTTTTCGCCCCAAAACAAAAGCTTTCAGATTCTCTACATGCATCGCAATCCGTTCGATTTTTGTATGATTGGAAATCTGAATTGATGGGTTTCTTGTCGGATCGAACGGTCAACGATTCTTCAAAGATTGGCAAAAGTAATGAACCCTATGCCAAGTGCAATACAAAGAAACCATCGAGACCATATGCCAGCCCACAACCTACAAAGAAACCTGCCATAGCAGCCTCGAGAAGGTGGCGAGTGACAGCACAGACGCCAAGAACCTGATCAAGGTCGGGTTCCAGGTGGCGGAAGACAAAGTTAACCCGAGACAAGCCGGGTTTCAGGAAGCTGGCGGTGAAGCTGCACCCAGACAAGCACTCTGCCTCCCCCAAAGCGGATGGAGACAGAGCCACCGTCAGATTCAAGCAGGTCTCCGAGGACTACCAGATCCTCATCGACGAGCGCAAGCGCGCCGACTACAATTTCCAGATCTCTCTGCAGCTGAAACAACAAAAAAACCACCCTCAAATTTCCCACAGACGCCGCCAAATGTTGATGCACAAAACCGGAGAGGTCTTGGAACAACGTAAATCCGACCGTGAATCTGCAAGAAAGTAAATAACACAAGAAGTATCGTGGTTCACCCCAATGTTTGGGCTACGTCCACACTGATTGTATTTCTCTGTAAGAGCTTGATTGTGAGGGAGAGAGCATGAGAGAGCTTAGAGCTTAGGGGATGTGAGGAGGCTTCTGAGGGTGAGAGTGAGGCTCTCTCCAATTGTGAGGGTGAGGGGTCCTTTTATAGAATAAGGGCTCCTCACTTATTACATATTTGCCCATTCCTTTATTATATAATTACATTTAAGTCCCCCGAGTGTTTATACGAGGTCTAAATACGGAGACCCTAAGTATGGTACAAACAATACATTTAGGGAACTGTTATTAGCACTCCAAAAATCTTATTCTATACTTTACACATGTGTATTTTTCTTTCTAATTATAGAAAGTTTGGAGTGCCAAATGAGATTTTTGGAGTGCTAATAACAATTTTCTATATTTATATACATTTTATTTTAGTTTGGAAGTCAACTTCCTTTTTCTTTCTTTCTTTCTTTATCAAGTTGGGAGTATCACTGACTGTGACCCTGTGCAACTAGTTGTTGATTCATTTTGAATAATCAACATTATTTCTTACAATGTCTTAGACGTATGAATAACAGAAAGAAAACGGTCATGATACAAGCTAAATAAGAGTAGTACTAATTAGTAAACAACTTGTGCATGATGTTTGCTTATAACCAAGTGGCATGAAGGGACAAATATGTATGTTTCATGTATGACTTGGAATAGTATTAGTAAAGTCACATAGGCCAATCAACTTGTTGGTGAGTGGCCCTTTACCACAGTGGTGAAAAAGTGTTGTGCTCTTGCATGACGGTGTGGATTTGAATTGTGTTGGTGACTAATCTAACATCTAACTTACTAATGCTATCGATGTCCCTTCATACCACTTGGTTATAAGCAAACATCATGCATTTACTAATACTATTCCAAGTCATGCATGAAACATACACATTTGTCCCTTCATGCCAAGTCATGCAAAAATTATGAAAGCAAAAGAAATGAAAAACTTACTGTGAGATGAAGAGAACAAAAAGATTGAAGATGAAGAGAAGAAAATGATTGAAGATTGAAGATGAAGATTGAAGATTGAAGATTGAAGATGAAGATGAAGATTGTGGGTTGAAGATGAAGAAGAGAATGAAATCTGAAACTAAAAAACTTTTGGCATAAAAATAATAAACTAGTAAATTTTTGTCGGTTTTAACCGACAAAAAACTAAAATAATAACCGCCAAAATACTAAAATAATAAACTAGTAAATTTTTGTCGGTTATAACAGCTACCATGAACTTCAAAACCGCCAAAATATTAAAAAATATATTTTTTAAAAATATTCAAAATTCCTGGCGGTTATAAAAATTTTGTGTCGGTTTAATCAGACAGTAAATATCCGCAAGTAATTACTGTCGGTTATATGCGACAGAAATTTACTTTTATCCGACACTAACTAAATTATGTGTCGGATATCTTTTATCCTACAGAAGTACTCGTTAACCGCCACCATCATCCGACACTTAAAACTAATATTGTAATAGTATCCCTTACATAAATATCCTTAAAATATTTAAAGAGGGCTAAATCTTTTGTCTAGAAAATTGAAATGGTTTAAGTGAAAAAATCTTGAAAAAGTGAGTAAAAAAAAAAGTAGTATTAATTTTTTTTTTATAAACAAAAGCAGGTGGGCCTAGAACTATTGTGGTTCTATAGTCCCTCTACCGTTGCTTGGAGGGCAGACAATCCTTGTCCACTGAAATTCTTCAAGAATTGTAGGCTAATTAGGTAAAACAACATATTCAAATGATAATTGACAGAAAAATGTCTCTTTGTATTCCATATAACAGTGTTACAAATTTAAAACTATGAAATATAAAAGAATAAATGAATCCACACAAAATAATAAATTGACAACCAAAAGTCTTAAACACCCCCACTCTACATAAAAATTGCCCAATTGACAATTCTTAATCTTCATTTAGAATAAACCAACAAAATATCATTCGAACCAGAGATCGTTTAGTCATTAAAATATATCAAATAAATCAATAATGTAAGTATCAAAAAGCATATTTATAATGAACGTTGACTTATTTGATACATTTGAATGATTAAATGATCTCCAATTTGAATGATTTTTCGTAGCGACGAAAGTAACAGATTAAACGGTTTTGATCATGAAATTTTTATGGTAAAAATACGTTATTTGTAAGTGGTGGAATGAGCTCATCCTTGCATAAATAAAATAGCATTATCCTTTTTATAATACTTTGAGCTCTAAGTTAATTGGTATTTTTCTTCTTCTAATGGTAAAAAGATGTTTCGAATTTGGCAATTCGATTGTTCTAATGATTCTACAATTTTCGGTTGCCAAACAATTATAGGCCTATTGAAAAATGGGTATATACGTGCTATATATAATAAGTTTATAGCAAGATTTATTTTTGGATTGCCGGTTTAGAGTTAAATTGGCTTCGGCTGAGAAATGAAAATAATCCAAGTTCATAACTTAGGGCATCGAAAAAGCACTTTGGCTAAAGAGAGATGCTTCTAAGTGCTTTTACTACCTAAGAAACTTTTGTTTCGAACATTTTCATAATTCATAAACAAGAAAATTGTAGCAATGATGATTTAACTTTAATTCAATTGGAGTAATAGTCTTTCAAGTGAAAATCAATGACCATTGGTCTCTTAACTTATCAAAACGTGTAATTATAGTCATTTTTGTTAATTCCGTTAGAAATTCGTCAAAATGAGTTTTGTTGAAATGACCATTGCTACACTTGGGTTAAAGTTGAGGGACCATTGCTCCAACTGAGTTTAAGTTGAAGTTGAGAGATCATTGCTTTAATTGGATTAAAGTTGAGAGGTTATTGCTCTAATTGGATTAAAGTTGATGAACCATTATTATAATTTCCTCTTCATAAACGTTCTTTATTTATTATGTGAAAGGACTTTTTTGAAAAGCACTCCCAAACAGCTTTAGAATTTTCCAGGTCGACGGACGGACGGACCGAGGATCCACTCCAACAACATCGATATTATTTCCACTTTACCACCTAGTCAATCCTCATGTGTAAGATTTTATTACAAAAAGCCTTGCTATTAATTATAGTAAGATAATTCTATTTAGGGTAAAAGACTGTTTACCACCCTCATGTTTCATGGTTTTCAACATTTAGTACATCAAGTTTTTTTCGTTCCAGAGTCATACATAAAGTGTAAATTTTGGGACAATCTCATACATCTGTTAGTCAAACTGTTAGTTCTCCTGTTAAGTGATGACGTGGCGCCCTGATTGGACGCCACGTGTCATTAAAAAAATAAAAAATGTATTTAAATAAAAATAATATTAAAATATATTAAAATATTAAAATATTAAAATAATAATAAAATATTTTTTTTCTTCTTCTCTTAATAAAATATATATTTTTTCTTCTTCTCTTTTTTTTTTTTTTTTCTTCTTCTTCTTCTTCTGGGTTCGGTTTTTTTTTTTTTTTTTTTTTTCCTTCTTTCTCCTCCTCCTCCTCCTCCTTTTTCTTCCTTCTCCTTCCTCCTCCTTCTTCTTCTCCTTCTTCTTCTTCTTCTGGGTTCGGTTTCTCTCTTCTTCTTCTTTTCTTCTTCTTCTTCTTCCTCCTCTTTCTCCTTCTTCCTTCTCTTTCCTCCTCCTTCTTCTTCTCCTTCTTCTTCTTCTGGGTTCAGTTTCTCTTTTTTTTTTTTTTTTTTCCTTCTTCCTCCTCCTTCTCCTTCTTCTTCCTTCTCATTCCTCCTCCTTCTTCTTCTTCCTTCTCCTTCCTTCTCATTCTTCTTCTCCTTCTTCTTCCTTCTTCTTCCTCTTCTTTTCTGGGTTCGGTTTTTTTTTTTTTCTATTTTTTTCCTTCTCCTTCATTCTTAAGAAGGAAGAAGAAGGAGAAGAAGAATGAGGAGGAAGGAGAAGGAAGAAGAAGGAAGAAGAAGAAAAAAAAAAAAAAAAAAAAGAGAACCGAACCCAGAAGAAGAAGAAAAAAAAAGAAGAGAAGAAGGAAAAAAAATATTTTTTTATTTAAATATTTATTTAAATATTTTTTAATATTATTTTTATTTAAATAAATTTTTTTTTAATGACACGTGGCGTCCAATCAGGGCGCCACGTCATCACTTAATTGGAGAACTAACAGTTTGACTAACAAATATATGAGACTGTCCCAAAATTTACACTTTAGGTATGACTCTGTGACGAAAAAAACTTGATGTACAAAAGGTTGAAAATCACGAAACACGAACGAGGGTAGTAAACAGTCTTTTACCTTTCTATTTAAATTGCTTTCTCTTGGGCACTCGTACCCAGTGTCCTATTAGCCAATTACAGAGGTGACAACAGCTGGTGCCGAATGCCAACGAGATAGCTTTGTAGGCAACAAAACCATACTGAAATTCTTCAAGAATTGTAGGCTAATTAGGTAAAACAACATATTCAAATGATAATTGACAGATAAAATGTCTCCTTGTATTCCATATAACAGTGTTACAAATTTAAAACTATGAAATATAAAAGAATAAATGAATCCACACAAAATAATAAATTGACAACCAAAAGTCTTAAACACCCCCACTCTACATAACAATGACTGCAGCGAAAACCCCAACGGCTAGAGCTCCGGCGGCGGAGAACTGATTCAAAACGGCACCATTGGCAGGAACTGGAGCCTCGGAGGGAGATCCAGAAACTGAAGAGGGAACAGTCGCCGGGGACGACGATGGGAGAGAAGGTGGGGAGTCGGCGACGGGAGATGAGGAAGGCGAAGCCGATGGTGCAATGCTCGATGGAGAAGGAGCGGCGGCCGTAGGTGGAGTGCTCGAAGGAGAAGGAGCGGCGGCCATAGGTGGAGTGCTCGACGGAGAAGGAGCGGCGGGAGCTTGTTTGGGAGAAAGCGCAGGAGACTTGGCCGGAGACGATGCAGGGGATTGCGCCCCCGTCGAGGCCAGCAAGAGGGAAGCCGTTAGGACCAAAACGACGCCGCTGAATCGGGCCATTTGTAGAGAGAGAAACTTGAACAGAGATTTAGAGAGAGAGACAGAGAGAGAGGAATCTAGTGAGGGTCTGAGAGTTGAGAGGCGAGTTGCTGATGGGATTTAAGGAGTGGAGATCGGGGGTTTATATAGAGGGAGGGGGAGGAGACGCGTGGCGTGTAGAATACCGTTGGACGGTGGAGATTTTCTTGCTGTGATGATTGAAAGTCGGTAAAGAGAACGTGTGACCAACTCGGAGGCGTGGTTGTTTAGAGGACTGGTCTGGTTTTTTTTTAATGGCCGTTGGATGTACGCTTTACAGCGTGTAACGGTTAATTTTCCGACGGTGCAGATGGTAGGTTATCTGGGAGATTTGCTTCTTTTTTTTCTTTTTACTTTATGTTTGTCGGACTTTTCTTTTTACTTTTGAAATCTTTTTTCTTTTCTTTTCTTTTCTGGCACTCCCAGATTGTTTTATTAAAGCAAACGGATCCTTTCTTTCAATTTCAAGTGCTAGCCACGGTCCACATCAAGTGGTCCAGCAGTAAGGATGTGTATACTGCGGTTCTTTAAAAAACAAAAAAAATGTGAAAAGTTTCGAGTTCAATGCTTCCAGTTGGTGAGTTTGCTTAATTATGGCTATGGATAAAGTAAAATTTCACATAGCTTCTTTGGACCGGAAAGAGGTGAATAATCGTTATTTACCATCGATTGTCTTGTTTTTTTAACAAAAAAAAAATCAATTTCAAGTGCCAGAGTGGACAATTGGAGATAGGGCGTGTTGGCTAAGATTATAATTTTTTTATCGTACCAAATTGTAATTTTATTGTATATAAAAAAAATAAACGGTTAAATAATTTTGAATTTGTTTGGTTTATGTAAAATTAAAATGAACCGTTTTTACAATTAAGCAAATATATCACTTTGAGGTAACTAGGGATAGTTTGATATTGTTGTGCTTTGAAAAAAAACCGATTATGTTGTGCTGTGAGAATAAGCAACTGTGAAATAAAGCAACAGAGTGTTTGGTAAACATTTTTGTAAAAGTGTATTATAGTGTTTGGTAAACTTTGATGTAAAACAATTATGATTGTGTGAAATGACCAAAAAGGGTATAATACTAGATATGTCATTAATTTAATTTTCTTAACAAATAAAGGTGAATTACTAAATGTACTTTATTTTTATCTTAAATATTAATTAGTATGATAAACTACTTCAATTGAAATATTTACTGTTTGGACCCAAATTTACATCATCGGCCTGTGTAATCAAGGCCGTTGAGGGAGTATAGTTCTTAACCTTTGGATGGAAAAGTGGAGATAATTTTTGTTATTGTTAAAGGATAATATTATGATTTTTATCATAATAATTATATTTTAATAAGAATTATCTTAGCATCTTTTTCAACCAGATAAATAGGATGCGAATTATATCCCAAACAAGCAGTAGAGTTCGAATTGATTTGGGATGTCTGACGGCACTTGGAAGCTAAAAATGAATTTGAAATTCATTTAGATAGGTTCAAGATGCATGCGACAATAAAGATGATGGATTTGGATGATGATGAGATAAGCCTAGGTAGACTAGGCCTTTTTGCATAATGATGATGTTGTCATATGGGTTTAAAAGCCACTGATGGAGTTTTGATGATGAGATAAGAAGCCTAGGTGAGTTAGGCCTCTAATGTGATGTGACCAAGCTTAGATAGGCTTTATTTTGTTTGAAAAGTCATGAAATCTGAAGGTTCACATGGATCAATTTCAGTTTCATAAAGTTAGAGTTGCAGTTAGACTCTACAAAGCTTTCAGGCTGTGCCAGGCAAAGGACAGCCACTATAAATACAGAGTCGCATGCAACATTGAAGGCCCCCAACTCAACACAAAAACTGCCCTGCGCAAACTCTCACTCTACGCGAAACCTCTCAACAACCTTGAGATTTTTATTTTCTTTTTCGCTAACATGCTTTCAGTTTGGATAAACAACACTGTGAATGCAACTGGCGAACACCTTTAGTTTGGATAAACATCATTGTTGCCGTAGAATCAGCTAACCGCGAAGCACCTTCAGTTTGGATAAACAACACTGCGTCGAGGCCGACTGATTATCTATCCAAGTCTTTGTCAAGAAGGATTTCCGAATCCTTATTGGCAGAGGTCATCTCATTAGCCTTCTCGGCGAAGTGAGGTGTTACAGGTTACTACATTCGGCATGTTGAAAGCCAAATTTGATATTGAACTTCACGGAACTAGTAGCCTTGTTTTCAGGCTCTAGAACTCGAAGGCCGAGACGTGTTCTTTTCTCGGCCGCAGTCGCAAGATCAAGAAGTCAGCAGTGCGCTCAACACAACATCAACTCATTTAACTCACCGGTCGAGCTTGACCGTCAAGTTGCCTCGCACACAACCAAATGACGTAGTTAGCTCATTAGTTATTCGGCCTACGCGTCACGTAGGTTTGGTAGTTTTTAGGGTCAACATTTACACACTCAATGATGAGTGTTGAAGTCCTATTAGATTAGGAACGTGATTGTGTTAATCCTAGTAGATATAGGAATATCTCTTATATTCCTATTAGGAGTTGATTACCTATTAAGAGTTGTAATCCTAAAAGGGTAAGAATTTTACCTATCCTACTACTATAAATAAAAGCACAATGCGATGAAATATAACACACCTGACAATTACACATCTCTCTTTCTCTCTACAATTGCCGCATCATCCTTCTCTCTAAGGCTCCATAATTGTTTAGTAAATTAAGCCTACAACAATATCACAATTTTTTATTATTTTTATTATGTAATATAACAATATTTTTTATTTTTACTTTATTTATAATCTGAATCTTTCTAGAACTCTCCTCTCCCTCAATTCCTCCGACTTGTTTTCCGTCTACTTCATCTTCATTTACCAAAAAAATGGCATCTTTCATTTACCCAGAATGTTAATTCTTCATTCCCTCCATCCGCAATATAGAAATGGCGAATTCTCTAACTAAAAATTGGGTTTTGGGTGAGGTTCGGTGGGATGGGGAGGTCATGCCACTCCAACCCCAATTCCTTCATCATTACGTGTCTCTCCCAAGCAACCATCCTCCCTGTCTCTCCCCACCCACTCTCTCTATCCTGCAACACTAGGGGTGGGCACTGTCCGGTTCGGCCCGGTTTCACCCTCAAAATGGAACCGAAATCAGAAAATTTCAACGGTTCAGTTTGGTGCGGTTTCATTTAAATTTATTACTTAAACCATACAGTTCAGTTCATGCCGGTTTACGGTTCTAATCAAAATTATATATATGTTTTTTCTAATTTTCTACTTCTAATACCAAACACATATTTCAACCACAAATTCAAGTAATTTTGAGTTTCCAATACTAGATCTACAAGTTTTGTGATCGGAAGATAGAAAGTGTGCATATAAATATAAATCAAAAGATAGAAAGGCTCATATCAAGATCAAAGTGTAGATCTTAAACTAAAACTAAAATGTTCATAATGCATAATATACTGGAAAATAATGGAGAAAAATAATGTAGGGGGAGAAAAGTGATAAAACAACAAAGGAGGGGGGGGAGAAGTGAAGAAAAATATTGGGCTTATGCACATGGTCTTCTTGGAAAAATGTCTTATCTCTACTAATTAATAAAACTCTCTTTGTCAACCAAAAGATGGTGAAAAGACAAATTAGTCATCTATCACAAAAAATAATAATAATAATAATAATGGGCAATAATGTAATTTCACAAGTCCAAATTTTACTATTTTTTATTGAAACTTCACCTACATGTGATGTTAAAATACCTCTATTATTAGAAAAAAAAAAACTAAAAACAAAAACCTTTCACTCCCCCACGTTCTTTATCTCTCCCTTTCTCCTTCTCATTTTCTCTAAAAAATGTGTTCATACACACAAACTGTGTAGGCAAATGCTAATTTATATAAAAATAATAATAAAACAATCATTTATATTAAAAGCGGTTCGGTTTTTGTTCCAGTTTTGACTTTTTTGATCAACGCGGTTTTTTACCATTTTTTTTGTCACTGTTCAATTCGGTTTTCCGGTTTGGAGGTTTTTATGCCCACCCCTATGCAACATACTGAACCAAATTCAATTTGTTACCAACCCTTTATCCTTTCCCTACTTAATACAAAAACAGAAACCTAATTCAAATACTTCATTGTCGCAGCTCTTTCTCGGCACATTCGTTAAAATTTAGATAAGTTCAATTGTGGGTATTTGAAATATATCAATATTTAGCTTGAATTTATCGAATTGGATTCTGGGTACCTCAACTTTTCAGCTATGCTAGGTTTAGGAGGAGATTGGGTCAAGAGGATAGGTCGGGGTTCAAAAAGGGATTGAAATCAAATTATATAGGAGTTTTGATGTGGCAAGAGGTGGAGGCTTTAGCTGGGAATGAAGTTTCAAGTTGGGGATTGGGTTTGGGGCGTCGAGTTGGGAGTGAATGAGTGAGACGAGAGGGAGAGAACCAGTGAGATGGCAGAGCAAGGAAGAGGACAACGCGAGAGGTGAGGGTAGGATCGGCATTTGCAAACTTTCATTAAACATTAATGTTCACCCGTGTTTCTAAGATAAAAAGTTGGTTTTTGAAAGCAGCAAATAGCTGTTTCTCGCAGCAATTTTGAAACAAGTGTTTTATTGCTGAGTTACCAAACACAATATTGAGCTCAACTTTTTTTCATCCCTGCTTTTAAAAAAATTTAAGCACTACCAGGCTTTAGCCCAAGTGAGATAAAAGAAAAAAAAAACGAGTAGTAATTCAATTGTGAGAAGACTCAGTGCTTCACATGTTTCACTTAGTTTAGGGGTTTAAATTAGGGTATTGTTGACCTATTTTACATATTTTCATTAGTTTATATCGTATTTTTTATGTCTATTGTTTATGTTCGTTTCTTGTTTTTGTTGTATTTTTTTTTTATAAATTTTAACGGAAAGGGACTACGTTTATTCTGTCATTTCTTACCAATTTTTTTTTATTCAAAAGCTAGTTTTAGGATGCGGCAAAGATAGTGGCAAAAACTCCCTAGCACAACCAAACTGGGCGGCATAAGATCGGTGCGAAGGATTAAAACCTTCTCGGCCTCAATTCACTATGTACATATGGTTCCAATTTGAAATTAACATGCAGTTTCGATTAGGCTCAAGAAGTTCCTCGAACACACAGTCAAAAACAGAAGTTACTTGGATGAATCATGAATGTAGGGATAATTTGGTGATAACACACTGAAATAATAATCGGAAAAATGTATCTTTATATATTCTCATATAACAGCGCTACAAATTTATAAATTGTGAAACATAAATGAATAAATGAATTTAGTACAATAATAAATGGAAATTCAAAAGTCCATAAACACCCCCACTCTACATAACAATGAGTGCAGCGAAAACTCCAACAGCTAGAGCTCCGGCGGCGGAGAACCGATTCAAAACGGCACCGTTAGCAGGAGCGGGAGCCTCGGAGGGAGATCCAGAACCTGAAGAGGGAACAGTCGCCGCCGCGGGAGACGACGGTGGGGGAGAAGGTGGAGAGTCGGCGACGGGAGATGTGGAAGGAGAAGCCGATGGTGAAGTGGTCGATGGAGAAGGAGCGGCCGTAGGTGGAGTGCTCGACGGAGAAGGGGCGGCGGGAGATTTTTTGGGAGAAAGTGCGGGAGACTTGGCTGGTGACGATGCAGGGGATTGCGCCCCGGTCGAGGCCAGCAGGAGAGAAGCCATTAGCACCATAACGACGCCGCTGAATCGAGCCATTGTAGAGAGAGAAAGAGAGAACTCAAACAAAGACTTAGAGAGAGAGAGAGGAAGTAAGTGAGGGTTTGGGAATTGAGAGACGACCGAGTGAATGATGGGTTTAAGCAGAAGGGTTGGGGGTTTATATATAGGAGGGCGGAGGACACGTGGCTTGAAGAATACCGTTGGACGGTGGAGATGTTCTGGCTGTGATGATTGAAAAGTCGGGTTGGAAAACGTGTTAACAAACTGAGAGCCAAAACGCGCTTTGTTTTATCGGGCTGGTGTTTTGACCGTTGGATGTGTACGTTAGCCGACAACGGTTAGATTTTCTACGGTGGAGGTGGTAGGTAATCTGCCGGATTCGCTTTTTTACTTTCTTTTCTGGCAGCACAGATTATAATTGAAGTGCAGAGATTCGAAAATTGGAAGCTAAGAAACGGGTATTGACTGCTACAATTGTTATTTTTATTTTGTACATTAAGAAATAAAATTTGTTTATTTAGTTATGGGATTTAATTGGATGCACACGATCAATGAATTCGATTTATTTAAATTCATTCACTATATTTTTGTACTACATTTAATAACGTATGATGTGATGTACTTAATTGATATCAAACATAATGAAATAGAATTCTTGATTAAATTATAAATCACTTGTCATATCGTGTGATTTAAAAATGCTATCTAACTAGTAGTAGTGTTATATTTGTAGAAGAACAATGTTTGGCTACTCAAAAGACGAGTAGGAGTTCTTACTCAAAATTGTTCGTTGTTGTTTAAAAAAAATTTGTGTATATGATCTGAACCGTTTATATTATAAATCACTCTACAAAGATCGTCTATGCATAAAATCAATTAAAACTAAAGTTCCTTAGTCATTGAATTGTATAAAAATAAATGAACGGTACTCGTAAAAGCATTACTGACTCTGTGTATTTGCAACAATATATTGACTAAACGACCTTAGTTTTAATTCATTTTTTTACATAAATGATTTTTACAAAGTGACTTATAATATGAACGGTTCTTATCATGAACACAAAGCTTTGTAACTCGAACACGAATAATTTTGAATCATTCCCGCAGGAGGTCCAACTCCCTTTTTTTTTTTCTTCTGATTCTACGATAAAAAGATTCATTCTCTTCATAAAAAAATAGGAGGTAAAACCAATAACTATTTCTTAAGGAGTTCCTACTCATCTTTATGTAGCCAAGCATTATTTTTTTGTAAAATATGTAGTGTCGGAGCATGAAAGAAAAATTAAAATTGTTTGAGTAGAGAATAAAATCTGCTCTATTTGACCCGCCGAATAACCAGGCCTTCATGGGTGGACTTGAGCCTAATGATTGAATGCTTTGGATGAAGAAATGCATCAGGCTTATGTCAAGTTGAATGTGGATGACAGTAGGAAGAGTGGCAAGGGGTGCTCTAGTGCTGGTGGGATTTTACGTGCTGCTGTAGGTGTGTGGATTGTTGGTTTCAGTATAAATATTGGTGTGGGGAGTGTGCTTAATGCTGAGTTATGGGGTCTTTTTCATGGCCTGACTCATGCTTGGAGATTGGGTTAAAGAAAAGTGCTTGTTGAATTGGACTTCGTTGTGACTGTTACTTTAATAATGGATTTTAATTCCTCTATGCACCCTCTTGCTCATCTCATTTTGCCGGGAGTTATTGCGCAGGGATTGTATTCGCTCGGTTTCACATGTTTATCGTGAGAAGAATAGAGTGGCTGATGGTATGGCAGATTTAGGCCATAAGTTTGACATTGGTCTTCATGTTTTTTAAGAGCCTTCTCCTCTTGTGGATAGGTTGATCTTTGAGGATGCCGTTGGGTTTCCTCATACCCGTTTTGTTAATAGTTAGTTGTTTTTCTTGGGTTTTTGACCCCCAATCTTACCAAAAAAAAGAAATGCATCAGGCTTAGGCCGGCCCAATCATAAAATGTAAATGACTGTAACAATGGGGGGATGAAAACTGCATTTTCGATATATATCGTTTGTATTCCTTTTTCTAAATCTCTAGAATTTTGCATCCGGGCGATGACTTGATGAACACGAAACCTGTTACAACTTACAATCGATCGGAGTTCCTGCAAGAGTGTCATGACTCGTAAGATGCTTAACTCGAATCGATGAAAGCTAGTTTCCAACAGAAGTGTATCTGTAAGCTATTCCAATCAAGGATTGGGCTTTAATACTAACAGGAACGATGTTTAGCACAAACTACATGACACCATTAACCTCACACAAGCCCTCTAATAATTACATAATCTCTTTTCTCCTTCCTTTCAGTTGAAGCAAAGTTCATACTGCAACTACGGAATAAAGATGTACATCGATCCTAGAATTCTCAAATGCAGTATGCCGGTACAATTGCTGGTCGATAGACGAAAGTTTTAACGGTGTGAGAATAGCCGGATGGGTGACTGTAAGTGAACTTTACGCCTGAGCTACCACCCCCGAGATGAGTGCAGTGCTCATGGAAGCTGCTGATAGGTCGTGCCAGGCATGCATCCCACCTGTCACTCTCGGGCATTGTCTCCGCCACCGTATATACCCCCTTATCATTCGTGAATGCCTGGTAATTTAGAACTTCCCCTGATTTTGTAATGCACAGTACAGCTACCTCAGCACCTGCACCATAATGAATCAAAGCTCAAAATTATTCACTTCACCCTTCAACGTTGTAAATGCACCCCAGATGACGGTTAAAAGCTTAAACGCCCACTATACCATTTTAACTTCATTACCAGATTCAAATGATAAAAATCACCGAAAGATCTTGTGGATGTGGACTTATCACAGTTCATGTAGCAGGTGGACACAAAAACTAATAGACGGAATCACCCAACAAAAAGGTTTTAGAAAAGCACATTCGGACGAATAAACTACATCTTGTTTTCATGGTTTATAGATTAAAAGTTGCTTTCTAAAATATAAACTGTATCAGAGTCATGAAAAGAAAAAACCCGACTTGTAAGTTGTGTTTGTGAGGATATCCTAATGCTTTAAAGGGTCGAACTTCATCCAACAAGATCAACCTCAAGATCAAGTGTAAAATGCAGGCATGAACATGATGAAATAGCAGTTATGTCAAGTTTTTTTCTACTAATTGGACGACCAATTGAGCAAGTTTCTATGTAGAAAGGTAGAGAGGTCCCCACAAATCGCTTAAATCTCATGTTCGACCATTGGAAATGGAACCTAGAATCCATGTACCAGGATGTCAAAACATTTTCTATTAGATTGCTACTGAAATTTTTCAACCACAATATTTTCTCTAAAGATAAGCAAGGCTTTAACATGTTTCCAACTGAGCAAAATATTCGCCAATTCCAATAAAAATTCAAATATCATGGTCGTCCTACCTATTTAGCAAATGTTAAATGCAATTTTGGATTTCTAGGCAATTTTTATGCCTTTTTTAAGTACATGAATCACCACGTCTTGATTATCACACGGTATTCTTGATGAAGTAGGAATGCATAGAAATCAAATTGTTCAAGTATAAGAATGGTATGAGAGCGATTTTGGAATGGTACAAGACCTGGTTGAAATTGGTGATGGAACACATACTCTCAACGTGCGATCCACCTACTTTTTCATTCTTTGTGTGTTAGTAAATGCATGATATGTCAGGACTCAGGAATGAGAATGATACCATCCCTTTCATTCCCATTTCTAGGAAGTAAACATGCCATTAGGCGACGAATTCAAATTGGAATATGAAAAGACTTTGTGCAGTAAAATGACAGAAATCATTGTTCTACTCGGTGTGATCTAAATTTACTTGTAAAGATTTGCTATCGTTCTAAGGACTAGGCGAAAACCTGAAATTCTTATACATCTTCGTATCTAGGATGCGAAAAGTATTCCAAACCCGTTAATCATACAGCTCAAACTAAGACCATTAAAAACACAAACCAATGCAGAACAATACAATTACAAAAAATCAGACTGGCAAAATAATCAAACAACAATACCAAGCAATTTTCAATTTTTCAAAATTCTCAGAAAAATCATGTCACTGTAATCTAATAACGCTCTTAAACAAGCTGGCAAAACACATCCGAAAAACATCAATTGGAAAAATGAACCATTTATATGATCGCCCACAACCCATCAAAATTACAGCCTAATTACTCAAACAGATGAACGAGAAATGATCAAAAACTACCAACCCATAAAAATCACAAGCGAAAGATAAAAACCCAGCTCAGAATTTTCACAAATAACAAATAATCATAAAAATAAATAAATGGGTAATCGGCGGGTTGAGCAAAGAGAGTGAGAAGCTGACCTTCTAGAACATGATCTTCGGGTCCGATGGCGGAGTCGCCACAGACATCGCAAACAACTCTGCCGTGGATTTCACCAGTCCAGGCTCCGACGCCGGAGATCAAGACTGTGAAGAGAACAAGTGCCACGGCCACCGCCAGCTCCTTCTTCATCGTCTGCGCTTCCATGGCTCTGCTATCTCTCCTCTTTCGGGTTCGAAACGCCCACAACTCACTGTTTCTTCGAAATATGCGTACGCAAATGTGCGAGTACTCTTTGACTCTGTCCCACTGGGCCCGACTTCTCTGTTGTTGCGGGACCTACTGTTCCTTTTGCTTTGTTTGGCTTTAGTGTCGGTAGAGTTTGGAACTGAAGGTAGGTGTATTGGTCTCCTTCATTTGTTTATCAAAGGGTCCGTTTGATACCGTGTATTCAATTGAGATTCTGGGAGAGTTTCAGGGAATTAATAATTCTAGGGGTATTCAATTAGGAATTTAAAAGACTTCATAAAAGTTTAGGTGTATTCAATTGAGAATTCTAAACACTTTTTAAAAGTCTCTAGAAATATAGGTGTATTCAATTGAGATTTCTAGAGACTTTTTAAAAATTCCTATAAATCTAGGTGTATTCAATTGTGATTTTTTCAAAGTCTCTAAAAATTTAGGTGTATTGGAAAACGAATTGAATTTGAAGGAATTTGTGAATTGGTGGATTTTGGAGGATTTCAAGGTGAAACCTATAAATACCAAAGAGCCTGTGAAATCTCACCTCACCCCTAGAAATTTTGAGCGACTTTGTGGGTTGCTCATTCTCTCTAGAGACGGCGCCTGCTCCAAAAACAAGCTTGAAGGTAAACTGTTCACCTTGTACATGTTTTCTTCAGATTTTTCTTGTTTGGATACTGTGTAATCTCGTTCTAGGGTTAGGGTTTTCTAGTCTAGGATTTATCAGGATTTGAATATGGGTTTGGGTTTATGATTTCGTGCTTTGTTGAATATGCATGTGGGTTTACGACTTGCTGTTGGATGTCGAAAATCTATCCAAAAAAAAAATCTGTGGGTTGTTGAATTAATTTTTTCACCTTGTACTTGCTTTTGATTGTAAAAAATATCAACTGGAATCCACAAAGATGGTTTTGGGATCCATTGACTGTGGGGTTCATTATGTGTTTGGTTATCATGTTTTTAGCATCCGTTGATTTTTTGTCAAATAAGGGTGAGATAGCTTTCGGTCAAAATGTCAATGTAACTAGGGTGATACTTGACTGGTCTGTTGTTCAATTTCTTTTGTTCAATTTGTCTTATTTGCAATCCTATGCATGTAGTTCAGTTTTTATTATGTGCATTGATTCATTGTATAATTATGATGTATCATCTAAAAGATCATAAATGGGAGATTCACAACAAGAAAAGGGAAAAGGAAACTATAATCAATGGTCCGTGGAAGAGAGCAGCATGTTGTTGCAACTACTTGTTGAGGCCTAAAAAATGGATGGCGTGATGCTAATGGCATAATAAGCAAGCAGACTATAGAAGCCAAAATTGTTCTTGTGCTCAATGAAAAACTTGGGTGTCAAAAAACTCAAGATCATGTTAAGAACCGTGTGAAAACATTGAGGGGTCGATATCAATCAATATGTCAACTTTTTAGGCATAGTTCGGGATTTGGTTGGGACCCCATCACAAAGAAGTTCACGGCTAGTGATGAAGTATGGGAAGGCTTCCTTAGGGTGAGTTCTTTTTCTTATCGAATGTATTATTTACATGATGATCTTTCATTTTTATTGATTTTGTATTTTAACATTTATTATGTTTTTCTTTTTTGCTAGTCCCACCCAAAGAGTCAAGGTATTCGCAAAGAGACATTTACGGACTATGAAGATTTGATGACTGTATTTGGCGATGGAACAGCTAAAGGAAATAACTCAATTGGATTGGGTGATGATACTGATGCCACAACATATACAGTCGAAGAAAGTAGGCCAATTAGAGTAAACGAATTTCCTTCACCTGATGAGAGCTTTGAGCAACTTGATCCATTATTTCAAAATCCATCATATGCATCATCTTTCCTAAATGCAAATTTGGAGGGTTCCGCTCCAACACCCGTACAAAAGCTACTTCCAAGGAAAAGATCTCGACCTGAGTCTGAGCTAAAATCAAATGGGACCACCCCTCACATCGTTCTTATAGAAAAAGTTTCCCTTGGAATGGATTCGATTGCTGCAATTGCTACTGAAATTCAAGGAATTCATAGCATAATGGAGAAAAGAGAAAAAGCTAGAGAAAAAATGGAAAAGGAGAAAAAAGAAGAAGAGAAAAACAACAATCTTTGGGATGCTATCAAAGAGACTCCAAACTTGGATCCTCCCGTTCGTTACAAAGCAATTGCATTGGTTCAACAGTTGGGAATGAAAAAAGAGTTCTTGAAAATGACACCAGAAGAACGCTCAGAGTGGATAAAATACAATATGAATTGAATGTGGTTATTTCGGATTTGTTACATCTTGGAATATTTACTTTGTTTGATAATATGTTGACTTTAGTTCCGTTATTTAAAATTTGATATTGGAGCATTTACATAGTTTGATAATATGTTGAGTTTGGTTCGGTAATTCATTTTGACCTTGGAATATGTACTTTGTTTAATAATATGTTGACTTTGGTTTGAATGACAGAAGAAGTAGTTTGCTTCCTTACCTTTGTTTCTTTTATGCTCTAATGGATACATTTTTTATTTTTAGGTGATTCTCTCTCTCTCTCTCTCTATATAATGTCTGAAAACATGTATGAAGAGGAAATGGAAAGAGAAGAAGTAGATGAAGAAATGGACGAAGAAAGAGAAGAAGAAGAAGAATATCACGAAGCCATTAAGTTACTATTGATGGCATTACAAGCAATAGTTCAAGTTCTAAATGCGTTAATGGTTATCATACATGATGATCATATTGAACGTCCATTGGCTCGACGACCAATTAGTAGAATTGGTTATAATTATATTCACAAGGTATTGAATGAGGATCCTCAAGAATTTCGAGTACTATATAGAATGTATCCTGATGTTTTCCTAAAGCTATGCGACATCATTACGGAGAAGACGCATTTGAAGGGTACAAGATTTATTTGTATTGAAGAAATGGTTGCTACATTTCTACTTACCGTTGGTCAAAATTCTCGATATTGCCAAAGTCGGGACACATTTCGGCGGTCACATTTTACAAGCAAAAATTTCAACATCGTTTTGAAAGCCTTGAACACAATTGCACAAGATTTGATGGTCAAACCTGGGTCCACGGTGCCAACTAAAATAAGAGAAAGTACCCTTATTTTAAGGTTAGTAAGTAATATTATTATAGTAATTGTTATTTCAATTTCATAAGCATATACATAGCTATGTATTACGTAAAAGGTTTTGCCCTTATTTTAAGTTTTTTAATTAACTCTAGTACATATTTTAGGATTCCATTGGAGCTATTGACGGAACACATATACCAGCCATGGTATCAGGACCCGAAGTAGCTAGCTATCGTGATCGTCATGGAAAAATAACACAAAATGTATTAGCTGCTTGTAACTTTGATTTGGAATTCCTATATGTTCTTAGCGGATGGGAGGGTTCAGCTCATGACTCCAAAGTGTTAGATGATGCTGTATCAAGGACGAACGGACTTAAAGTGCCAGAAGGTTCTTATTCATTCATTTATTTGTTGTTTTTTATTCTAGGAATTACTAGACATATAATTTTATTTGTTCTTATTTTAGGTAAATTTTTTCTAGTGGATTGTGGATTTGCCAATCGTCGTCAATTTTTAGCTCCGTTTCGAGGTGTTCGGTATCATCTCCAAGATTTTGCTGGTAACAATCGTGACCCTGTAAATGCAAATGAGTTGTTCAATCTTCGACATGCTTCCTTGAGAAATGTAGTGGAGAGGATATTTGGTGTATTTAAATCTCGATTCACAATTTTTAAGTCAGCACCTCCATTTCCAATTAAAACACAAGCAGAGTTAGTGTTAGCTTGTGCAGGATTGCACAACTTTCTTCGCAAGGAGTGTCGTTCTGATGAATTTCCAATTGAATCTGAAGACGATGAATCTGATGATGAAGAAAATGATGATGAACCAGGTAATCAAACCCAAGAGCAACAACGACAGATTGCTAATGCATGGAGAGCTGGCATAGCTACAAATATGTGGACAGATGCTGTGAATGATAGGATTCAAAGATGAGAAATAGAGGGGATTATTTGATTTTATGGATTTTTTTTTTAATTTCTATTCTTGATCCCTCGGATTTTAGGATAGTGGTAGAATAAAAGGCTTGAGGACCATTGGCATATGTTGAGTTTGAAAAATGTTTCTTTTTCGTGTTCAAAAGAACTGTTTGGTACATTCCATTAGTGTTTTTATTGATTGAGTTGAGCACAATTTGCAGGTTGGTCTCTGTTTCTTACATGTAAGTCAATTAGGAATGACTGCGAAGGTGGCCTAAAACCGGGAGAGCCATTCAAAGTAACCTTCAGCCAACCACCTTCTATGCACTTTGCAAAATTATGTGAGACTTGAAGTGGGCAAATGCAATCACAAGCTTCCGCTTATTAAGTGAATTGTCAAGGAGATACCTTGCATATTCATTTACACTCACGAAACGAACCTTAACTTGATCTAAAAGCCATTTCTCCAATGTCCCCTTCCTAGAGCAAGACTGGATAGCTTCCTGTGTAGTTTTTGGCATAAAGCGAAGCCTACCGGCAGGTAGAAACTTGTTGTTCCAATCAATCAGCCATGAGACATGATCAGAATCACTGGATATGTAAATCTTACTATCACCATTCTGTATTGCACTTATGCGGCACAAAGATTCCGTTCCATAACCTGAACATTATATTAGTGGTACTTTCTTGATGTTGGTCTGGAAATTTTTCTCCCTGATATAGTTGCCTATAAATGGATTGGTCAAAATTCAAGAAGTACATCAGAGTTTTTCTTTTGCCTTCTGGGACAACCCAATTTTACCAATCAATTTGGCTTTTCTTGAAATAAAATAATCATTGTGATTTCATGGGAATTCAAACAAATCTCTTGAAATTCATGAATAAACTCTCTGAAATTCTCTAAGCCCATGCAAAGAATTCTCTCACAATCCATGTGAATTCTATGAAACTTTAACTCAAAATCCCTGGAAAGTGATTTTTTTTCACTCAAATTCCCTCAAATTCCATGGAATTAGATTCTCTGAAACTCTCTCAAAATCTCAATTGATTACACCCCCCTAAACTTAAAAAAAAAATTCGTTTAATAATTATTTTGATTTTTAAAAAATAAAAATTATAAATTAAAGAGTAAAAATAAAAAAATAAAAAAAATTGAAAAGATAAAGAAAGTGATTTCACTTTTGGTTTGAAAACTAAAAACTTAGAGTAATTATCAAATGATTTTCAATTTTTTTTAAAACAATTTTCAATTTATGAAAATTGAAAACAAATGGTTTTCAAATGGCCCATAAAAGAAATGAGATTGCAAGATTTAGCATAATGTTTACATCCTGAAATTGCAATGAATGAGATTTTACATTGAGCAAATTTGAAAGTAATAATAATAATTGTATCTCTTCATTGGGGAAGCACATATTCCACCTCTTGTGAATAATGTGTTTTTACCGTATAAATTTTGGGACCATTTTTGCTCACCGCCATAAACTATGATGTATGCTCACCATACACCTAATCAATTGACATGTGTTCTTTCATCTAACTCTAGTTAACTTTCACATTAAATGTTAGTTTTTCAATTTTGAAAAAAATTAACCAAGATTAAGTGAAAGAACACGTGTCAATTGATTAGGTGTATGGTGAGCATACACCATAGTTTATGGTGGTGAGCAAAAATGCTCCCATAAATTTTATAAGAAAAAGCGTTCAAATTCTTAATCTTCATTTGAAGATCATTCAAATCAGATATAGTTTAGTCATTTAAATGTAGGAAACAAATAGTCAATGTGGATATTAAATAACATATTCATGACGAACCTGTTGAAATTTGTTAGTTTATTTAGGAAATTAACTAGCTAGAGAATTGATTTGATTTTGTAAAGGGTATATTTGGTATTTGCGCATTAGGAAAAGACGCTGGTTTGAGTTGTGTTGATTTTATTTCTTATGAATGTTGATATAATCGGATTAATTCTAAACCGGTGATCCTCTCCACAAAATCACTTCAGGTGATTTTATGGTGGTATACTTCCCAAGCCAATGTGCATTGTTGTGTGGAGGTGTGATTAGTGCTTTACTTCTACACAGCAGTTGCGGAAGAAATGGCGAATGGATGCCAGGCCGGAAACAGGTGCGCGATTCTTTGAACTGTTGGGATGTGATGAATCCGACGAGTTGTTCAAGTTGAGGACATGTTTAAGCATACTAACAAACCGTGAGTTGGCGGCGGGTTGCATGCATGAAAATGGTCAAACAAGTGAGAGCAAACGAAGAAGAAGAAGATGATGTTAGACAAACCACATTGTCAGTTTGTTCACTAAGAAACTAATTTCAGAACCTATTGATATATGTAGGCTTTGACAGACAGGTTAAGTAGTTACCAATACATTCCAGCCGCAATGTATAAGCAATGCATGGAACATCTACGAAGTTTCTGATATTCCCAGAGTTCGACTCTCTTACTCCATTTTCTTCTGCACACAAAAAACAGAAGGACAAAACTTCAAAACTCACGGTTTCAAGAAGTCATTGCTATGTTGAATAGCAGAAACAAACTGCAAGTGTTTTCTACATAATTTGTATTTGTAATAAAGTAACAGAGCGTCGACTTCTTGAAAAATGAAACTAAAATTGCGTGTCTGCTAGCTTGTGAGCGGTAATTCAAGTTTTTAGAATGTTGTTATTGCTTAAAAAGTCGCTGTATTGTTAAAAAAAATCAAGTTACTTTGTATGTTTAACCTTACTCCACTACAAACTAAAAGAATTCCAGATTCAGACAACGATATGTGTTCATCACTTGTGATATTGAAGCGAAAACACAGTAGTAAAAGCAAGGTTTTGGACATACCAACTGAAATACGGCCTTCGTTTTAAAGCTTTACTACGATGTACATCCCTCTAACTTACCTTCCATTCTTTCAAGCCTTGTACTGTTGCACACCCAGCTTTAAGCTCCAACAGCTTTTTCTCAAATAAAGAGGTACTGCTAGCACATCCATCGCCTGCGATTCTCACAAAGCCCTCATCGGACTTCATGGTATTAACACAACATTCTTCTGCAACTGGAGATACCATTTTATGAACTTGACCCGATAATTTCTCACGGTCACTACTTTGTCTAATCCCACTACTTTCATGCTTCTTTCTACATTTCCGAAATTCTGATATAGTTAGTTTATCTTCTTCATCCATTTGTTCTTCAGCTTCTGTTCGTTTATGTTCGGAAGGAAAACCAGAAGGAACAGAAGGGTGGTTCGCCCTCAATAGTAGCAATTTCATACTCTTTGATCTCTCTGATATCTCTTTCCGTGGCACAGCTGCTTCACACTCATCTTTGGAACCTGACACTGATTGGTTCCACCACTTCAATTAATTTGTGCGGACATCGGCCTCGAAAAGCCAAGATGGGATACAGTATTACCTTCTTGGTTTCCTTGGTGTAATACCTCTTGTGCTTCAGTTGAGTAAAGGAAGAGCTTGATCGTATCCAAATTGCATAGCTACCCGATGCGGAAAGTAATGCTCTATAGTACCTCAAGCATCTAACAAATGACTGTAGTTCATCACCCGAATCAGGTCCAACCGAAACCCACTTTTCCTTTTGTGGATAGTATTCAGGCAAATGCCAGTTCTCAACGACATCCAATGCATAAGGCCGCCACAAGAACTCTTCTCCAGCTGAGTCTAAAGCCTTTCTCAAGTTTTCAACTCCCCGACCAACCATCTACTGTTGGTATATGGTCCAGCCCATGACCAATGTTCTAGATTATTCTAGTAAGCAAGAGAGGTGGCTGGAGCATGCTAGACAATTCTAGCATGTTATTAAGTTGATGGAAGAAGCTAGAGAGTACTAGCTTCCTTGGTTGCAAATGGAAAGATCTAGAAGCTACAATTATGTGGCTAGTCTAAAATTTTCTATACTAGAGGTTTGAAGAAGGAACTAGAAACTAGTAGAATGCCAAGCCCTCACCTATAAATATGGGTGTGATGTAACCAATTAAAAACCAAGTGTGAGTAGCAAAAGATCAAGTCCAAAGCTAGAGTTCCACTCCAAGAGTGAGAGTGAGAGTGTTCCACTACACATTGTGAGTGAAGTTTAGAGTGATAGAAAGTGTGTGTCATACTTTCTTGTATCCATCAAGCCTTGTCTTTGGCTTGGTAAGACTACTCTTGTTGTACTCATCTTTTTCATATAGTGAAGATTGATCCTTGTTTTGTGGACGTAGGCATAAATTGCCGAACTACATAAATTCTTGGTGTCCATTTTCTACTTTACTTTGAGCATTCTTTATCTTGTAGTACCAACATTCCTAACATCTACTTTGTCCCATCTTGCCATTCTTGGCTCGCCATTGTTGAGATGATTGGGGTTTTCTGGCCTAAGGTCCGAGAATCGTTCCCATGCCCAAACCTGAACTAACTGAAATGGTGATCGAATGACGAGGTCTGAAACAGCACCACAACTACTTTCTAATTGGTTAGAGTCTACGATTGCCTTTTTCAACACACCCAAATCTCTATAAATGCTGGTAAGAACAGCCGGTGTAAGGGCGATACGAGTCCCCCTAGCTAAATGAATTGCTACGGAGATAACATCGTTATATATCATACTACGATTACAAACAAAAACATAGTTGCGTAGCCAAAAAACACGAAATGCTTTATGCTCGATTTCATTACCACTGTTCATGAACTTTCTCTGCCAATGTTGTGTGGTAACTGTTCCTCTATTTGCACCAATTTCTCTTTTCTCTTTTCTCTGCACGTAGTTTCTCATAGATTTCTTTCAGTTGTGAACTCTCCAGAGGGCATAAAATAGAGTCCCCTAAAACCGAAAAACCGCCTAAAACCATGACATCTTCCAACGTGATTGTTGCTTCACCCCATGAAAAAATGAAAGTATTAACACTATTTCTCAGCAAACCAGAAAACCAAATCAGTTTGTCACTTGATTTGGTATGTCGAACTGAAGATCACTTCGTATATGCCAGCCTTCTTCCAAGTAGATTGGTGCTCAGAAGCCATTTGATGAACCCAGTTTTCCAATGATTACTTTCTCGTGGAAGCCATCCACGAAAATTGACCTTCAAAGGCCATTTCTTTGGCTTGAAATGTGATGGAAGGGAGGAGAAAAAAGGTGGAAGCTTGAAAAGGGGTATATCAATGGAGGAATTCTGCGAAGTGGGTTTTAGAAAGTAGGCTTTTTTGAGAAATGGGTTGCCACCAGATGGTGGTACCCTTACCTCTTCGCTCTCTTCCACCATGAGCATGGATTCTTCTGCCTTCTCCATCCAAGGCTTCTGAGCTAAGAAGAAAATGGGGATACTCTCTCTCCTAAGAAAGTTCTGAACTTTTTGGGGGTTTTCGGAAATGCGATTTTCTGGGCCACTGTGAATTGGGTTTTTTTTGAATTTTGTGATGAGAATCGAAAATGGTTTTGCCTAATTTCTAATTTCCAATTTCCATTGATGGAATTAATAAAACAGTCTCTCTTTGTGTGTGACAGTGTCAGTAAGAAACAGTTTGTTCTGGTTGGTTTGAAAATTTGGTACGAGGGCTGCTCTATCCTTCTACATTAATGCTCAGATAGGAGGTGAAGGTCCAATCATGATCCTCCACCTTTTAGCACAATTCTGCCTTCCGTACAAGAAACACTTAAATGCCGGTTCACTCTTCTTTAAAAAAGAATCGAGATATTCTCTGGATCTCATATTCCAATGCCGATGGATCGAAAAATTTGGGTCATTAATTTTAAATCTTTAACCTTTTTTACTGGCTCACCTCACACAAATCAAGAGTTTGAATCTCTTTCTCGCTCTCTTAAACGATCTAAATTTCTTAATCCATCGATTTTGGATTGCGAGATTCGAAGAGGATTTGAATTCATTCAAGCAATGCTAGGTGGGAGGGAAGAGAAAATAATTTAAAAATTGATAGAAAATTATAATAATAAAAAAAAAAGATACGTGTCATCCAGAGCCTTTAGATAGTCAATTTCATATTCCATAAGTAAAAAATAAGCTTTACTTTATTAATGTGTTTGTACTTTTAATAATTAGAATTTTGTACTAAATGGAGTTTGTGAAGGGGTTTGATAGCTTGAAGGAGAATATTAGGACCTTTGGGGTGTGTTTAGACAAAAAAAAAATACAAAAAGATTTTTTAAAAACCTTATGCAATCGAAATAATCATTACATATTGGAGCAAGCAAGTCAGCTAACAACATGAGAAACGTGCCAAATTACATTAGGTGTTTTTTACTAACCAAATTACGTTAGTTAAAATAGAATAAACCCAAACCGAAAAACTTCAATATTTCATGTCTTAGAGGCCAACATCACGGAAAAATAAAACATATTAGAATGTGAATATCCGACCCAAACCAAATTGCCAAATGGCTAAAGGGCTTTGACCTCCAATATGGGATACTCAAACGCTATCTAGGCTGGAAAAAAGTTCACCCAAACCGGATTCAAAAAGGCATAATATCAAAACCATATTCCACATTTTAACCGTTGAAAGTGGGGACTTCAATTTACACCCTTTCTATTTGCCAGAAAATTTAATATTTTCATGTACAAGCTTAAAAGATACTGTCATACAAATTCCATTAAACATAAAGAGCAAATGTTTAACTCCACAAGTTCAACAGAGAATTGATAAATTAAACGGAATCACGAATTTTGTTCTTCATGGTCAGAATATATGGTTAAAAAAGCAATTAACTTCTTTGATCTTAACAAATTTGCAGGCTTTGATCAAAAGGTTAAGTATTCACCAATACATATTAGCTGCAATATACTAGCAAAGCATTTTTCTGATATTTCCACAGTTCTATTCTCTTCCTGAAATTTCGCTGCACCAAAAAAAAAAAAAAAAAAAAAAACGAAAAAATTTATCTCACGATCTCAAGAGGTCGAAACCATATTGCATAACAGAAACAAAATGCAAAGTGTTTTACGAAAAGTAATAAGAGGTAAGTACTGATCGGAAAAACAAAGTAGTAATATTGATTTTATACTTCAGTTTATACACGTCATATTTCTCTCTCTAAACTCTTTGTGTTCATCTTTTTTCTGTTCATCTTTCTTCTTGATTTTCTCTTCAATTCTCAAATATTTCAATGTAGTTAACAAATTCAGATGTCTACATATACAATGTTTACAGCATACAGAGTTTTAGGATAAGACCAGTTACAATCTACCTAACTACCCTGGCTTATGGATTATGTCTAAATGTGAGTCTTGTTCCGTCAGTATCGTAGCTTCTTTGGGCATAGTTAGTACAAGAAAGAAAAATGTCTTTAAATTAGTAAAAAGATGAAATTAATTTATATGTTCGACCATCTCATTCGGCTAACAATAGCATCCACATTCAGACAGCAAACAAAACAAAAATAAAGTCAAATGAAGAGAAAGAAGAGTGTTCATCACTAAGCAAAAGCACAGTAATAAAAGCCAGTGGACATACCAACTAAAGAAAGGCTTCTTTCAAAAGCTTGTCCAAAAGTTGCTTCTCTCAAATGAATCTGCTTTTAACTCCATGACCATACTTTCAAGCCTTGTACACCTCGTTTTAAGTTCCCGCAGCTGTTGGTCAAATAAGGAGCTACTGCTAGCACATCCATTGCCTACGATGCTCACAATTCCCTCATCCGATGTCATCATATTAATAGAACTTTCTTCTGCAACTGGAGATGCCGAATGAGCTTGACCTGATAATTTCTCAAGGTCACTACTTTGTCTAATCCCACCACTTTCATGCTTCTTCCTATATTTCAGGACTTCTGATATAGTTAGTTTATCTTCTTCATCCATCGGTTCTTCAGCTTCCATTCCTTTATGCTTGTGAGGAAACCCAGGAGGAACAGAAGGGTGGTTAGTCCACAATAGTAGCGATTTCCTACGCTTTGTTGTCTTTGATCTCTTTTTTCGTGGCACAGCTGCTTTACATGCATCTTTGTGACCTGACACTGATTGGTTCCACCACTTCAAGTAATTTGTGCTGACATCCGCCTCGAAAAGCCTAGATGGAAGATACAGTTTTACCTTCTTGGTTTCCTCGATGTAATGCTTCCAGTCTGTATTTGAATTGTGCCTCAGTTCAGTACGAGAACAAGGAAGATCTTGATCGTATCCAAATTGCATAGCTACCCGATGTGGAAGGTATTGCTCTATAGCACCATTTAGTCCAACGAGTTCACTCATCCTCAAGCATCTAACAAATGACTGTAGTTCATCATCCGAAGCAGGTCCAACCGAAACCCACTTTTCCTTTTGTGGATAGTATTCAGGCAAATGCCAGTTCTCAACGACATCCAATGCATAAGGCCGCCACAGGAACTCTTCTCTTGCTGAGTCTAAAACCTTTCCCAAGTTCTCAACTTTTTGACCATTTAATGTATCCCATCTAGCCATTCTTGGCTCACCACAATTGAGACGATTGGGGTTTTCCGGCCTAAGGTCCGAGAAACGTTCCCATGCCCAAACTTGAACTAACTGAAATGGTGACCGAATGACGAGCTCTGAAACATCATTACTACTTATTTCCAATTTGTTTGAATCTACGATTGCCATTTTCAACACACCCAAATCTCTATAAATGCTGGCAAGAACAGCTGGTGCAAGCGCAATTCGAGTCCCCCTAGCTAAATGAATTGCTACGGAGAATACATCGTTGTGGATCCTATAACGACCACTAACAAAAACATAGCTGCACAACCAAAAGACAAGAAATGCTTCGTGCTCGATTTCACTCCCACAGTTCATGAACTTCTTCTGCCAAATTTGTGTGGTAACATTTCCCTTGTTCCGAACAATTTGTCTTCTCTGTGCAAGTAGTTTCTCATGGATTTCTTTCAGTTGTGAACTCTCAAGAGGACATAAAACAGAGTCACCCAAAACCGAAAAACCGCCTAAAACCATGACATCTTCTAACGTGATTGTTGATTCACCCCATGGAAAAGAAAAACTACTGGTTTCTGAACACCATTTCTCAGCAAACCCAAAAACCAAATCGGTTTGTCTTCGTATTTTGTACGTCGAATTAATGATTGCTTCGTAAATGCCAGCCTTCTTCCAGGTAGATCGGTGCACAGATGCCATTTGGTCGATCCATGTTTTCCAATCTTTTTGGCCGTAAGTCCATCCATGAAATTCAACCTTCAAAGGCCATTTCTGCAGCTCGAAATGTGATGGGAAAGAAGAGGAAAAAGGTGGGAGCTTGGAAAGGGGTTCATCCATGGAGGAATTTTGCAAAGGGGGTTTTAGAAAGTAGGCTTTTTTGAGAAATGGGTTTCCACCAGATGGTGGAACCATCAACTCCTCTCTCTCTTCCACCATGGATTCTTCTGGGTCCTCCATCATCCAAGGCTTCCAAGCTCGAGAAGAAGAAAATGGAAGTATTTTCTCTCTTTTTCCTGAGAAAATTTTGGTTTTTTTGGAGGATTTTGGATTGAATGGGGTTGTTTTCTTCTGCGGCCGCTGTGAAATGAGCATTCAAAAATCAAACTCAAAAATCATTTGAGGATAACGGATCTAATTTTCCATTGATGGAATAAAACAGCCATGAGTAAGAAACAGGTTCTTCTGGTTGGTCCGAAAATATGATTCGAGGGTTGCTCCTCTAGGAGGGTGAATGTCCAATCATATTCCTCCACCTTCTACGGCCATTCTGCCTTTTCTTCAACCAAAAAAAAATATTTCACTAATTAAATAAATGGAACTTTAACGAAAAGCACCAAGTACTGTTCACTTTAACGAAAAACCATATTTTTACACTAAAAAGTCAATCCTGGTACTATTCACTTTACCCTTTATTTTGTCCTTATTATTAAAACTTAAAGTTTTCAAGCCATTTTCATTAGTTTTCCTTTAAATAAAAGGGTAAATTACATTTTACTAATTAGGTTTGAGGTCGATTTCAATTCCTTACAATATCTTTAAAACATATCACTTTCATACCTTAAGTACTATTTTATTTCAATTTCATACGTCCGTTAGAAAATCTGTTAAATAAATCGTTAAGTGATGACGTGGCAAATAAGGGGTCCCTATTTGTGTTGACGTGGCTACTATATTTGTGACATGTGGCTAAACGCTTAATAAAAAATTTAAAAATTTAAAATAATTAATTAAAAAAAGAAAAGAAAAGAAAAAGCCAAAACCTAGTTCGTCTTCCCCACCCGAGCACACCCCCAACCCAGAATCCCCTTCACGCTCACACTCCTCACCGTCAACGCCTTCCTCATCACACTCACACTCTTCACCACCCTCACCGAAGCTCACAACATCACACGCCGACCCTCCTCCACTCTCCTCGCTCTCTCTCTCAAACCCTAAACCCCCCAAAATCCCCAGATCCAAAATCCTCAGTTCTCGACATTCAACCACTACCTCACCCTCACCCACCTTACCGCCGACATCATGACCGCACCACCATCACCTTCTGCGCCGTCGACAATTGGGGAATGTCGGCCCTTCTCTCCAAGCCTGGTTGAAAAAGCACTGGTGGATTTATTTTTATTTTTTGCAGGTTTCATACAAATAATCTGGGTTATTTTTTAGGGGAGGTGGTGGGGTGGGGTGGGGTGGGGTGGGATGGGGGATTTGGATTGCAGGGAAGGGGTGGGTTTTATTGGATAGGAGGGGCGGTGAAGAGAGCAGAGGAGAGGAAGAAAGGATCGGGGAAGATGATTTCAGGTTTTTTTTTTAATAGGGTAAATGATTATAATATTTTTAATGCATAAATTTTTTTTTTGCAACGTGACATAAATTTGGCAGCCACATCAGCACAAATGTGACAGCCACGTCAGCTTTTAACAAACTAATAGATGAAAAATGTAATGGATGAATTATATTGAAATAAAATAGTACTTGATGTATGAAAGTGAAATGTTTTAAAAATATTGTAAGGAATTGAAATCGACCCCAAACCTGAGAGGGTAAAATATAATTTACACTAAATAAAATGTTAAACATCAACCATACAATTTAATAATTACAAACGCATCAGAATACAAAATAGAAATATTCATTTTTCCTTTTAGTTGTGAGTGATTCACATAGAACTAGTTCACTGTTTCAAAGCATTCTAATCCAATAATATATTGTCATGTATAAATTTTTTTTTCCATGGCAATACGTTATTGGACCAGGACACCATAGTGACAGTAAAATTGTTCTATGTAAGTTACTCTACCAGCTCGTTTGAATGTGCTTTTAAAATGAATAAAAGCGTTTTTGGTTAAAATATTTTTAGAAACAATTCTTAGTAAAAATGTAAGTAAATCTTGAAAAAGCACTTAAAATGCTTCATGTAAGAAGCACATAACTGGTGCTTCTTGTAGAAAACACTTGATTAATTGGAGCCCAAAAACAATTTCTCCAAAAGTATTTTCAGTCATTTTAAAAACATATCCAAACGAATCCCAAGTCTAGTATTATTTTTTGGGCGGGGCAATGCCTAGTGCTTCTTGTCTTCCGCACAAGAAACAGTAAATGTTGCATGACTCTTCATTCAAATAATGTTTGGCCCATTTGGTTCACGTGTTAGAAGTTTGAGAACGGAGTTAAATTTAAAGGTAAAAAGAGCATTTCCAGTGAGGGGCTTTATATAGGATTGGAAAAGTAGTTGATATAGCCCATTTAAGAGCTCTAAGGGATCTTTAAGGCTTTATAAAAGAATCTTTCCTAATGAGAGACTATTCCCTCCGGGCTTTGTATGGGGCTTTATATATTTATTTATGTAATAATTTGATTATGCGATAAATTTTTTTGAGTTAACTTTTCTTAAGTTGATTTTTGGACGTGTTATCTTAATTTTTTTATGAACCTTCCAACCCAAAAAAGATCAAATTCTGACAAAGTTAGATTTCATCTGTTCAAACCCTCACATCGCCCTCTGAAATAATTTGATTTTCACGTATAACAATAATTTACCTAGCACCAATTGGTAAATTAGTATCATACAATTTTGAAAAGAAAAAAAATTTATTTGAAAATTTCACTCAACAATGCTCATGAACGTTAAATCAATTTTGAAATTTTAATTCTTATGGAATATAAAACAATCATTAATTAGCCAAATTCCAAGAAAAATATGTAAAAAAAAAAAAAGGAACTAAAAAAAAAAAAGAATAAAAGGAGAGTATAAGTGTATTCGCAAGTGGGGGGAGAGTAATAGAATTTTGCTCACATTGGTTGCTACTTTTTTTGTGGAACCCACTATTTTTTTAGGGCTAGATTGAGCCCAATTTTATGGTACCTAAGAAAGGAAGTTGTTATCTCAAGTGGTGGATTTAGCCCCATTTTTCGACTCATTGAGGATGAAATTTCTCACTAAGGCTTGAAATGTAGTAGCCTTATAGAGAATAAAGCCCCTATTGGGAATGCTCTAATAAGTTAAAATCATGAAAAATTAAATCTTAATTGTTAAACTGATAAGGTTAACATCTTCAACATACAATCAAATATCTAAGGTATAATATAGGTATCCAATTTCGATGACAGTTGGTTATTTCTAAATCAATATCTAAAGATCATGATAATGTTAATCCAACGATTAACAATTTTTTATTTGGTTGATTTTTTGCAGAGGTCATGGTCCACGAAATAAACGATTTTATCAAGTAACGTTGTAGGATCGTTAAAAAAAGGAGGAGGTAAAACGTGAAGGTACAAAAGGAAGGGTACCTAGCATTCTTGAAAATATTCTTATGTTAGGCAAAAATCTTATATATGGTACTAAATACTAGGGGTGGGTTCGGTACGGTTACCGTACCAAAACCCTTGTACTAATTACTGTACCAAACTTTTGGTTTGGTAAAATCTATTACCATTACCGTACCAAACTTTCGGTATACCGAAGTTCAGTATTGTCAAAAGTTCGGTTGGCATGGTATGACAATGGTAATTGCCATTTTGTTTTGGGACAAAATCTGTTTTTGTTTTTTTAACCCAATTCAAGGGCAAAACTTTTTTTTTTGGTATCTTTATCTCATACATTATAGATTAAATTAATCTATTATTCATCATTCATAATTCACATACATAATAATGCAAATGATGCATCAAGATTCATCATGAAAATTAAGCTTACAATCCAAATAGAAGTTACGAATCAAAACAAATAGAAGTCAACAATTCAAATAGAAATTAAAGTTTCAAACCAAATGAAAATTGGAAGTAAACTTCAAAAAGGAGAATTCATTGATCAATTATTAAGCTTGAGATGTCGAAACTTTTGGAGGAGGCATTGAATTTGTAGAAGATTGAGTTTGTGTCAAGCCTACATTACAAACAAAGAAAACATATTAACTAGTAGCAAGAAGAATTAAAGTTGAAAACCATTTAATAACAAATTTACTAAAAAAATTAAAGCATATATTTCTTGTTTTCTCTTCTTCCATTTCCTTGTAAAATTGAAGCATGTCTTCCGTTGGTTCCTTGTAGAAGTTTACTTCATCTGCCCTAAGCCAACCACTAGTACGCACTAGTGACTCCATTATTTTAGAGGTCAAGGATACCCTAAAAGGGTCCACAACCCTTCTCCCTAGGCTAAATGCATTTTCACTAGCAACAGTAGAAGTGGGGGTTACAAGGATATTTTGGCTATTTGTAAAAGAATTAGGAACTCTTTTGTGTTTGATTTCCACAATTTTAAGAGATCAATCATCAAAGTCACCAACAACAATGCTAATATAAGTAGGGTTTTCTTTTGAAATTATTGGAATATTATAAAAATGTGTTATATAATTATCTATTATATAATTTATAAATTATAAATTATATTGTATTTTCGGTATGGTACGGTAATACCGTGGTAATGATATCCATTACCAATACCGTACCATGAGATGATAATAATGTGATTCAAATTCGCATTTAGTAAGAATCGAAAAAAAAAAAACGGTTAATTTAAATATTTTTACATTTGAACACGTTTCAATAATTTGTTAAATTGTAGGTTTTTTTATATGAAACCTTGTATGGAGTGCCTAAAACAAAACGTATATTACATAGAACTCACTACTTTTCAATCCTTACATGGAAAGACAAAAAACCACAACACACTAAACCCACCCTTATTCGCCTGTCAAATTGTTATTTGACAAATCTAGTAGCTGGAGGCTACTCAAATTGCCTAGAACCTGGTATTATACACGACAAATCCGGAAAACAGCCCCAAAAACATAACTTCACAAGTTCAAAAGACGGTTGATAAATCATGTTGAATAACAGAAATAAACTTGAACTGATATCAGTTGCATTCTGTTGAATAAGTGGCCAAGTGGACAACAAAACAAAACAACTTTCGGCTAATAAACAAACCAAAAGAAAAAAAAGTGAAAGACAAATGATTATGTTTGTTGAAAAGAAAAAAGGAAAGTCATGATGATGTTTGTAAAGTAATCATTATGTCTTTACTTTGGTTTTGTTTATTGGGTGTTTAGAATGGATGAATGTGTGCATACGGAAGTAAGAGAGAGGAAGGAAGTGTGCACCATTTTTCTGTTTTAGTAGCCCATCTTTGAGAGAGCAAAGTGAGCTGCAGAGAGCAGAAAATTGAGAGCAGAAAAGAAGAAGAAGGTGATCTTCTATTTGGTTAGTAATCATTCACCAAAGTAGTTGTTGTTGTAATAGCTTTGAGCTATATGTATAGAGAAGAAATTATTCGTTATATTTCTTTCTCTATTTGTTTATGTAGTGTGTGAGAGTTATTGGGTGTATTGGGTTATTTGGGTTGTGAGATTGCCAACACTTTGTAAACTCCCATTTGGTTGATAGTGGATTCTTGGGTGAGCTCCTACTGCTCCGAGGACGTACTCCAATTACACTGACTGTTGAGGAACCTCGTTAAAATCTTGGTGTCTTTAATATTTTGTTCTTGCATTTTCATTCGATATATTTCCTGTGGGTTAGCTTGAGTTGATTCCATAAGGTTTGGTGCTGTCATAGCACAACAATTGGTATCAGAGCACTAGTTGCTCTTGGGTACTGTCTAGTTGCCAAAGATGTCAGACGGGCAAGATGAGAATCCTTTTGGAAGCAGCTCCGAGTTTGCAAGAACTACGGTGCAAAATGCAAAGTTTGAAGTGGAAAAGTTTGATGACACAAACAACTTCGGGATGTGGCAATGTGAGGTCAAAGATGTGTTGGCTCAACAAGATCTACTTGCCGCTTTGGGAGAGAAGCCGGAAGTTATGTCGAAGCTGGAATGGGAGAAATTAAATTTGTGGGCTTGCTCTTCAATTTGGTTGTGCCTTGCAAAAACTCAAAAGTATTTTGTGATGCGGGAGACATTAGCAAGTGTGTTGTGGCAAAAATTGGAAGACAAGTATATGACGAAGAGTGCAGAGAACCGGCTACACTTGAAGAAAAAGCTCTACCGCTTCCAATACAAAGAAGGTACAAAAATGATTAGACACCTTGATGCTTTTAATAAGTTGATTGCCGACTTGTTAAATTTAGATGAGGATATTAAGGATGAAGATAATGCCTTAATATTGTTGAATTCATTGCTGGACTCTTATGAGCATTTTGTTACTACTATTATGCATGGTAAAGAAACTGTGAAATTTGAAGATGTGTCAAATGCCTTGATGAATTATGAAATGATGCATAGAGATAAAAATCATGATAGTACCTCTAAAGCTTTATTTGTTAGAGGTAGATCATCGGAGAGAAGATCATCTTCTAGTAGGAAAAAATCACAGTCTCGACCTAGAGGAAACTCTAAAGGTAGAAAACCTTTGGAAATGGATGAATGTGCCTTTTGTCATAATAAGGGCCATTGGAAGAAAGATTGTCCTAGGCTGAAAACCAAAGGCAAAGAAAGTTCTGAAGCTAATGTTGCTGAGGTTGAAACATATTTTTCTGATTTTGCTTTAACCACTTCCTCATCATTTGATTGTGCTACTAAGTGGGTGTTGGATACGGGTTGTACTCATCATATGACTCCTCACAAGGATTGGTTTTCAAGCTTGAAAGAGTTTGATGGTGGTGTTGTGTTCATGGGAGATGACAATCCTTGCACAACAAAAGGGATTGGTACAGTTCGTTTGAAGTTGCATGATGACATGGTTAAAGAGTTGACAGGTGTTCGGTATGTACCGAATTTGAAGAAAAATCTTATTTCTTTGGGTACTTTGGAATCCAAAGGCTTCAGGTTTCATTCAGATGGACAGACATTGAAAGTTACTTATGGTGCACTTGTTGTGATGAAAGCTTCTCGATGTGGCCATTTGTATTTATTGCAGGGAAGCACTGTGACAGGTGAAGCATCTGTAGTCTCTGAAAATATGGGCACATCTGATTCAGATACTACTAGACTGTGACATATGAGATTAGGCCATGCCGGTGAGAAAGCTCTACAAGGGCTTGTAAAAAAAGGTCTTCTAAAAGATGCCACGACTTGTAAGCTTGATTTCTGCGAGTATTGTGTCTTGGGGAAGCAAACTAGAGTGAAGTTTGGTACTGTTGTACATCAGACGAATGACATTCTTGATTATGTGCATTCGGATGTTTGGGGTCTTACAAAGACTCCCTCTTTGAGTGGTAGACATTGGTTCGTGACCTTTGTTGATGATTATTCAAGAAGGTCTTGGGTCTACACTATGAAGCACAAGAGTGAGGTGTTAAGCATTTTCTTGGGTTGGAAGAAAATGGTTGAGAACCAGACTGGGAGAAAGATTAAAATTTTGATATTGGATAATGGTGGTGAATACACATCCGATACTTTCTTTAAAGTTTCCTAAGAGGAAGGAATTGTGAGACATTTCAGTGTTCGGGGAACTCCACAACAAAATGGAGTTGCACAAAGATTGAATCGAACCTTGCTTGAAAAGGTTAGATGTATGTTGTCTCAGTCGGGTTTAAGCAAGTCATTTTGGGTAGAGGCAGTTAATTATGCATGTCACATCATCAACCGGTTACCCTCAGCTGCTGTTCAGGGTAAGACACCAATGGAGGTATGGACTGGAAAACCTTCTTCTGATTATGACTATATCCGTATTTTTGGTTCACCTGCTTATTTTCATGTGACTGAAAATAAACTTGATCCTAGAGCCAAAAAGGCTATCTTTCTTGGTTTTAGTAGTGGTGTCAAAGGTTACAGGTTGTGGTGCCCAGAGATGAAAAAACTTGTAATCAGCAGAGATGTGACATTTGATGAAGAAAGTATGAACAAAGTCTCTGAGAAGAATGTGAAAGATGTCCAACATGTGGAGCTTGAGAAAGTTGCCTCTGGTACTTCAAATCCTATTTCTGCTGATGTCGAAGCCACTACAAGTGAAGAAGTTGGAGACCATGAGGATGTTGAAGAAGTTGAACTTGAAGATTCTATTCAAGTTGAAGAGCAAGTTTCACCTCAAGAGTCTATTGTCAAGAACAGAGGAAAAAGACAAATTACCAAGCCAGCTCGGTATAGTGACTATGTTGCTTTTGCTCTTCCTATTATCATTGATGATATTCCATCCAATTTCGAGAAAGCCATTGAGAGTGAGGAGAAGAAGAGGTGGTGCAATGCCATGGGTGATGAGATGAATTCTCTCTTGAAGAACAAGACTTGGGAGTTAGCTAAATTGCCTAAGGGTAAAAAAGCTATTGGTTGCAAATGGGTGTATGCCAAGAAGGAAGATGCTGATGAGAAAAGCAATGTGAGATTCAAAGCAAGATTAGTTGCTAAAGGGTATGCACAAAAGGAGGGCATTGACTACAATGAAATCTTTTCTCCGGTTGTGAAGCACTCCTCAATTCGCATTATGTTAGCTCTTGTTGCACAGTATGATCTTGAGCTTGTGCAACTTGATGTGAAGACGGCTTTCCTACATGGTGATTTGAATGAAGAGATTTATATGTGTCAACCGGATGGGTATATAGTGAAAGGGAAGGAGAACTTGTTTTGCAAATTGAAGAAATCACTATATGGCTTGAAGCAATCTCCAAGGCAATGGTATTTGAGGTTTGATAAATTTATGAGAGGCCAAAATTATTCTAGAAGTCAATATGATCATTGTGTGTACTTCAAGAAGTTGCAAGATGGGTCTTTCATTTATTTGTTGATATATGTTGATGATATGTTGATTGCCTCAAAGAATGTCGAAGAGATTGAGAAATTGAAGAAGCAAATGAAGAATGAGTTTGAGATGAAGGATCTTGGTGAAGCGAAGAAGATCCTTGGCATGGAGATCACTAGAGATAGAGAGAAGGGTTTGGTCAGTTTGAATCAAAGACAATACCTTGAGAAGTTGATTCGGAAGTTTGGAGTTCAAGATTCAACCAAACCGGTTAGTACCCTTTTGGCTCCTCATTTTAAATTGAGTTCTCTACAGTGTCCTAAAACTGATAAAGAGAAGCTGCAAATGAAAAATATACCATATGCAAATTTGGTTGGTAGTTTGATGTATGCAATGGTATGCTCTAGACCGGATATTGCTCATGCAGTTGGCATGGTGAGTTGATATATGCATAATCCAGGTAAAGAGCATTGGCAAGCAGCTAAGTGGATATTGAGATATCTCCATGGTACTCGAGATATTGGTTTATGCTTTGAGAGAGATGACTCTGGTATTGGTCATTTTGCAGTTGGTTATGTTGATTCAGATTATGCAGGTGATCTGGATGGAAGGAAGTCTACTACAAGCTATGTGTTTACTATGGCTAAATGACCAGTTTGTTGGAGGTCCATTTTGCAGTCGTCTGTTGCCTTGTCTACTACAGAGGCTGAATATATGGCAGTTGCTGAAGCTATAAAGGAGGTCATTTGGATACATGGGCTGATTAAAGATTTGGGGGGTTGATTAGAAGCAGGTGGAGGTACATTGTGATAGTCAGAGTGCCATTTATTTGGCTAAGTATCAGGTTCATCATGCGAGGACCAAGCACATAGATGTGCATTATCACTTTGTTCGTGAAATTGTTGGTGAAGGGGAAATCATTCTCCAGAAGATTCCAACTAAAGACAATCCTGCTGATATGTTGACTAAGGTTGTTGGTGTCGCCAAGTTTGTTCATTGCTTGAACTTGGCTCACATTTTGCCTATATAAAGAAGGCATTGAGCAGTAGGAGTTTTGAAGCATTTGGCTCGGCATGAGTTGTTCTCTTGCTAGTGTTTGGGAGTGATGTTGTGTGTTAATTGTGTTGGTTGGCTTATCATGGCGTTTTTTGGAACTTGGTCAAGGTGGAGATTGTTGAATAAGTGGCCAAGTGGCCAAGTGGACAACAAAACAAAACAACTTTCGGCTAATAAACAAACCAAAAGAAAAAAAAGTGAAAGACAAATGATTATGTTTGTTGAAAAGAAAAAAGGAAAGTCATGATGATGTTTGTAAAGTAATCATTATGTCTTTACTTTGGTTTTGTTTATTGGGTGTTTAGAATGGATGAATGTGTGCATATGGAAGTAAGAGAGAGGAAGGAAGTGTGCACCATTTTTCTATTTTAGAAGCCCATCTTTGAGAGAGCAAAGTGAGCTGCAGAGAGCAGAAAATTGAGAGCAGAAAAGAAGAAGAGGGTGCTCTTCTATTTGGTTAGTAATCATTCACCAAAGTAGTTGTTGTTGTAATAGCTTTGAGCTATATGTATAGAGAAGAAATTATTCGTTATATTTCTTTCTCTATTTGTTGATGTGGTGTGTGAGAGCTATTGGGTGTATTGGGTTATTTGGGTTGTGAGATTGCCAACACTTTGTAAACTCCCATTTGGTTGATAGTGGATTCTTGGGTGAGCTCCTACTGCTCCGAGGACGTACTCCAGTTACACTGACTGTTGAGAAACCTCGTTAAAATCTTGGTGTCTTTAATATTTTGTTCTTGCATTTTCATTTGATATATTTCCTGTGGGTTAGCTTGAGTTGGTTCCATAAGGTTTGGTTCTGTCATAGCACAACACATTCAAGATCAGAGGAGTCCTGAATTCGATTTTCACCATCAGAATGTATGGTTAAACATAGCGCGCCCGTCATGATATGTTTTCCGGGCAAGAGCCTTAAAAAAACACTTCACTTCTTTGATAAGCAAACCACATTGTTAGTTTGTTCAGTAAGATTATAACTACATAACCTATTGGCATATGTAGGTTTAAGGATTTGATCAACATTGTCAAGTAGTTGCGAAAAGACTCCAGCAGCAATATCTCCATTTTCCCAGCACCAAAGACATGAAACCCCCAAATCACGATATGAAGAGGTCGATACCATGTTGAACAGAAGATATAAAAATGAAAAGGAATGGTAAATACCGAAAGGAAGAACGATATGTATAGTTTGCCTTTATAACGAGCACACAGATACAAAGACGGAGTCATTCAGCTAACAAGCAAACAGAATATCCAAATTCAGGCAGCAAGGACGTAAATAAAAATCGAGTTGCATATCATGCAAGACATTACAAGGACGAAAAGTATTACTTTATTACAATTTTAGAAACACAGTTACATAAGTAATGAAGGAAAAAAAGACGAATGTGTTCATATCAAAGATATTGAAGCAAAAACACGGTAATAAAAGCCAGGTTTTGGACATACCAAACATAAACAAGCGCTTCTTTTAAAAGCTTTCCCAAAAGTTGCACCCAAATGAATGTGCTTCTAACTCGCTGACCAAACTTTCAAGCCTCGTGCACCTAGAATTAAGCTCCCACAATCGTTTCTCAAATAAAGTGCTACTGCTAGCACATCCGTTGTCTACAGTGCTTACAATATCCTCACCCAACTTCATGGTATTGACAGAACTTTCTTCTGCAACTGGACATGCCAATTTCTGATCTTGACCTGATAATTTCACACTCTCACTACTTTGTCTAATCCCAAAACTTTCATCCTTCTTACTGTATTTCAAAAGTTCCGATATAGTTAGTTTATCTTCATCCACTGGATCCTTCGAAAGCTCTAATATAGTTTGTTCATCTTCATCCATAAGATCGTCAGTTTCTGTTGCACCTTTGGGAGGGAAACCAGGAGTTACGTGTTGAATTATAAGTCTCTAGCTGATTAAGTATTAGAAATAAGATGAGTTTTAATGTGTGTATTCATTTGAGCATATATGCCAAGTGTAAGGTTAAATGATGTAAGGCCATGAGTGCCATGTGGTGTTTGATCCATGTAATTAGGTTGATGAGTGACTAAGATTAAAAGTAGTGTTTAGTGTGGTCCTAAAGCTAAGGCCATCAGTTAAATGTAAAGCAGTGTGAGTGCTCATTTTTCTGAGTAGTACAAAATATTCCTCTGCAATATTTTTGCAGTAGAGAACAAGAAAGAAAAAAAACTATTTTTCGGTTCATCTTCCATCTTTGCTTTTGCTTCTGTTCAGTATTCTAAAAACAAATCCAGCTAAATTAGAGTAACACTAACATGGCCTCAGAGCCTTGTTTCGATTAGATCTGGGCGTGTTTCTGTGAGCTCAAACGTCACCGTCTCTGGACTTGGTGAAGTTTGCCGGAGCTTATCTGTGATCTAAGAACTACGTGTTTCTGGGTTCACACAAGCTCACGATGGCTGGACCTGGGAGTGCTGAAGTGAGGACCCCGATCTTCTCCGGTGAGAACTACGAGTTCTGGAGAATCAAAATGGTTACCATTTTCAAGTCGTATGGACTGTGGAATCTGGTGGAAAAAGGGATTCCGGTTCCTGATTCGAAGAAGAAGGAAGCTAAGACTGATGAACATACAGAGGTTGATGTTGACGATGATGAGAAAATGGCTGCAATCTTCATGAAAGATGCAAAAGCTCTCGGAATCATTCAAAGCGCAGTCTCCGATCAGATTTTCCCTCGAATCGCAAACGCAGACTCAGCAAAAATGGCATGGGATCTGTTATATGGCGAATATCACGGTGGGGATCAGGTAAGATCTGTGAAACTCCAGAATCTTAGACGAGAATTTGAATACACTAGAATGCGTGATGATGAATCTTTGACTGGGTATCTTACTCGTTTAAATGATCTGATTAATCAAATGAAGACGTTTGGTGAAACTATGTCAAATGAGAGATTAGTTCAGAAGGTGTTAATCAGTCTCACTAAGATATATGATCCTATATGCTTAGTGATAGAAAACACTAAATGTTTAGAATCTGTTGAACTGCAAGAGGTATTAGCTATATTGAAGAGTCAAGAGCAGAGGTTTGATTTGCATTCCTCAGATGCAACTGAGAGAGCATTTTCTTCTCTTACTGTTAGTTCAAAAGGGCAGAATCGAAGTTATGCTCAGTCTAGTACCTTTAAACCACAGAGAAATTGGAATCAAAAGGGCAAGAAATGGGAGTCAAAACCAAAGTTTCAGCAAAAATCATACACAAGTGTTGCACAGAATAGTACTTCCTCACAGGGTATGGGTCAAGAGAGTGTAAAACCTCAATGTAAGGTGTGTTCAAAGTTTCATTATGGTGAATGTAGGTATAAGGGGAAATCTAAGTGCTATAACTGTGACAGATTTGGGCACTGGGCAAAAGAATGTACTGTTGGAAAGTCTGTTCAAAAGGCAAACTGTGCCAGTCAAATGGAAGTAACAGGGAACTTGTTTTATGCAAATTGTGCAGTTGCTGAGACTAAGGTTAATGGAGATTGGTACATAGATAGCGGCTGCAGTAATCATATGACAGGAAATGTTGATCTTCTTGTTGATGTGAATACGAATGTTGCAGGGAAGGTTCAAATGCCAACAGGAGGATTAGTTAATGTGGCAGGAATTGGATCACTGGAAATTGAGACTAACAGAGGAAGAAAATACATTCGAGAAGTCATGTACCTACCTGGCTTGAAAGAGAATCTACTTAGTGTAGGACAAATGGATGAGCACGGATACTATCTTGTGTTTGGTGGAGGTATGTGTACTGTCTTTGATGGCCCTTCTCTGGAATGTCAAATTATCAGTGTAAAGATGAGAGGAAACAGATGCTATCCTCTATCTCTAAGTTCTGAAAAGCAACTTGTGTTGAAGCTCAGTTTTGCTAACTGTGCCCGGACTTGGCACAGAAGACTTGGCCACCTAAACTTTGGTGGAATCAAAAAATTGAAGGAGAAAGATATGGTTCATGGATTACCAGATCTAGAAGAGAATGATAGAGTCTGTGAAGGTTGTCAATATGGTAAACAGCACAGAGAAAGTTTCCCTAGTGGTCAAACACAAAGAGCTGGTGTTTCACTCGAATTGATCCATGTTGATCTATGTGGACCAATGAGAAATGAATCCACTGGAGGAAACAAATACTTTATGCTGCTTTTGGATGATGCAACACGAATGATCTGGGTATACTTTCTTAAATATAAATCTGAGGCCTTCTCCTGCTTCAAGAAATTCAAAGCAATGACTGAGTTACAAACTGGTTTAAGGGTGAAATGTCTGAGGAGTGACAGAGGAGGGGAGTTCTTGTCTACTGAGTTCAATCAGTTCTGTGATACAGAAGGCATTCAAAGGCAACTTTCTCTTGCATACACTCCACAGCAAAATGGAGTGGTGGAAAGGAAAAACAGAACCGTGGTTGAAATGGCTAAGTCTATGCTACACGATAAAGGAATGCCCTATTATATGTGGGCAGAAGCTGTGCATACTGCTGTGTACATTCTGAATCGATGTCCTACCAGGTCTCTTGATAACATAACCCCCTTTGAAGCTTACAGTGGAAGGAAACCGGGTATTGCACATTTGAAGATTTTTGGCTCAGTTTGTTATGTTCATATCCCAGCTGAATTAAGGCACAAATTAGAAGCTAAGAGTCTAAAGGGAGTTTTTATTGGCTATGCAAGGTGTGAGAAAGGTTATAGGGTCTTTGATCCATTTTCTAAAAGGGTAATACTGTCAAGAGACGTTGTGTTTGATGAAGATTCAAGTTGGAATTGGCAGGAAAGCACAGAGAAACATGTGTCTATGTTCAATTATGAAGGGCAGTCTGGTGAGTCACCAAGCAGTGCATTCACAGAGGTTGAGACCCCAGCCTCTAATACTTTGCCATCTAGAAGTTTGACAGAAATAACAAGTGATACTGATAATGCACCGGTTACTCCTCAAGTCCAATCTACTGAATCCTCTAGTAGATCTTGTGAAAGTACAAGAGATTCACAAGTGATTGATCATACTCCATTAAAATGGAGAAGGCTGGATGATGTACTTGCTAAATGTAATCTGTGCATTATGGAACCAGAGAGATATGAAGATGCAAGTAAGGATGAATCTTGGATGAATGCTATGAAGGATGAGCTTTCAATGATTGAAAAAAATGCAACCTGGGAGTTAGTGGACAGGCCAAGTAACAAGCCTATAATTGGAGTAAAATGGGTGTTTAAAACCAAGCTCAACTTGGATGGAACTGTGCAAAAGAACAAGGCAAGGCTTGTTGCAAAGGGATATGCCCAGAAACCAGGAATAGATTACAACGAGACCTTTGCTCCTGTTGCCCGTTTAGATACAATCAGAACTCTTATAGCATTGGCTGCACAAAAGTGTTGGAAACTCTATCAACTTGATGTCAAATTGGCTTTTCTGAATGGTGTTCTAGAGGAGGAGGTTTATGTGGAGCAGCCTGATGGTTTTGTAGCTAAAGGGGAGGAAGACAGGGTATACAAACTTCACAAAGCCTTGTATGGTCTAAAACAGGCACCACGGGCCTGGTATGGAGAAATAGATACCTATTTCTCACAATGTGGTTTCACAAGAAGCTTAAGTGAACCAACACTGTACATCAAGACAGAAGAGGAAGGCATTTTGATTGTGTCGATCTATGTGGATGACATAATCTATACTGGGAGCAACAAACAAATGCTTGAAGAATTCAAGGAAGACATGAAACGAAAGTATGAGATGACTGATTTGGGCCTTCTACATCATTTTCTTGGAATGGGAATAATTCAGACCACTTCAAGCATTTTCATCCACCAAAAGAAATATGCAAGCTCTTTGTTAGACAAATTTGGTCTAAAAGAGTGCAAACCTGTGCTTACTCCATTAGTTGCAACTGAGAAGTTAACCACGAATGATGGAAGTGGTGCTGCAAGTGAAGAGTTATACAGAAGTTTTGTGGGAAGTCTCTTATATCTCACTGCAACCAGGCCTGATATTATGTATGCATCCAGTCTGTTAGCCAGATTTATGCACTGCCCTACCAGTAAGCATGTTGGAACTGCTAAAAGAGTGCTAAGATACATTAAGGGTACACTTGATTATGGTCTGGAATATGTGAAGGGTAAGAACTCAATGTTAATTGGGTTCTGTGACAGTGACTGGAGTGGATCAATTGAGGACAGTAAAAGTACTTCTGGTTATGCTTTCTCCTTTGGCAGTGGAGTATTCTCTTGGGCATCTGTGAAGCAAAATTGCGTTGCTCTTTCCACTGCAGAAGCAGAGTACATCAGTGCTTCAGAAGCAACTACTCAAGCCATTTGGTTGAGATTTGTGCTTGAAGACTTTGGTGAATTTCAAACCGAAGCCACTCCAGTGCACTGTGACAACACCTCAGCAATTGCAATCACCAAGAATTCTGTGTTTCATCAAAAGACCAAACACATTAACAGAAGATACCATTTCATCAAGGATGCACTGAAGGATGGTATCATTGATCTGGTGTACTGTCCAACTAATGAACAACTTGCTGATATCTTCACAAAACCTCTGCCTAAAGATCGGTTTAATTATCTCAGGAACATGCTAGGAGTGAAATCAGCTCAAGACTTAAAGGGGAGTGTTGAATTATAAGTCTCTAGCTGATTAAGTATTAGAAATAAGATGAGTTTTAATGTGTGTATTCATTTGAGCATATATGCCAAGTGTAAGGTTAAATGATGTAAGGCCATGAGTGCCATGTGGTGTTTGATCCATGTAATTAGGTTGATGAGTGACTAAGATTAAAAGTAGTGTTTAGTGTGGTCCTAAAGCTAAGGCCATCAGTTAAATGTAAAGCAGTGTGAGTGCTCATTTTTCTGAGTAGTACAAAATATTCCTCTGCAATATTTTTGCAGTAGAGAACAAGAAAGAAAAAAAACTATTTTTCGGTTCATCTTCCATCTTTGCTTTTGCTTCTGTTCAGTATTCTAAAAACAAATCCAGCTAAATTAGAGTAACACTAACATTACGGAGGGGTAGTTAGCCCTCAATAGAAACCATTGCTTACTCTTTGTTCTCTTCGATCTTTTTTTCTGTGGCACAGCTGCTTCACATGCATCCTTGGGACCTGCCACGGATTGCTTCCACCACTTCAAGTACCTTGTGCTAACATCTGCTTCCGAAAGCCTAGATGGAAGATACAATTTTACGTTCTTTATTTTCTTGATGTAATGCTTCCAGGCTCTATAGGGATCTTGATTAAATTGAGTAATAGAACAAGGAAGGTCTTGATCGTAACCAAATTGTAGAGATACCCGATGCGGAAGATAATTCTCTGTAGTACCACCAAATACAACTAGCTCACAGACGCTCAAGCATCTAACAAATGACAGTAACTCATCATCCAAATCAGGACCAACCAAAACCCACTTTTCCTCTTGTGGATAGTATTTGGGTAAACACCAGTTCTCAACGACATCCAATGCATAAGGGCGCCACAAGAAGTCTTCTCCGGCGGAGTCTAAAACCTTTCTCAAGTTTCCAACTTCCAGACCATCTACTTCATCCCATCTTGCCATTCTTGGCTCACCATATTTAAGAGGATTGGGGTTTTCTGGCCTAAGGTCCGAGAATCGTTCCCATGCCCATACCTGCACTAACTGCAACGGTGACTTGAGGGTTTGGTCTAAAACAGCATCACTACTTCTATCTAATCTGTTCGATTCGACAATTGCCTTCTTCAACACACCCAAATCTCTATAAATGCTGGCAAGAACAGCCGGTGCAAGCGCAATTCGGGTCCCCCTAGCTAAATGAATTGCTATAGAGAAAACAGTGTTATGTATCCGATATGGAGGATTTAGAAAAACATACCTGCACAACCAAAACACGAGAAACGCTTCGTGCTCGATTTCACTCCCACTGTTCATGAACTTGTTCTGCCATATCTGTGTGGTAACCTGTCCATTATTCCAGTAAATTTCTTTTCTCCCTTCAACTAATTTCTTGTTGATTTCCCTGACTTCTGTGGTTTTCAAAGGGCTGAAAACAGAGTCCCCTAAAACCGAGTAACCGCCTAGAACCATAGCATCCTCCAATGTGATTGTTGCTTCACCCCACGGAAAAATGAACGTATTCGTCTCAGAACACCATTTCTCACCAAACCCGAAAACCAAACCCTTCTGTCTTCGTATTTGGTACGTCGAATTGAGGACTGCTTCATAAATACCAGCCTTCTTCCACGTAGATTGGTGCACATATGCCATACGATGCACCCAAGTTTTCCAACTATTTCTCTCTAGTTGCGGCCATCCCGGGAAATTGACCTTCAAAGGCCATGTATCTGGCTCAAAACGGGATGGGAGGGAGGAGATTAAAGCTTGGAGCTTGAAATGGAGTTCATCAATGGAGGAATTTTGCGAAGTGGGTTTTAAAAAGTAGGATTTTTTGAGAAATGGGTTGCCACCAGGTGGTGAAACCATCAACTCTTCTCTCTCTTCCACCATTGATTCTTCTGGGATCTCCATCACCAAAGCTTCCAAGCTAAGAAGAAGAAAATACGTGTTTTTGTTTTCCTTTCCCGATAAAGTTTTGGACTTTTGGTGGGTTAGGAAGAACTGCGATTGGGTTCTGTGGCTTTTGAGAAATGGGGTTTGGAAATGTTTCGATTAAGATAGCATTCAAAGTCGGTTTGAAGAAAAGGGGACTGATTTCCATAGAAGGAATAAAACAGAGTTTGTGTGAGTAAGAAACTGCCTAAATCTTGGTGGTCCGAAACAATGAACTTTGACTGCTCTGTTCTTCTACATTAATGGAGAGATTTTTCAATGTGACCGTCATATAAAGTGGTGCATCACGTGTCTTTATATAAATGATGATATATGTGTGTTAAAAAGTTAATAACTTAAAAATTAAAATTTTCCACCATTTATATAAAAACAAGTGATGTATCATCCGTGTTCCGTCACAACTAAAAATTTCTCACATTAATGGTCAATTAGAAGGCGAACGTCCAATCGTAATAGTCCACGTACAACGTTTAGGGCAGTTCTGCCTTCTGCACCAAAGAAAATAGGGGTTTCAAATATGCTGGGTTTACCACTTACAGGTAAGGTTCTAAGACCCACTCCACCTTAGGCTAACACCTATAATTCCCCATCAGTGGGACCCCACCCATATGAGCATGTTTTTCAGAATTTATTGAATTGAACGGTTGAAATCGAATATAATCAAATATAACGGTAAAAAAAAAAATTTAACGACCCAAATTTAAATTCAATGATTAAAATAATTAAAAAAAATTATTTAACTTAAAATTCACCCAAATTGAGTGATTTTTCAATATTTATCGAAATTTAAATATTTTTAGGTTAAAATGTTCATAAAATTAAATTATGATAGTGTACATAATTTTTTGTTAAAAAATTACTTTAAAAGAAAAAATTAGCCTAAATTTATTCTTTAATAATCTTGGGCTAAAAAATTTAGGCCAAAAGGGTTGGAGCAGAAAAGTTGTTTATGGGCTAAAACCTAAATTTTCTGGGCTAAAAATTTTAGGTTTTAGCTCAAGGGTTGGAGATGGTTAAAAGATGCTAGACGCTAGTCGAGCGGCGGGCTGGGCCTAGCGCCTAGACGGGGTCTAAGCGGGCGCCTAGGCGGATTAGGCGGATTTAATTAAATCTATTATATGTCGTGTAAATAAGTGTCTATTTATACTTAAATTATATATAATTTCATTATAAACTACAAAATAGAATGACATATATATTATGAGCTATTGGAACATAATGAAAACATAGGAAACAAGCATATAATGTATGTTGAATATAATGAAAACATGGAAAATAAACATATAATGTGTGTTCATTTAAGTATTCAACAAGTCTCTTACAATTTATTGAAAAAATAAAATAAAATGCAAAATGAAAGTCATCTATTTTTTGTCTAAGTGAGTCGCAACCTAGGCGGGTCTTGGCAGGCTAGGCGGGTGCCTCAGTAGGTCTAGGTGCTCTTTATTAATTTTCAAACGCCTATGCATTAATTGGGACGGTGACCAACCTTCACAAAAGTTAATCAAGAACCTCATATGGGGTTAATGGGAACATCCTTCACAAACTAGTACCAAATTATATCCATTTGAATACTATTAACCGTTGCGGCCATGGAAGTTCTTTAATTAAAACAAAAAATTACAAAAGAATGTTACTGAAAGAGTTGCATATTTTCAAACCACAAAACCATTCAAGCTCTAAACTGTACAAACCATAGTTTCAATCGATTGTTCCGAAACGCGAAGAACAGTTGAAGAACTACTCAAAAAGTTAAAAGCTATAAATTTCTATGGTTAACAACCCACATTGTTACAAAATCTATTGGCTCGCGGAGATTCAAAACTTCGATGATGACCAAGGCAAGAAGTTACCAAAAATTTCAGCTGCATTGTAAACAGTCCATCAAATATCTACGACTAGAAGGTACCCAAGTTTCTGCTGTTCCAAAGTGCTATTCATGTCCTCCATTTTCCCTGCACCATGAACAAGAACACAAAAAATGAAGACCGTTACTAACGATTTCAAGAGGTTGGTACCATATTGAATAACAAAACACTAACAACGAAAAAATAGATATATTTCAAGTTGACATAAATGTCTACTGGATATACTGATAGCTAGAACGTAACCGGTAAAGAATTACAAAAAATTATGAAAACAGAAAATCAAGTCAAATGTATATGTACAGCAAATCACACAGGACAATAGATGGATGAAATAATTGAATACAAATTTCAAAAAAATTGGGAATTTATCAAATAAGGAAAAAGAATGCACTCGTCACTGAGATTATTTGACAGTAATACTGAGGTTTGAAAAATGGGAGTTTTAACAAAACACTTCCGTTTAATGAAAAATCACATTTTTACTTTTAACTAGCACTATTCACTATACCTTTAAAAAAAGCTTTTAGTTAAAAGAGAAGTTTTTTTGAACTTTTCATTTGTTTTCCTTTGAAAATACCTACTGAAAAGCGCATTTTCTTTCATTAAGCTTTTCCTAAAACTTGCTCTGCACCGTATCTGCATTTAACTCATCAAACATGATTTCAAGCCTCTCAATCCTAGTTTTAATCTCCAAAGCTCGTCTCCCAAACAAAGAGCTACTGCTAGCACATTCATTGCCAACAACGCTTTCTATGTCCTTGTCCGACTTCTTGGTACAAAAAGAACGTTCTCCGGCAATTTTAGATTCCAAATTTGGATCCTGACCTGATAATTTTTCACTGTCACCATCTTCTATAATCTCAACATTTTCATGCTTCTTATATTTTCTCAAAAATTCTGATATAGTGAGCTTATCATCCTCATCCATAGGATCTCCAGCTTCCATATTGTTGCATTTTGCAGGACACCCGGGACGTACAGGGGGGTGGTTAGCCATCAATACTAACCGATCATCAACGATACTCTGTGCCTTCTTTTTCTGTGGACTAGCAGCTTCACTTGCATCTTTGAGACCAGACAATGATTTCTTCCACCACCTTATGCACTTTGTGCTAACATCTGTCAACAATAGCTGCTAAATATTATTGGTATAGACAATAAACTTGTAATTATTCCTCTAGTTAGCCATCATTACTTTACTTTATAGCTAGCCATAATTACTTTACTTTATAGCTAGTCATCATTACTTTGATTTGCTTTCCTTTTCTCCTTATTTTCCTTTTCGGTGTTTTCCTCATGTAATCATCATTTAACTTGTCCACTTGTTAGGACTAGTTGTGTAGTTTTTGGTCCTTTAAAAGAGAGGACTTCCCACTTGTAAACAAATGATAATGAAGTATATTACAATTTCTGAGATGGTATCATAGCAGTCGATCATGACTGACTCTTGAACCTCAAAAACAGAAAAAAGCTTCCGCCATATCATATCTCAATCATCATATCAGTTTAATTTTTATTTCAACTTCATTGATCTTAAGCCTATACAATGGCTAGTGATGATGAAGTATCAGACCCACCAATTCAGTCATTCACAGCAGGTGAATCGAACTCCACCACACAAGTGGTCACCATTCAAAATGACATTTCCAATTTCTCTGCAGGAATTAAACTTGATGAGAACAACTATTCTCTATAGCATCAAGTTATAGAGATGAAAATTGCTGGTCGAGAAAAATATGGGCATCTTTCCGGTGATACCAAGCAGCCTGCAATCACATACCCACTGTATAACAAGTGGTGAGTTGAAAATTGCCAAGTCAAAAGTTGGTTATTTGATGCTATGACACCCAATCAGATGAAGTGGTTCATCCGTTACGACACAGCCATGCAGGTATGGGATGCCATAAAAAAGACTTACTCTGGCTCTGATGAAGCCAAAATTTATGATCTTCATAAAAGGTCATTTACCATGAAGCAAAATGGAGCTCCTATTGCTAACTATTACAGCAATCTCACCGAGATTTTTCAAGAACTTGATTAACTTAGTCCTACTAACATGAATGACCCATATGATATCTTATCAAGGCAGCAAGAATTGAGTGACTTCGAGTCTATATTTTTCTTGCAGGATTAGACAACAAGTTTGATCAAATTCGTGGTGAGATTTTGAGGATGGAGCCTAAACCTGGTCTTGAAGAAGCATACTCTCATGTCAAACATGAAAGCAATTGACAAGGAACCATGTCAGAAAGTGCCACCATGCCTGAAGCTACTGTGCTCTTTACCACAAATTCTCAATATCCACAAGGACTTCGACTTCAAAACATAAACTCCTCAACAGCTGATCGATTTCGTAATCGACCACCTATGCAGTGCACCAAATGCGGATTGAAAAATTATACTATTCAAGGTTGTTATAAGATTATTGGCTATCCAGAAAGATGGGTTCACAAAGGACGAAATAAGGAATCCAGCAGAGCATCATTCACCACCTCTGAGTCTTCTCAAGATGTTAGCTCATCTGACCATGTCCCAAAAGCCTTGAACGCCTCAGGTATATCTAATTCTACATCCGCTAATACTTGTAATAGATCGTAGATTATTGATACAGGTGCCACATATCATATGACATTTGATGCTAACATTCTTCACTCACTAAAAACAGCCAACCAGACATTCATTACCAGTGCCAATGGTTCAATCTCTCCAGTTACTGGAGAAGGCTCCCTTTCACTAATTTCCTCACTCAATCTTGATCATGTCCTAGTTGTCCATCCCTAGATTACGATCTTTTATCTATTTCTCAAATTATTGACTCCCTTAATTGTTCTGTTTCTTTTTTGCCACTATATTATCTTTTCCAGGATCTGCTCACCAGGGCCGTGATTGGTTGTGATACTAGAATGGGCAAACTATATTATTTGGACTTAACAGAAGAATGCAGCAATAGATTGAGTCAAGTGCATCATGTAAGTAGAGACGAATCAACTCGAATGAAGAAGATTTGGTTATGGCACAGGCGATTAGGACATCCCTTATTTGGTTATCTTAAACTTTTATTCCCTGAACTTTTTCCCCAATTCAAAGAATCCGATTTCCATTGTGAAATTTGTATTTTGGCCAAAAGTCATCATGTTTCCTATCCATTAAGATTAAATAAAAGTTCTGTGCCATTCATGGTCGTTCATTCTGACGTTTGGGGTCCTGCCAGAATTCTTACAACTTCTGGATTTAGATGGTTTGTGGCATTTATAGATGACTGTATTAGAATGACCTGGGTGTTTCCAATGAAGCACAAGAGTAAAGTTCCTACCAAGTTCAATATTTTTCATCAATATGTTGCAACTCAATTTGACAAGAAAATTCAGACACTCAGGTCTGATAATGGAGGAGAATATGTCAATCATGCTCTGCATAACTATTTGCAAGAGCATGGTATTGTTCATCAAACCACATGTGCCTATACACCTCAACAAAGCAGTGTAGTAGAAAGGAAGAATCGACATCTCTTAGAAGTGGTTCGTGCATCTTTATATGGTGCCAATATGCATCACAAGTTTTGGGGGAGGCACTGTGTTCTGCAACATATCTCATAAATTGAACAGCATCCAGTACTCTCCAATATCAAACACCATTCCAAACACTTAACCACCTTCTCACCATTCCATCTATCCCAAACTTAGAACCACGTGTCTTTGGGTGTGTGGCTTATGTACAGGTTTATTCACATCAACGGGGGAAGTTTGATCCATGTGCCCTCCGGTGTGTATTCTTAGGTTATTCTGATACAAATAAGGGGTACAAATGTTTTCATCCTCCTACCCAAACTCTATACATCACTGCAGATGTCCAATTTCTAGAAGGAGAAACATATTTTTCAAATGGAGACATTGAGTATCCCCTTCAGGAGGAGAATAGTATGTTTAAAGAGGATACCCAAGACATTAGCAACATTAAAATTGTTACAGAAATTTCGGAAACTGAGATAAATGTTGATCAAGCAGACGACTGTAATCAAACAATACATGCAGAAACAGAATCATCGACTCCAACATCAAACACAGAAGTACATCCAACAACGTTAAGTCCAGATGGCTTGGGATTGCCTTCTTCGACAGTACCACATGATCAATCAGCCCCTGAACACAATCAACAGGTAACTGATCAATCTAATTCTATTGAGATCGGATTTGAGTCAAGTCAAATTGAGTCCACTAATTATCAACTTCCCCTTCAAAAATCTCGAGGGATTCCTAAACAGTTATATGATCTTGATCCTAGAGCCAAGGTTAAATACCCAATTACTTACCATGTGTCCTTCCATAGGCTATCTACATCATGTGAGGCATTTGTAAATCAATTATCCACTGTATCTATTCCTTGCAATGTAGAGGATGCTATGAAAGATCCTAGGTGGACTCGTGCAATGAATGAAGAAATGAAGGCACTCCAGAAAAAATTCCACTTGGGAGTTAACTAACCTACCCAAGGGGAAGAAATCAGTTGGTTGCAGGTGGATATACACTGTAAAATTCAATGCAGATGACATTATTGAGCGATAAAGATTAGTGGCAAAAGGCTACACGCAGACATATGACATTGACTACGGAGAGACTTTTTCCCCTGTAGCTAAGATAAGCATTATTCGTGTACTCTTATCCCTAGCAGCAAACCTTGATTGGCCTTTGCAACAATTCGATGTCAAAAATGCTTTCCTGCATGGAGATTTAGAAGAAGATGTTTATATGGAGCTTCCCCTAGGATGCAAGTTGGATCCTAATCAGACCAACAACGTTTGTAAACTAAAAAAAGTCATTGTATGGTTTAAAGCAATCACTGAGAGCTTGGTTTGGGAGATTTACCAAATCGATGAAATTTTTCGGATACAAGCAAAGCAACTCGGATCATACTCTTTTCTTAAAGCATAAGAAAGGTAAAATCACTGCTCTTATTTTATATGTGGATGACATGGTGGTTACAGGAAATGATCCAGAAGAGAAGGCAGCACTGTAAAAGTATCTAGCAAGTGAATTTGAGATGAAAGATCTCGGTGCTTTAAAGTATTTCTTGGGCATTAAGGTGGCCTGCTCATAACAAGGAATATTTCTATCATAACAGAAATATGTTCTTGATATTTTGATGAAAGCTGGGATGCTAGCATGCAAACCAGTAGATACCCCAATTGAATTGAATCACAAACTTGGTGAGTATCCTGATCAGATACCTACCAACAAAGAGAGATATCAACGAATTGTTGGTAAGCTAATATATCTTGCACATATTAGACCAGATATAGCATATGCAATCAGCATGGTAAGCCAGTTTATGCATGCACTAAGTGAAACACACATGGATGCTGTAAACCGTATCTTGAGGTATTTAAAGTCAGCTTCTGGGAAATGATTAATGTTTTCAAACATGGTCATCTAGATGTTAAAGGCTACACTGATGCTGATTGGGCTAGTGATGTAACTAACAGACGATCAACATCAGGATACTTTATTATTGTTGGAGGAAATCTAGTCTCTTGGCGTAGTAAGAAACAAAAGGTTGTTGCTAAATCAAGTGCTGAAGCAGAATATCAGAGCATGGCACATGGAGTATGTGAACTGCTTTGGGTGAAGAATTTACTGAGAGATTTGGGATTTAGGCCCAAGCATGCTATGCGTCTACATTATGACAACAAGGCTGCAATTGACATTGCTCACAATCCGGTTTAACATGATCGAACCAAACATGTGGAGGTGGATAGACATTTTATTAAAGAAAAAATTGAGGCAAGACTTATTGAAGTTCCATTCGTTAAATCTGAAGATCAATTAGCAGACATGCTCACCAAAGCAGTCACAAGTTTAGTATTTCATAACTCACTAAGTAAGTTGGGCATTCATGACATCTGTGCACTAACTTGAGGGGGAATGTCAACAATAGTTGCTAAACATTATTGGTATAGACAATAGACTTGTAATTATTCATCTAGCTAGCCATCATTACTTTACTTTATAGCTAGCCATCATCATTACTTTACTTTATAGCTAGCCATCATTACCTTGCTTTGCTTTCCTTTTCTCCTTATTTTCCTCTTCGGTGTTTTCCTGATGTAATCATCATTTGGCTTGTCCACTTGTTAGTACTAGTTATGTAGTTTTTGGCCCTCTATAAGAGAGGACTTCCCTCTTGTAAACAAATGATAATGAAGTATATTACAATTTCTGAGAACATCCGCCTCAGAAAGCCTACACGGAAGATACAATTTCACATTTCTTATTTCTTTCATGTAATGCTTCCATGCTATATCAGAAATGTTATCGGGTTGCGTCATAGAACATGGAAGATCATAATCGTATCCAAATTGCATGGCTACCCGATGCGGAAAGTAAAGCTCTATAGTACCAAGAAGTCCAACTAGCTTACTGAACCTCAAGCATCTAAGAAATGACTGTAGTTCATCAATCAAATCAGGTCCAACTGAAACCCACATTTCCTTTGGTGGATAGTAGGTAAATGCCAGTTCTCAACGACATCCAATGGATAAGGCCACCACAAGAACCCTTCTCCGGCTAAGTTTAAAACCTTTCTCTAGTTTTCAACTCCCAAACTATCTACTTTATCCCATCTTGCCATTCTTGGCTCACCATTATTGAGATGATTGGGGTTTTCAGGCCTAAGGTTCGAGGATCGTTCCCATGCCCAAACCTGAACTAACTGAAATGGTGATCGAATGGCGAGGTCTGAAACAGCAACACAACTACTTTCCAATTGGTTCGAATCAACAGTTGCCGTTTTCAATACACCCAAATCATTATAAACACTAGAAAGAATTGCAGGTGCAAGTGCGATTCTAGTCCCCCTAGCTAAATGAATTGCTATGGAGAAAACAGGCCTATGTATTATACCACCATCGTTGAAAACATACCTTGACAACCAGTACACAAGAAAAACTTCATGTTTGAGTTCATGCCCACCATTGATGAACCTATTTAACCACGAGCTTGTGGTAGCCTTCTTCGCACGACTCTTTATAATGTCCTTTCTCTGTGCCACTAGTTTATCTTCGATTTCGTTCAGTTCTGCGGTGTCCAGAGGGCTTAAAACAGAGTCCCTAAAACTGAAAAACCACCTAAAACCATGACGTCCTCCAATGTGATGGTTGCTTCACCCCCATGGGAATACGAAGGTATTGGTTTCAGAACACCATTTCTCTGCAAACTCGAAAACCAAACCAGTTTGCCTTTTGATTTGGTATGTTGAACTAAAGATCACTTCATATATACCAGCCTTCTTCCAGGTAGATCGGTGCACAACAGCCATTTCATGAACCCAAGATTTCCAATTACTTTTGTTTTGTTGCGGCCATCCCTGGAAATCAACCTTCAAAGCACATGTATCTGGCTCGAAACGGGATGGAAGGGAGGAGAAAGAAGGTGGTAGGTTGAAAAGAGGTTCATCAATGGAGGAATTTATTAAAGTGGGTTTCAAAAAGTAGGATTTTTTGAGAAATGGTTTGCCACCAGATGGTGAAATCATCATATCTTCTCTCTCTTCCACCATTGATTCTTCTGACTTCTCCATCGCTCTCAAGGCTTCCGAGCTCAAGAAGAAGGAAATGGTGTGATTGGTGTTTCAAGTTGAAATAAAACAGAGACTGTCGGAGTTGAACTGTTGGAAACGAATACGAGGGTTGCTCTGTTCCGCTAATTAATGCTTAGCTCGGAGGTGAATGTCAAATCAAAATCCTATGCGTCCACCTTTTATGTAGCTTTTTCCTTCTTTCTTGGCTGCTTGGGTCAGAATAAGTAAATTGATAGTTTGATAGTTGCAAATTATGATAAGGAGACAAATTGCAGTTTGACATGAACGTCAAGGACTTCTTTTGTCTGAATGTTCGTGTTTGTGTTTGTATGTTGAACAATGTTTGGGTATTGACTGGTTAAGATCTTATTAGCGGAGAGGCTAATTTATTAGTTGATGGGTTGTTTCCCACGAAAACTTATTCAAATTTTAGTTTATGACTTTTGTTTTGAGTATTAACGATTGACGACGCTTTGCGTGTATAATACTGTTTTTAACACATAATAAGATAATCTATGTTAAACTTATCTAAACTAGGGAGAGTGGAGATGTTAATCTAGTTATTTTCAATTCTCTTAGGCTCATTTGGTTCACAAAATGAAAGAAAAAAGGAAAGTATTTTATGTGTCTTACAAGGGATAAAACATAATCCTTCGCATTATAGTATTTGGCAAAATTAGGAAAATTATTTACAAATAAAGGGTAAATATTGATATTTTCAATTCTTAATGGCTAAACATATTAACACCCCACAAATTGTTGAATAAACCCCACATACTTAATACACCCTATATTTGCTTTTTCACTTAAAAATTATCTTAATACACCCCACATACTTTCCCATAATACCCCCACACCCCACATTCTCAATATACATCTTATATTTTGTACATACACCCCACATTTTCTTTACACCTCACATTTCTCAAATCTTATAACACTCATTTTTAATTTTCAGGGATTGAATCTAACCATTTGAACGTTTAATTTGTCGAAATATTTCAAATCATCTGAACGTTTAGTTTACAGAATGATTTCAAAATGATGATTTGAAATCATCTTAGTATAGTTTGAAATCATCTTATTCAACTTCTAAAAAGCCTTAAAAAATGACCCGTGGTGCTAAGTCTTTCCGAGTAAAAAAAAAAAAAAAAGAAAAGAAAAAAAGACTCTCGTTACTGCTAACAAATAATGCTTCTATATATATTTCACAAGTCTTTAGACTTAGTCTTGAACAAAATAAATAAAGACCCTCTCTCTGCTAATGATCCATGTGTAGAAGTTAATTAATAAATCAAAACTGAATCGGTCTCAGATTTGTTTAAATACAGGCCATGTCTCTCCTCATTTTCCACTGATCATCTCCCAGTGACAAGAAAAGAAGAAGCAAAAAGAAAGAAAAACTCACGATGAGAAACGTACGTCAATCAAACGGCTAAAGATTGAGAGTAGGAGTTCATGTGGAGAATGGTTATCCTCAATGTGTAAAAGTAGTATATGACTCTAGCACTAATACGACTCATGTTACTGGGTACACAAGATTAATATGAACCCTAAAAGATGAATATGAATATAGAAGTTTAAATAATGCAGCAAACGCAAGATTAAATAATTATCGATGTCATCGAAATCACTAAACAATGAAAAATGTGAAGTCTTATCTCATGTAAAGCTTCAGAAACATCGATTTTGTATTCCATTCGTCAAAAACAATTTTTCTCAATCAATATGTTTGTAGTTTCATTGGTTAGAGTTTTATTCAACAATGGAGGATGAGAGGGTTTTGATAGTTGAGAAAATAAATAATACGTTAAAAGTGATTTTGGGTGTATTTATAAATTTTTATTTTTTTTAAAACCTAATAAGGTCAAAATTGTCATTGCATAGTGGAGTAAATAAGTCATTTAATATTAAATTTTAATATGGGGTGCATTCAACATTTTGTAGGATGCTAATATAAAAAACCTTCTTAATAAGCTTATTGCTTTTCAGTATTTAATGAGGACAATTGTGTTCTAAATATATATATATATATATATATATATATATATATATATATATATATGAAGCCTTTATGGGGAGGGATCCTCATTTTTCAAAAAAAAAAATGGGGACACTCTCTTAATCTTTATATTTAGCTTTAATGAAATTCTGTGGTTGAGATTCTGTGGCATGTGATTTAATCTCAACCACATAATTTCATTAAAGCCAAATCTAATGGTCAAGAGGGTGTCTGCATTTAAAAAAAAATGGGGATCCATTCCCTTAAAGGGCCTGTGTGTGTATATATATATATATATTAAATGGTGGAAAAAGAGGTGAGATTGTTGTTTCCTTTTTTCCTAACATTTATTACAAAAATATCCCATCCTTAGAATTACCAAACATTAGAAAGAAAATTATTTATTATTTCCAAATTCCTTTACCCACCAAGGCACCAACCAAGACCTAGCGTTACTTGTACTACTCAACCATTTAGTCACTGATATAGAGTCACTCAATAAATGTGAGAAAATGAAAGAAAAAGGAAAAGTAATCTTATTTGTTTTATAAGAGAGAGAAATGCATCCTTCTTATTATAGTATTTGGTAAAATTAGGAAAATCATTTAGAAATAGAAGGTCAAAAATGATATTTTCATTTCTTAATAGGGGTATTCTTTTTCAATATCAATCTTGTTCTAGATATTTTGTGCCCATATTTTTTAAACTTTTATTTGCCTCACCCTTGTTTTAAATTGACGTGTCACATCCAATCATGTAATAACAGTTGTCAACGAAAATTAGTAGAAGTTTACTTGTTAGTCCAAATCCAAATTTGATAGCGAGTAAATTGTAGTAATAGTTTCTCAACTTTAATCAAATTGGAGCAATGATCCATCAACTAAAAATCCATTACCACTGGTCTCTTAACTCATCAAAATATGTAGTTATGGTCATTTTCGTCAACTTCATTAGAATTTTGTCAAAATAAGTTATATTGGAAGAACCATTGCTACAATTGAGGTCCCTCAACTCATCAAAACATGTAGCTATTGTCCTTTTGTCAACTTCGTCAGAATTTTGTCAAAATGAGTTATATTGGAATGACCATTGTTACAATTGAGTTAAAGTTAAGCGACTATTGCTTCAATTGGGTTAAAATTGAGGGATTATTTCTTTGGTTGGATTAAAGTTGAGGGACCAATAGTAATAGATTTTTAGTTGATGGACCATATTTGCACGTTTTGATGAGTTGAGAGACTAATGGTAATGGATTTTTAGTTGAATGACTATTGCTCCAACTGAGTTAAAGTTAAGGAACCATTGCTACAATTTACTCTTTGATAGTTGTCTAAAAGCGACACAAGCCCGAATATTTTGTGAATATTTTATGTGTCATTGCCAATCAGCAAATACCACGTGTCTTACACATAATCCTTGGTAATACTATGTAAATGGTGCTGTAGGGAGGTTTCACATTCACATTCAGACTTCGTCTCAAATCACTACGCATTGCAATTTTTAATACTTATTTATAACCATTCTTATTCTTTATTTTCATATTAGATGTTTCTATTTATTTCGAATGAAATACTACCTACAAGTTGATGTCAAGATCTACAATACCAATCGAATCCATGATTTACTAGAACACTCGGCCATTGCACCTTTCTCGACCATTATGCCATAAAGGTTAGTAATTCTGACTGCCTATTACGTGACTTAATTGAACTTTTCCCTTTTTTTAGTATAAAAATATCGATGTACTTGAAAAAAAAAAAAAAAAAAAGTTAGCAATCCTTTTTCATTTCGCTTCACTCGCAGCATAAAAGGCTTATGTTTTTGGATCGGTATCATTACCATCGCACCTGCCTCCTTTACTGAAACTCTCTTTGCATGTTATCTTAGGTTCACAAAAATAGTGCTCCTTTCATGGCCAACGACTCGGATTTCTTCGACGGGTCAAAGCTTCCTGAAGATCTTTGGCCCCAAATAAACCAGCTACGCAAACCCTTCAAGCGTCTCCCATTCAGCAGCACTACTTACTTCCCATTGGTTTGAATCAACGGTTGCCTTTTTCAACACACCCAAATCATTATAAACGCTAGAAAGAACAGCAGGTGCAAGCGCGATTCTAGTCCCACTAGATAGATGAATTGTTATGGAGAAAACAGACCTATGTGTTATACCACCATCGTTAAAAAACATACCTCGACAACCAATACACAAGAAAAGCTTCGTGTTTGAGTTCATGCCCACCATTGATGAACCAACCACAAGCTTGTGGTAGCCTTCTTAGCACGACTCCTTATGATTTCCTCTCTGTGAAGTAGTTTATCTTTGATTTCTTTCAGTTCTGTGGTGACCAGAGAGCTTAAAACAGAATCCCCAAAAACCGAAAACCCCCCTAAAACCATGATATCCTCCAATGTGATCGTTGCTTCACCCCATGGGAAAATGAAGGTATTGGTTTCAGAACACCATCTCTCAGCGAATCTGAAAAAGGAATCAGTTTGTCTTTTGATTTGGTATGTTGAACTAAATATTGCTTCATATGCACCAGCCTTCTTGCAGGTAGATTGGTGCACAGAAGCCATTTCATGAAATCTAGTTTTCCAAGTATCTCTCTTCAAGTAGTTTCTCTTCGATATCTTTGAGTTGTATGGTTTCAAGAGGGCTTACGACAGAGTCCCCCAAAACCGAGCAACCTTCTAAAACCATGACATCCTCCAATGTGATTGTTGCTTCATTCCGTGGAAAAATGAAAGTATTATTCTCAGAAAACTATTTCTCCGCAAACCCGGAAACCAAATCGGTTTGTCTTTTAATAACATTACGTGCTCTAACTCATGCTCTCCCTTGATGAACTTCCTTAACCACAAGCTTGTGCAAGCCTTTTTAGCTCGACTTCTTAAAAATTATTCTCTCGTCAAGTTGTTTCTGTAATTTCTTTCAGTTCTCTGCTCCCAAGAGGGCTTAAAACAAAGTCCCTCAAACCAAAAAACCTCGTAAAACCATGACATCCTCCAATGTGATTGTTGCTTCACCCCCACAGAAAAATAAACCTACTGGTTTGAGAACACCATATCTCAGCAAACCAAAAAAATAAATCGGTCTGTCTTCGTATTTGGTTGCTTCATAAAAACCAGTCTTCTTCCATGTAGATTGGTGCACATATGCCATTTGATTTTGGTAAATCCAAAATCTTCCAATGATGGGAGTGAGGAGGAACAATGACGAGCTCCAATGGAGGTTCATCAATGGCGAAATTCTGCAATGTGGGTTTGTGAAAGTACGTTTTTTTATGAAATGGGTTGCCGCCAGATAGTGAAACCATCAATCTTCTCTCTCTTCCACCATGCTTTCCGGTGGATTCATCAGTGCTGCTGACGCTTTTTTTTGTTTTTAGAAAGAGGTTCAAATCTCATGTTTTTGTTAGAGATATTTTATGGGTGCTATGGTCAGAGTGCCTCTATCCCAATTTTTTATGTGGTTAGAGTGTCATTATGCACTCCTTTAACATATGTGGCTGCATCGAAAACTTGTTCTGCGTACTCACGTAAAATGCGAATTCTTCAATCATAGGCACCGGTGTATATTAATAATCTCATAAGTACCACATCATGTGACAGTTGAGAAAAGAGGAATAAATAAATAAAAATATGCACAGCAAATTATTACCAAATTATATCAATGTCAATACTTTAAATTGTTGTGTCATGGAAGTTTAACAAAACAAACAAAAAATTGCAAAGGAAATTTACAGAAAAGAGGTGCATAGTTCGAGTTTCAAACCACAAAAACCATTCAAGTTCCAATCTGGATAAACCATAATTCCATTCAATTTTGTTTCGAAAATGGAAGAACAGTCAAAGAACTACTCAAAAGATAAAAGCCATCAACTTCTATGGTTGGGAAACCACATTGTTGCAAAATCTATTGGCAAGTGGAGAATAAGACTTGGATGGATAGAGCAAGAAGTATCAAAACCTCCAGCTACTGCATTATATGCCATCCATGGAATATCTACAAAATACCAAGTTCCTCTGCTATTCCAGAGTGCGAGTCACGTCCTCCCTTTTCCCTGTACCAAGAACAAGAGCACGCAAAAGAAAGCCTTTACTCACAATTTCAAGAGGTCAAATGTTGAATAACAGAAATACAATGTAAATGTAACGTGAAAAGAAACAAGATTGCATACAAGTTGACATGTCTTCTGCCGATTACTGATAGGAAAAGCACAACTAGTAAAGAAATACATAATGCAATTTATAAGACCGATTTTGTGCATTGATACTTTGCATTCATATTGACTAGAGGAACTAATCAGCCTAAAATGACCTACTGTTAAAGAAGATGAATGGAATCGAGAATCAGATAGCAAGCAAGGAAGAAAGCAAATAGAAATCAAGTCTTATGTACAGTATTTCACACTGGATGTTAAATGGATGAAAAAATTGAACACAAAATTATGCAAACATTAGTAATAAAAGAAGAAAAAGAATGTAGTATCACTAAGATTAATACAAAAATACAGTAATTATATGTTATAACAAGGTTTGGAAATACCAACTGATTAGAGAGCTATCTTACATTACCTTTTCCTAAAACTTGCTCGGCAACATATCTGAATTTTACTCGTCTAGCATGATTTCAAGCCTCTTCATCCTAGCTTTAATCTCCAAACCTCGCTTCTCAAACTCCAAAACATGGCTCTCAAATAAAGGGCTACTGCTGGCACATTCTTTACCGATAACACTTCCGATGTCCTTATTTGGCTTTGTACAAACCGAACTATCTCCTACAATTTCAGATTCCGAACTTGGAATTTTACCTGATAATTTCTCACTGTCACCATCTTCTATAATCACAAAATTCTCATACTTCCTATGTCCTTTCAAAATTTCTGACATTGTTAATGTATCATCCTCATCCATAGGATCTCCAGCTTCTGTTTTGTTGCATTTTCGAGGAAAACCAGGAGATACCAGGGGGTGGTTGACCATCAATAATGACCGATGAATACTCTTTGCTTTCTTTTTCTGGGGACTAGCAGCTTCACTTTCATCTTCGAGACCAGACACTGATTTCTTCCACCAGTACTTGTACTTCATGCTAATATCTCCCTTGAAAAGCCAACACAGAAGATACAATTTCACATTCTTGATTTCTTTGTTATTATGCTTCAAGGCCGTATCAGAATTGTGATTAGGTCGTGTAACAGAACATGGAAGGTCTTGATCCAATCCAAACTGCATGCCTACACGATGCGGTAGGTAGTGCTCAATAGTACCAAGACCAACTAGTTCACTTACTATCAAACATCTAATGAATGACAATAATTTATCATCCAAAATCAGGACCAACCAAAACCCACGTTTCCTTTTGTGGACAGTATTTAGGCAAATGCAAGTTCTCAATGACGTCCAAGGCATAAGGGCGCCACTTGAACTCTGCTCCAGCCGAGTCCAAAACCTTTCTCAAGTTTTCAATTTCCATACCATTTAAATTATCCCATCTAGCCAATCTTGGCTCACTAAAATTTTTAACATTCGGCTTTGGCCTAAGTTCCAAGAATATTTCCCATGCCCTAACCAGAAGTAATTAGAACATAGACTTAAGGGCAAGGTTCTAAAAGACACTAGGCACTAGTCGGGCGGCGGGATGGGGCTTAACGCCTAGGTTGACTAGGCGGATTTAAATAAATTTATTATATATTGTATAAATAAGTGTTGATTTATATTTAAAAACACACACATAATTGTATTGACATACATAACTTACAAAATAAAATGACATATAAATTATAAAGTATTAGAAACATGGGGAACAAACATATAATGAGTGTTCATCTAAGTATTCAATAAGTCTCCTACATTTTGTTGAAAAATTAAAATGCAAAATGAAAGTTTTTGAGTTTCTGTCTAAGTGAGAGTTGCGACCTAGGCATGTTTAGGTGGGCGCCTAGAATGCCTAAGAGGGTCTAGGCGTACTTTCTTAATTTTCAAACTCATAGGGACTAATTGGGACGGTGCCCAATTGCCTAGCACCTAAGCGGCGTTAGGCGGGGATTTTTAGAACAGTGCTTAAGGGTGAGTTGTAAATCAGCATCTCCTATTGCCAATTGGTTTGAAGCTACGATTTTCCTTTTCAACAAACCCAAATCTCTGTAAATGCTTGCAAGAATAGCAGGTGCAAGAACGATTCTAGTCCCCCTACCTAAATGCATTGCCATGGAGAATACAGGTCTGTTGTATTATAACATTGTGGTTAAAAACATACCTCAACAACCAATACACAAGAAACGCTTCGTGCTCAAATTTGTACCCGCACTTAATGAACTTCTTCAACCACAAGCTTGTTCTAGGCTTCCTAGTCGGACTCCCGTAAAATTCCTTTCTCTCTTCAAGTAGTTTTTCTTCAATTTTTTTTTTTTAAGTTGTGTTGCTTCAAGAGGGCTTAAAACAAAGTCCCCCAAAACCGAGAAAAAGCCTAAAACCATGACATCCTCCAATGTGATTGTTGCTTCACCCCATGAAAAAATTAAACGTATTGGTTTCAGGACACCATTTCTCTGCAAACCCGTGTACCAAACTGGTTAGTTTCGTATTTGGTACGTAGAATTAAGGTTTGCTTCATAGATACCAGCCTCCTTCTGTGTAGATTGGTGAACCAAGATTTCCAATCTTTTGCGGCTTGTCTCCATCCTGGGAACTCAACATTCAAAGGCAATTTCTTTGGCTCGAAACGGGAAGGGATGGAGCAGAAACTATGAGGGAGCTCAGAAGGAGGGTATCAATGGAGGAAGTTGGCAAAGTGGGGTTGAGAAAGTAGGGTTTTATTTCAGAAATGGGTTGCCGCCGGATGGTGGAACCATCAACTCCTCCCTCCCTTCAACCATTGATTCCGGTGGGTTCTCTCTCTCTCTCTCTCTCTCTCTCTCATTTTTTATTCCTTTTGGTTTTCCGGAGTTGAATCAAAAGCTCAGGTCAAGCACAAATGAAGTGTGAAGCGGGATTGGATTGAATAATACGAAAAATGGTTTATATGAGCACGTATGTCCACTCGTAATCGTCTGCCGTTTAGAGCGCCCTTACGGCTTCTACGCAAAACAAAAACGACATGAAACGAGGTTTCATCATTCGCTCGAAGGTCCTTTCTCTCCCTTTCTTATCGAGAATTGCAAAAGTCGTACTACAAATACATGAATTTAAATTAAAGTTTTTGTTCACATAGGAAGTTATCAGTTTGATCATTCATGTTTCAAATTCATATATTTCGTCGTTTATTTATTGAATTGCTCGAATTGCTCATCAATGTCGAGCATTTCCAAGTGAGATGTTAAATTCAAAACATCAAATTTAAATTTGATGGCTGACTTGACAATTTGATACATTGTCAATATTTTTCTTTCACTCGATATGCTAAAATTTATTGCTTCATTTATATTTTTTTTAAACAAAAATAATAAAAGTTTGGTTGTTATTGGTTTAAAAATAATAAAATAATACTTAAATATGCTAACATTTAAGGTAAGACAAGTGGAATGTCTTTGGAAATAGAAAAAATCAAATTTGAAGGTAGCTTTAAATTTGACATTTCTTTGTCTATGTCAACTTAGTCTTCTTTTTCATGTCATCTTTGACATCTCGGTTGGAGTAAATGGTACGTCATTTGTTACCGTTATATGTTTATGTGGCATTTTTGACATCTCCTTTGGAGATAGTCGAGCACTTCTAGACAAGATATCAAAATTATCACTAGACAAAAACATATTTTTAACAGTAAAAGTTAGTAGAGCTAGGATTTCATGTGTGGGTGGGCCTCTCACATACACACTCCTTTTTTTAGGTGTTTGTTAATTAGACTAATAGTGTTTCTTATTTTGTAGGTGGAATTTGTCAATTCAAACGTGTATAAAATTTGCATCCTCAAGTGTTACACTTCCAACGTTTACTTCCGTCAAGTATATATCATCACATCAAGTTCTACAATATGGTGGGTTTACCATTTAACAAGAAGAGAAATTAAATTCACACACTCTAAATTACTTCTCCCACCCTCTTTTAATTTTTTAATATTTTTTGAAACACCACTAACACTTGATAGAAAAATATTCAAAAATTAAAAGGGTGTGGAGAAAGTAATTTGAGATGTGTGAATATAATCTCCCTAACAAGAAATGCTTCGCATCAAGTTCTACGATAAGGCGGGTTTACCGTTTATCAATTTTAAACATAAAAATTAAATTTGACAGCTTATGTGGCACTTTAACATCTTTTAAAGTTTTAATCTCCATTCGATATGTCAAATTTGAAACATAAAATAAAATTCATATTTATTTTCTTTCATTACCAATGCATATTTTTTTTCTTTCATTACCAATGCATTTGTAATGAAAGAAAATGAATTAAAAATATAAAAATACTTAAACATTGCATTGAAAATTAAAAGAAATTAAAAAAGCCATTGCTTTAAACCAATAAATTTTTTTAATAAAAAGCATTTAATGAATTTTTTTTTTTTTTGAAGTTGTCAAATTTGGTAGCAAGGGGAAGAGATGTTATTCCATGTCATGCTACATTAGATTTGGTTTCTCGGTTGAAAAACATTGTTACTATTTTTTTTTTACTGTTATTGCTTATTTGAACATTTTGACATCTTATTTGAAGATACTCTTACTAGCCTCGCTACATTAGATCATTGTATTATATATTATAGAACCAAATTTGACAGTGACACTAAAACTTTCTTTTATTTTATTAAATAAAGTCACATTGTTGAGATAAAAAGTTGAAAAGTGTAGGGTGCTTGCCTCCTATTACATTTTACACTCTTTAAGTTTGAGGTAGATTTTTTAAATAGAAAATTTCATTTTAATCTTTGGTAAATATGACTTTTAGATTAAAACTATGAGTAAGATTGTTGATGCACAAAACCGGAGGTCTTGGAACAACGTAAATCCGACCGTGAATCTGCAATAAAATGTAAATGACACAAGATGTATTGTGGTTCACCCCAAGGTTTGGGCTACGTCCACACTAATTATGTATTTATTTGAGGGAATAGAGAGGGAGAGGGTGAGAGCTTCTGAGAGTTTCTGAGGGTGAGAGAGGGGATCTCAGGCCTAGGAATTGGTCTCTCCTTAATTGTGAGGATGAGGAGTCCTTTTATAGAATAAGGACTCTTCACATATTACATATTTGCCCCTTCCCTTATTGCATAATTACATTTGAGTCCCTCGAGTATTTATACGAGGTCTAAATACGGAGGCCCTAAATATGGTATAAACAGTAGTCCCCCAAGTCTTCAGTCAAGAGAGTCTTTTGACTGGAGACTTGAAATTCAGTCCATGTGTGGGCTGAAGTAACTAGATACTGTCTTGAACTGATGCTCAATATGAGGCAATGCTCAATCTGAAATGACGCTCAACTAGAAGTAGCACACGCTGCGAGGCTGCTCGGCTTGTGACTTATGTTGCCTTGGTTGGCTCAGCTTGTGGCGTTGAAGGTGAGGGAGTCCCTTTTATAGAATAAGGGCTCGCTCCTTAATACATAAATGATGGGCTAGAGTTAATGATCGCGGCGAGGCGGTTGTTCAGTAGGCGGCGATGCTCTCTAATGGTGGTGAGGGAGTCCCCTTTTATAGAATAAGGGCTCACTCCTCAATACATAAGTGATGGGCTAGGAGTGATGCTCGCGATGAGGCGGTTGCTCAGCTGGCGGCGTTGCTCTCTAATGAAGGTGAGGGAGTCCCTTTTATAAAATAAAGGCTCGTTCCTCAGTACATGAATAATGGGCTAGAGTTGATGCTGCTCTAATGATGGTGAGGGAGTCCCTTTTATAAAGTAAGGGCTCGCTCCTCAATACATAAATAATGGGCTAGAGTCCCCTAAGTATTTTTCATGAGGCCCAGTTGAGGCCCAATATATGGTACCTAATGTAGTCCCCCAAGTCTTCGGTCAATAGAGTCTGTTGGCTAGAGATTTTAAATTGAATCCATGTATGGGCCGAAGTGGCGGTTGGATGCGGTATTTGTATACCTTGCACTGAAGCTTTGTAGGTGAAGCTCTATAAATGAAGCTTTGAAGCTAGAGCTCTGTAAATGAAGCTTTCGAAGCTGGAGCTTTTGTAAATAAAGCTTTTGAAGCTGATTGACATGAGTGATGCTCATGAATGTTTATGTTGATTGACATGAGTGATGCTCATGGATGTTGTCATGAGTGATGCTCATGAATGTTAACATGAGTGATGCTCATGAATGTTGACATGAATGATGCTCATGAATGTTTATGTATGAATGACATGAGTAGTGCTCATGTATAATTTGGAGTACTAGGCGTACTTTTGATCACCTGGTTGGTGGCATGAAGGAGAGTACGAGTTGTACATTTCATCACCTGGTTGGTGGCATGAATGGCTAGTTGCCAAATTAGAGTACGGGTTGTACATCTCATTACCTGGTTGGTGGCATGAATGGCTAGTTGCCAAATTAGAGTACGGGTTGTACATCTCATCACCGGTTGGTGGCATGAATGGCTAGTTGCCAAATGATATTAGAGTACGGGTTGTACATTTCATCACCTGATTGGTGATAATGAATGGCTAGTTGCCAAATGATATTAGAGTACGGGTTATACATTTCATCACCTGGTTGGTGGTAATAGCGGCGGGTTGCCGAATAGTTTTGGGCTTATGGGCTTTCGCCCTCCACAACATGCCAGCCCATTTGTTTTTGGGCTTTTCCGTTTTTTTTTTATTTTTTATTTTTTTATATTACCCTTTGATGGGGTTTATACAGATGTCTCCGAAAGATAAGAAAAATAAATCACATCATACAAAAACAAGAAAAGTAAATCACATCATTCTGGTGGGGAGTTTATTCCTTGCTTTTGCTTTCTCTTTTGCTTTCGCTTTCTTGGAGGACCGTTCTTTTTAGGAATAATGGTGCTCGGTGTCTTGTCAATCCAATGTCCCAAGGCACTGACACAAGGAGATGCTGGGACCTTGTAGTGGGATGGCAACTTGGCATCATTAAGTGTCTGAATTCCTTTATCATCATGGTCGCGGAACCACTTTCCAGCTGTTTGTTTAAAGAAAAACTGCTTTACCTTTACTGCTTTTGTTTCTGTTTCTTTTGACAAGCTGATGGGTGGACAAGATGGTATGGGTCGGATTTAGCACATGCGGAGAGTTATTCCCTTTATCCAAGTGGGTTGTTAAAGATAACCCATTACTGCATTATTCTTAGGGCTGTGATGATGATGCAGTTGGAGATTGTGCAGAGATACGGAAGACCAAGAAGAAGACTTGGCTCTCAGCTTTGTACGAAATGGGATTACCACTGCAATAGGCAAGCTTTGCAGTAGATCTCTATCATTTTCGATCATCATCCATCCATCATTTATTAATTTTGGATCTCCTCCGTTTCGTCCTTTAACATCACACGATGATGATCATCTAGCTTCCAAATCATGGCAGTCAGACTGTAACAAAAGTCCTCTATATCAAGAGGTCGTTAACTCAGCCAAGATCCGGATCTGAATCGTCGGCTGCCACCGAAATCTTCTTGACAACAATAACTTTTGACAACAGTAACTTGGGCCTCTGACCCTTTCAGCTGCAAGCCTCTGAGCCTTCTGGAATTCTTTAAGTACGGTCTTTCACAAACTGCCCAATATGCGCCCTTGTCTTATGCAGCTTGTCTCGGAGTTGAAGGGTGTCTCCGGGGGTGTCGGGCAGAACTCCGACGACTCGCTTGCGAGCAGAAACAGCCGGTGAACTATCACCTTTTCGATCGGCGAGCCTAGGGCTGCCCATGCCGGACGCTTCACTTCCAACTTCATTGCAGAAGTTCCAAGCTTCCAACGTAACTCTCACATTTGGGTTCCTCATTCCTGGGTCTCCTATTGCCGACGTGTACTCGCCCGACTCCGAGTCCGAGACATAGTCACCCAAATTCGACACAAACAGTTGACAAACAAGAACATAAAGAACAACATAAGCTGACCTGACACGGCGACCCATCATTTCAAACCGTGAAGGACTGCGGGGAAGAAGTGGAGCATCTGGTCGCGAGAAGCGAGCTTCATCGGTTTTTGTGGTTTTTGGTTGGTCAGCACAAAACAGAAAATTAATATTAAATCCCGATGAAAACGATGAGGGTTTCAGAAATTGAGCAGCTTTATTCAAATTAGTGATTTGGGGTTTTGAGATTGACTTGGTTGGGCCCATTTTGGCTGTCAACTCCGGAAAACTGATCCACGACGGCAACATGGAGCCGAGAAATGCACTGCAGCGACTCTAACTCCAGAAAATCTGAGAGGGAGCGACCGAGACTACTGGGAAAACCGAGAACCTGCGAAGTGATTTTCTGATGGAGAGGTTTTTTTTATTTTGTTTTTGGCAGTTAGGATTGGGCTTGTGGGCCTGGGCATGATGACGAGCTCGTGTGTTGATTCACCGTTTTGCAGATTATGGGCTTGTGTTTTTAGCAGTTAGGATTTAACACTGTGAATTCTTCTACTGCTGGACCATGTACACGGAGTAGTTGACAGGAGGTTCTGGGTTCTTGCAGATTCACAGTGGATGTGAAAAAATGAAAGAGAATCGACGCAACTTTTTGTATCGATTCCCACAGACGGCGCCAAATGTTGATGCACAAAACCGGAGGTCTTGGAACAACGTAAATCCGACCGTGAATCTGCAATGAAATGTAAATGACACAAGATGTATCGTGGTTCACCCCAAGGTTTGGGCTACGTCCACACTGATTATGTATTTATTTGAGGGAATAGAGAGGGAGAGGGTGAGAGCTTCTGAGAGCTTCTGAGGGTGAGAGAGGGGATCTCAGGCCTAGGAATTGGCCTCTCCTTAATTGTGAGGATGAGGAGTCCTTTTATAGAATAAGGACTCTTCACTTATTACATATTTGCCCCTTCCCTTATTGCATAATTACATTTGAGTCCCCCGAGTATTTATACGAGGTCTAAATACGGAGGCCCTAAATATGGTATAAACAAAGATCAACATCTAATTTTAGTCCCTTGATACATTAATAATGCACGTCCCGACCTCGATATTCTCTGAATACCCGGATAGGCACGTGCTGGCCGACACCTGAGGGTGACGAATGCCATTTATTGAATACTAGAGTAATGATTAGGAGGAAAAATTCATGAATAATCATTAGAATCTAGAAGTAATAAACAAAGTTTAAGGACGTGTCTAGAGTGCACAGAACACAATCTAAAACAAGATCACTAAAGGAAAGATCATTACAAAATATCACACAAGTGAGTGATAGATTGCTACTGGTAGGGGAATGCCTCGTACGTTGTGTCGTAGCCCTCGTTTCTAAGACTTGAATGGGGGCGCAAAAGAAAGGTGAGTGGACCAAGTTCATACACAATAATAATAAAACAGTTATCATGATACTAACCCCCACATTTTATATAAAGAAAACTACTAGCATAATAAGTGATAAGTTTAATGAAAAACCTAGCATGCCAAAAATATCTTAAGAGACATATCGTGGAACACAAAATATCAAACGTCTCATAAATCGTCTCGTAGCGTAATGTTCTACTAGTAAGATCACTGAATAAATATATCTCCCGGCCCTATGCCAGCACCGTGGTCTCTGCACCCGTAGCCAGATATTACCAACTCCTGGCCCAATGCCTGCTTCGTGTCCATCAGCCCGTAGCTAGGGATTATTTCTCCCGGCCTATCTGCCAACACCAGATCCTCGCCCCAGGTGGCATAGTGTCCACTAGGTACGCACAAATAGTTACGCCTCTCATAAATAACCACTTCATAGTATAAAGTCATCCATCGTCTATACTATAAAGAGGGGTTTCTAAAACATGTTCTAGCATCATATAATCATCCATCAGATAGTCTACCAGTTCAAGGTTTTTATAGAAAATACAATATATTAAAATATAGCTCAATATAGGCCAACAATTAATTCCTCACCAAAACGAGACGATAAACAACGTATTTCATAAACATGCTTAACATAAAAATCAGTTCATAAACTCGTAAGGCATGTATTTTATTTATGCAATTAAACTAGGAAATTATGCAAATTTTAGAAAGGGTCCACTTACAAATATTCCTTAGCAGTAGAGTTGTGCGGATAAGGATTAAGAATTTCCTCACTAGCAACTTCACCTAAGTACAAAAAATGTAATAAATAAATAAAAGGATTTTCTAAAGGATTTGGGCTTGAACTAAAGAAAATAAAGGATTTGGGTTGAATGGTTAAGGTCTAATGGGTTTTTAGGATCCTAAGGGTTTCTGGTTTTGGATAGGAATAAATGGGTGGTTTGGGCTTGAGCCCAAACCCACACACAATACATATACACACACACACCAACACATACATAAGCATGCACAACACACAAATACACACCTGCACATACATACACACTTACACATGCACACACGCAACACACCACACACGGCACTACACACACGCTCACACACACTCACACCACGCACACACACGGACAAACATACACAACACACATACTGCGCAGCCCACTTTCACACACACAACGCACACACACTCACGGCCCAACACACACAACGCACACACACTCACGGCCCAATACACACACACACAGAGACACGCACGGCCTGCAGGCCAATTAATAAAAAAGGGACTGGGCTGGTTCAAGACTGGGCTAAGGCTCGTGGGTGTTTGAGAATGACGGATGACCTGGTGGCTTTGGGTATGCTCGGGGAAGGACACCGGAGCTATTGTAGCTCTGGTCGACGACAAATGTTCAAACAACAGTCAAACCAAGTACCAAATTGAAGAGGAAAAAAAATAGTTGAAATGATGGGAACAGAATTATACCACTTAGAGTCTCAACTGTGGTCGAGAATGGAGAGGTTGATCTTGGAACTCGTCGGGTTTTCTCGCCGGGTTCTAGAAAACAAAAATATAAGGCATGCACTTATTAGAACCTTCATTTGAACTGAGAATAACTCAACAAAAATAGAAATAGAGTAGTGAGCCTCGCCTGAGTTCGAGTTTCAGAGGTTTGAAGCTCTTGGCTTCAATTGCAGAACACACAGAGGTGTTCTACCAACGCATGCATGGTTATAGTTGTGTTTCTCGAGCTCCTAGGATCCTAGATATGTGGTAAATCTGTTAGGTTTGATTTTGTTTTTCGAAGAGGAAAGAAACAAGAGCTCTCGGAGCTCTTGGAACTTGAGGTTTCCCGTGAGAAAGAGAGAGAGAGGTTTGAGATGGAAAGTTTTTAGGGAAAATAGGGAAGATAAGAGAGTCAAAGAGCTGCCACATGGCTGTTTAGGATAAAAAGGAACCTAGATCAACGGCTAGGATTAAAAGACAATAAGGGATTAAATTGATAGATTTAAAATATGTTTTAGGGGAAAATAGAAATAAATTGAAAATATGGGGGTGATTGTAACAAATAACCTCATTTATTAATTATTTCTCTTTTTCTTCCTAATTTTTAATGTATTAATTTTATTTCATTATAATTTTCATTTTTATTTCATTTATTGTAATATATTTTGTTGTAAACATTTAGATAAACTAATTTTTGTTTTACAATATATTTCGATGTACTTTGTTTTCTTCATTTAGGTACATTAAATTCATTATAATACATTTCGGTGCATACATTTAAGTACACACATTTCGGTACATACATTTCAATACAAACATTTAGGTACATTAATTCAATATAATACATTTCGGTGCATACATTTCAGTACACACATTTTGGTACATTAATTTAACATAATACATTTGGGTGCATATATATTTCAGTACTAACATTTAAATACATTAGTTCAATATATTACATTTTAGTACACACATTTAGGTACATTAATTGAGTCTTTCAAGTTTAAAGAATGTTAAATAAAATTAATAAATTTAAAAAAATCTTTTTTTGGTCAAAAAATAAATTAAAGTTTGTATGTCAATAAATTTAAATATTTAATGGAAGACATTAAATAAAATGCACATTAATTATTTTGAATTAAGGACACATCAAGGGATTATAATCAATATGTAATCTAACACCAGGTTTATATGAAATTTCAATTTTCTTGAAGGTTAAAGTTACCCCTTTTTTAAATGGGTCATGATGTTCCAAAGTTTTCACATTACATTCTCAAGTTTTGAAATTGTATCAATTCATACTTTCTATCCATTTGAACATCTAAGGTCTTTTCTTGACCAAAAACATCTAAGGTCTTCCACAATTGGTTGGAAAATGAAATGTGATATCAATATTATAGGACTCAGATTTCTATAATGGTAAAAAAAAATGAGTGTAATGAGAGTGATTCGTATATTTTACTCCAATATATTGAACTCATATGTGATGTCAATACAACAAATGATAAGAAAGAGAAAATAAGTGACCTATCATACAAAGAAAGAAAAAGAAGAGGGTCACACATTCAATATATAAACTCATTCATATTAAACTCACCACACTCTAACATAGCGTAATACGAATCTAGCACGATGCATGATTAACCATTAAACTCACCAAATCATTGTGGAAGGCCTAATATTACTTCATTCGTACCAAACATTTATGCGGGGAATGTGTATCAAATCTAGCAACCGTGTACTTCTGTCACAAGATATGGAACTTATGATGATTTTTTACAGTCCTGGTACGAAAAGAGAGAGAGAGAGGGAGAGAGAGAGAGAGTCCTAAAGTTTCAAAATTTTGTACTCTCTCTGCCCTCTTCGTCTTCCTCTATTTTCTAGGGCCTGTTGGCAGTTCAAAAGTTTCGAAAGTTATACTCTCTATGCCCTCTTCGTCTTCCTTCTTCTTCCACTCCACTCTCTGACGAAATGGCAGCAGACGGAGCAGCAGCAGCAGAAGCGTCACCGCCCCGGTCACCGTTAAGCCGCATATACGAACAGAGAGAAGAAACCGTGGTCTCTCTAAAACATGGTCAGAAACAAAAGAGGAGACTCGCAAGGTTTCTGAAGCCATGTGCCACCGGTTTTACCACCGCAGTGGGTCCCCCAAAAATTCCATTGCTCTGCGAGGTCTTTCCTCACGACCTCCAGCAATGGCCGTCGAAGGTGTTCTTCAAAGGGTGGAAGATTCCCCAGGGAAAGTGGGATGAATGGGTCGATAGGTTGGCCGGTAAGTACTGCTCCATCTGGAACCAGTCTGGAATCTGTGATGCAATTTTGAGCTCCAGATATGAAATCAGGGGAAACAACAAGAATGTGCTTCTCGGGTTGGTGGAGTTTTGGTCGCCGGAGACCAACACTTTTGTTTTCCCATGGGGGGAGGCCACCATTACGCTCGAAGATGTCATGGTTCTTGGCGGGTTTTCGGCCCTTGGAAGGAATGTCACTAGACCTGTTACTGGTTGTTGGCGAAAATCGTGGAAGAGATGGAGAAGAAGAGGATGGAGATTTTGAGAACCAAGGCGAAGAAAGCTTGCCAATCTAGCTGGATCAAGAATTTGATGGAGCTGCCAAATGGAGGGTATGAATATGAGCATGTAGCTTTCTTATCGTTGTGGCTTTCGAGGTTTGTTTTTCCTTCTCTTCCTGAGGATTGCATTGGGAGGCATGTTTTTCCGATTGCAGCATGTTTGTCACAGGGGAAGAGAGTTGCTCTTGCACCCGCCATCCTTTCGGGTCTTTTCAGAGACCTTAGCTTGCTAAAGAACCGAGTTCTTTCTGGTGAGGAGGAGATTTCGGTTTCTGGCCCCTTTCAGCTTTTGCAGTTGTGGGCTTTGGAGAGGTTTCCGAGTCCCCCGAAAGCTCTGAAACCTGGCGAGCCTAGGGCTGCCCGGTGGCACAAAGTAGCTTCTAAGTCAATCGGTCTGCCTCTTGTGAGAACCGTTTTTAAGTTGCAAGAGAATTTTCAGTGGCGTCCGTATTCTGCTGATTTGAGCAATTTGCGCCATTCCTCTTACTACAGAGAGAACAAGCCCGTATTTTTTGGTAGTGCTAAGCACGCAGATGAGAATTTAAAATCTTATGTTAGGTGCTTGTGCCCTTCTGAGTTGATTGGAGTAGAAGATAGTAAAGAGAAGTATTTTCCGCACCGTGTGGCAATGCAGTTTGGAATTGATCAAGACCTTCCTGGTGAATTTCCAGGATTGGATTTTGCCGCCTGCAATGATATTGGTTTCTTTGTTCCGCCATGGTCTTTTGAGCCGTGTGTAACGGCTAGGTACTTGGATTGGTGGGAAAAATCAAAGTCTGCTCGTGCAGATGCAATCAGAAAAGAAGTCATGGTGGCAACACAGAAGATAAAGAGGTTCAATGCCTCCGTTACGGAGAGGAAATTGCAGATGCAAAAGGAATGTGCACAAACTTTGACAAAGTCTAAACCAGAAAAGAATTACTCCTATGTTATGCCTGAGGTCTCAAGAAAATCCAATACTACTTCAGAAAAGAAGACCTCTGCCATTCCCCCTAAGCAGGTCAAGAAAGAGTTGCCTGCTGATCATACTGACGATGATGATGATGATGATATTCCGCTTTCAGAACGAATGAATAGGAAATTCCCTAGGAAGGTTGAGAATGAGTCGGCTTCTGATCATAGCGATGATAGTAATGAAGATTTTCTCATTTCGGTACGATCAAGTCGCTCTGCAAATAGACCAGCTTGTTTGAGTAATACTTCCCCAAGCAGCGGATCCACAAAATGTGTTTCCTCAACCTCACTTATTCGAGGTGGAAGTGTGAGCAAACGGAAGTTAGTCACAAAAGCGGAAGGATTTCCGGCTAAGAAAAGAAGTGCTGTTGATTTTTGTAAAAGTCTTACGAAGATTGCTACAAAAGGGAAGAAGGCTGGTGAAGGGACAAATGTACAAGTTGATGTACCTTCCAGGATGGGAGACAAGCATAAAGTGGCAACTAAAGTATCAGAAAAGGCTGCTTCGAGAGAAGGGAAGAAAGCAATGCCTGAAGGGTCTTTCAAGAAACCTATGGGGGTTAATGACCATAAACGCAATCAACCTGAAAAAGGTTCTCTGAAAGAAGTAAAAAAAACAAAGCCTGATGACTCCATGGAGAGTGTTGAAATACTAACGAGGGTTGCGAATCTGGAGAAACTTCTGGGGTTAAACTCAAAAGAGAAACAAAATCCTTAGGCAACTTGTTGGGCTTATGGATATATGCAATTATGGATGATTTAATATCTGTTCACTTTTTGCATTTTGTTAACTTATCAGGCTCACTGTCTTGGTGGAATATTTAGAGCTTATTCCAGGTTAGTAGTGAAATTTGTTACAAGCTAATGAACATATATAAGTGTTTTTGCTTCTTGCTAGTTTAATTTGTTGTCAGTTGGCCAATCTACTGCTTAAGCTTCTGATGATGGTGGCATTGATGTAAACCACAGATGGTTTTTGGCATGATATCATTTGTTCGTGTCATGGTGATAAAGTAGTGTGGGATGGCAGGTCCAAACTTTTCTCCGCCGAGAACAGCAGCAGCCATCACAGATCATTGTAGGAAAATTCAAATTATGATCGGGGAAACAGGGTTGTTTGATATAATTTGTTGGGAAAGACTGTTCTATAATCTCTTGTTTTAATGAGTTGTTAAAATTATGATAGTAGTGTGATTGGTTTTTTCTCAAACTATGAATGATTGGCAAAGACTGTTCTACGGTCTAAGATAGATTTTAGGTATAACAGAACTGAAAGGTGTGCTGACTTGCCCTTTTTTATCCTTTCACTTAAGATGTCACCCTTGGGTTGGTTGTTTTACTAATTTTTCATTTTCTTAGATAGAATCTTCATTGTATCTAGAAACGTCGGTAGGAAGCTCTCACACCGGTGGGATCAGCGTGGGGTCAAATGAGACCAAAACACAGTGGCATTTGAATTGCACATATGATAGATTTCATTCATGTTTCAGACATCAAATTTACTGTCAGCACGCGAGACATTTTTATTCTAAACTACTCTAATTTATGTTGAAAGAGGGAATTCAAAGTTGGGTGCAAGAGGGCAAGCAAACTGACCTAATCCACATATGCAAAATAAAGTCGTTTTCTTGCTACAAATTACATAATCTCTTTACATTGCCAGCAAATTCCTGAGAAGATGAATGTGGATATGGTTGGAAATTCACTGAGATTTTTGCCAATTAAGGGAAAGGTAAACTTTTGGTTATGAAAATAATAGGAGGTTGTATTTTTGTCCTGCCCTGTCTCCAGCACAATTACAAGTACAAATTAATATTGAAAAAAGAAAAAAACACAAATTTGCTGTTGTTAAAGAAAAAAGAATGCTTGGCTGTCCCTCCATATTTAGCAAACTTGACCTAGTCTGTTTTGGCTGTCCGAACTCAATGGTTTGGATAGAGGGAGCAAGCAAAAGAAACAATGTGAGGGATCAAGCTTTTGGTTCTTGAAGAACCAGAAACTAGCATTCTGGTTTTTCCAGAGCCAAGGCTGTTTTCATAACGTATCAGATCAATATCCCCCGTTTGTCTAACTAATTTCTCAGGCTTGTTTCATCTGCACTTGTTGGTTTCTTGGATCAAAGCGTAAAGTTTTGAATTTTGTTTGGTATGTTTTGAGTGGTTTTTTCCTGGAATCCATGCAAGATTTGGATGACAATTTGAAGGTGGTTGCAATCGGATTAGAGTTGGCGAGGGAAAGAAAACGATGAATTGCTTCCAATGTTGCATGTCAGAAGAGAAAAACGCCAGGAAGTCATTAAAAAAGAGTATCAAGGAATACCATGACACCAAAACTTTAGCCTCTTTCGCTAACATCTCCTTCAAAACTGGTAAATTCTTCTCTCGGCGTAAATCTTCCCTGAAAAATCAAATGACGCCATTACTTTAAATGACATACATACATATAATATACATGATTACTCTCTAATAGGGTATGGATCTGCGAAGAGGTCTTATTTTTCAATCCTTAAATAATATGTTACGGATTATAGCATGCATTCGTATATCAAAGATTTACGTCTTTTAACACTTTGGTCTATCAATCAAGTATTCATATCCAAGGCCTGCAATTTATCAGCTTTCTTACTTTACATATGTATGTACGCATACATATATTTATCTTTTTTGTACTGTGGAAGATTTCACTTGAAAAATCCCCAATATATTTGTCATTGGCTTGATGGAGATTTGTCCTTTTGAAGGCTCACATTGGTTTTACCATACAAAAATCGACCTTCCCTCCTTAATATTTTGGCAAATAATTATCAAAATTTTGACGTAGATTTGTTGAAAATGATCTAATTTGCGACCACAACTTGTCCTATCTTCTGAAAGTTGGCTGCAGACCCTGATATATACCATCTAGTATACTAGTAATACTTAGCAGTGTGGAACAACAATTCAAACTGTCGGCCTCTATTGAGAATTTTAATCTGCAGATAGCAGCAGGAGGAAGTACATAGCCGAAGAGATAGCAAAGGTTGGGAAAGGAAACATTACAGCTCAGATTTTTACTTACCGGGAACTTTGTGTTGCAACTAACAACTTCCATCCAGACAATTTGCTTGGCGAAGGCGGTTTTGGGAGGGTTTACAAAGGGAAATTTGAAGGCACAGAACAAGTAGTATTTCCATCCATCTCTCTTCATTTCATCCGTTTTCTCTTTCCCCTCAACATACAATAATTTAGTTGGATCATAACCCCCATTGTTCGCTCGTTTCAGGTTGTTGCTGTTAAGCAACTAGACAGGAATGGATTCCAAGGAAACAGAGAGTTTCTTGTAGAAGTTTTGATATTAAGTCTTCTTCACCATGCCCACCTCGTCAATTTGGTTGGATATTGCGCGGATGGTGATCAGAGGATTCTGGCGTATGAGTACATGGCCAATGGATCCCTAGAGGACCATCTTCTTGGTAAGCACCAATTTACTAATTTGCATTTGCACGTTGCCCGCACTTAAGTAGATAACATTTATTAGTACTTGCTTTCTGATCGACAACAAAACTTTGACTCTCAGATTTAGCTCCAGGAAAAAAGGCCTTGGATTGGAATACTAGGATGAAAATTGCAGCGGGGGCAGCAAAAGGACTTGAATACTTACACGAACAAGCAAATCCTCCAGTGATATACCGGGATTTCAAAGCATCCAACATACTCTTGGATGAGAACTTCAATCCAAAACTCTCCGATTTTGGTCTTGCAAAGTTAGGTCCAACAGGGGATATGACTCATGTATCCACCAGGGTGATGGGGACCTATGGCTACTGTGCACCTGAATATGCACTAACAGGGCAGTTGACAACGAAATCCGACCTTTACAGCTTTGGAGTTGTGTTTTTGGAGATAATCACAGGACGGAGAGTCATAGACAATAATAGACCAACTGAAGAGCAGAATTTAGTTACTTGGGTATGTTCATAATTTATAATCTCTCAAGCTATTTCGGAAAATCTCTTTGAAATCCTTCTATAATGGCTAATTTCCATAAAGTTAATAACACGATTTTTTGCAGGCACAACCATTATTTAAAGACAGAAGGAAGTTTACGTTAATGGCAGATCCATTGCTAGAAGGGAAGTACCCTATCAAGGGTCTTTACCAAGCTCTTGCTGTTGCAGCAATGTGTCTCCAAGAAGAAGCTGCTACACGACCGCTCATCAGTGACGTTGTAACGGCGTTAGCGTATTTAACCTTAGATGGCGAAGCAGGTGATACGGACGCTGACGGAAATGTCGACACTACTGATGGTGCGGGTGTTGAACGAGAGACATAATGAGAAAAGAAGCCTATGGAATTTAATGTTTCATGAAATCTAAATGTGATCATATCATGTTGTGTTGTTGCTAGATAGGCTGCTCTGTAAAATACCAACTCCGTGCCATTACCAATAAATCACTTCTCCTCTCCAGTTTTGGTGTTAGCATGCTGGTGAGATTTTTTGTGGTCATTCTGTACGTTGATTTAGAAGTTGGGACTTGTGACCCAAGAATTGTAAGTTTGATCATATAAGATTTGGGGAAGGTTAAGGCACTTTAACTAGGCAGGCCCAAATAACCCAAAAAGAGAACAAGCCTACCCCAGTTCAAAAGCGAGCGAGTTTTGAACTAGGATGCATGGAGTGGAAATATTGTCTTAAAAAAATGATTTAACTCACATACGCGTTTAAATCTTGTGCAGACTGATGCAGGATAGTATACACTATTCAGTTGGCTTCAACAACATTTTCAGTTTATGCTAATTGTTGTACCAATGTCAAATTGCAGCCATCATTTACTCTTCAATATAAAACATAAATATGTAGGTGTGTTTGATTCATAGTGTGCATGAACCATTAAAAGAGTATATGAGAGAGAGAAACGTATCCATAAGAATTTGATATGACAGTATCTCAAGTCAATCACATATCTTATATTTTAGATTATTTAGCGTAATTAGCTTGGAATGTGGTATCCCGTTGAGTAAAAGTTTTTCTTATAAAGGAGAAGGTTTAAAATGAACTCAAATGGTTAAATGTGTTTTGTAGCCTGAGATTTCTCCACAGTATATACAATTAACACATTAGACAAGGATTCTTAGGTTAGTGAAGTTTACGCCCCCAAAAAAGAGGTGTTTTTTTTCTTCGTATAAATACGACCAATATGCTTTGCTAAAGCCTAAACACATCACCAAAAGGTTTCATGTTCAAATCCTTCTTCTCGTGGTTTAATATAGATATTCTATTGTTTGTCCAAAAAAAATATATATAGAAGAAAGATTTACTGCTAAATATCGATATTTGAACAAAAAAAAAATAGTGATAGGAAACCGCCACCAATTGAAAAAACAAAATTCCGTGAAACCATAAAGCTTTTTACAAAATTTTAAAAGAAATATTTACATCTTCCGCAAGAACATTAAATAATAACGTGGGAAAAGCATACCTCACCTATGACTACTTCCATCCCGACTTACAAAAGAAGTTATTGAGTACGCCATTCCTTTGCATCAAGGTTGGAGCATGTGAAAACTGCTAGGAATGTCGGTATTACAAGATAGAGAATGCTCAAGGTAAAGTAGAAAATGGACACCAAGAATTTATGTGGTTCGGCAATTTATGCCTACGTCCACGAAACAAGGATCAATCTTCACTATATGAAAAAGATGAGTACAACAAGAGTAGTCTTACCAAGCCAAAGACAAGGCTTGATGGATACAAGAAAGTATGACACACACCTTCTATCACTCTAAACTTCACTCATAATGTGTAGTGGAACACTCTCACTCTCACTCTTGGAGTGGAACTATAGCTTTGGACTTGATCCTTTGCTACTCACTCTTGGTTCTTAATTGGTTACTTCACTACAACATCACACCCATATTTATAGGTGAGGGTTTGGCATCCTACTAGTTTCTAGTGTATTCTTCAAACCTCTAGCATAGATAATTCTAGACTAGCCACAAAATTGTAGCTTCTAGATCTTTCCATTTGCAACCAAGGAAGCTAGTACTCTCTAGCTTCTTTTATCAACTTAATAATATACTAGAATTGTCTAGCATGCTTCAGCCACCTTACTTGCTTACTAGAATAATCTAGAACATTGATCATGGGCTGGACCATATACCAACAATCTCCCCCTCCAGTCCATGAGGAGGAATTCCGATCATGACTCCAAGTTACCTAGAGTCCATCCCAGCAGCCTTAATGCAGAATTTCAACTTTGATTTTGTGACTACCTTTGTCAACATGTCTGAAGAATTATTATCGGTATGAATCTTCTTCAGCTATAGTAACTTGTTCTCGATAGCATCTCTAATCCAGTGATAACGAATATCAATGTGCTTAAAGCGTGAATGGTATGTAGTGTAGCGGAGAAACCATAATCACTTTACTTCAAACCCAACTCTTTGAGAAACCGCTTCAGCCATAACAACTTCTTGCATGCTTTGTAGCGGCTATGTATTCAGCCTCAGTTGTGGACAAAGCAACACACTTTTGCAACTTGGATTGCCAAGACACGGCGCCCCCTGCAAAAGTAAACAAGTACCCAGATGTAGATTTTCTACCATCTAGGTCACCTCCCATGTCAGCATCTATAAATCCTTCCAAGATTGGTTTGGAACCGCCAAAGCACAAGCACATCTTAGAAGTTCCCTTCAAATATCTGAGAATCCACTTAAGAGCTTCCCAATGGTCTTTCCCTGAATTAGAGAGAAACTTGCTCACCACACCTACTGCATGAGCAATATCTGGCTGTGTGCACACCATTGCATACATGATACTTCCTACTGCTAAAAAGTAGGGAACAACTACCATTTTCTCCTTTTCTTCATATGTTTTTGGACATGACTCTTTGCTCAACTTGATATGATTAGCTAAAGGTGAGCTTACCGATTTGGCTGTTTTCATGTTGAACCTTTCAAGCACCCGTTCAACATACTTTTCTTGTGATAGCCACAACTTCTTGGATTTTCTGTCACAAATTATCTCCATGCCCAAAATCTGCTTGGCTGGCCCTAAGTCATTCATGTCAAAGGACTTAGATAACTCTTATTTGAGCTTTTTAATCATAGAAGCATCTTGACTGACAATCAACATGTCATCAACATAAAGCAATAAAATGATGAATTTACCTCCAGAAAATTGTTTGATATAGACACAAGAGTCAGCATGAGTTCTCTTGTACCCATTACTCACCATGAATGAGTTGAACTTCTTATTCCACTGTCTCGGGGCCTGCTTAAGACCATATAAGCTTTTCTTGAGCTTGCACACCAAAGTTTATTTACCTTTGACTTCAAAGCCTTTGGGTTGCTCCATATATATCTCTTCTTCTACGTTGCCATGGAGAAATGCAGTCTTAACGTCTAACTGCTCGAGCTCAAGATCCATGCTTGCTGCCATACCAAGGATAACTCGAATGGAAGTCATCTTCACCACAGATGAGAAAATCTCATCAAAGTCAACTCCTTTCTTTTGACCAAAACCTTCGACAACCAAACGAGCCTTGTACCTTGTCATGTTGTCGTCCCTTTTCAATTTGAACACCCACTTGTTTTTCAATGTTTTTCTGCCTTTTGGAATCTCCACCAACTCATAGGTATCATTCTTTAATAAGGAATCCATCTCTGACTCCATTTCCTTCATCCATTTATCACTATAGTTATGAGATCTGGCCTCCTCATAAGTTTCGGGCTCTCCATAATTAGTCAACATGATATATTCTGATGAAGAATACTTGGTAGACGGTCTTCGACTTCTGCTGGATCTTCTGACCTGATCTTCATTCTCTTGCGAGGCTGAAGGCTCCCCCTGATTGGGTTCTCCTTGAATATGCTCTTCTTGACTAGGCTCCCCCTGATCAGCAATCTCATGGTCTGGCACATCTTGATCAGGCTCCTATTGATTAATATTATCTGGTTATGCAGGCACTTCATTGGCAGCTGCTTCAGGGATGTCATCGTGACTTTCTTCATCTGAAGCTAATGGATTAACTCATCTGATTGCGCCATCTGGTTGTGCCTCTTTATCCGAATCCCTAATTGTTTGATCTTCATAAAAGACCACGTCCTACTTCGGATAAACTTCTTCTTGTATGGGTCCCATAATCTATAACCAAAATCTTCACAGCCATAACCAAGAAAGATGCACGGTGTAACTTTGTATTCTAACTTCGATCTTGCTCTTTGGGCACATGCACAAAAGCTTTGCAGCCAAACACCTTCAGATGAGAGTAAGCCACATCATTACTAGTCCATACTCTTTCTGGAACATCAAGACCTAAGGGTACTGATGGAGATCGGTTGATCAAATAGCAGGCTATCCTTATAGCGTCACCTCATAACTGCTTAGATAACTTTGCAGTCCTCAGCATACACCTAACTTTCTCCATGATGGTTCGGTTCATTCTTTCAGCAACATCGTTATGTTGTGGAATTCCAGGAACTGTTTTCTCATGACGTATGCCATGTTTCACACAATACTCTTTAAACTGGTGAAATGTGTACTCGCCGCCGTTGTCACTACGAAGGCACTTGAGAGGTTTCCCAGTTTCCCTCTCCACCATGGCATGGAACTTCTGGAATGTCTGAAACACATGGTCTTTGGATTTCAACAAATACACCCAGACCCTTCGTGAAGCATCATCAATATAAGTAACAAAATATTTATTTCTTCCAAGTGACTCGACTTCTATGGGACCACACACATCTGAATAAACAAGATCTAACAAAATTCCTTTCTTTGTAAATGGAACAGAAAAACTAACTCTTCTTTGTTTTCTGAATAAACAATGCTCATAAGAGTTTAAAGACGTACCTTTGGCAAAGGGAATGTGAGACTTCTTTGCCATAACTTGTAGGCCTTTCTCACTCATGTGGCCTAGCCTCTTGTGCCACAAGTCTAGAGATGAGTCATCCACAGCATTCAACTCACCTTTCAAAACCTTGGCATTTAACTGATACAACGTACAACAAAGTCGTGCTCTTGCTACCATTAAGCCTTTCGTAAGACCATTAAGCCTTTAGTAAGCTTCAATTTTCCTTCGCCAATATGGTGATAATAACCTTGTCGATCAAGGGTACCGATGAATATCAGATTGAGACATATATCAAGAACATATCTCACATCTTTCAACATCAATTGGCAGCCGAGATTAGTTCTTAGGCAAATATCACCAATTCCAAGAATTTTGGAATAACTTTCATTCCCCATTTTCACTATGCCAAGGTCACCTTTTTTGTATGTACTAAAGAACTCCCGTTTGGACGTAGCATGGAAGAAAGCTCCATTGTCAAAGATCCATTCAATGTCTCTGTTAGAGTTGCCCATATGCAGACATTCACCAACAGACAATATTTCTGGTACATCACCACATATGACGACGGTGGTATTGCCAGTATCATCTTTCTTGTGATTGTTTCCTTCCCTTTTCTCTCTTTTCCAAACTCGACAATTTTTCTTCATATGGCCTTCTTTGCCACAATGGTGGCATGTATCCCTGAACCTTGACTTGGATCGGCTAGGACTCCTGCCATGACCTCTAGGCCCTCTACTCTTGCTTCTTCTGCGGTTCTCTGTGACAAATATTTGGCTGCTATCTGTGCCAGAAGTCTTTCTCCTTGTTTCTTCATTGAGCATGCTATTTTTAACATTATCAAGAGTAAGAACACCATTAGAAGCAGAGTTACTTATACTCACCACAAAGGTCTCCCAACTGTCTGGCAAGGATCCAAGTAACAAGAGCGCTTGTAGCTCGTCCTCGATCGTCATTTTCATAGTAGCCAACTGGTTGATGATATTCTGGAAATTGTTCAAGTGTTCTACTACACTTAAACCATCCTTGTACTTCACATTGATGAGCTCTTTGATAAAAAAGGCTTTCTTGGCTGGGGTCTTCTTTTTGAACAAGGACTCAAGCTTTGTCCAAAACTCACGGGCATTGGTTTCATTAGACACATGGTGAAAAACACTATCGTCCACCCATTGTCTAATTGTGCCAATAACCTTGCGATTCATCTTCTTCCACTCGGCATCGGACATGCTTTCGGGCTTAGCGGCATATCCTTCAATTGGCTCATGCAGATCCTTGCAATAGAAAATGTCATCCATCATTGGCTTCCATGTTACCCAATTGGAGTTGGTGAGTTTGATCATAGTGCCACTTTCTTCCATCTCGTAGTATGAGCCAACCGGGCTCTGATACCACTTGTTAGGAATGTCGGTACTACAAGATAGAGAATGCTCAAGGTAAAGCAGAAAATGGACACCAAGAATTTATGTGGTTCAACAATTTATGCCTACGTTCACGAAACAAGGATCAATCTTCACTATATGAAAAAGATGAGTACAACAAGAGTAGTCTTACCAAGCCAAAGACAAGGCTTGATGTATACAAGAAAGTATGACATACACTTTCTATCACTCTAAACTTCACTCACAATGTGTAGTGGAACACTCTCACTCTCACTCTTGGAGTGGAACTATAGCTTTGGACTTGATCCTTTGCTACTCACTCTTGGTTCTTAATTGGTTACTTCACTACAACATCACACCCATATTTATAGGTGAGGGTTTGGCATCCTACTAGTTTTTAGTGTATTCTTCAAACCTCTAGCATAGATAACCACAAAATTGTAGCTTCTAGATCTTTCCATTTGCAACCAAGGAAGGTAGTACTCTCTAGCTTCTTCAATCAACTTAATAATATGCTAGAATTGTTTAGCATGCTCTAGCCACCTCACTTGCTTACTAGAATAATCTAGAACATTGATCATGGGCTAGACCATATACCAACAAAAACTCTACTGACTCCAGTTGTCAGCTGTGAAATATCAAAAACAATGCTCGCAGACAAATTGAATAATTGAATTGATTGCGATAGCAAGGGGCTAGCAATAAGTGAAGGGAGGAAATAGCAGTTGCTAATAATATCTTCCTTTGTTCTAGGCAACTGAATTTTTTAAAATTGTTGCTAATAGATTTTTCTTTCTTTCTTTTTCGTGTTGGGCAGCTAAGATCGTTTATTGCATGACAATTGGTAAATTCTTAGGGTGTAACAATTAACAAATTTTAAGGTGTAACATCGCATGACGAAAGAGATAGAAGAAAGAAAATAATAAATCTCCGGTCATATGGTAAATTTCCATGGGTTGTTGAAAAATAAACACTTGTTTCCTTCAGCTGAGTTTTCACTTTCTCCAAAATTTCAAAGCTTGGGAGGATTATTTGATTGATGTATTCTTTTTGCTCACGCTTTAACATATATATATATATATATATCTAACCAAGTCCTGGCCAGCAGCATTAACATATATATCTGACCAAGTCCTGTTTATCTTATGTTTTAGATTATTTAGTGTAATTAGCTTGGAATGTTGTATCCCGTTGAGTGAAAGTTTTTCTTATAAAGGAGAAGGTTTAAAATGAACTTAAATGGTTAAATTTATTGTATAGCCTGATATTTCTCCACAGTATATATAATTAACACATTAAACAAGGATTCTTAGGTTAGTGAAGTTTACGCCCCCAAAAAAGAGGTGTTTTTTTTTCTTCGTATAAATACGGCCAATATGCTTTGCTAAAGCCTAAACACATCACCAAAAGGTTCCATGTTCAAATCCTTCTTCTCGTAGTTTAATATAGATATTCTATTGTTTGTCCAAAAAAAAAAAAACAATATAGAAGAAAGATTAACTGCTAAATATCGATATTTGAACAAAAAATAAATAGTGATAAGAACCCGTCACCAATTGAAAAAAAAAATCTCCGTCAAACCATAAAGCTTTTTACTAAATTTTTATTGAAATATTTACATTTTCCACAAGAACATTAAATAATAACTTGGGAAAAGCATACCTCACCTATGACTACTTCCATTCTGACTTACAAAAGAAGTCATTGAGTGCGCCATTCCTTTGCATCGAGGTTGGAGCACGTGAAAACTCTACTGACTCCAGTTGTGAACTGTGAAATATCTAAAACAATGCTCGCAGACAAATTGAATAATTGAATTGATTGCGATAGCAAGGGGCTAGCAATAAGTGAAGGGAGGAAAATGCAGTTGCTAATAATATCTTCGTTTGTTCGTCAACTGAACTTTTTTAATTGTTGCTAATAGAATTTTCTTTCTTTCTTTTTCGTGTTGGGCATCTAAGACCGTTTATTACATGACAAGCAAATTCTTAGGGCGTAACAATTGACAAATTCTAAGGTGTAACATCACGTGACGAAAGATATAGACGAAAGAAAATAATAGATCTCCGGTCATATGGTAAATTTCCATGGGTTGAAAAATAAACACTTGTTCCTTGCTGATGGCACCACACAGGTTGCTGTGAAGAGGTTGGGTAGAATGGGTCCAGCGGAGATAGGGTTCTTAGAAGAAGTTGAAACAATTGGGAGTGTACACCATTTTAACCTAGCTAGGTTAATTGGGTTTTGTGCAGAAAATAAAAACAGGCTTCTCGTTTACGAGTACATGTCGAACGGGTCGCTAGAGAAATGGATTTTCAAGAGAGATCTGAACAAGGATCTAAATTGGGCCACTCGAAAGAAGATTATACTTGGCGTAGCCAAAGGGCTGGCTTATCTTCACGAAGATTGTAGGCACAAAATAATACATCTTGATGTAAAGCCACATAACATTCTCTTGGATGAAAGCTTCAACGCCAAGATTTCTGATTTCGGGTTGTCCAAGCTAATTGCAAGAGATCAGAGCCAACTGCTTATTGGAATGCTAGGAACTCCAGGTTATGTTGCTCCTGATTCAACAGTCACCGTTAAATCTGATGTATACAGCTTTGGGATTGTTCTTCTTGAAATAGTTGCCAGAAGGAAAATCTCGGACAGCTCGAGGTCGGAGTCTATTTTCGTCTTACCTCAAATGTTGGAAAAGAAGGGTGGTGATGGAGATGATCAGGACCAACTGATTGATATTGTGGAAGACTTGGATGAAGACATGGAAAATCATAGGGAGGAAGTGTTGAGGACTATCTGGATCGTAGTTTGGTGTCTGCAGCATGATCACACTAGAAGGCCTCTCATGTCAGCAGTAGTGCAGGCCTTGCAAGGACTAACGGAAGTGGATCCAGACATCATTTATAAGTTTAGTCATCCAACGGCCTCTGCTTCTAAATCAAATCATCAGGATCACCTTATTTCTGTGGCACCCCATTCATCCATTCTCTCTGGTCCGAGATGAAATGCATGGAAATGTAACAAAACCAGAATTCGTTAGTTTCATGTCAGCTGTACCAAATTTTTTAGATGATTATAAGAGCAAGTTTTTTGCTTTGTTTTTCTTTCTTTAATTTTGGGATTTGAAAATTTTCACCCGGTTCATTTTCCCCTGCGCTTAAATTGTTCTTGAAGGAACTGCATCTAACCAAACATTATCTATGTCCAAAGAGTAAAGTGCTGAGCTCCTTAACCAGAGAAGACATTTTCCCAAGACATTTTCCTTCCATTCTTACAAAATTCCTCTACAAAATTCCTTAGTCGTGCTACTTTGTAAGATTATCCTTGTGTTGTATTTTCCTCTTCATGATTGATTCACAAGAAAGGCCCCAAGTGGTGAGCCTCTAAGAGTATCCATAATGATGCATCAATGACGAATGATGTAGTGAGGGATTCGATTGTGCTAGTAAGATATCTCATTGGATTAATTTGGGCACACATGATCTAATTTTTAGCTATGGGGTTTTATCACTTTTTCTCTAAGGGACAAAGTTGAACGTAAGAGAGTTACACTATGTTTGATGAAGGAAATACATTTGAAATTTTGACACAAGTTAAAATTTATAAATTGACATGCACAAATTCTTTTGTTTGGACTCATAAATATAGAAATTTAAAATTTCCACGTGAAAAAAAAAAAGAACTTAGAATTTGGGACCTCTAATTCCCAAGTTTAAATTCTATGTAAGTAGGTGTTATTTCCAAGTTTCTGTGAGTGAGAGTTTAAAAATAAAGAATTTTATATTCAAATTTCATTGTTCTTTTAGGTTAACCAAACAAGAAATTCACAAATTCTAGAAAAGAAAACTCCGTCGTTTTGAAATTTCTTAGTAATCTTAAATTTCCTCATTCAAACACAATGTTAGAGAACATGGCATATTTATGGTGCCTACTAGCCGAACTCTAAGGGCTTGATGCCAAGGAGGTACACTACTTGCATCAGCCCTATTTACTTGGCTCCTCTGGGCTTGTCATTTGTCTTCTTTAATTAACTATAGCCCAAAGCTTTCAGTTTAATTAAAAAGAAGTCAAACAGCCCCATAGGTTTTGATAATTAATAGGGGTACCCTTTTTTTTTCAATAATTGAGCATTATTTTTTTAACTAGAAATATTATCTACATTAAAGGGTGGGGGAGTATGCTAAGCCTAACAATAGACTAGTAATAATGTGGTTCAACAAAATGCCGCAATTGGAAAAGTCAACCAAAATCATTTATGAATAGTATTATATTCACTAACTTTTCCGACAACTAGTGGCTGACCGATGAACTTTCCCATGACGTTTTCAAAAATGATTTATTAAAAATGTGCACAAAACTGGTACACTAACAAGTAGATACGGTCGTTAATTACAAAGGTGGGCTTTCAGTTTAAGGAAGGAGAATTATCTTCCCTCCTAATTTCTCTCTCCTTCCTTCCTCTTCTATTTAAACGACTACGGTTAAGTTACACTAATATCTTATATTGATTTTTTTATAAAGATAAAAGGACAAAAAACAAAATGTGAGAGAAAGGGAGGAAAGGAAAAGAAAATAAGAGGTGAAAGAGTTATACTCCCGGTTTAAGACCCTCTTGTCATGAGGACAGTCGGTGTATTATGTATCCGGAGGGGCAGCGGTTTAGACTTTTTGGGGAAGAAGGCTCATGGAAGAGCAGGCCTTGTATATATAGAAATAGTACTGCCTTGTACTTTCTTTCGCGAAACTGAAAATGTATGTCTTATCATAAAGCTTTCCTCTTTTCTTTTATCTTCTTTCTTTTGGTACAATACTTTTTCCTTTTTCGGATGGACCACGTCATCTGTGCCTCATACACGACCAAATGGGACTCTGGGTTGGATCCACCATAGGACTGATTTTTCACCCAAGTCCAGTACAACTGGTTCGCTTGATCGCATGTTGGGTAGGGTTGATGTGAGCCGGGAAGGAACAAATTTCTCATGGAAATGGCCACCAAGGTTAGTCGGGGAGAATTTTCCTAGTGCCTGCCTACCGCGTTAAAAAAAGACAACCATTGTTTCTTTGTGAACACCACATGCATTATCGGTTAAAAATCACCTACACTTGTAGTCACTAACAGCAGCATACTTCATCTAAGATTATTTCTCCAAAAGGGGTAATGCCGAATTTGTGTATTTTCAACTTTAATAAGAAACCAATCGGCTACAAGGACGCTATATGGCATAAAAGTATGCACTTGGTTTCTAACTTAAGTTCACAGGTAGTCACAGATGTTGGAAACTTATATATGTCAATTGGCAATTACATTCATTTCATGCTAACTGTAAGATTTCTAAATCATCCACTCCACTCAAAACGCAAGTTTGAATTCAATACAAGTTGGCAATACATACAACTAGAAACTATTTGTCATGATGCTGCGGATTTATTCCCCAGGATGATGCCAACTGCACCAAAAGTTGATCCGGCGTTGCACCTTCCCAGTCCTCGGGTGGATCCATTGTTACAGAAGCCTCATGCAGATTCAAAACGAGTTCCTTCTTTACGTCAGCGGGAAGGCCGAAAACATCAGATCCATTTTCCAGCACTATTTCAACCAACTGCAAAATGGAAATAGAGGACTAAATGGTCAAACCAAGTCAAGCTGAGGAATTGCCATAACCGGACACCAAAAGCAACAAAATTGAAAATATAGGAATTATTGATACTATCGCATTCTATGAAGCAAACACGTATGCTAACCCCATTGCTATTCCGAAATTATCAGAGAAAATAGATTTGAGAAAATCTTGTTACGAACATGAAATAAAAAGGTGCTCGTAGTCATGTTCTAATCAACACAAGTTGCAAGATGAAAGACTTTATGTGAGTCTAACCGTCAAGAAGAAAACTAGTGAAACACATACTTAAAAATAGTTAACTCACACGTCCGTTAAGAGGGGAAAAAATGCTACCTGCTGAATCCAAGCCAAACAGACATCAAACAAGTTTGGCTCTGGTAAAAATTGCCCAACGGCATGCAAGACCTCAGTTGCTGTCTCATTTGAAAGTTGGTCAATCGCAGGACCTGATCTGTCCATTAACTTTACAAGCAAGAGATCATCTCCTGTAGACAATACTTCCACAAAGGCCGTATCCACATCACCCACTTGAAGAGCATCCATTGCATTAGTCCAAGAATTCCAAATTGGATTGCGCTCTTGGCCCACAGTATCATCTTCCATAGCCTCTGCAGTCAATTCAGGTATAGCTACTCTTCCTGCTCTAGATGTTCCATTGTCCTCTCCAGCCACACGAATTGCTTCCAAGGTAGCTTCATCTTTTGAAGCTTGCCAAACACTTCTTGCGGAAGGCCCCTCACCAAACCTTACAGGTCCAGCCCCTTTATCCCATGCTCGCCTGCTGTTACCCTGGTCACTCCCATTCTCTGATTTGGGTGACCTACCATCCACAGGACCACCTCCTACGGCCTTCCTCGAACTAGTCTGTCCATTTCTGGAACCACCATATGTTGAAAAATCCCACACCTCAGACATGTCAGATCTCCAAGTAGGGCCCCGCCCCCTCATGCCGGAAACATGTCCATCATTTTGGGCAAATCTTTCGCCAAACAGAATTCGTCCATCTCCACCTCTTCCAAACTTGTTACTAGTGTAATCCGGAAAACCGTTGTACTTACCTAAAGGCCTATTAGATGCCCCCTCATATCCCATTGAAAAATTACCGCCTCTTCTACCTGATGATATTGATAAATCTCTTGCCAAGTCCTCAACAACTCTCTCAAGACCCCTTACTCTGTTCTCCAAAGTTACCATACTGTCATGAGAACCGCCCATGAAATCCTGCAACATGCTCATCAGATGACCTTGTTGTCTCTCCAGCTGCAACAATTGCCTTTGGATAGCCAGCCAATTTCCTTTGTTATTGACAAAGGATCCTTCAGGTTGACCATCAGTTTTGGAGAAACCTGCACGACTAGTGGACAACTCCCTTTGATTTATATCAATCCTCTCATCAATATCAACTGCCCTTGTTCTGGAGTCTTTTCCATTCACCCTTTCTTCTGGAAATTTATCTCGTGCAAGGTCATCATGATCTCGTTGTTTAGTATAGAGACCAGCTAATCCTCTCTCTATGTTACGGTATTTACTACTGAAAGATCCATGAATATCATCAGATTGGCTGTTTGCAATCCGGTTTAAAGTTTCCTTGGAATCTGTATCATTTGCCTCTGGTTCCACCTCATTATTTGAGTTTGAAGAATTGACGTGTCTACGAGGAACAACTACCTCAACAGGCAAATCATCAGAAACCCTTTTTTCAAGTTTCTGGAAGAATTCTGGGTTTAGCTCTTTATCAGTTAAGACAGATGGTTTCTTCTTCAAAGCTACAACCACTTTATCTCCACTGGCTTTGGATTTAGAAACAGAATCTGAAGTAGGGGATGAACCATTAGATGAACCCTTTGCTCCTTGCTCTATTCTCTCACCAGCCTTTGAATTTTTTGGCTCATTCTTCTCTGACAACTCAGCTGATTCAGAATTTTCTTTATTAAAATGTGGTAACAACAAAATGATCCAGTGAGGAACAAAAGGATGAGAAAATTGAACGAGCGTTTTATGAAAGATAGTATTATTGATAAGCTTACTATGAGACGGGACTTTCTTTTCATTTGGAGCTTCATCTCCTCCTTTCCCAGCTATCTTTTTCCAAAACTGCAATGCCTCTGTCATGCTATCTCTAACAGGTTTAATCTGTAAATACAAACCAAACCAAACTTTGGACACTAAGGCAAGCGAAAATACAACGCTACGTTCCTCTGTGTAATGGTGTGCATACAATGCCACCTTCCAATGACATACTGTTCAGTATTGAATCTCCTATGTAATGGTGTGCCGGTTACAAATACAAATCCCAAGTTAAAAAATATGTTGATCCTTATACAATACTCACTCAAACATGCAATACTATAATCAAGTAATCCCCTAGACATTTTGAATTCTGGCAATCACCTAGTGAACATAGATAGTAAGATAAAAAGCTAATGCACTTGAGATAATATGCAACAAAAGACTACCTTGTCAAAACGGCAAGCCTCAAGCACAGTCAGGGTGGAAGCAGTTCTATCTGTAATCATGTTGCTTGAATGCAATGCCAATGCAATCAGCACATCGGCTGCTGCTTTACGTGTTGCCCAATCTGGGCTTCCAAGGCAGTCATGAATACTTTGCTGTAGATTATCCAAGCTTTGGGGCGCAATCGCTCCAACCTACAACAAGTAGGTAACTCTTCAGATCAGTACAGTCCAATTAAATGATCCAATGTATAGATCAAAGTCTATGCACCTACATTCTATTGACAATAAGACTATGTATACGTTCTCACTACATCAAACACGACAGATTTCAAGTCAACACTCCAAATTACCACTCTTTTCTATCTTCTGTGTCCTACATCCTTTTAGCAATCAAACAACTACATAAGTACCTAATTTACTACAAAATCTAGAACAATGTACATGACTATATCGAGTTCGAGACCACAATGTACATAACTACTAGATCACTTGAATGTGAAAAAGCATGTGAAGATAATCTACTAAGCAAACCTGAGACAGGCTCGAAACAACCGGCAAGAGCGATGACTTAGCCAAGAAGTTAGGATTGTTGAGCAACTTGCAGATCCTTGGACACAGCTTTTGAAAAGACGAAACAGGCGGTTCTAAAGCGCAGTCCACAATCTTAGCCATACACAATGCCGCACCAGATTGCACCCCTTTGTTCTGCTCCATCATAGCCTCAAACAAAGGCTTCATAAATAAACCCACAACCGACCCATTGTCGCTCACACTATCTGCCTTCAAGTACTGCGCCGAGAGCGAGCCAATGGAGTCGCGGCACGCGTCCCTGACGCCGGAATCGGCGTCCTTGAGCCTCTTGACAACGTGGGCAATGATTTTGGTCAAATGGGTGGATGTGAAATCGGGATGGGAAGCAGAGACCAATGAGAGCAGGCGCAAAGACTCTTTTTTGACGGCAGGTTTCGGATCGGCGGAGGCATCGTAGAGGCAGTTGAGGAGCATAGGGAGGCTCTCCGGCGGGAGAGTTTGGATAATTTTCTCGAGATCTTCGACGGCGATTTGGTACGTGTCTCGATCGGAGAGTTTCGAGAGGGAGGTGAGGATTCTCTGCTTGAGCTCCACCATGGCCAGGTGGGTCGAGAGGGAAGATGAAGCGGAAGAAGAAGAGGACTTTGAAGAGGAAAGTTGCTGCGGCTGCGGCGGCGTTGTGGCCGATGGGTTTGGGGGTTTTGCGGGTTTTGAGATTCTGGGTCCGGCGAAACTCATGGTTTCGAGTTGGTGTGATTTGGTTTTGGAATGGGATGTAAAATGGAAAATGGGTTCTCTCTGATTCGGGAACTTAAGCTTCCAGGCTTCTACAGTGAGATATACAGGCAATGCTGTTGCAGAGAGAGAAAGAGAGAGAGACAGAGAGAGGTGGAGGGAGAGCTGCTTCTTAACTTTTAATTATTTGGTAACAGATGAGGAAGCTAACATTTTAGTCCTTACCTTATCATTAGAACTTGGAATCATTAAAATTATTGTTTATTACATATTTTAATCCTTGTTTTGTCTTTTGTACCTCATTTAACTTGAGATACCCACCCTCGGAAGTATAAGACTAATTCCTAAGAAGGCCCGAAAAGGTTAAAGGTATTTGAGTTCATTAATAGCTAACAGTCGCACACGTCTTCTTTAAGTTGTCAATCAAAAAATCATTTATGTTGTAGCTCGAACTTAAGATCAGGAAGCAAATCAAACTTGAAATTCTATCGTATTTTCACTGAACTACTCGTCGTATATCCACTGACCTACTTGCCGTAATTAAATTATTTAATAAGTTAGAAGGATAATATCTTTGCGCCAACTTCAATTTCTAAATTTATATATTTGAAACACTATTGTGAAATTTTGATTTAAATTATTTTTCTTTTAATATTATTTGTTTTTGAATTTTGAAGAGTATATGTGAGTCAAGGTTTAGGTTTGAAGTGATTAATCATCCGACCGAATGATGTTGGGCGTTTTAATATGTGATTTGTTTGGAGGTGTCAATCATCGATAATAATTTATGGAGTTGTGGAAGAGCAGTAATCAAAATTCAAAAGAGGACCGGAGGAAAATGTGATGGCCACCTATAAGACAGCAACATGATGATTGCATTACACACTCAAATTTGAAAAATAAGCATGGTGGGCGCATGTGTTAGTTACAAACTTTATGTAATATATTTTTGTTATAATTCCGGATTTTGTGTTAGAGGGAAGGTTGGTGATTTGTGCTGGAAGTTATTTGACTGAAGTGAAGATTCTATGTTTTGTTCATAGAATATGAGTTCTGTTGTATATCACATCTCCCGCCGCACAAGCACACATAAAATTTTAACTCCGGCACTGTCCAAGAAGACAATGTAACAAGGCTGCGCATGCTGTTGCCTTTGCTACTAGCCTACTAGCCAGATAGAATGAGAGCTTCTAATAAAAGCATTTTGAACCAATTTGACTTTATAATACTTTCGACGCTGATGTAAATACAATCATTCACGTTTGATTTTGAATAATAAATATCAACACAAAATTTATAAAGACAAACGTTTAGAGTACATTTTTTGCTCCTCTGATGACCATTACAAATTTACCACCCCATCAAACTGAATACAATGCATGAAAAGTGAAGGAAAAAAACTTATATAGTAAAGCAGTGGAATTTAAACACACAATTCAAACTACTTGATTCAAACATGAATTCAAACTATCGACCAGCATAGTAAGACACTGGCTCCTTATTTTATACTTCATGCCTTTGGATAACATGACCTCAATTTATTTAGTTGTATTCAGGTCTAGAGATACTTTATAGATGCACCGGTTCGACAAGCAGAGAAACTACAATATCCTTGAGAAAAGTTCCAGTATTAGTAAATGCGTCACCGTGCTTGTATAACACTTCGACCACTCGTGTAAGATTGAGAATTCGCAACAGGAGAGGCATGGGGATTGTGGTGGTTTGGTGGAGCAACGCTTCGTTTATGTCCTTCCATGCATTATTCACTTGTTTACTTAGTCCAAGTGTTGCTTCTTCTTCTGCGACATCATATTGTTTCATGTAGCATTCCACGGCCGAGGCAACGTGTCCTCTCTTCTGTTCAAACTACAAAAACAAATGGACACGATCACTACAAGAGAAATTAGCAATAACTTCAAGAAAATCGAGATTGTTGCTAGGGTGACAATGATACATATCATGATATAAGAAACACGATGACAAAAAATTTGTTAGAAAAGTGTGACTAATACTGTAAGTGCGACCTTTTTATAATTTTTGTCACTTATTTATTTTATTTTATTTTATTTTATTTTGCATCGGTAAGAATTTTGGTGCTCTAGCAACGGCCGCACTTTTCAAGGTTCATGAAGGTTATAGTTATAAATACAAGTCGTAGGTACCTGGTGGGACTTGATGTCATTCTTGAGTCTACCAATTAAGGATGCAGCCTTTAAAATCTTAGGGTCGCTGAAAACCCAATCCAATGAGTCTTTTGTAACAATATCTCCCATTCCAATAAAAGACGTGACTGCTAGGGAAAAGGAGGATGTATCAAGTGCTGCTGACAAATATTCATCCAGTGTAGGTGTGTATTTGCGATGGAACCATTTGGCTTCCCTCATGTACCCTCTAACTAGAACTTTCATCTGAGAGAGATATACAAGGTGATCATGTTGTAAATCTTTCATCATGTTTATAATTATATACAAAATTGCACATATATGTATACGGTCTACAACTAGTCAATATCCAAGTATGATTCATTCATTGGATATTGACTAATGTGAATGGTTTAAAAATTAAAAATATGATGATTTTCCTAACGTTACTTATCATATGATAATAAGTTAATAACTAGCCGCTTGGAAATGTTAGTGAGACTTACTGCTTCTCTAGCATAGTGGATTCGATATAAGTTCCCCTCATTTCGAAGCTTTTCTTCCATTTCTGTGTATGAATCCAACATTGCCTGATAGCAAACTTTCATGTACTGTGGCAGACGATCCATGGCAGAGATATCCCACCTGATGGTGATCAGAAATTCAAAATAAGAGCATATATAATAACCAAAGCCTCCTCCAAAATCCTTTTAAATTTACTAATTAATGTAATACTTCTGCATTCACGTAGGATACCATTGTTCCTTCACTTGTGGCCCAAGGTCCGTTGAAAAATATCAAAATATATCAACGAAATATTGTGGATATATGGCTAATCAAGGAGACATATATGTTGTAATTTGTATGTTTGTTAAATCATGTAATTGTGTAAACTTAAAGTAGAATCATAATAGCATTTAAAAATTAAATTTTCATAGACTTTGTATTACTGCTAAGATAATAAAACTTATCATAATTAGGATTTATTTTTGTTTTTAAGATAAAAGGAGAGATTAAGAGAGTGAAAGTGAACATGGGAGTGGAAGAAAGAGGAGAAAGGTTTATTTTTTATTTTTTAAAATTAGAGACGTTAAAATTATATGTGGTTGATGCTTTAAAAAAAACAAAGCAAAATTTGTCACTTAGTATTACGGTTTAATGATATTCCTCATTACTTGTAAGTTAGAGGTATTAAGTTTGATTCTCGCCAAAGGTATATTTGAACCACAATCTTGCTAACCGTTGTGAGGCTAAGCTCACCCCCTTCCCTTAATGTAAAGAATATCGTTTTTTTTTTTTGAAATTTGTTCTTATAATTACTAAATTGCCCATAATTTTATTTCTATTCAGTTTTAATTAAAGTGTTAAAATTGTAACTTCCTAAAGTTTTGATTAACAACCAAAATTCTATTAATATGTAGTTTAAATAAATAAAAGCAAAGGATCATAGGGTTTATATATATAATTCTCATACACTTGACCCGCTCTCTCTCTCCTGACCTCTCACCCACTCTTAAAGGATTTTTTTTTTTAATTTTTTTTTAACAAATGATATTATCTATACTAAGGGATAAGGGTGGACTTAGCATCACAATGAGCTAGCAATAATATGATTCAAATTCACCTTTGGTGAGAAATGAACCTAATACCTCTCATTTACAAATGAAGAGGAATACCACTACACCGTAGTACTAAGTGGTCACTCTTAAAGTTAGTTTTACAGTAATATTCAATTTATAAGTATAAATTATTGTAGAAAACCATTATAAATATATATAAAATCATGGTGCGTTTTATTCCTTGTTCATTAACTAGTCCAATCAAACCAAAAGTTCTTTGAATTTTTTTTTCCAAATAATAGATACGAGTACAAATTAATGAACATATTCTAAAGTCTCATTTAAAAAAAATTATTATTGACATTTCTTATTTTGCACTCTAAACTTTCTATATTTACAAAAAATAAATACAATGTAAGCAGTGTAAAATGAGATTTTTGGAGTAATAATAACAATTTCGTAAAAAATTTCTTTTATTTTTCACAACTTTCATCATTTATAATTATGAGCTGTTACCAATATTGTCACATCCCAGACCAGATCTGTCGTAATACGATATTGTTCGCTTTGGACCCCGACCATGCTTTCACGGTTTTGTTTATGGGAATTCAGACGAGAATTTCCCAGTGGGTCACCCATTCTAGGATTGCTCTCTCCCGAACTCGCTTAACTTCGGAGTTCCAATGGAATCCGAAGCTAGTGAGTTTCCAAAAAGATGTGTTATATGGAAGTGGACATGTACATAAAAGACACATCACCCCCTCTCCGTTGGTCGATGTGGGATGTTACAATATGAATATTTCCATTGAAATTTCCCTATTTTAGGGCTTGAGTCAAGTGATATGTGTCATCATTTGTAAGTGATTATTAGCAATTGATGATATAAAAAGGGAATTAAAATTGGAGATTGAGCTAAATTCCAAACCTCTCAACAGCTTCAGTAAAGAGCTCTAGTTCTTCAAATGTGCCGTAGACATCATAGATGTCATCAATACCCACAATAAGGCCAATTACTTTGCTTAATGTCATCCGAGCAAAGTCATATTGAGGTTCAAAGTAGCACCCTAACCCCCAAAGGTAGCTCTCAACAATTCTGTCTCTTGCAAAAGGTAGTTTGCTTACAAAATCCAAGTCCTTCGACCACCTGCATCAGTAAATTGAGTGGACAACAATTTGTTTAAATAGCTAGTAGAACTAAGTAGTCAGATTCTTTAAATTTAAGTGTAGTTAATTGGTTTTGTTTAACCTTGAAATTTCACTTAGTTCTTTCTGATGGACTTGCTGCAAGAGATTGAAATCCAACTTTGCAAAAGTTAAGAGAGTTTCATTATGTGAATCGTCTTCCTGGTAAATGGACAAGTAACGCCTTGCTTCTAGCCTTGGGTTGCCCTTCCAAAACGGCTGGTACAATGCATGAGTTACGAGTTTCGAAAGCGGGGAGCTCAAACGATTTTCTACCGACTTCAAATGAGTGGTGGTGAAGGTTAATGCCTCTTCTAGTATATCCTCACCGTGTACCCTTAGCTGTGTTGCTTCGTACAAGCTTAATAGTCCGATGACATCATTGACAAGTGACTCCTTAAATTTGCCTTCATCGTCCTTAAACTTGTTGAACATTTCTGCTTCCCAAATTCATGCATTATGTAATTGGAGAAAGAAATAAAATTAAATCCAAAGTTATATAATTAAGTGTGAGTGTAAAGAAGGGAGGGACTTACCACATGATATATCATAACCTTGTTGTCTAAGCAATCGAAAATATAGAGCATCTGCGTGAAGGTTGTGATCATCATCCCTCCCTTGGTGTTGGTGACTACCGTCATAAGAATCCTTGCGAATTTGCTGCAAAACTTCATCAATCTCATCCTCAAAATGGTAGGAGACACCTAAGCGCTGAATCGTATCGACCAAGTCCAGCTTATCTGAATGCTTACAAGGCGTTGGAGCCAATATCATTCTCTTCACATTTTCCTTTAATTCTTGGACAAGTTTCTCAGCTTCAATATTTTTTTCCTGCAAACACAAATTGAAAAGGGAATTATACTTTTCCTGCACGGGGCATATAACTCCAAACTATTAATCTCAGTGAATTTCCTACTACCACTGAAGCATATGATAAAAAATAATCTCCCCAAAAGTTGGGGGGAAAATTAGCTGAACGTCGATTAACATCACTAGGAATTTTTTTTGAGGTATGAGCTTGAGATGGTGATGACATTTTATTCCTAATTTGGAGAAGGTGAATAGGCTTTTTAGTTGCGTGAGTTGAAGAGGTGGTGCGCTATGTTATTTATAGTGAGTGAAACAGTGAAAAACAAAAAAGGAAAAAAAACAGAGGCAAAGGTGTTTTCATTACTAACTTGTTTCACATGTTTAACACGCTTTTAAAAGTGTTTTCATTACTAACTTGTTTCACATGTTTAACACGCTTTTAGCACGTCCATCCCATCAGGAGAGAATTTTGAGGGAGCCGGCTTTTAGCACGTATCCTATTTTATATGGTCATGGTTAAACCACGTCAGTATTTTATATTGATTTTTTTTATAGAGATAATAAGACAAAAAACAATAGTAAAATAAAATGTTGATATGACTTAACCGTGATCGCACAAATAGGAGGGGATGAGACCGTATAGGAAGTGGGAGGGCAGAGAAGTCAGGTCCAATTTTGAGTCCACAATGAAAATCATAGCTCAAATCAAGGATGAACCTAGTTAATTATGCATGATCCACCACTAATATAATCGATATTGCCTCAATTTAATCACATATTACAAGGTGTTGGGTTTTATCACGAAACGGCTCGGCAATTTAGGGATGGAAACTTCTATATATTAATTGTATATTATTTTTTCATATAATCGATGTGGGAAAACCAAATTACTATAGGGTGGTGCTATTCACACTCATTTTTACCTCTCACATACCCGTCTCAATTTCCGATTGTCCGATTAAATGAATTGAAAAAAAAAATGGTAAATTACATTTTACCCCCTCAGGTTTGAGGTCGATTTAAATTCCTTATAACATTTTTAAAACATTTCATTTCATACATCAGTTAGAAAATCTATTAAATAAATTGTTAAATGATGACGTGACAAATATAAGATCCCCATTTGTGCTGACGTAGCTGCCACATTTATGCCACGTGACGAAATACTTATTAAAAGATTTAAAATATTAAAATAATTATTTAAAGAAAAGTTCCCAAAAAAAACAAAAAACAAAAAAAACCGAGATCCGCTTCTTACCCAAAATCCCCACCCGTACCCACCCTCCCACCCCATCACCCACCCTTCCCCCATCACCTACTCCTCCTTCTTTGACACGTCTTTGACTAGACTCCGCCGAATGAAGCCGCCGCCGCCGGCGGAACTGGTACTCGGGCCCGGCGAGTCGTCTTTGAAGGCGGATTTGGGCTTCTTCTTATCGGATCCGATCGGGGAGTTGGAACCCAGAGATCGCGGACTATTATTGGAGCCATCAGGGCTATTGGAGAAGTCGGACTTCTTGGAGGAGAAGAACCTGGCCTTGAACACCATTACTGTGTAGATATTGTTCTACGGCTTCCGAAATCGAAGCAGCCATTGGAAGTATAGGGCTACTTTCCAGAGAGAGAAAGGGGAGGAGAGAGAGAGAAGGTGGAGTTGGTTGGAAGTTCGGGAAATGGATGTGTCGATGGTTTGAATGTAGAGAGAGAAAGAAGAGGTGGGGGTGAGGGGGAAGGGTGGGAGAAGGGGGATGGGGAAGGGGTGGGTGATGGGGGATTGGCACGGGTGGGGAAGAAGGGATCTGGGTTTTTGTTTTTTTTTTTTTTTTTGAACTTTTCTTTAAATAGTTTTTTTTAATTTTTATTAAGTATTTGGTCATGTGGCACAAATGTTGCAGTTACGTCAGCACAAATGGAGATCCTATATTTACCATATCATCATTTAACGGTTTGCTTAATAGATTTTCTAATGGATGTATAAAATGGAAATAAAATGATAAGTAAGTGTACGAAATTGAAATGTTTTAAAAATGTTGCAAGGAATTAAAATCGATCACAAACTAAGAGCGTAAAATGTAATTTACCCAAAAAACAATCAATTGACAAATATTAACAAAAGTATATTGAAAAAAAAAAAATGTGTGAATACCATTACCCTTTTTATATTCGAAAAAATCTAGTTGACTAATTTATTGAACCTACGTGATGGGGTCTATTACCATGAAAATAAGTCTTTAGAAATTAAACGAGAAAACCCAAAAACCAATGGATGAAAATTTAAGAAATCATATGAACTTGGAATTTAAGAATTATACATTTACCAATCTTATCATATTAGACGTGCTTACATAGTCTATCCTAGTGGTGTCATCTCAAGATCGTGGCCTGACAAGAAGTGCACAAGCTGGCAGCATTGAATTACGTGGTATGACAAGTAGTCGCTAGTAGTGAGCCAGCTTGTCTAAAACTCGCTGCTAATAAGCCGGCTGAGCATGTAAATTATGTTGCTTACTTAGACTTACCTGTAACATGAGTACTGGTCGTTATAGCTGTGCTGGAGATGACAGTCATGCGGAACGAAGAACAGCAACGGCAACTTCACATCCAAGTAGTCACCAACTTGGTTATAGTTGGTCACAATTTTAGGCCAAAGATTAGTAGTAATTTCTAATTTCTTTTCAAGGAGCGTTCTGGCCTATAGTCCATGGGAGCCTGCAGTTACTTCACTCCTTCGGCTCTATGAAAATCAATTAGCATACTCCACACGTAGGAAGTTTTTCCCCGAATGACTCTATTCTTTGTTAGCTAATTCTTCCAAGTCGTGTCCTCAGAGTATAAATATATAAAGAGAAAATTTTTGAAATGTTTTATGAATTTGTACATACTTTTTAATTTGTCAAATAAATTAAAATTTTATCATCTCATCCTAACTCCGTTAAATTTTTCATTCAAAATAAGTCATGTGCACATGACTTGTATTCAGGGTTATTTCTATAATTTTAACACCCTATTTCCTTCTATTAAGTTGTATTCGATCAAAATAATTATAGGGTTTCTAAACCACAAAAAGGGACCGATATACGATACGTGGTCTAAGAGTTTTCGTTCAAAAAGGAGAACGACGCTTGTGTGTGTTGAAATTTATATATTATAATACTAATAATTATAATATTTAATTCAATATTTGAATGAAAAATGCTTTAACTGTTTGTATCAAACCGTCTTTGTCATTAAGTGGTTGCCATCTTATACATAGTAGCGCCACATTGAGTATGGACCCTTTAAATGGTGCCATCTAAAAGGTGTATGTATGCATCTCTTCGTCAATCAATGTCTTCGGTTTTATTTAACCTCATGAAACCATGGCATTAAGAATATAAAATTAGAGTTAATTTTTACTTTTGAGAAATTCCGAGTCGTGTTTTAAGAGTACGGAATATATAAAATTCGACAGAGTCCGAAGATTGAAGTGCTTCGACTTCGGATTATAGATTGTTGAATCTTAGGAAACAGACGCCTACCGAACTATAAGCACAAGAGTAGGGGCGAAACTTTGTCTTTAGGACATTGCATTTATGCAAGCCTCAATCTCTAAGTTTGTCAGTATTTCTAGCTTTCTCACTAGTTGTTTTTATTAATCTCATACATAATTGGTGTTGTGATTTTCTTTATGATTACTTTCATTGAAATTCTTTTATTATTTTCATATTTAAAATGGAAGATTGAGTGGCTTCATTATCTAGACAAATCATATCTTGATAGAGAAGATAGCCCTCCTTGTGTTCGTATGTGGCTAAGAACTTTGGTTTGTGACAAAGAGAACCATTGATTTCAAGGTCATTGGAATGAAATGGGCATGACGATGTCCATAGGTGAGATCAAAGGCCAAAGATATAATTGGAAGGCCTAACCAGATTGTCTGTAAAGCAGATTGCTCTATGCCTTGTTTACAAACCACATGTACATGGTTTTATTACATTCAAGCAAAAGATTTGGTGAAAGAAATTAACCAACCAAGTCATTTGGGATAATTGGATTTCACGAGGATGATGGAGGAAGATTTAGTCTTCTTTATGTCTTGTTCAACTATTAATAATTAAATGTGACAAAAAAGAAGAAGAAGAAGAGAGTTTTGCTCATAAGCCAAGTTAGTCATGGATAAACCCAAAGGACATTCCTTTGAGAGAAATTATATACTGAAAGTGTGGGGGTCTTTTGGAGAGGAAAAGATGATACACTGAAAATGTGTGGGGCATTTCACAAAATTAAATTAGACATGATGTTGCTTATTAAGCAAGGAATATGAATGGACATGTTATGAATTCAATGATGCTGGCTAATTGAATTTTAATAATTTAAAGTCAAAGTACATATGGGTGGATATCCAAAGGCATAATCTATAATGGAATTGAATACAGCCTTAAGGCTAGAGAAATGTACTTTGTGATAATTTAGCCGAGTAAGGGCTAAACACGATGTCCAAATTGTAAAGAGTAATTTGTTTATTAAAAGAGAGAGAATAAAAAGCAGTTATCTCTTATAATGAGTAACTTTAAGGTAAGAAGAGTTAGAGACCTTCTTACAAATACCTTAAATGTGGGGGAGTTTACCCAAGTGTTAGCAAATTACTTACTAAAGTCCCAACATGTACGGTTGAGGACTTGACATTCTAAACAACTACTCTCGTATGAAATATAATTTCATAAAATATGTAAGACCCCGCCCCGAACTATTTGCTTTATTTCAGGAAATAATAATATTAGTGATAGGCCCAAACTAAACTCTTGTTTAGTTTGCTACTATTTCTTTTATTATACTTCTAAATCTCCAAACGATTTAATTCCTATAAAATTAACCATGTTTTTAATTACCATAACAATCAATTTTGTATCAACTTAATTCCCCAAATTCTTCTATCAAGCAACCTCTAATTCAAAGACTAATTATCAAATATTTAATCTTACTGGTATTATGGCTGCATCTAATGTTCGTTAGACTGCCATCGTACCCTAAACAGGGATAAAACAATTCGTAGTTCACAAATTCCAATTCTATTAAACTTTGATATTTCTACACATAACTAACAATCCCCATCTAGCTTCAGACAAGTGTGTTACATTAAATGCTTATTAAATTTAGTTCTAGAACATCCAAATTAGCTTAAAACTACGGTGTCGCTCCTTGGGCACGTGCCGCTGCACGCGCCACCGCCGGTGGCGGTCGGCCGCCTTGATTCACCGGAAAATATAAACTATTTCTAAAAATTCTAAAAAATTACAGAAATGAAGGTCTCAAGGAGTAGAGCAAACTTTATACCTGCGACCAAGTCCAATTTGGCCCAAACCCGCCGGAAACCCTATACATGTGTGGCCTCGAATTGTCACCTTCGGTGCTCCACTGCCCCTACAGTTGTTTGGGTTTTGTTCTAGGCCTCAAAGGAAGTCTAATGGTGGTGAAGTTGGAGTTAGTTAGCTTTGGATTTGATAGTCTCGAACACACACCCGCCGCACCCCCACTGTGCGGATCCTCACACTTTCAAATCCCAATCCCTTGATTTTTGAGGTGTAGTAGGAAGAGGGAGGGTTATAGAGAGTTTTACAATGGTTAATTTGATGTAATTTGCTGGAAAAAGGGCGAAATCCCACCGGAAAACACAATAGGCCCGATCGGGTCGAGTTTGGTCCCCGGGTCGTAGGATCCCCCGCTCCTCCCTTTCTTTCCTTTTTCCTCCCTTCTCTCCTTCCCCATTGGTCCTCCTCCCTCTTCTTCCCTTCCTTTCTCTCCTTTCTATTCTTTTCTTTTAATCACAACCATCCATCTTTCATTTCTCTTTTCTTTTCTTTCATTTCAATCACCCACGTGGCACCATAAGGTTTTGCTCCAAAATCTGGAGCATTCTAAAAATAATTAATTGACCATTTAGTCCCTAACTTTGTTCGTTAATAACTTCTTCGTTATATCTCCAAATTGCGTTCTGTTTGCGCCTACGCGTTTGTGAAATCGAGCTCTATTCAAAAATATAAATTGTGACCTCGAAAGGTCTACAGATTTTAAATAATTACTTTCCAAACTTCAAACTTCGTAAGTAGTTTAATTTAAAACTAATTCAAATAACTTAATATAAATTCTCAGAAACTAAGATAAAATCTCAATCATGAAAATACTTAAATTTTAATAATTTCCGAAAATCAAAACTTAAAAGTTCTCAATTAATTTCTCCATAACCATAAATTAATTCATTTCCGTTTTCCCCACATTTCATAATTATGAATATATAATTCATATATTTAAATTTTCAGGGTATTACATTCACCCCCTGTTAAAATAAATCTCGTCCTCGAGATTTCAATCGTCAAGTTACGAGCAAGAACTAGCACTATTTCCACCATTTGTACTATGGTGAACAAGATTATAACCTTTGTCCACGATTTTATTCAAATTAGAAAAAAAATCAATGAAAAGTTTATCGTGATCGCACCCATTTTCTCAGTTTTTCCAACCACCTTCTTTGATAAGTAAAAATACCATAACTTCTAGCCACAAACCTTGATAGAATAAATATCGTAAATTCTAGTTGTAATTCATCAGTGGCTAAGTAAATATCACAACATTAAGCCAAACCACTAAAATTGACAAATCAGTTAGCAAAAATTTCAAACAAAATCATTGGAATTCCAACCATCATTACTCGCTACCATATTAAAATAAAGATCCGAAATTTTCATTACCATGAAATGAAACCAAGGCTTGAAATTAACATGCATCAACCAACCAAAACACGGGTTGAACTTAAGTATATGTTCATCTATTGCATTTGAACTTAGGGCATCCAGGATTTCACACACATGGCAAGCGTTTTGCTATTAACCATCTATGCAAATAATACGAAATATTTCTCTAACAAAATCCAAACAATGCACATGTAGGCACAATCCTATTGACTAGAGCCACTGTTCTTCTTTCCACATTCAAGTTTAAACCTTCATTTCCGTAATGCATAGTTGATTAAAATGTCAAATATCTTCCATGTTGATAAGAAACTAAGAAGTAAAAGAACATCAGGCTGGTGGGATTCCCTACATCCAAAATTGGTCATGACCTCACATAATGCACTTTGACATGTTAAGAGGCAACAAATTACGCAGAGAATGAAGCATCAATGAATCGTTTTAGACTAATAGTGGTCCAATTATTTTTTGTCATATTGACAAAATCAAATGTCAAATTTTCAAACCATGACTATCATGACTAACAAAATATCATAATTTCCGGTCATAATTCGTTAATGACAAACCAACAAATCAAATTTGAATTTATAACTTTCTTTTCCCCAAACGTAAAACCCAACCGGGAAAACATTAATATTAACGAACTTGAAATTTCATTCCACTCTTTCAAGTTCCAAAAATAAGCAGACCAACGAATTATAATTGTGATTATCACTCACATTCTCCTATCTCTAGACACATTTATTGGCAGAATAAATATAAAAATTCTAACCATACTCATTGACAACATAAATATTATAAATTTCCAGCCAAAACTTTATGATTGGCATAACGAACATAAAAAATTTCAACCAAATTCATGGAAAATTTCCAATCACACTCACTAGTTAATGGAAAGAAAATTAAAACTAAATTCGCAATACCACCAATATAAATTCTCATTTTATGGTTCCCTTCATTTTCGGCAATTTACTAAATTGCCCACAATAAAATTAAAACCTTTGAAATCTTCCTTTCGATTGCTTCACTTTTAACTTACATCAATTGTAGCCACAAATTTAATAAATTAGTAACTCGCACTTCCAGAGCACTACTCACATTCCATCATCCAAGGGAGAGAAATATATATATATATATATATATATATATATCACAACTTTAATGGTCAACGAAATTAAACTTTAAATAATCACGTAGTTACGAGAATATATGCTCATCATCAGTTTTTTGTTTGCAATATCGAATCCAACAATGCTAACTCAAGACCAAGGCAACCAAAATAATCAAATTTGTAATTAAAAATTTTCCCCATCAATTTTTCATCAATCATAAAAATTTCTCATCTCACACAACTGGAAATTCGTTTATATTAAACGAACTAAAATATCATTTCATAATTTTATTCATGTCCACCCTAAATAAATGGAGAAAAATTCATAATCTTTTCACCATTCCAAATATAATGATCAACCATTGAAAGTTATAGGATGGGTACTAGTTTAACCTAGAGGGGGTGAATAGGTTCCAATTTAAAAATCCAATTCAATTTTCATTTTAATTTTCAGTTCTCAAATTAAATTCATATTCACATCACATATCAAACTATCATACTCATATGCAATTCAAACGATAAATAAAAAGTGCACAAGGATGTAGGATTTAACGAGGGAAAACCTACCATTGGGAAAATCTTCGGGCTCCCAAGCTAGGACAAACACTAAGAGAAATGAGTACATAAAAGCGTTTGACAGACGTTGTAGGGGTGGGAATATTGCAATCAAGTTTGATATTCGAAAGGCGTTTGACACTTTGGATTGGGGTTTTCTTCTCCGGGTTTTGGATGCTTTTGGTTTTTCAGCAGGTTTTGTGGATTGGATTTGTTCTATTCTAACTTCAGCTCATCTTTCTGTCTTTATTAATGGTTCAGTTGAAGGTTTTTTCCCATGTTCTCGTGGTGTTCGTCAAGGGGATCCTTTGTCTCCTATTCTCTTTTGTCTAGCTGAGGAGGTTTTTAGCAGGGGTTTAACAAAGATGGTGGAAGATGATCTAATTGACACTTTTTCAGTTCCCATGGGTATTGCTCCACCATCTCATGTTCTTTTTGCAGATGATATTATGGTTTTCATGCGTGGAACTAAGCGATCTATGCGTAACCTAATGCGTTTTGTAGAGGAGTACAGCTTAAATTCTGGGCAATGCATAAATAAATTAAAATCTTTAGTTTTTCTTGGGAAATATGCAAGCAGTCGGCATGCTATTATTCAGAAGGTTCTTGGTGTAAGTCGGGGAAATCTGCCTTTTACTTATCTAGGTGTCCCTATCTTTCAGGGTCGTCCGAAAAGGATCTATTTTCAAGCCATTGCTGACAAGATTCGCTGCAAGTTGACGGCTTGGAAGGGTTCTTTGCTTTCGCAAGCAGGGAGACTCCAACTTATTAATTCAGTAATTCAGGGAATCTTGGTTTATAGTTTTCAAATTTATGCTTGGCCTACTAATTTGCTACGTGAAGTTCAAGGGTGGATTAGAAATTTCTTTTGGTCTTGTGATCCGTTAAAACGAGGTATGCCTCTAATAGCTTGGAGTTCTTGTTGTAAGTTGAAAGATGAGGGTGGTTTGGGTATCCGAGATCTTTTTGAATCCAACCGTTCTCTCCTTCTTAAAAGATGTTGGGATGTAATTTCTTCTTCCTCACCGGCTTCGGATTGGTTACGTAACAGATTTCTTAAAGACAACTTTCATTTGCTAAAGTCTTATAAAAAGTCTTCCATTTGGTTGGGGCTTAAACAATTATGGCCCTCCTTTTATAGTTCCCTTCAATGGAGTGTTGGTGATGGCCGTAAGATTTCTTTTTTGTATGATAACTGGCTTGGAACCACTTTGCTCTCTAATATTGGTGAGGTTGACATAATTCCCTTGAATTCGAAGGTAAAAGATTTTATTCAGGATGCAAAATGGTCTCTTCCCATTGTCTTTACTTCTTCTTTTCCTCATCTTTCGGAGAAGATTATGAAGACTCCATTGCCAATTGCACACATGGATGATGCGTTATTTTGGACAGGTTCATCTTTGGGTACTGCTTCAGCTAAGGAGGCTTTTCTTTTTTTCTCATCTCATGCTCCACATAAAAAATGGGCTAAAATGGTTTGGCATCAATCTATTCAGCCACGCAAAAGCTTAGTAGTTTGGAAAGCTTGTCATGGAAGATTATTGACTGATGATTTATTGCAACGCCGAGGTGTGGCTTTAGCTTCTTGTTGCGCTTTTTGTCATAATGCTAGGGAATCTTGTGACCATCTTCTTCTGCATTGTCCTCAAACAGTTGATTTATGGAAATGGATTTTCATTCTTTTTGGCAAGCCTTATGATCCTTGGCAATGCATTGAAGATATTTTTTATGGTTCTTTGGTCTCATCTTTCCCCACATCTGTTCGGAAACTTTGGTTATTGGTTATTTGCAGTTTCTTTTGGTGGCTTTGGCACGAAAGGAACAAGATTAGGTTTGAGAACAAAAGTTTCAGTATTGTCGAGTCTCAACGTTGTCTTTTACGGCATTGGAGGGAATCAGCTTCTACTTGTTTTTCTTCTTTCACTGGTTGTGTATCGATTCCCATATTCTCCATGTTAAGAATTTCATCCCTTTCTTTGGATGCTCTTAGTTTCGTGCCTGTGTTTTGGCGTCCGCCTCCTGTTGGGTGGATTAAGATTAACACAGACGGGTCTTGTAAAGGGAATGGTCATGTGGGTAGTGGTGGTGTTTTTCGTGACTCCAGTGGTCTTTTTTTAGGAGCGTTTGCCTCCTCGTCTTCTTATCCAAGTGCAGTTGTTGCGGAGATTGTGGCTGTCATCGAGGCAATTCAGATTGCATGGGATAAAAAATGGCATAACATTTGGTTAGAGACAGATTCTATGCATGTCATCAGCCTACTATTAGCTCACTCCATGGATGTTCCATGGTTTCTTAAAGTTTCTTGGGCAAATTGTTTATGGCATATTGCTCGCTTGCATTTGCGTTTTTCGCATATTTTCAGGGAAGGGAATTGTTTGGCGGATGCTTTTGCTAATTTTGGTGCAATGAATAGTAGCTTTACGTGGTGGGACTTGGTACCCGATTTTGCTGATGCGTCTTATAGAAGAGATTGTGTCGGGCTTCCATTCTTCCGTTCGAGCTCATGAGGAGCAAAATGTTGCTATGGAAGAGGATTTCGGGAAAGAAATATAATCAACTGAATTATGGGAATTCAATTTTAGGTGACTAAAGCTAAGCATCCTTAAACTAGTCCATATCATTTTCAATAATTGTTTTTAGCGGGTTTTGGCCTAGTCCCCCCGTTTGTTCTACTTTTCCTTTTTTCTTCTTATTATTAATAAATTCTTGTAGAGGGGGGACGGGCGGGGGGTTTCTGGGTGCAACGGTCCTTTCTCCTTTGGGAGAGGGTTGGTGCCTCGCACGCGACTGTTGACGAAGAGCTAATCTCGCCTAATCCGTCTTTACAAAAAATTAAAAAAAAAAAAAAAAAAAAAAAAAAAGAGTACATAAAAGACTTACAAAAGTCATCAACTAGACACATATACTAGTAGGCAGTTTTGTCTCCGCGCTTTGCTACTTGATTTCTCTTCAGCCTTCGAGTTGAAGTGGCACGACACTAACGCGGCCGTCAATCACTGTCGCCTCGAACTTTGCAGGATACTAATGTGATCATGCATAATGTATGCAATGAAATGATTTTTGGAAATCAACCAATTATGAAAATCACAAGGCACATTTTCATAATTGATTTCTAATTAAAGAGCATGAAAAATCAGTTAACCAAAACTAATATTTTTCTCATCGAAAACACCTACAATAAAAACTAATTTTTCTTCATGAAAATCCTTCTCTGTGCACACGGGCTGCTCACATGTCGTTGCTTTCAAATGATATTTCATGCAGCAAAAACAACCAAAATCCTAATCTAATTCATGCGGCACATGGACAACAAAAACAATGAAGGAATATATGTCGTGCTGTTAGTGTTGCTGACTAAAGCTCAAATATCCCTTTAAAGCACAAAAACGACAGCCCAAAAACAAAGCCTATTCCAATGCATGTTGCAGCAACCAAAACCAACAATTATGATACGATGATGACTTCTGAAAACCGAACGCATGCTCTCACAAATAAATGCCTGCTCTCAGTGTATATATATATGTTCTGATACGGAGCAGCAACCACCAAACCCTAACCTGATGAATCTATATATATATATATATATAGGTCTGTTAGATTAAGCAATCACTTGGCCGAAGAAAAAAGAAAGATCAGACTTGTCATCCTAATCAATTAAAACAACTAATCCAATTGAGTTTGAAGTGATCTCTAAGTGAAGAGATAAAACTAAAGATCATTTGAAATTTATCCACATTTAAAATGCATGGCATCTGACTCCAAATATATAATTCTCATATTAATATATGGGCCTTTAATTAAGCTAAATGAAGTCGTAGCAAATTAATTAATATGTAAAGCCCAAACCTCAATTGTTATAAACTTAAAGCTAAACAGCCCATTGAACAAAAACTTACATCATGTGAATGCATATGCATGCCAAACTTACTTGAGTGGATGTCTCTGAAACGCTTGCCATTTTGTGATCGAGAGCACGTGAGACAAACTTAGACTCAAATAATTACAATTGAAAACAAACACTAATCTAAGATTATAGACTAAGGCATTTTGTTTAGGAACTGCCAATTTTACTCTAACAACCATAATCACAGTTTATAATTTCCTTTCTGTTTGTACCATACTTGACCAATCCCGAAACTACTGAGCACTGGTCAACGTTATACCGTCAAGGACCCAGAAGAGTTTCCCTCCAACCAGGAGGCCAATCACAGTGCGACATGTGTTGACATCAGAAGCCAATCATAGCGCAACACGTGTCAACATCAGAAGCCAATCACAACACGACACGTGTCAATGTCAGAATGAAACTAGAAACTCTCTTTTATAAATAAAGATCATTCTCTCACAATATTTCCGAATGTCATTTGTACTAAATCATTCACTAGTACTCACTAAAGGAGAGCTTGAACCTATGTACTTGTGTAAACCCTTCATAATTAATGAGAACTCATCTACTTCGTGGACGTAGCCAATCTGGGTGAGCCACGTACATCTTGTGTTTGCTTCCCTGTCCCTATCCATTTACTTACTTATCCACACTAGTGATCGGAGCAATCTAGCGAAGGTCACAAACTTAACACTTTCTGTTGTACCAAATTCCTCGCTGCTTTTGTGCATCAAAATTTGGCGCCGTCTGTGGGAACGACGCTTATTCTCACTCTCTTCAGCTTTGTTAAGCTGGTTTCCACCATTCGTACACTCTTTTTTGACTAGGCATCCCTTTCCAACATGGGGAGCGAAGGAAGCCACAACACAGAATGACACCCCTCTTGCACCTAGTGCAAAGCAACGAAAGAATGAAGGAAAGAGGGTTGCTCTTCAAGCTAAAGTCGATGAGCTTGAATCTCAAAACAACAAGATAGCAATGAAGAATGAGGTCCTCCAAGAGCAGTATAAGAAGCTCTTTGAGATGCTCCATGAAACTAGGCGTACTCAAACACGCGAACTCGTTAACCCTATGAACATCAACCATCATCTGGATGCCTCACAACAAGGAGGGTCACCTTCCTTCGACATGGGTATCCCTGATGAGGAGCGAGCTAATCATCAAAACATTGATCAACCTGAAACTTCTCTCAACCTAGCTGCTTCGACTCGAAGTAGGAGAAGTGGATGAAGACACCTCCTTACAGAAGGAGTGGAATGATCGAAAGCCGTCTTTCGCGACTGTCGAGATTTCCTAAAGCAACGTCGAGATAATCCCATCCATGTATGTTCGAAGATCAATGACCCAAGGGTCTCTAAAAAACTCAGTCCTCTCCCATGTCCTAGGACGGCTACCAATTTGGGGAAGGGGCAACAAGTCCTAAAGAAATATAAAGGTATAGGGGACTCATATATGTTTCGACATACATACCTTGGAAGTCAGTACGGCGAGTCCAGTGAAAAATCATATGCTCTTGATCAAACCTTCATACTTCCAAGAGGATATGGAGATTTACGAAAGAAAGCTCCAGTAGTACATGACTCCACTCAGGACCCTCTTGTCTTGCAGCTTCTTAAGGAAGTAAACAAGTTGAAGGCCGAACGACAAGCTGAGATACCTGATTGGAACCAACCTAGGCCTGGCCCTCTTACAAGGAGGATCCTCGACACCCCCATTCCAAGCAAAGACAAAACAGAAGTTTGGCTTGCAACTCTATATTGGAAATGAGGACCCGATTGAACACCTTAACCTTTTTTAGTCTACCATGGCATACCAGATGCATACCGACGAAGAGCGATATCTTCTCTTCCCCTTTACCCTCTCTGGTGGAGCTCTAAACTGGTATTGTTGTCTTTCACCTAAGACAGTAGACTCATTTGAGGAATTGAGGAAACTGTTTGTTTTTCAACACATTTTCCAGACCGATCGCTTGCACTCTGCGGATGACTTGTACACTATTCGCCAGAAGCCAGACAAGTCATTACGTCTGTATACTGGCCGTTTCAGCCATGAGTATTCCTGTTGTGCCGAGGCAAACGACAAGATTGCCCTCAAAGCCTTCACGGCAGGCCTACATGACTGTTTCTTCAAGTACATGATCAATGCCAACACTTGTAAGACTTACTCTGAGGTGATGGCACATGCTTACAACCATGCCTCCGCCGAGGTAAGGACATATCAAGGGAAACCCTCCATAACCACCCCTTATGAGTAAGTAGGGAGTAGAAGCTAGATCCAACCAAATGAGAAGACCTCAACCTTCCAAAAGGCAACGGTGCCTCCCCCTGCCTTACTTAATACTTTGCCAAGTCAACATACATATCAATCTCATGGCAAAAGGAAAGATTTCTATCCTCACTAGTCTCATTTTAGTAAAAGGAGTAAGGGACACTACCGCGATAACCAAGGGTATCGTCATGATAATCCTCGACCCCAGACAATCAACACAGTGGGTCAAGCACGTGTCAGGACAGCCCTTACCCCGAGGTATGAGGCATACACACATTTGAACGCCACATGCGTGGCCATTTACCTTAACATAGCACACTTGATACGGAAGCCAAAGCCGAGGCACCCGGATTACAAGTCCACGAAGAACATGGGCACGTTTTGCTGCTACCACGAGCATAACAGCCATGACGACGAGAAATGTATCACCTATCGTGATCATATTGAAGCTTTGGCACGTGAAGGAAAAATTGATCAATTCCTCTTTCACCCTCTAAGGGGTAACCGTAACCAACGCCAGGTGAATGTGATATATTTTATAAATGGTGGCACACCCATATCTAAATCTTCCAACAGGGCCATGAAAAATAGTGAACGAGCTTTAAGGTTTGGCCACCAAGTGTTTCACATGGAAGACATCAGGGGAGGTAAGTATCAAAAGCCTAACACATAGCCAACTTTGAAGTACGACGAATCCTGGTAGACACGGGGGCTTCAATCAATATCATGTTTGCTGAAGCTTTCAGGGCACTTAATCTAGCTGAACACTTGCTTGATCGCTTGATTTCCCTTCTGATAAGCTTATCCGGTGATATTGTGCAACCTTTAGGGAGCATACAGTTACCTTTCACCATTGGTATAGGCCCTTACACAGCTACTATTACCATTAACTTCCTGGTGGTTGATTGCCCAACGGCATACAATGTCATCTTCGGACGCACAGGCATCAATGATCTCAAGGCCATAGTATCCACAAATATGTTGTTGATGAAATTTCCAACCCCCTATGACAATGGTTACATCAGAGGAGATCAACTTAGTGTACGATCATGTTACAACACTTCGGTCAAGCAACACCACCTGCCTGTGCCCAAGGAAACCATTTCTATACATGACCAAGTCATAAATACCAGCCCAAACGAAGCCAACTTGGATCTTCAAGGTGGCAACAGTCAACCCGACGATCCTTGAGATGACTCTTTCACCAGCAAGCACAACCCACTGAAGAGTTGAAGAATGTCTCTATCTCAAAAGATTATCCGGATCGCATGGTGAAGATCGGCCCAATGCCTGCAGAGAAGGGCAAAGTTCGCTATGCAATCGTTGCAGTTGACTACTTCACAAAATGGGCCGAAGTATAACCCTTGGCAACCATTACTGAGAAAAAAATCGAAGACTTCGTATGGAAGAACATCATTTGCAGATTCGACATTCCTAATGAGATAGTCATTGACAACGGGCGACGGTTTGACAACAATAAGTTCAAGATGTTCTGCTCTAAGTTCAACATCAACTTATGTTTTGCCTCTCCAGCTTATCCCCAATCTAATGGACAAGTTGAAGCTATCAACAAAATAATCAAGCGAACTTTGAAAACTAGCTTGGACAAGGCTAAAGGTTGTTGGCCAGAATTTGTACCCCAAGTTCTTTGGTCACACCGCACTTCGTATTGGACATCAACAGGAGAAACCCCATTCTCACTTGCCTTTGGTACAGAGGCAGTTGTCCCAGTTGAGCTTGAGCAAGTAACGTTCCGAGTCCAGAACTACGTGCAAATCGAAAATGACAAACAACTTACCCTCAACTTAGATCTAGTCGAGGAACACAGAAACCAGGCTCACTTGAGAAATGTCGCCTACAAGCAGCGCATCTCCAACTACAATGACTCAAGGGTCAAACCTCGTTTTTTCAACGTGGGGGACTGGGTATTGAAGAAAAGATTACTCTGCGCCAGAGTCCCGAGTGAAGGAACACTTGGTCCAAACTGGGATGAACCGTTTGAAGTTGTTGGCATCAGTCGCCCTAGCTGCTACAAGCTTAGAAGCTCCGATGGCAAGACCCTTGGCCATCCATGGAACACTGATCACTTGAAGTACTATTACAAGTACACTCACATTGTACAAGTGTTAAGCTTGAACCGTTCGGCATCCTATGTAACGAAGACTATTTGGCATGAATTCAATAAAGAGGTGATTTAGACAACTCGTTTATAATCCTCTTACATTCCTGGCAATGAAACACTCGGGTTCAAATCTTCAACATGAATGCTTCAAACATGAAACAAAGTCTAAGTATATGTCAACAAGACTATACAAACAAACGAACAGTTTCACAGTATATTCATTCAATCATACATTCCAACACATTCATACATAAGCCAACTGTGCTTTGAAAGGGTTTAACATACTCTGTGTCATTCGACACTTGCTATAATGTGCCTAGACACCTTGCCCTTATTCTCACCAACCAGGTGATGAAATGTACAACCCGTACTCTCCTTCATGCCACCAACCAGGCGATGAAATGTACAACCCGTACTCTAATATCATTTGGCAACTTGCCATTCATGCCACCAACTAGGTGAAGAAGGAACTCATCTTCATGCCACCAACCAAGTGATGAAATATACAACCCGTACTCTCATTCATGCCACCAACCAGGTCATGAAATATACAACCCGTACTCTAATATCATTTGGCAACTAGCCATTCATGCCACCAACCAGGTGATGAAATGTACAACTCGTACTCTCCTTGCCACCAACCAAGTGATGAAATGTACAACTCGTACTCTAATATCATTTGGCAACTTGCCACTCATGCCACCAACCAGGTGAAGAAGGAACTCATCTTCAAGCCACCAACCAGGTGATGAAATGTACAACCCGTACTCTCCTACATGCCACCAACCAGGTGATGAAATGTACAACCCGTACTTTAATATCATTTGGCAACTTACCATTCATACCACCAACCAGGTGAAGAAGGAACTCATCCTCGTGCCACCAACCAAGTGATGAAATGTGATGAAAGGTGATGAATGAACTCACCTTCGTACCACTAACCAAGTGATGAAAGCAACTCACCATTCATTCCACCTACCAGAAGACGAATGGTACAACTTGTACATGTGAACTCCTAGCATTCACAAATAATAAAAAACCCTCAAGCTTGACAACTCAACTAGGGGAGCACTTATGCCCAACAAGAGTTATAGTCACCAACAAAGTCTTATTGCAAGCCAATAACAACTTCAGTGCATGGCATACGAAGATCAAGCTATTCAGCCTTCTTGCATCTACTTTAGACATTTCTTATCTGTAACAATGCAAACACTACAACTCGTAGAAAGCTTCACACACTTTTGATCAAGACAGTGTGAAGCAAAGCCAATTCATGGTGCCAACAAGAGCTTCATCAATGGAGGGCAACCACAATTCTCAAAAGCTTCACACACTCTTGATAGAGACCGTGTGAAGCAAAACCAATTTATGGTGCCAACAAGAGCTTCATCAAAGGAGTTCAACCAAAATTCTCAAAAGCTTTACACACTCTTGATCAAGACAGTGTGAAGCAAAACCAATTTATGGTGCTAACAAAAGCTTCATCAATGCAAGGCAACTACAATTCTCAAACATTCGAAGCAAATTCAAGATTGTTCGAAGCAAATTCAATTTATATGGTTCATCCAAACCTTCGACTACTACAAGGTGTGGCTTGCATCACAATTTCTTACTCAACAGTATGGAAGCAAAATTTGTATATGTTGTCTTTCCCACATTTTCAAATTTCTAGTTTCCAAAAAAAAAAAAAAAAAAGGGAAATTCAACAAAGCTTCATCAATGGAGGACAACTACAAATTCTCCAAAACTTCACACTATCTTGATCAAGATAGTGTGAAGCAAAATCAATTCGTGGTACCCAACAAAGCTTCACCACAAAAGCTTCACCAACAAAAGTTTCATCAATGGAGGACAACTACAAATTCTCAAAAGCTTCACACTATCTTGATCAAGATAGTGTGAAGCAAAATCCATTCATGGTACCCAACAAAAGCTTCAACTCCAAAGCTTCATCTACAAAGCTTCAACGCCAAAGCTTCAACTCCAAAGCTTCACCCACAAAAGCTTCAACACAAAAGCTTGACCCACAAAAACTTCAACACAAAAGCTTCACCCACAAAAGCTTGACCTACAAAAGCTTGACCCACAAAAGCTTGACCTACAAAAGCTTCACCCACAAAAGCTTCACCCACAAAAACTTCATTGACAAAAGCTTCACCAACAAAAGCTTCACCCACAAAAGCTTCACCCATAAAAGCTTCACCCATAAAAGCTTGACCTACAAAAGCTTCACCTACAAAAGCTTAACCCACAAAAGCTTTAACACAAAAACTTCACCTACAAAAGCTTCACACTATCTTGATCAAGATAGTGTGAAGCAAAATCAATTCATGGTGCCCAAAAAAGCTTCACCTACAAAGCTTCAACCTCAAAACTTCACCTACAAAGCTTCAACACCAAAGCTTCACTTACAAAGCTTTAAAAAAAAAATATATATATATATATATATATTTTTTTTTTGGGAAATTCAAAAATTCGGAAATTCGAAAATTCAAAAAATCGAAAAAAAAAATAATTTCGAAAAAAAAATAAAATTGCCTAGGCCTCATTTTCTTTGGGCCTAACAACTTTCATAACAAATATATATGAAGAAGGAGTTTTGGGCTGCCACTTAGAAAGGAAATGCCTCATTCGTCAACTCCCTCGACCAGAGACTTGGGGACTCTTATCATATGCTACTGCACCTTGATACTCGGAAGTCTCACGACCACTCAATGACTTGGATTTTTCAAGTCTCCAAACGAGAAGTTTTCCTCACTCAGGAAATTAAGGGAGCACTACCTCAATCTACATGCTTCACTCACAAAGTTTCAACATACAAGCTTCAACAAAAGGAAAAATTCAAAGAACTTAGTGAAGAAGACCTTGGTGTATTTAACACAATACGTTGAAATGAAGCAAAACTTGTTTATTGATATCTCCGATAAGTTACAAATATGTACATATATATGAATCAAAATAAACAAACAAGAGAGATTTCACAAAGGTTGCTCAGGAGAAGTCTTAGAAGTCGGCAGAGCCCCAGAAAGAAGAGGCACCAGAGGGTGATTATTCGGAGCCTCAGTACTAGGCAGAACCCCAGAAGGAGGAGGCACCGAAGGTTGATCATTTGGAGCTTCATTACGCGGTACAGCCCTAGAAGACGAAGGCAATAAATGCCTTTGGAGCAAACCCACAAACCTCTGATGATCAAGTAAAATCTGACCATCAGATTCATGCAGTTGGTCGAGCTTCCTCTTCATGTTTGTAGTATAGTCATGTGCGAGCCTGTGCAACTGTTTATTCTCATGCTTGAGCCCTCTTATATCCTGTTTGAGACTTATCACTTCAGCCGCCAATGATTCAACTTGGCAGGTTCGAGCAAATAGGCGTTGAGCCTTATTAGACACAGAACCTGCACACTGAACACTGAGAGCTAAAGAATCCTTAACAGCCAACTCATCAGACCGTTTGGAAAGTAGTCTGTTATCTTTGGGAGTGAGAAGGTTCCTGGCCACCACCGCAGCGGTCATATCATTCTTCATCACAGAGTCCCCAACGGTAAGATGACTAGTAGACGATAAGAAGGATGGGCGCCATATGTTGTCTTGAGAAGGCATGGCTGCCTCTTCACCAAAGTTCAAGTCAAAACGACGATCAGATGGGCCAGACATTCTCAAAAATGATGAAGGAGAAATGAGGTGTAATAAATCTCTAAAGTAAGGGGAAACTTCCTACAAGCAATAACTCTCTGAATATACTCCTTGCACACAATTGGTGCCCTTATAAAAGAAAGGGCAATAACGCCATTGGTTCAAAAATCGAAAAGGCACCACTCTCCGAATTTCGAAAAGGCACCACTTTCCACACGCAACATCAACTCATCGGGTACCACAAATAACTTTGCCAAAGATCTCTGACAAAGTTTAGACACATAAATTTTGAAGGTCCAGCTACCCTACTATTACCCACAAGGGTAAAGGAACAGCACCACTGTTTGATAACAAGAAAGTCCTAATGTGTGTCAACCTCCGTGCTCCGTGGCAAGGCAGACTGAAAAAAATGCCCAACTTTTACTCACATTCGAGAAAACACTCCTAACAAGATTGCTTGCTAAAAAATTGAAGAGGAACCACTCTCCAAATCTCGAGAGCCAGACTCCCAACATAATTACTTTCTAAAAAATCGAAGAGACACTGCTCTCCGAATTTCAAGAGTCAGACTCCCAATAGGATTGCTTTCTCAAAAATCGAAGAGGCACCGTTCTCTGAATCTCGAGAGCCAGATCCTCGACAAGATTGCTTGTTCGAAAATCGAAGAGGCTCCACTCTCCGAACTTCGAGAGCTAGATTTCCTTGGATAAAGCTTGTCTGCAATCTTCACACGCAACATCAGCTTTCCAGATACCACATACCATTTTTTCAAGGCGCTCTGACAAAGTTAAAACATGTGAAGCTTGCAGCTTCCACTACATTGCTATGACCAAGAAAGGTAAAGAAATAACATTATTACTTGCTCAAAAATCGAAGAGGCACCACCCTCCGAATCTCGAGAGCCAGACTCCCAACATGATTACTTTCTTAAAAATCGAAGAGGCACCGCTTTCCGAATCTCAAGAGCCAGACTTCCAACAGGATTGCTTTTTCAAAAATCGAAGAGGCACCGCTCTCGGAATCTCCAGAGCCATATCCCCGATAGGATTGCTTGTTCGAAAATCGAAGAGGCATCGCTTTCCGAACTTCGAGAGCTAGATTTCCTTGGATAAAGCTTGTCTGCAATCTTCACGCACAACATCAGCTTTCCAGATACCACATACCACTTTTTCAAAGTGCTCTGACAAAGTTAAAACACGTGAAGCTTGCAGCTCCTACTACATTGCTACGACCAAGAAGGGTAAAGGAATAGCACTACTACTGGTTGTTAGGGAGACTCCTATATATGTCGACCTCCATCCTCCACAACCAAGCAAACCTGCAAATAAAAAAAAATGCTCAACTTTTCTTCACATCCGAGAGGGCACTCTCAGCAGAGTCTCTCGAAATACTCATCTTCTTTTCCTCCCGATAATACCTCTGCAAAAAAGCCACACCAGAGCAAGAGTATCTTATATCATCAGGGTTAAAAGGAAGAGTATCCCATATCATGCTTTTTCCCTGTCTTTTCCATTGGCCTTGTTCTTACCTGCAAGACAAGGAGAAAGAGAGCAATCAGTCAGCACTTGGAATCAAGCTTCTAATCAGGAACTGACTGCCTGGAACCTCTTGCCTGATTACTTACCTGGCATTGCTCTCGAGTACTCATCTTCAACATCTTATGCTTCCAGAGAAGATACAACATCTGCCTGAGGAACAAATAGGGCAAGTGAGAAGGATACAAGGAAGCATGTGGAGACAAGCGTAACAGAACACGTGCCAATACATCCACTACTTTGTCAACAACAAAAGTATCCCATATCATTAGGGTCGAACGTACTCTAGATTTGATGGACTTGTTTTGACCTTCAAATTCTTGAGTCGGCCTTATACTCTAGAGGAAACTAGAAAACCCTCCAGCCTAGTTCAATAATAAGCCGGTGGAAAGTTACTTCTTCAAAAGTAAAAGTACCTCATATCATCTCTTCTTCATTTGCTTTTTCTTATCCTTGGTGCTATTTACGACACAAGGAGAAGGAGAACAATCAACCGGAAGCCGAAGTCGAACCTTCGATCCAAGTTGCTTGCTTGGAAGTCTGATTGCTTACCTTGTCTGTTACCTCCTTCGGCAAATCTCCTAGCTTGGTGACTTGGGGGACTCCTATTATAGGGTTTGTATCGCGCTTGACCAAGCCCGAAACTACAAGTAAGCTTCAAGTGAAATTGATACATTACCTTGTGCATCTTCATCGATTAAAGATACCACCCCTGGATGGAGGAAAAGTACTTCCAGAGAAGATGCCACACTACATATGAGACAGATAAGGCAAGTGAAAATGATACCACACTTCGGTACTTAAAAGTTTCGTGATTACTCAATGGCTTGGATCTTGGAAGTCCCTAACCGAGGGGCTTCCCTCACTCGGGAACTTAGGGGAGCACTGTTTGTACCATACTTGACTAATATCGAAACTACTGAGCACCGGTCAACGTTATACCGTCAAGGACCCAGAAGAGTTTCCCTCCAACCAAGAGGCCAATCACAGTGCGACACGTGTCGACATCAGAAGCCAATCATAGCGCGACACGTGTCAACATCAGAAGCCAATCACAACACGACACGTGTCAATGTCAGACTGAAACTAGAAACTCTCTTCTATAAATAGAGATCATTCTCACAATATTTTCGAATGTCATTTGTACTAAATCATTCACTAGTACTCACTAAAGGAGAGCTTGAACCTATGTACTTGTGTAAACCCTTCACAATTAATGAGAACTCCTGTACTCCGTGAATGTAACCAATCTGGGTGAACCACGTACATCTTGTGTTTGCTTCCCTGTCCCCATCTATTTACTTACTTATCCACACTAGTGACCGAAGCAATCTAGCGAAGGTCACAAACTTAACACTTTCTGTTGTACCAAAGTCCTCGCTGATTTTGTGCATCAACACTTTCCATTCGAAAAATCACCATATCTTCCATAAAAATTAAAGTTTCCAACCAAATTACCGTGGCCATATTATTTTTAAAATTCCTAGCTATACTTATAATTGTCAAACCACTAATTTCATTTATCTTCATCAGTGACTAGTTGGCTGGAAAAGATTGTACGATACCTAGCCAATACACATCATACTTTCTTTTCCTTCTTTTTTTTTTTTTTTCATCCTCACAGCCCACACAAGGAGCTTTTCTTCCAGAACACTGGGCCTTTGTGCCCATCTATTTCTCACATCCACAGGCCTTTCTAGTCCAATTTCTCATTCACGGGCCTTTTTCACCCAATTTCACATGCACAGGCCTTTTCGCCCAATTTCACATTCACGGGTCATTTTCGCCCAATTTCACATGCACGGGCCTTTTTCGCCCGTTGGATATTGACTAATGTGAATGGTTTAAAAATTAAAAATATGATGATTTTCCTAACGTTACTTATCATATGATAATAGCTAGCCGCTTGGAAATGTTAGTGAGACTTACTGCTTCTCTAGCATAGTGGATGCGATATAAGTTCCCCTCATTTCGAAGCTTTTCTTCCATTTCTGTGTATGAATCCAACATTGCCTGATAGCAAACTTTCATGTACTGTGGCAGACGATCCATGGCAGAGATATCCCACCTGATGGTGATCGGAAATTCAAAATAAGAGCATATATAATAACCAAAGCCTCCTCCAAAATCCTTTTAAATTTACTAATTAATGTAAGACTTCTGCATTCACGTAGGATACCACTGTGCCTTCACTTGTGGCCCAAGGTCCGTTTAAAAATATCAAAATATATCAACGAAATATTGTATATATATGGCTAATCAAGGAGACATATTTGTTGTAATTTGTCTGTTTGTTAAATCATGTAATTGTGTAAACTTAAAGTAGAATCATAATAGCATTTAAAAATTAAATTTTCATAGACTTTGTATTACCGCTAAGATAATAAAACTTATCATAATTAGGATTTATTTTTGTTTTTAAGATAAAAGAAGAGATGAAGAGAGTGAAAGAGAACATGGGAGTGGAAGAAAGAGAAGAGAGGTTTATTTTTTATTTTTTAAAATTAGACGTTAAAATTATATGTGGTTGATGCTTTAAAAAAAAAAACAAATTTTGTCACTTAGTACTACGGTTTAATGATATTCCTCGTTACTTGTAAGTTAGAGGTCTTAAGTTTGATTATCGCCAAAGATATATTTGAGCCACATTATTGCTAACCGTTGTGAGGCTAAGCTCACCCCCTCCCCTTAATGTAAAGAATGTCGTTTTTTTTTATTTTTAAATTTGTTCTTATAATTACTAAATTGCCCATAATTTTATTTCTATTTAGTTTTAATTAAAGTGTTAAAATTATAACTTCCTAAAGTTTTGATTAACAACCAAAGTTCTATTAATATGTAGTTTAAATAAATAAGCAAAGGATCATAGGGTTTATATATATAATTCTCATACACTTGACCCGTTCCCTCTCTCCTGACCCAAGTTTTTTTTTTTAATATTTTTTTTAACAAATGATATTATCTACACTAAGGGGTAAGGGTAGACTTAGCATCACAATGAGCTAGCAATAATATGATTCAAATTCACCTTTGGTAAGAAATGAACTTAAGACCTCTCATTTACAAATGAAGAGGAATATCACTACACCGTAGTATAAAGTGGTCACTTTTAAAGTTAGTTTTACAGTAATATTCAATTTATAAATATAAATTATTGTAGAAAACCATTATAAATATATATAAAATCATGGTGCGTTTTATTTCTTGTTCATTAACCAGTCCAATCAAACCAAAAGTTCTTTGAATTTTTTTTTCCAAATAATAGATATGAGTACAAATTAATGAACATATTCTAAAGTCACATTTAAAAAAAAATTATTATTGACACTTCTCATTTTTCACTCTAAACTTTCTATATTTACAAAAAATAAATACAATGTAAGGAGTGTAAAATGAGATTTTTAGAGTAATAATAACAATTTTGTAAAAAATTTCTTCTTTTTTTTTCACAACTTTCATCCTTTCTAATTATGAGCTGTTACCAATATTGTCACATCCCAGACCAGATCCGTCGTAATATGATATTGTCCGCTTTAGGCCCCGACCACGCTCTCACGGTTTTATTTATGGGAAATCAGACGAGAATTTCCTAGTGGGTCACCCATCCTAGGATTGCTTTTACCTGAACTCGCTTAATTTCGGAGTTCTGATGGAATCCGAAGTCAGTGAGTTCCCAAAAGGCTTTGTGCTATATGGAAGTGGACATGTACATATAAGACACATCATCCTCTCTCCGTTGGTCGATGTGGGATGTTACAAATATGAATATTTCCATTGAAATTTCCCTATTTTAGCGCTTGAGTCAAGTGATATGTGTCATCATTTGTAAGTGATTATTAGCGAATGATGATGTAAAAAGGGAATTAAAATTGGAGATTGAGCTAAATTCCAAACCTCTCAACAGCTTCGGTAAAGAGCTCTAGTTCTTCAAATGTGCCATAGACATCATAGATGTCATCAATACCCACAATAAGGCCAATTACTTTGCTTAGTGTCATCCGAGCAAAGTCATATTGAGGTTCAAAGTAGCACCCTAACCCCCAAAGGTAGCTCTCAACAATTCTGTCTCTTGCAAAAGGTAGTTTGCTTACAAAATCCAAGTCCTTCGACCACCTGCATCAGTTAATTAAGTGGACAACAATTTGTTTAAATAGCTAGTAGAACTAAGTAGTCAGATTCTTTAAATTTAAGTGTAGTTAATTGGTTTTGTGTAACCTTGAAATTTCACTTAGTTCTTTCTGATGGACTTGCTGCAAGAGATTGAAATCCAACTTTGCAAAAGTTAAAGAGAGTTTCATTATGTGAATCGTCTTCCTGGTAAATGGACAAGTAACGCCTTGCTTCTAGCCTTGGGTTGCCCTTCCAAAATGGCTGGTACAATGCATGAGTTACGAGTTCCGAAAGCGGGGAGCTCAAACGATTTTCTACCGACTTCAAATGAGTGGTGGTGAAGGTTAATGCCTCTTCTAGTATATCCTCACCGTGTACCCTTAGCTGTGTTGCTTCGTACAAGCTTAATAGTCCGATGACATTATTGACAAGTGACTCCTTAAATTTGCCATCATCGTCCTTAAACTTGTTGAACATTTCTGCTTCCCAAATTCATGCATTATTAGGCCTAGCAATTCCTGACACGACCCGATAACCCGACACGACACGACACGAAATTAACAGGTGTTCGGGTTGACACGATAACGAAACGGGTCGTTATCGGGTAACCCGATAAGCACCTGTTAAGATAACGGGTTGTTTCGGGTATACACGTGGGTAACACGATACACGATAAGCAGAATATTAATTTAATGATTTTATAACCCTAAAAAAATACTATAATTACTATATATATTAATTTAACAATTTTATACGCCTAAAAACTATAATTATATATATATATATATATATTAAATTAACTATAATAATTATAATAATTATATATACTATAATAATTATACCCCCAAAATATTAACTATAATAGTTATATATATATATATATATATATATTAAATTTTAAATTAAATTTTATACCCCTAAAAACTATAATAATTATACATACAAAATAAATAGATTTAAATCTACTTAATAAATAAATAAATACACACACACACACACCATTGAACTTCATGGGATACGAAACTAATTTCAATTATTCAACCGTCAAACTTGTTTGTATATGCTTCGAGATCGAATCAGCAAAAAATTACAAAAAACAAACATTCACAGATCAAGTAACGAGACAAAACTTTTCGACGGTTATAAACGAAAAATCACGATTTAACGGTTATTTTAACTCCGATTTTGATGATTTTTTACAGCTACACTCCTTGACCCTATATGAATACAATGAATGAATTTGATCTTCAATTTAAAATATTTACACTAGTGGATACCACAAAATCTTATGTTATACTTGATGAAAGTATGAATAAACTCTTAAGTGTTAGTGAATCTATTGTTTTGATGGAATACGCATTCTACGAAACTAGTTTCAACGATCCAACCGTCAAACACGTTTGTATATACTGATGTGTAAAATAACTAAACACACAAATTAAACCCTCTTTTTATCAATTGTAGTAAAGTATGTAAGTAGGGATCGTTCTAGGCCGGGGATTAGGAGGGATTGCTAAATCACTTGGAAACTGACTTGAAAACGTGAAAACAAAGTTTAAAACACTAACTAGACTCAAAGAATGCAAAACTATACTTTAAAACACTAAAACAAACCAAAAGACTCAAAACAGCCCCTAAACACTCAAAACTACCTTAAAAACACAATCTGGGCAGTTTTGGGACTCTCACACAAACTTGGACGAATTTTGGTTTTCTAATGAACTAAAACACTTAAAAACAAAATCTAAGACAAGTTCTAATTAATATCACTCAAAGAAATAAGTTGGGGTTGATTTTGGACGAAAATAATTAAATTAAGACAAGAACAAAGTAAACAAATTCTTAGACAAATTTGGGTGAATTAAAACACTCTAAAACACAACCAAAACAGAAATTAAACACTTTGAAACAATAAAGTAAAAGGGGGATTTTGGTTTTAATGAATTTGAAAACAAAACAAACTTTGTAAAACAAAACAGATTGTAAATGAATTTGAATGAAACTTATGGATGGAAGGCTAGCTAGGAGGTTCTTCTCCACACATGTCACACTTGCATACAAAATGATTTCCAGTTGCTTTTCGATAAACTATGAATACTCAACGCCCCAAATTAACCGTGAATTGCACTAATTAACCCTCAGTTTTTCCACAAGTTATTAGGTTGGATGATCGCATACGACAACCCAAAACATTCCCTACAAGTTCCCTACATGAATTGCATAATAGAGATACAAGCAAGAATCATTAAGTTCTATGAAAAACATAAGCATTGACGAGGCACTCGTTACTATGATTTGCATGAAACTTATGCCAAGAATTTACTTAACGTGATTGTGACTAGCAACCTTCACTACTTGTGAATATAAGTTCATAACGATTAGGTGAAACTCCCTTATATTCTAGCGTCAAATTCATGCATGAAAATTAAGCGTGCACTCTCAACCAACATACACAAATCAGTTTTTATACGAACGGATAAGTAAATTGAATTCACAACTTATGAATCACAATTGGATGTAATCAAATCATATTGCAAGCATGAACATAGTTTCGAATCACCCCCTAACTAAGAGGGGTTTAGTTCCTCATACTCACAAAGCAAAGATACATAAAATTAGACATTAAAATCAAAGGAAAGAAAACACCTAAAATGCTCCAACTTGGTAGCAAGTGCATCCAAGATTCCTCCTTTCCCTTGCTTGCGGCATGAAGCTTGTGGACAGATTTTTGGGTGGATTTATGGTGTAGAATGGATGGGGAATTTTGTGAAAGGGTTTAGGGTGAGAGTGGAAGAGTGTTTGATGGTTGGGGAGTGGTAGAGAACTAGGCAAAGAGGGTGGAAGAAGGTGGAGTGGCTGTTATGTTTTCTAGGCACTAGAATGGTGTTTTTGGGGTGTTTTGCTTCCTAGGGTGTGTATGGACGAATTTTTGTGATAAAATGATGAATATGGGGGATTGTCCTTTGGCCAAGGGGTGTAAACATGTATTTATAGGCCCCAAAAACCTTAGAAAATCAGGTTAGGTTAAGGATGAAATGCATGGTAATTTGTGTGTGTGGTGTGCAATGGTCCAAGGGTGAAAATGAAGTGATGATGCAAAGTGTGAAGGGTAAAATGGAGTGGTCTTGAAGCTAGGGAGCATGAATGATTGTGTACATTGCATAGAGATGGAAAGGGAGGTGAAAATGTGTCAATAAATGGGTCAAAGGTGCAGCAACATGTGGTACACAAGGCATGGGATTCCAAATGTGAATGATGGAGCATCAATTGGTGCATGTAATGGATGTAAATGTTGTCTAAAATCTAATGAGTGAAGGGAACAAGAGGTATCAAGCAATTGAGTGTAATAATTAAATGAATTGAAGCATGAAATTAGAAATTATGTAGGGGACAAGAGTGATCAAGCATGGCATGGAATCCAAAGGGAATTCTATGTGGTTTGCATGGCAAGGAATGCAAGTTGGGGTGACAGATTTTTGGGCTGTTTTCTTCATCTTTTGGACCATAATTCTTCATATTCTTGGCCTCTTTAGTTCTCAAATTCGTCCATCCACTTGGCCCATGCATTTGCTATCCATTCCAAGCCCGAAACATGCTCCAAAGGCCTCCAAAATGCATCTTCTTGCATACTTTGTACTTAGAGTCTGAAAACACACGAAAATGACTTTAAACATTAAAATAACTAAGGAAACACGACATAAATGCACAAGAACAAGCCAACTAAGTCGCATAAATATGCTCCTATCAAATTCCCCCACACTTAGCTTTTGCTAGTCCTCGAGCAAAACAAAGAGATAAAACGAAACAAAGTAAATAAAACACAACCTAAACCTTCCAACATTTGCCTCAGGGATTTCCAATGCACATGACATGTTAAAAATTATTATCCCCACAGATTTGAGTCATCTTCACACTTAAGCACGTACTTAATCATAGTCACCACTTACTTGTTCACAATTAATCGATTAAAATAATGTTTTTGATGTAGTAACATGCCTTAGAGAAATCACTCAATTCCTTACAAGATATGCACTCAATTTTCACTCAGATTTTCTAACTACACACCCTATACTAGTTATATGTGAGAAGATTGATGTAGATATGAAAACGAACGCTCACATATATGTATCACAAAGAAAGCAATTTCTGGAGTTAATAAGCATGTTTAGATATGATCTCATGAATGGAATGCTACTACTTAGATGCGAGAACCAGTGACACCATATGCTCATACCAAATTCAAACTCCACATATTGAAACGCATGACACTCAAGATGAAGTTAAGGGTTGTAACGGGGCTTGGGGTGATGGCTAACAAATGAAGGATAAGGATAATAATCGTTCTTAAAGCAATAGCAAGTAAAGTAATGAAATTGAAACTTAGAATTCACTTAGATTGCAGAAATCAGCTTTTAGACACGAAGGGAAAATTCAAGCAATAATTAGGGCCAAATTCAATGTTTTGGACCCTTTCTTCAACAAGCAGCACTTTAAAACTCTTTTTTTTTTTTTCTCAACTCTTCTTTTCTTTTCAACAAGCATAATAACTCACACTTCCCCCACACTTGTTTTCTGCCATACATTAATCAAAAGAAATTCAATTTGAATCATGTTTTACTATGCTTCAAGAACAAGGGTATGGATGGTCCTAAACTAGGCTAGGTAAGGATAATGTGGTTTAACAAAGAATGTAGGCTATCAAGGCTCAATGGGGTTAACTTAAACATATAACGATATGGGATACATGGCAGTTTGGCTTTGGTGGTGGTAACTACACAACTTCATCTTGAATATGTGTTATGCAAATCAATAGCATGCTTTGAATGAAATAGGCATGAGTTCTAGCATTTGGAACTAAATGATGAAACGCCTTCTAAGTAATAACCAAGCACAGAATAATGAGATCATGCAACGACTTTAGAAAACAATAATGCACAGATTTTAACTCTCCAAATAAACATTTAGGCTCAAGTCTCACAAGGTTGTAGCGTTAGTTTGAGTTCTTTCCTTCAAGCATGTTACAAAAAAAACTAATTTTTTTTTTATGATTACATGTGATTTCATAAGTTATAACCACAATCACGCATAAATAAAGAGTAAATCAAACTTTCATCCATGTTTATAACTCTCTTTAACGGTCATGCAATTACAAACTGAATCCTCATCATTGTGTTGGAAGGTACCCTAAGACACAAATAAGCACACAAAAACAACTCTTTTTGGGATTTTCAAAAACAATTTTTCAAATTTTTATGAATTTTCGGATATTTATGTCAAAACACACTGAAATACTCCAAAACAGCTTAAAAAAATACTTAAAACAGTAAGGAACAACACTAGAAGTAATGGGTGATAATTTTTTACGAATTTTATGCAAAACACTAGTTACCCCCCCCACACTTAAATCAAATATTGTCCTCAATGTTTCAAGCATATACTCACACCAAAAACAAGCAAATAACAAACGACAAATAAACATGACAAATATGGCAAAGTAAAAACCAGACAGAGTAGAGTTTAAGAACGCAAATCTGGTTTTGGAGATAGTTGATCTTGTTGACTTTCCACAGCTTTTATCTTGAACTGGTTTGGAATTCTGAGCGGGGAATATCAGAGTGCAGTCTGCATTCTTCTCTGCTTGTTTCTTCTGCACGGTGGGCAGGCACGAGGCAAAGGTGTTGGTCTGTTTCTTTCTTCAATCTTTCTAAATGCCCCCACCTCTTGCTCTCTTTCTCCTTGTCCCTAGTTGAGGATGAATCAGCATGTTGTCTCCACATGCTTCGAGGTATCATCTTCACTTCCCTTATGCGTGAGAGACGAAGCGGAAACATAAGATGATGAGTACTCGAGAGCAGGTGCTGGCTGGAGAAAGGACAGGGAGAAAGCATGATATGAGATACTCGTGCTCTCAACCTTTATGATATGAAATACTTGTGCTCTGGATGGGTTGTTTGCAGGGGTATCCCAGGGAATAAGGAACACTGAGTGACTCGAGAGGGTTTGTTGGAAAGCCATTTCAGAGAGATGAAGAAGTGCTGAGAGGGTGTGTCTTTGCTGTGGAAGGCGAAGGTAGATACTTATAGGGCTTTTCTTCACAACCGAAAATATTCTCTCACTCATTGTCGGCAGCCGGTGGATGGATGAATAGTACAAATTACGCGCTTTCTGACAAAGCTGCCCGTAATTTTCGCAAAGCTGCAAGTTGCATGTGACGAGTGACGACACGTCTGGACAAATTGATCTTTTGAAATCCGGGGTTCGGCTCGTGGTTTCTGAGCAAGCCCATTTTTTGAGAAATGAAACGCCTCTTTTGAGAAAAGAATCCGACTTTTGAGAAATGAGCCTCGACTCTTCGATTTGCGAGAGGACGCTTCTTCGATTTCTGAGGAGCGCTTCTTCGATCTCTGAAATCCCATCGCGTGCTGATTTTTATAGAGGTATGTAGGACGTTCAAAGCACTCTTGAATTTCTGCCTGTAAAAACTCTCGTTTTGCACTTCTACGATCTTGACTTGTCCGATCTCCTCTTTCTTTAACACCTCTGAAAAATGTCTGGCCCTTCCGACCGTCGTTTTGACTTGAACCTTAGTGAAAGAGCAGCTCATCCCTCTCCAGACAACATATGGCGCCCGTCCCTCATATCCCCTACTGGTCATCTCACCGTTGGGGATTCGGTGATGAAAAATGACATGACCGCTGCAGTGGTGGCCCGGAACCTTGTCACCCCCAGAGATAACAGATTGCTCGCTAGACGGTTTGATGAATTGGCGGTTAAGGAGTCTCTGGCTCTTAGCGTGCAGTGTGCGGGTTCTGTGTCCAACATGGCCCAACGCCTATTTGCTCGAACCCGTCACGTTGAATCGTTGGTGGCTGAAATACAGAGTCTCAAAGAGGAGATTAGAGGACTCAAGCATGAAAATAAACAATTGCATAAGCTTGCACACAGTTATGTCACAAACATGAAGAGGAAAATTGACCAGCTGCAGGAAACTGATGGTCAAATTTTACTTGATCACCGGAGGTTTGTGGGTTTGTTCCAACCGCATCTGCCTTCGTCTTCTGGGGCGGCACCGCGTAGTGAAGCTCCAACTGATCAACCTCCGATACCTCCTCCTTCCGTGGCCCCACCGACTGCTGAGACTCCGCCGACTACTGCAACTCCGCCGACTACTGCGACCTCTCCCAAGCAGCCTTTGTGAAGGCTCCCCCTTGTATTATGCTATGTTTTTTTTATTTCCCAGTTTGCTGTTCATTTCCACAAAGTTTAATGTTAAAATCCTTTGCATATTTGTTAATGTTTCAAAATAGAAAATCACAACAAAAAATAATTAAACAAGTAATAAAATTGATAATCAAGCAGAATAAATGGGTTGCCTCCCTTAAAGCGCTTGCTTTAACGTCTTCCAGCCGGACGATGAACACAATTATTCCCCACTGGAGCCCACGGCATGGAATTGATCCTTGAATGGACGGTGATACTTGACATGATCCGGCAATGGTTTAAATTCTAGTGTAGGTGCCTGAATCATCAAAATCAACAAGTTAGTATATACTAAAATCGAAGTTGGAGAAGATGACTTACTTGCTTGCTCCAACACAAACTCAATTACGAACACCACATCTTTGAAGGTTGCAGGGATATGGGACTTGGCTAGATTTGGTGTTTTGAGAGTTATGACTTGTCCCGTGTCATAAAATCCAACTTCTTTGGGAATTTTCGTCTCAAGTGTATCTTCTTTGATGAATTCTAGACATTCCCCATCCGCTTCTTGCTCTTGATTCTTTGGAAAGGTTTCGAAGATGCCTTTCTCACCTTCTTCTTCCTTGGATTGCATGATCCTACAAGGAATAAGGACATTTGGTGAAACGGGGTCAAGACAAATTGAATTTAGGCTTACCTTGGTTGTAGTGGACGGCATAGATGGCATATGGGGCTGCGGCAATGGTGGTTCTTCCATTGCCGTGGTCTTGTTACTCTCCTCCTCTAAAAGCAGCAGCTGTTCATCCATGTTTTGGCTTGGTTTGGATGTCTTCGGTTCACCTCCAACCTCCATAGCACTTCCCAAAGTGATAGCATCATGGATTTCAAAATCTTCCTTCAAATTCTCAACAGTTGAGTTGGAGAATTCACTTTGCTCTTGAATTTGTGCTGTGAACTCCATAATTTGCCCAAATTGCTTTTCCAATTCGCCCGTCTTCTTGGCTTGATTTTGTATCTCTTTGTTTTGATTTTCTACTTTCTGGTTCAAAGAGGTGAGTAACTTATTAAACATATCATCATCCAAAGACGTACCTGAATTGAATTGGGCAGATTGTTGTGGTGACTGTGACGGTTGATATGGCCAGTGATAGAACTCCTCCGATGGTGGCATTTATTCTTCTTGTTGTGAGCCCTGCACCCTAGAGTTTAATTCATTAAGAATTTGATTGTAATCTATTGACGAGTCTGAGTTTGATTGGGCATATTGTATATGAGGTTGTGGTGGCTGCATAGGTCCTGAATAGAACTCCTCATATGGCTGCCAATATCCTTCATGTTGAACTTGTTGAGCTTCCCACCACATAGAGTTTGAATGATCACTCCAATCTCTTTGTGGGCATTGATTGGCTTGATATCCTTGCCTATAAGACGCACCAAATGTAGGGACACTTTGCATTGTGGTCCTTTCGGCATACTGTGACAATTGAGAAGTAAGATTTGCCAATTGAGTTTGAATGCTAGCAAAATCCATGTCTTACTTCTCTAGTACCTAAAATCAAAGAAAGAAAACTAAATCAAATATCAAAAGTAAAACAAAAGACATGAAAAAGAAACAACGGGGGATTAGCAAAGTTGCTAATCCCCGGCAACGGCGCCAAAATTTGATGCGTAAAATAACTAAACACACAAATTAAACCCTCTTTTTATCAATTGTAGTAAAGTATGTAAGTAGGGATCGTTCTAGGCCGGGGATTAGGAGGGATTGCTAAATCACTTGGAAACTGACTTGAAAACGTGAAAACAAAGTTTAAAACACTAACTAGACTCAAAGAATGCAAAACTATACTTTAAAACACTAAAACAAACCAAAAGACTCAAAACAGCCCCTAAACACTCAAAACTACCTTAAAAACACAATCTGGGCAGTTTTGGGACTCTCACACAAACTTGGACGAATTTTGGTTTTCTAATGAACTAAAACACTTAAAAACAAAATCTAAGACAAGTTCTAATTAATATCACTCAAAGAAATAAGTTGGGGTTGATTTTGGACGAAAATAATTAAATTAAGACAAGAACAAAGTAAACAAATTCTTAGACAAATTTGGGTGAATTAAAACACTCTAAAACACAACCAAAACAGAAATTAAACACTTTGAAACAATAAAGTAAAAGGGGGATTTTGGTTTTAATGAATTTGAAAACAAAACAAACTTTTTAAAACAAATCAGATTGTAAATGAATTTGAATGAAACTTATGGATGGAAGGCTAGCTAGGAGGTTCTTCTCCACACATGTCACACTTGCATACAAAACGATTTCCAGTTGCTTTTCGATAAACTATGAATACTCAACGCCCCAAATTAACCGTGAATTGCACTAATTAACCCTCAGTTTTTCCACAAGTTATTAGGTTGGATGATCGCATACGACAACCCAAAACATTCCCTACAAGTTCCCTACATGAATTGCATAATAGAGATACAAGCAAGAATCATTAAGTTCTATGAAAAACATAAGCATTGACGAGGCACTCGTTACTATGATTTGCATGAAACTTATGCCAAGAATTTACTTAACGTGATTGTGACTAGCAACCTTCACTACTTGTGAATATAAGTTCATAACGATTAGGTGAAACTCCCTTATATTCTAGCGTCAAATTCATGCATGAAAATTAAGCGTGCACTCTCAACCAACATACACAAATCAGTTTCTATACGAACGGATAAGTAAATTGAATTCACAACTTATGAATCACAACTGGATGTAATCAAATCATATTGCAAGCATGAACATAGTTTCGAATCACCCCCTAACTAAGAGGGGTTTAGTTCCTCATACTCACAAAGCAAAGATACATAAAATTAGACATTAAAATCAAAGGAAAGAAAACACCTAAAATGCTCAAACTTGGTAGCAAGTGCATCCAAGATTCCTCATTTCCCTTGCTTGCGGCATGAAGCTTGTGGACAGATTTTTGGGTGGATTTATGGTGTAGAATGGATGGGGAATTTTGTGGAAGGGTTTAGGGTGAGAGTGGAAGAGTGTTTGATGGTTGGGGAGTGGTAGAGAACTAGGCAAAGATGGTGGAAGAAGGTGGAGTGGCTGTTATGTTTTCTAGGCACTAGAATGGTGTTTTTGGGGTGTTTTGCTTCCTAGGGTGTGTATGGACGAATTTTTGTGATAAAATGATGAATATGGGGGATTGTCCTTTGGCCAAGGGGTGTAAACATGTATTTATAGGCCCCAAAAACCTTAGAAAATCAGGTTAGGTTAAGGATGAAATGCATGGTAATTTGTGTGTGTGGTGTGCAATGGTCCAAGGGTGAAAATGAAGTGATGATGCAAAGTGTGAAGGGTAAAATTGAGTGGTCTTGAAGCTAGGGAGCATGAATGATTGTGTACATTGCATAGAGATGGAAAGGGAGGTGAAAATGTGTCAATAAATGGGTCAAAGGTGCAGCAACATGTGGTACACAAGGCATGGGATTCCAAATGTGAATGATGGAGCATCAATTGGTGCATGTAATGGATGTAAATGTTGTCTAAAATCTAATGAGTGAAGGGAACAAGAGGTATCAAGCAATTGAGTGTAATAATTAAATGAATTGAAGCATGAAATTAGAAATTATGTAGGGGACAAGAGTGATCAAGCATGGCATGGAATCCAAAGGGAATTCTATGTGGTTTGCATGGCAAGGAATGCAAGTTGGGGTGACAGATTTTTGGGCTGTTTTCTTCATCTTTTGGACCATAATTCTTCATATTCTTGGCCTATTTAGTTCTCAAATTCGTCCATCCACTTGGCCCATGCATTTGCTATCCATTCCAAGCCCGAAACATGCTCCAAAGGCCTCCAAAATGCATCTTCTTGCATACTTTGTACTTAGAGTCTGAAAACACACGAAAATGACTTTAAACATTAAAATAACTAAGGAAACACGACATAAATGCACAAGAACAAGCCAACTAAGTCGCATAAATATGCTCCTATCATATACTTCGAGATCACATACGCCAAAAATTGCAAAAAACAAACATTCAGAGATCAAGTAACGAGACAAAACCTTTCGACGGTTATAAACGAAAAATCACGATTTAACGGTTATTTTAACTCCAATTTTGATAATTTTTTACAGCTACACTCATTGACCCTATATGAATACAATGAATAAATTTGATCTTCAATTTAAAATATTTACACTAGTGGATACCACAAAATTTTATGTTATATTTAATGAAAATATGAATAAACTTTTAAGTGTTAGTGAATTTATTGTTTTGATGAGATACGCATTTTACGAAACTAGTTTCAACGATCCAACCGTCAAACTTGTTTGTATATGCTTCGAGATCGCATACGCCAAAAATTGCTAAAAACAAACATTCGGAAATCATGTAACGGGACAAAAAATTTCGACAGTTATAAACGAAAAATCACGATTTAACGGTTATTTTAATTCTGATTTTGATGATCTTTTACATTTACACTCCTTGACCCTATATGAATACAATGAATGAATTCGATCTTCAATTTAAAATATTTACACTAGTGGATACCACAAAATCTTATGTTATACTTGATGAAATTATGAATAAACTCTTAAGTGTTAGTGAATCTATTGTTTTGATGAGATACGTATTCTACGAAACTAGTTTCAACGATCCAACCGTCAAACATGTTTGTATATACTTCGAGATTGCATACTCCAAAAATTGCAAAAAATAAACATTCAGAAATAGAGTAACAGGACAAAACTTTTTGACGGTTATAAACAAAAAATCACGATTTAACGGTTATTTTAACTCCGATTTTGATAAATTTTTACAGCTATACTCCTTGACCCTATATGAATACAATGAATGAATTCGATCTTCAATTTAAAATATTTACACTAGTGGATACCACAAAATCTTATGTTATACTTAATGAAAATATTAATAAACTCTTAAGTGTTAGTGAATATATTGTTTTGATGAGATATGCATTTTGAGAAACTAGTTTCAATGATCCAACCGTCAAACTTGTTTGTATATGCTTCGAGATCGCATATGCCAAAAATTGAAAAAAACAAACATTCAGGGATCAAGTAACGGGACAAAACTTTTCGACGGTTATAAATGAAAAATCACGATTTAACGGTTATTTTAACTCCGATTTTGATGATTTAATACAGCTACACTCCTTGACCCTATATAAATACAATGAATGAATTTGATCTTCAATTTAAAATATTTACACAAGTGGATACCACAAAATCTTATGTTATACGTAATGAAAATATTAATAAACTCTTAAGTGTTAGTGAATATATTGTTTTGATGAGATACGCATTTTGGGAAACTAGTTTCAACAATCCAACCGTCAAACTTGTTTGTATATGCTTTGAGATCGCATATGCCAAAAATTGCAAAAAACAAACATTCAGAGATCAAGTAACGGGACAAAACTTTTCGACGGTTATAAACAAAAAATCACGATTTAACGGTTATTTTAACTCCGATTTTGATGATTTTTTTACAGCTACACTCCTTGACCCTATATAAATACAATGAATGAATTCGATCTTCAATTTAAAATATTTACACTACTGGATACCACAAAATCTTATGTTATACTTGATGAAAGTATAAATAAAATCTTTAAATGTTAGTGAATCTATTGTTTTGATGGGATACACATTCTACGAAACTAGTTTCGACGATCCAACCGTCAAACTTGTTTGTATGTGCTTTGAGATCGCATATGCCAAAAATTCCAAAAAACAAACATTCAGAGATCATGTAACGGGACAAAACTTTTCGATGGTTATAAACGAAAAATCACGATTTAACGGTTATTTTAACTCTGATTTTGATGATTTTTTACAGCTATACTCCTTGACCCTATATAAATACAATGAATGAATTCGATCTTCAATTTAAAATATTTACACTAGTGGATACCACAAAATCTTATGTTATACTTGATGAAAGTATGAATAAAATCTTTAAATGTTAGTGAATCTATTGTTTTGATGGGATACATATTCTACCAAACTAATTTCGACGATCCAACCGTCAAACATGTTTGTATATACTTCGAGATTGTATATGCCAAAAATTGCAAAAAAAAAACATTCAGAGATCAAGTAACGAGACAAAACGTTTCGATGCTTATAAACGAAAAATCACGATTTAACAGTTATTTTAACTCCGATTTTGATAATTTTTTACAGCTACACTCCTTGACCCTATATGAATACAATGAATGAATTCGATCTTCAATTTAAAATATTTACACTAGTGGATACCACAAAATCTTATGTTATACTTGATGAAAGTATGAATAAAATCTTTAAATGTTAGTGAATCTATTGTTTTGATGGGATACGCATTTTACGAAACTAGTTTCGACGATCCAACCGTCAAACATGTTTGTATATACTTCGAGATTGTATATGCCAAAAATTGCAAAAAATAAACATTCAGAGATCAAGTAAAGCGACAAAACTTTTCGACGGTTAAAAACGAAAAATCACGATTTAACGGTTATTTTAACACTGATTTTGATAATTTTTTTACAGCTACACTCCTTGACCCTATATGAATACAATGAATGAATTCGATCTTCAATTTAAAATATTTACACTAGTGGATACCACAAAATCTTATGTTATACTTAATAAAAATATTAATAAACTCTTTAAGTGTTAGTGAATATATTGTTTTGATGAGATACGCATTTTACGAAACTAATTTCAACAATCCAACCGTCAAACTTGTTTGTATATGCTTCGAGATCGCATATGCCAAAAATTGTAAAAAACAAACATTCAGAGATCAAGTAACGGGACAAAACTTTTTGACGGTTATAAACGAAAAATCACGATTTAACGGTTATTTTAACTCCAATTTTGATGATTTTTTACAGCTAGACTCCTTGATCCTATATAAATACAGCAAATGAATTCGATTTTCAATTTAAAATATTTATACTAGTGGATACCACAAAATCCTATGTTATACTTGATGAAAGTATGAATAAAATCTTTAAGTGTTAGTGAATCTATTGTTTTGATGGGATACGCATTCTACGAAACTAGTTTCGACGATCCAACCGTCAGACATGTTTGTATATACTTCGAGATTGCATATGCCAAACATTGCAAAAAACAAACATTCAGATATCAAGTAAAGAGACAAAACTTTTCGACGGTTATAAACGAAAAATCACGATTTAACGGTTATTTTAACTCCGATGTTGATGATTTTTTACAGCTACACTCCTTGACCCTATATGAATACAATGAATGAATTCGATATTCAATTTAAAATATTTACATTAGTGGATACCACAAAATCTTATGTTATACTTAATGAAAGTAAGAATAAACTCTTAAGTGTTAGTGAATCTATTGTTTTGATGAGATACGCATTCTATGAAACTAGTTTCAACGATCTAACCGTCATACTTGTTTGTACGCCAAAAAATTGCAAAAAACAAACTTTTAAAGATTAAGTAACGGGACAAAACTTTTCGACGGTTATAAACGAAAAATCACAATTTAACGGTTATTTTAACTCCGATTTTGATAATTTTTTACAACTACACTCATTGACCCTATATGAATACAATGAATGAATTCGATCTTCAATTTAAAATATTTACACTAGTGGATACCATAAAATCTTATGTTATACTTAATGAAAGTACGAATAAACACTCTAGTGGGTCACTTTCATTAAGTTTTGAGTTTCATTGGCAAGGTTTAAACTTTTGAGAAAGGCTTCACAACCTTGAAAACAAAAACGGTTTCATTTGTCATATCCTTGCACATTTAATATTTGTAATAGATTAGTAGTGTATGGATGTATTTTTTATGAGGCTCTTATTTTCGAGTGTAGATGTAGTCCTTAAACGACAAATGTGTTTTAATGTTTTGAAGTATTATTTATGTGACAATGTGTGGTATGTGCAAATTTAAGGAAAAAAAAAAATTTCTTAACGGGTCATAACGGGTCGGGTCACTTTACTCGTTGGGTAAAGTGACCCGACCTGTTAAGGACCCGTTAAGATAACAGGTGTGACACGACACGACCCGTTAAGATAACAGGTGTTACACGAAAACGACACGAACACGACTGACACGACCCGTTTGCCAGGAGCATTATGTAATTGGAGAAAAAAATAAAATTAAATCGAAAGTTATATAATTAAGTGTGAGTGTCAAGAAGGGAGGGACTTACCACATGATATATCATAACCTTGTTGTCTAAGCAATCGAAAATATAGAGCATCTGCGTGAAGGTTGTGATCGTCATCCCTCCCTTAGTGTTGGTGACTACCATCGTAAGAATCCTTGCGAATTTACTACAAAACTTCATCAATCTCATCCTCAAAATGGTAGGAAACGCTTAAGCGTTGAATCGTATCGACCAAGTCCAGCTTATCTGAACGCTTACATGGTGTTGGAGCCAATATCATTCTCTTCATATTTTCCTTTTGTTTGTACCATACTGAGAGCCTCCGTATTTAGACCTCGTATAAATACTTGGGGGACTCAAATGTAATTATGTGATAAATGAAGGGGCAAATTTGTAATAAGTGAGGAGCCCTTATTCTATAAAAGGACTCATCACTCTCCTTATTGAAGAAAGCCAATTCTTAGGCCTGAGATCCCCAAACTCGCTCACATTCAGAGAGCCTCATTCTCACATTACAGAGTCTCTCTCCCTCACAATCTTCTCTGAGAAATACAATAATCAGTGTGGACGTAGCCCAAACATTGGGGTGAACCACGATATATCTTATGTTATTTACTTTCTTGCAGATTCACAATCGGATTTACGTTGTTCCAAGACCCCTCCGGTTTTGTGCATCAACATTTGGCGCCGTCTGTGGGAATCAACACGAAAAACTATGTCGGTTCTCTTTCATTTTTTCATCTCACCACTATGAATCTGCAAAAATCCCAAAAGCCTTATACCTGCAAGCTCCTGAAAAATCCACCCTAGAGTAGTCATCCCTGTAAAAGGAAGGGCAGCAACCACAGCAAACCTAGTCAAGGCTCCGACAAACACAAACCCAGTAAAAAACAGAAGTGGGCTGAAAATAAGCAGAAACGGCCAGCTCAAAACCAGCAGCGTCACCGACGCCAAGAAGCTCAACCTCATCAACCCCATAAGTAACCCTCTGATTGCTAAGTCAGTGAAAGCAGCCAAAAGCACTTTTGTGCCTGAGGTCTGCAACTTTTGCTGTTGCTGTCTATGCTGAATCTTCATTGTGCTCTGCTTTATATATACTTCGTGAAATGAAGATCCGTATAATTCTCAACTCTCTGGGTTTTTTGAAGTGGGAAAAGTTGTTTTATATTGAGGTGTTGTAGCTGGGTTTTGCTTACCTGTAGGTTTTGATATCTGTTGTTAACTTGTTATATATGTGGCAACTGCTGGAGTTCATGTGGGACACGTGGCAGTGACTTAATTGTATACAAATGATCCGGCGTTTTGTCCAAAACCACTGGGTTGTTTTATCGACGCGGCTGTCCAAAACCACTGAGACACCCTAGAGTAGTCATCCGTATAATTTGGGGCCTTACCAAGACAGACTGAGGACATTCCCTAACATGCGTGGTAAATCTTACAACCCATTGATTTTTCGGATTCTGATGCGGATAAATGTCCGTGTTCGTTTTGTTATTTTACTTATTGCGCTTGGAGTGGTCTTTACATTGGAGCAAGTACTTCTCCTATCATTGTGTTCGTCTTTGCAATTTGTATTATCAGCTTTCTGGTGTCTATGCACCTGGCGAAATGGGTTCTTACAAAAGATGAGGGACCTCTGGAGATGGGTCAGATATTAGATGCAATACGTGATGGAGCTGAAGGTTTCTTCAGGACCCAGTATGGGACCATCTCTAAGATGGCATTTTTACTAGCTGTGGTTATTTTCTGCATATATTTATTTCGCAGACCGACACCTCAGCAAGAATCATTTGGTCTCGGGAGGTTCACTTCAGCTTATATTACGGTAGTTGCATTTCTTTTGGGAGCTTTGTGTTCTGGTGCTGCTGGGTATGTTGGGATGTGGGTTTCAGTTCGTGCAAATGTTTGAGTCTATAGTGCTGCAAGACGGTCTGCAAGAGAGGCATTACAGATAGCTGTTCGTGCTGGTGGTTTTTCTGCTTTGGTGGTTGTTGGTATGCTGTACTTGGTATAGCCATCCTGTATGCCACATTTTATGTTTGGTTGGGAGTGGATTTGCTAGGTTCAATGAAGGTTACTGACTTGCCTCTTCTGCTTGTTGGATATGGATTCGGTGCTTCTTTTGTTGCCTTATTTGCTCAGTTGGGAGGTGGAATATACACCAAAGCAGCCGATGTTGGAGCAGATCTTGTTGGAAAAATAGAGCAGGGAATTCCTGAAGATGACCCTAGGAATCCTGCTGTGATTGCAGATCTCAGAGGGAACGAGGAGAAGGTTATGGGGCCTATGTTTCCGAGGCTTCATGTGAATGATGCAGATAAAAGAGGACCAAAAGCTGGAATAAGATGGCCCTTTATGAGCAGCTGAGTATCCCATCTCAGAGGTTCAATCCTGGAGTGCTGCCTCTTAATGCAAAAGCTTGATCAACCCATCCGAAGGAGGGCACGCTGTTGACCACCCACATGCAAAAAAGGGAAGTTTTGCTCTACGAGAGCACATGGGAAACAAAAACAAAAGCAACAAAGATGCAGAAGAAAGGAAAAAGCAATCAAGTGAGCTGCGGGAAACAAAGGCAAAAGCAAGGAATAAAAAGAGAAAGGAAAGGATTATACTTTAGCTTTTGTCGACCACCAAAGCAGAAGATGCCATTAACTTTTGAAAAAGAAAACTTTCATCATGCATGTTCCCACTTTTTTGAAGAAGCCATTGGAATACGCACATGGAAAAAGATCTACAACAACCCAGTACGCAGTAGGTGCAATACGCACCAACGATCTGCAACTGTCGAAACCTTTGTTTTGAATGATGTAATTTATTTTTCTTATTTTTCGGAGACATCTGTATGAACCCCATCAGAGGGTAATCATAAAAAAAAAAAAAAAAAGGGCAAGCCCAAAATAATGGGCTGGAATGTTGTGTGAAGGGCGAATGCCCATATGCCCAAAAGAGCCAGACCCTCTATTATCACTAACCAGGTGATCAAAAGTACGTCTAGTACTACAAAAAATTATTCGGCAGCCTGCCGCTATTATCACACACTAGGTGATCAAAAGAAAGCCCAGTACTCCAAAATTATTCGGCAGCCTTCCGCTATTATCACCAACTAGGTGATCAAAAGTACACCCAGTACTCCAAAATTATTCGGCAGCCTGCCGCTATTATCACCCACTAGGTGATGAAAAGTACGTCCAATACTCCAAAATTATACATAAGCATCACTCATGTCATTCATACATAAACATTAATGAGCATCACTCCTGACAATCATACATAAACATTCATGACCATCATTCATGTCAACAATCATGAGCATCACTCATGTTAACATTCATGAGCATCACTCATGTCAACATCCATAAGCATCACTTATATCAATCAACATAAACATTCATGAGCATCACTGATGACAATCTAGGTTCAAAAGCTTCATTTACAGAGCTCTAGCTTCGAAAGCTTCATTTACAGAGTTTTAGCTTCGAAAGATTCATTTACAGAGCTCTAGGTTCAAAAGCTTTATTTACAGAGCTCTAGTTTCGAAAGCTTCATTTACAGAGTTTTAGCTTCGAAAGATTCATTTACAGAGCTCTAGCTTCAAAAGCTTCATTTACAAAAGCTCCGGCTTCGAAAGCTTCAGTTATAGAGCTCTAGCTTCAAAGCTTCACTTGCAAAGCTTCACCTACAAAGCTTCAGTGTAGGGTATACAAATACTGCCTCCGAACAACCGCCACTTCGGCCCATACATGGATTCAATTTGAAGTCTCCAACTAACAGACTCTATTGACCGAAGACTTGGGGGACTACATTATGTACCATATATTGGGCCTCATGAAAAATACTTGGGGGACTTAGCCCATTATTTATGTACTGAGGAGCGAGCCCTTATTCTATAAAAGGGACTCCCTCATTTTCATTAGAGAGCACCCATTATTCATGTACTGAGGAGAGAGCCCTTATTTTATAAAAGGGACTCCCTCACCTTCATTAGAGAGCATTGTCGCCAGCTGAGCAACCGCATCGCCGCGAGCATCACTCCTAACCCATCACTTATGTATTGAGGAGCGAGCCCTTATTTTACAAAATGGACTCCCTCACCATCATTAGAGAGCATCAGCTCTAGCCCATCATTCATGTATTGAGGAGCAAGCCCTTATTCTATAAAAGGGACTCCTTCACCTTCAACGTCACAAGCCGAGCCAACCAAGGCAACATAAGCCACAAGCAAAGCAGCCTCGCAACATGTGCTACTTCTAGTTGAGCATCATTTCAGATTGAGCACCGCCTCATATCGAGTATCAGTCCTAGACGACATCTAGTTACTTCGGCCAACACATGGATTGAATTTCAAGTCTCCAGCCAAAAGACTCTCTTAACTGAAGACTTAGGGGACTACTGTTTGTACCATACTTAGGGCCTCCGTATTTAGACCTCGTATAAATACTCGGGAGACTTAAATGTAATTATGTGATAAATGAAGGGGTAAATATGTAATAAGTGAGGAGCCCTTATTCTATAAAAGGACTCCTCACTCTCCTCATTCAAGAAGGCTAATTCTTAGGTCTGAGATCCCCAAACTCCCTCACATTTAGAGAGCCTCATTCTCACATTACAGAGGCTCTCTCCCTCACAATCTTCTCAGAGAAATACAATAATCAGTGTGGATGTAGCCTAAACATTGGGGTGAACCACAATACATCTTGTGTTATTTACTTTCTTGCATGTTCACGGTCGGATTTACGTTGTTCCAAGACCCTTCCGATTTTGTGCATCAACACCTTTAATTCTTGGACAAGTTTCTTAGCTTCAATATTTTTTTCCTGCAAACACAAACTGAAAAGGGAATTATACTTTTCCTGCATGGGGCACATAATTCCAAACTATTAATCTCAGTGAATTTCCTACTACCACTGAAGCATATGATAAAAAATAATCTCCCCAAAAGTTAGGGGGAAAATTAGCTGAACGTCAATTAACATCACTGGGAATTGTTTTTGAGGAATGAGCTTGAGATGGTGATGACATTTTATTCCTAATTTGGAGAAGGTGAATAGGCTTTTTAGTTGCATGAGTTAAAGAGGTGGTGTGCTATGTTATTTATAGTGAGTGAAACAGTGAAAAACAAAAAAGGAAAAAAAACTGAGGTAAAAGTGTTTTCATTACTAACTTGTTTCACATGTTTAACACACTTTTAAAAGTGTTTTCATTACTAACTTGTTTCACACGTTTAAGACGTGTTGGAGTAAATATGTTTTTATTTAAATATTTAATATATATATTTATGTTTTGCTTAATTACCAATATTCTATACATAACAGCCAATTTATTTTGGCCTTATCAATTAGATAAGGAGTTATCTTCTCTTAAATATAAAACGTGGGATTCCTTTTCTATATAGAGAAGATGATCATGTTATTAAGCATATTCAAACTGTTTTGTCCTTTTCACTTTGAATTTGCCTTACGTTTTAACTAATATTTATGCTGATAAATATTCAAACGTTTTGACTAATATATATTAATAACATGTAAAACAACCCATATACATAGAAAAGCATCAGATGTACTTTATATATATTTTAACCGTTTTGCCCTTTTCTATGTGATTACTTTATGTTTTGGTTTTTCCGTTTTGTTCTACTTTCAAAGCCCTCATTAATCTCTCAAATTCTCAACGTCGTTTTCTCTCTAGTATATATAGTAGTCCTTGGATACAATGAAATTATGGAAAAAATATATATATTTTCTGATATATAGTTTTGAAAAGCAACATATTGAGAGGGTGTGAGTTCGAAAGTTCTTCCACTGTGCAAGGAAGAACTTTATCAGACGAAGAAGATTCAGGACATTTTTATCCTGGAGATGACGTGATGTTTGTGAACTGCTTGCACACTTTGGGTAGAGCCGCGAAACGTCTTAAAGAGAGCGACTTAGTACGCGACTCATCCCAAGAATCATTCACCACTCAAGGCTTCTACATTTTTTGGGTAACTTCGTTCCTTTCTATTTCAGTTTACAACAATTTTAAGACATATTCTATTTGTACCATACTTGACCAATCTCGAAACTACTAAGCACCGGTCAACGTTATACCGTCAAAGACCCAGAAGAGTTTCCCTCCAACCAGGAGGCCAATCACAGCACGACACATGTTGACATCAGAAGCCAATCATAGCGCGACACGTGTCAACATTAGAAGCCAATCATAATACGACACGTGTTAATGTTAGAATGAAACTAGAAACTCTCTTCTATAAATAAAGATCATTTTCTCACAATATTTCCTAATGTCATTTGTACTAAATCATTCACTTGTACTTACTAAAAGAGAGCTTGAACTTATGTACTTGTGTAAACCCTTCACAATTAATGAGAACTCCTCTACTCCGTGGACGTAGCCAATCTGGGTGAACCACGTATATCTTGTGTTTGCTTCCCTGTCTCCATCCATTTATATACTTATTCACACTAGTGACTGAAGCAATCTAGCGAAGGTCACAAACTTAACACTTTCTGTTGTACCAAAGTCCTCACTAGTTTTGTGCATCAACATTTGGCGCCGTCTGTGGGAATGACACTTATTCTCACTCTCTTCAGTTTTGTTGAGCTGGTTTCCACCATTCGTACACTCTCTTTTGACCAGACATCCCTCTCCAACATGGGGAGTGAAGGAAGCCACATCACATTTACAAGGAGGATACTCGACACCCCCTCCAAGCAAAGACAAAGCAGAAGCTTAGCTTGCAACTCTATACTGGAAATGAGGACCCGATTGAACACCTTAACCTCTTTGAGTCCACCATGGCATACCGGATGCACACCGATGAAGAACGATGTCTTCTTTTCCCCTCCACCCTCTCTGGCGGAGCTCTAAATTGGTATTGTCGTCTTCCATTTAAGACGGTAGACTCATTTAAGGAATTGAGGAAACTGTTTGTTTCTCAACACATTTTCCAGACCGATCGTTTGCATTCTGCAGATGACTTGTACATTATTCGCTAGAAGCTGGACGAGTCACTACGAGAGTATGCCGGTCGCTTCAGCCATGAGTATTCTCGCTGCACTGAGGCAGATGACAAGACCGCCCTCAAGGCCTTCACGGCAGGCCTACGTGATTGTTGCTTAAGTACATGATCAATGCCAACACTTGGAAGACTTACTCTGAGGTGATGGCACAAGCTTACAACCATGCCTCAGCCGAGGCAAGGACATATCAAGGGAAACCCCCCACAGCCACCTCTTATCAGCAAGTAGGGAGTGGAAGCCAGATCCAACCAAATGAGAAGACCTCGACCTTCTAAATGGCAGCGGTGCCTCCCCCTGCCTTACTTAATACTTTGCCAAGTCAATAGACATATCAATCTAAGGGCAAAAGGAAAGATTTCCATCCTCACCAGTCTCATTTTAGTAAAAGGAGTAAGGGACACTACCGCGATAACCAAGGGTATCGCCACGATAATCCCCGACCCCAGGCAGTCAACACAGTGGGTCAAGCATGTATCAGGACAGCCCCTACCCCGAGGTATGAGGTATACACACCTTTGAACGCCACATGCGTGGCCATTTACCCCAGCATAACGTACCTAATACCGAAGCCAAAGCCGAGGCACCCGGATTACAAGTCCATGAAGAACACGGGCACGTTTTGCTGCTACCACGAGTATAACGGCCATGACGACGAGAAGTGTATCACCCTTCGTGATCATATTGAACCTTTGGCACGTGAAGGAAAAATTGATCAATTCTCCTTCACCCTCCAAGGGGTAACCGTAACCAACGCTAGGTGAATGTGATATATTCCATAAGTGGTGGCACACCTATATCTAAATCTTACAACAGGGCCATGAAAAATAGTGAACGAGCTTTAAGGTCTGGCCACCAAGTGTTTCATGTGGAAGACATCAGGGGAGGCAAGTATCAAAAGCCTAATTGGGATCCAATATGTTTTTACCCTGAGGAAGAAAGAGGTATCATCTACCCTCACAACGACCCACTGATCGTGGAAGCTCACATAGCCAACTTTGAAGTACGACGAATCCTGGTAGACACGGGGGCTTCGGTCAATATCATGTTTGCTGAAGCTTTCAGGGCACTTAATATAGCTGAACACTTGCTCGATTGCTCGATTTCCCCTCTGATAAGCTTCTCCGGTGATATCGTGCAACCTTTGGGGAGCATACACTTACCTTTCACCATTGGTACAGGCCCTTACACAGCTACTATTACCACTAACTTCCTGGTGGTTGATTGCCCAATGGCATACAATGTCATCTTTGGACGCATAGGCATCAATGATCTCAAGGCCATGGTATCCACACATATGTTGTTGATGAAATTTCCAACCCCCTATGGCAATGGTTACATCAGAGGAGATCAACTTAGTGTACGATCATGTTACAACACTTCGGTCAAGCAACAACACCTGTCTGTGCCCAAGGAGACCCTTTTTTTACGTGACCAAGTCATAAAGACCAGGCCAGACGAAGCCAACTTAGATATTCACGATGGCAACAGTCAACCCGACGATCCTCGAGATGACTCTTTCACCCAACAAGCACAACTCGCTGAAGAGTTGGAGAAGGTTTCTATCTCAAAAGATTATCCGTATCGCATGGTGAAGATTGGTACCACATTGTCACCACCCATTCGGTTGGCATTGATCTCTTTTTTGCAAGAGAGCACTAAGGTCTTTGCCTGGTCATACGAGGACATGTCAGGCATCTCTCCCGATATAATCTGTCGTCGCTTAAGTATTGACCCCAAGACCAAGCCAGTGAAACAGAAGCGAAAATCTTATGACGCTGAACGGTACGAGGCAATGAAGGCAGAAGTTGAAAAACTCAAAGGCATAGGTTTCGTCCGCGAAGTTAATTATCCAAAGTGGGTAGCAAATGTTGTCCTTGTTAAGAAGAATCCGACCAAGGAAAGTCTCCTGCTTCAAAAGGTCTTGTGGAGAATGTGTGTCGATTACACCGACCTAAACAAAGGATGCCCGAATGATAGCTTTCCTCTTCCTCTCATAGACAGACTTATAGACTCTACGACAGGGTGTGAAATACTGAGCTTCATGGATGCTTACTCAGGATACAACCAAATCCTCATGAACCATCCTGACCAAGAACACACAGCCTTCACTACTGACAGGGGACTATATTGCTATAAAGTCATGCCCTTCGGCCTAAAGAATGCAGAAGCGACTTATCAGAGACTGGTCAATTCAATGTTCGCTGAATAGATTAGGAAAAACATGGACGTTTACGTTGATGATATGCTAGTCAAAAGCAAACATGCTGACCAACACATCACCAACCTATCTGAAACTTTCACCATTATGAAGAGGTATCGAATGAGGTTGAGCCCCAACAAATGTGCCTTCGGCGTAGTCTCTGGAAAATTCTTAGGCTTCATGATAAGCCAACGAGGCATTGAGGCTAATCCCGAGAAGATCAAAGCAATCCTCGACATGAAGGAACCGGTAACTTCAAAAGACATCCAGAGCTTTACTGGCAAGGTGGCAGCCTTAACTAGGTTCATCTCTAAGGCCACAGACAGATGTGCTCTTTTCTTCAAAGCACTTAAGGGAAGTAAGAAGTACATTACATGGACTGATTAATGTGCTGAGGCATTCAAGAACCTCAAAGACTACATGCGTAAAGACCATTTGCTCTTCAAACCTGAGGTTAATGGCACTTTCATTATCTATCTGTCGGTATCAGCTTCAGCAGTAAGTTCCGTTCTCATTCGAAATGATGGAAACGTCGAACGACCTGTCTACTACGCTAGCAAGGCCTTACAAGATACGGAGACACGATACTCCAACATTGAGAAATTGGCTTTAGCATTGGTCATGTTTGCTCGAAAACTTCACCCTTACTTCCAAGCACACTCCATCATCGTGCTTACCAATCATCCTCTTCGACAGATACTCCAAAGTCCTGACACTTATGGGTGAATGATCAAATGGGCGATAGCATTGGGTGAGTTTGACATCTCCTACTAACCAAAGCCAACTGAGAAGGGCCAAGCAGTGGCAGACTTCATCGTTGACTTCACATATCCTGTTGACATTGTTTCGACGCTTAAAGAAGTGGTTTCATTACCTTCAGAAGCTCAGAAAATAGAACCAACAGCCCCAGCATGGAGTCTATATGTTGATGCTCGTCCAACCAACAGGGTTGTGGAGCAAGACTAGTCCTTACGACCCCTGACAAAGTGGCGATGGAGTATGCTCTTCGTTTCAAATTCAAGGCGTCCAACAAGGAGGTCGAATGTGTAGCCCTCCTAGCAGGCTTACGTTTGACCAAACACCTTGAGGTCAAACGAATTGATATCTTCAGTGACTCCCAATTGGTGGTTAACCAAGTCACCAACAACTTTGACGCTAAGGATAGCTCCATGGCAGCATATCTGGCATAAACACAATTGTTGCTCAAGTACTTCCACAACCAGATCACCCAAATTCCTCTAGCGGCAAACAGTCATGCAGATGCTTTGGATTGCCTCGCCTCAGCGGTGGAAGACAAGATTGGGAGAAAAATTCAAGTCGAATTGTTGGCAGCACCAAGCATCATGGCTGCGGAAATGTGCAACTTACAACAGAGGGATAGTTGGATTACCCCAATTTATAGATTCCTTGCTCATGGCACCCTTCCAAATGACAAAGTCCAAGCTAAGCAGATTCGATAGAAGGTTATCCGTTACTTGATCATTAATGACCAACTCTACAAGCGGGGTTTTAACCTACTATACCTAAGATACCTTATGCCCGCACAGGCGGAAACTGTCATTCGAGAAATACATGAAGGAGTCTGCGGAGATCATGCTGGATCTCGATCACTAGTACACAAGGCTTTTCGCCAAGGATATTACTGGCCAACACTCCACCAAGATGCCATCAGAATATCCCGCTCATGTGATAAGTGTCAATGCTATGCAACTATTCTTCACTCCCTTCTCGAGTCGCTCAATCTTATGATCAGCCCTTGGTCCTTCGCCCAATGGGGACTTGATTTGATCGGCCCAATGCCTGCAGGGAAAGGCAATGTTCGCTATGAAATCGTTGTAGTTGACTACTTCACAAAGTGGGCCGAAGTATAACCCTTAGCAACCATTACTAAGGCAAAAATAGAAGACTTCGTATGGAAGAACATCCTTTGCAGATTCGGCATTCCCAATATGATAGTCACTGATAACAGGCGACAGTTCGACAACAATAAGTTCAGGATGTTCTGCTCTAAGTTCAATATCAACTTATGTTTTGCCTCCCCAGCTCATCCCCAATCTAATGGACAAGTTGAAGCCATTAACAAAATAATCAAGCGAACTTTGAAAACCAGCTTGGACAAGGGTAAAGGTTGTTGGACAGAATTTGTACCTCAAGTTCTTTGGTCATACCGCATTTTGTATCGGACACCAACAGGAGAAACCCCATTCTCACTTGCCTTTGGTACAAAGGTAGTTGTCCTAGTTGAGCTTGAGTAAGCAACGTTCCGAGTCCAAAACTACGTGCAAAGCGAAAATGACAAACAACTTACCCTCAACTTAGATCTAGTCGAGGAACACAGAAACCAGGCTCACTTGAGGAATGTCGCCTACAAGCAGCGCATCTCCAACTACTATGACTTAAGGGTCAAACCTCGTTCTTTCAAAGTGGGGGATTGGGTATTGAAGAAAAGATTACTCTGCGACAGAGTCCCAAATGAAGGAACACTTAGTCCAAACTGGGATGGACCGTTTGAAGTTGTTGGCATCAGTCGCCCTGGCTGCTACAAGCTTAGAAGCTCCGATGGCAAGACCTTTGGCCATCCATGGAACGCTGATCACTTGAAGTACTATTACAAGTAAACTCACATTGTATAAGTGTTAAGCTTTAACCGTTCGGCATCCTATGTAACGAAGACTATTTGGCATGAATTCAATAAAGAGGTGATTTAGACAACTCGGTCCTAATCCTCTTACATTCCTAGCAATGAAACACTCGGGTTCAAAGCTTCAACATGAATGCTTCCAACATGAAACAAAGTCTAAGTATATGTCAACAAGACTATACAAATAAACAAACAGCTTCATAGTATATTCGTTCACTCATTCATTCCAACACATTTATACATAAGCCAACTGTGCTTTGAAAGGGTTCAACATACTTTGTGTCATTCGACACTTGCTACAATGTGCCTAGACACCTTGCCTTTATTCTCACCAACCAGGTGATGAAATGTGAAGAAGGAACTAATATTCATGCCACCAACCAGGTTATGAAATGTACAACCCGTACTCTCCTTTATGCCACCAACCAGGTGATGAAATGTACAACCCGTACTCTAATATCATTTGGCAACTTGCCACTCATACCACCAACCAGGTGAAGAAGGAACTCATCTTCATGCCACCAACCAGGTGATGAAATGTACAACCCGTACTATCCTTCATGCCACCAACGAGATGATGAAATGTACAACCCGTACTCTAATATCATTTGGCAACTTGCCATTCATGCCACCAACCAGGTGATGAAATGTACAACTCGTACTCTCCTTCATGCCACCAACCAGGTGATGAAATGTACAACCCGTACTCTAATATCATTTGGTAACTTGCTACTTATGCCACCAACTAGGTAAAGAAGGAACTCATCTTCATGCCACCAACCAGGTGATGAAATGTACAACCCGTACTTTAATATCATTTGGCAACTTGCCATTCATGCCACCAACCAGGGGAAGAAGGAACTCATCATCGTGCCACCAACCAAGTGATGAAAGGTTATGAAGGAACTTACCTTCGTACCACCAACCAAGTGATGAAAGCAACTCACCATTCATTCCACTTACCAGAAGACGAGTGGTACAACTTGTACATGTGAACTCCTAGCATTCACAAATAATCAAAAACCCTCAAGCTTGACAACTCAACTATGGGAGCAATTATGCCTAACAAGAGTTATAGTCACCAACAAAGTCTTATTGCAAGCCAACAACAACTTAAGTGCATGGCATACGAAGATCAAGCTATTCAGCCGTCTTGCATTTGCTTCAAACATTTCCCCTATGTAACAATGCAAACACTACAACTCGTAGAAAGCTTCACACATTCTTGATCAAGACAGTGTGAAGCAAAACCAATTTATGGTGCCAACAAGAGCTTCATCAAAGGAGTTCAACCACAATTCTCAAAAGCTTCACACACTCTTGATCAAGACAGTGTGAAGCAATACCAATTTATGGTGCCAACAAGAGCTTTATCAATGGAGGGTAACCATAATTCTCAAAAGCTTCACACACTCTTGTTCAAGACAGTGTGAAGCAAAACCAATTTATGGTGCCAACAAGAGCTTCATCAAAGGAGTTCAACCACAATTCTCAAAAGCTTCACACACTTTTGATCAAGACAGTGTGAAGCAAAACCAATTTATGGTGCCAACAAGAGCTTCATCAATGGAGGGCAACCATAATTCTCAAAAGCTTCACACACTCTTGATCAAGACAGTGTGAAGCAAAACCAATTTATGGTGCCAACAAGAGCTTCATCAAAGGAGTTCAACCACAATTCTCAAAAGCTTCACACATTCTTGATCAAGACAGTGTGAAGCAAAACCAATTTATGGTGCCAACAAAAGCTTCATCAATGGAGGGCAACCACAATTCTCAAAAGCTTCACCCACTCTTGATCAAGACAGTGTGAAGCAAAACCAATTTATGGTGCCAACAAAAGCTTCATCAATGGAGGGTAACTACAAATTCTCAAAAGCTTCACACTATCTTGATCAAGATAGTGTGAAGCAAATCAATTCATGGTACCCAAAAAAAGCTTCAACACAAAAACGTCACCCATAAAAGCTTCAACTCCAAAGCTTCACCCACAAAATCTTCACCCACAAAAGCTTGACCCATAAAAGCTTGACCCACAAAAGTTTGACCCACAAAAGCTTGACCCACAAAAGCTTGACCCACAAAAGCTTGACCTATAAAAGCTTGACCCACAAAAGCTTGACCCACAAAAGCTTGACCCACAAAAGCTTGACCCACAAAAACTTCACCCACAAAAGCTTCACCTACAAAAGCTTGACCCACAGAAGCTTGACCCACAAAAGCTTGACCCATAAAAGCTTTACCCACAAAAGCTTTACCCACAAAAGCTTTACCCACAAAAGCTTCACCTACAAAACTTCAACACAAAAGCTTCACCTACAAAGCTTCAACACAAAAGCTTCACCTTCAAAAGCTTCACACTATCTTGATCAAGATAGTGTGAAGCAAAATCAATTCATGGTGCCCAACAAAGCTTCAACCTTAAAGCTTCACCTACAAAACTTCACCTACAAAGCTTTAATATATATATATATATATATATTTTTTTTTCAGAAATTCAAAAATCCAAAAATTCAGAAATTCAACAATTCAAAAATTCGGAAATCCGAAAATTCAAAAATTTGAAAAAAAAATTTTGAAATAAAAAAAAAATTGCCTAAGCCTCCTCTGCTTTGGGCCTAACAACTTTCATAACAAATATATATGAAGGAGTTTTGGGCTACCACTTAAAAAGGAAATGCCTCATTTGTCAACTCCCTCGACCGGAGACTTGGGGGACTCCTACCATATGCTACTGCACCTTGATACACGGAAGTCTCACGACCACTCAGTGACTTGGATTTTTCAAGTCTCCAAACGAGAAGTTTTCTTCACTCGGGAAATTAAGGGAGCACTACCTCAACCTACATGCTTCACTCACAAAGCTTCAACATACAAGCTTCAACAAAAGGAAAAATTTAAAGAATTTAGTGAAGAATGCCTTGGTGTATTTAACACAATACGTTGAAATGAAGCAAAGCTTGTTTATTGATATCTCCGATAAGTTACAAATATGTACATATACATGAATTAAAATAAACAAACAAGAGGAAGCCTTCACAAGGGTTGCTCAGAAGAAGTCTCAGCAGTCGGTAAAGCCCAAAAAAGACGAGGCACCAGAGGGTGATTATTCGGAGGCTCAGTACTAGGCAGAACCCCAGAAGGAGGAGGCACCGAAGGTTGATCATTTGGAGCTTCATTACGCGGTATAGCCCCAGAAGAAGAAGGCAATAAATGCCCTTGGAACAAACCCACAAACCTTTGATGATCAAGTAAAATCTGACCATCAGATTCCTGCAGCTGGTCGAGTTTCCTCTTCATGTTTGTAACATAGTCATGTGCGAGCCTGTGCAACTGTTTATTCTCATGCTTGAGCCCTCTGATCTCTTGTTTGAGACTTATCACTTCAGCCGTCAATGATTCAACTTGGCGGGTTCGAGCAAATAGGCGTTGGGCCATGTTAGACATAGAACCTGCACACTGAACACTGAGAGCCAGATAATCCTTAATAGCCAACTCATCAGACCGTTTGGAAAGTAGTCTGTTGTCTTTGGGAGTGAGAATGTTCCTGGCCACCACCACAGCGGTCATATCATTCTTCATCACAGAGTCCCCAACGGTAAGAAGACCAGTAGGGGATAAGAAGGATGGGTGCCATATGTTGTCTTGAGAAGGCATGACTGCCTCTTCACCAAAGTTCAAGTCAAAACGACGGTCAGATGGGCCAGACATTCTCAGAAATGATGAAGGAGAAATGAGGTGCAATAAATCTCTTAAGTAAAGGGAAAATTCCTACAAGCAATAACTCTCTGAATGTACTTCTTGCACACAATTGGTGCCCTTATAAAAGAAAGGGCAACATGGTCGTTGGTTCAAAAATCGAAGAGGCACCATTCTCCGAATTTCGAAGAGGCACCACTTTCCACACGCAACATTAGTTCCTCAGGTACCACAGATAACTTTGCCAATGATCTCTAACAAATTTTAGACACATAAATTTTGAAGGTCCAGCTACCCTACTATTACCCACAAGGGTAAAGGAACAGCACCACTGCTTGATAATTAGAAAGTCCCAATGTGTGTCAACCTTCGTGCTCCGTAGCAAGGCAGACTGGCAAAAATGCCCAACCTTTACTCACATTCGAGAAAACACTCCCAACCAGATTGTTTGCTCAAAAATCGAAGAGGCACCACTATCCGAATCTCGAGAGCCAGACTCCCAACAAGATTACTTTCTAAAAAATCGAAAAGACACTGCTCTTCGAATCTCAAGAGTCAGACTCATAACATGATTGCTTTCTCAAAAATCAAAGAGGCACTATTTTTGGAATCTCGAGAGCCAAATCCTCGATAGGATTGTTTGTTCGAAAACTGAAGAGGCACCGCTCTTTGAACTTCGAGAGCCAGATTTCCTTGGATAAAGCTTGTCTGCAATCTTCACACGCAACATCAGCTTTCCAGATACCACAGACCACTTTTTCAAAGCGCTCTGACAAAGTTAAAAAATGTGAAGCTTGCAACTCCCACTGCATTGCTATGACCAAGAAGGGTAAATGAATAGCATTATTACTTGCTCAAAAATCAAAGAGGCACCGCCCTCCAAATCTCGAGAGCCAGACTCTCAACATGATTACTTTCTCAAAAAGAAAAAGTATGTCATATCATCTCTTCTGCATTTGCTTCTCCTTATCCTTGTTGCTGTTTACAACACAAGGAGAAGGAGAACAATTAACCAGAAGCCGAAGTTGAACCTCCGATCCATGTTGTTTGCTTGGAAGTCTGATTGCTTACCTTGTCTGTTACCTCTTTCGGCAAATCTCCTAGCTCGGCAACTTGGGGGACTCCTACTATAGGGTTTTGTATCGCACTTGACCAAGCCCAAAACTACAAGTAAGTTTCAAGTGAAATTGATACATTACCTTGTGCATTTTCATCGGTTAAAGATACCACCCCTGGATGGAGGAAAGTACTTCCAGAGAAGATGCCACATTTACGTATAAGACAGATAAGGCAAGTGAAAATGATACCACACTTCGGTACTTAGAAGTTTCATGATTACTCAATGGCTTGGATCTTGCAAGTCCCCAACCATGGAGCTTTCCTCACTCGAGAACTTAGGGGAGCACTATTTGTACCATACTTGACTAATCCCGAAACTACTGAGCACCGGTCAACGTTATACTGTCAAGAACCCAAAAGAGTTTCCCTCTAACCAGGAGGCCAATCACAGCGCAACACCTGTCGACATTAGAAGCCAATCATAGCGCGACACGTGTCAACATCAGAAGCCAATCATAGCACGACACGTGTCAATATCATCAGGGTTAAAAGGAAGAGTATCCCATATCATGCTTTTTCCCTATCTTTTCCTTTGGCCTTGTTCTTACCTGCAAGACAAGGAGAAAGAGAGCAATCAGTCAGCACTTGGAATCAAGTTTCTAGTCAGGAACTGACTGCCTGGAACCCCTTGCCTGATTACTTACCTGGCATTGCTCTCGAGTACTCATCTTCAACATCTTATGCTTCCAGATAAGATACCACATCTGCCTGAGGAACAGATAGGGCAAGTGAGAAGGATACAAGGAAACATGTGGAGACCAGCGTAGCAGAACACGTGCCGATACATCCACTACTTTGTCAACAGCAAAAGTATCTCATATCATCAGGGTCGAACGTACTCTAGATTTGATGGACTTGTTTTGACCCTCAAATTCTTGAGTCGGCCTTATACTCTGGAGGAAACCAGAAAACCTTCCAGCCTAGTTCAATAATAAGCCTATGGAAAGTTACTTCTTCAAAAGTAAAAGTATCTCATATCATCTCTTCTCCATTTGCTTTTCCTTATCCTTGGTGCTATTTACGACACAAGGAGAATGAGAACAATCAACCGGAAGCCGAAGTCGACCCTTCGATCCAGGTTGCTTGCTTGGAAGTCTGATTGCTTACCTTGTCTGTTACCTCATTTGGCAAATCTCTTAGCTTGGTGACTTGGGGGACTCCTACTATAGGGTTTGTATCGCACTTGACCAAGCTCGAAACTACAAGTAAGCTTCAAGTGAAATTGATACGTTACCTTGTGCATCTTCATTAGTTAAAGATACCACCACTGGATGGAGGAAAAATACTTCCAGAGAAGATGCCACATCTACATATGAGACAGATAAGGCAAGTGAAAATGATACCACACTTCGGTACTTAGAAGTTTCATGATTACTCAATGACTTGGATCTTAGAAGTTCCCAACCGAGGGGCTTCCCTCACTCGGGAACTTAGGGGAGCACTGTTTGTACCATACTTGACTAATCCTGAAACTACTGAGCACAGGTCAACGTTATACCGTCAAGGACCCAGAAGAGTTTCCCTCTAACCAGGAGGTCATTCACAGCGTGACACGTGTTGACATCAGAAGTCAATCATAGCGCAACACGTGTCAACATCAGAAGCCAATCATAAAACGACACGTGTCAATGTCAGAATGAAACTAGAAACTCTCTTCTATAAATAGAGATCATTCTCTCACAATATTTCCGAATGCCATTTATACTAAATCATTCACTAGTACTCACTAAAGGAGAGCTTGAACCTATGTACTTGTGTAAACCCTTCACAATTAAGGAGAACTCCTCTACTTCGGGATATGTATCAAGCACAACTCATGCCTCGAATTGCGTAGTAATTTTTTGTACACTTTATGGTTGCATCTAACCTCCCCTTAGACTGCCTACGTACCCTAACCAGGGATCAAGCCATTTGTAGTTCACCGTTTCACTACACTCAAACATTCGTCACGTAAATCGTTATGTCTCAACAATATACCACAATGCATATCATGCAATATTTCAAAGAATAAATGACGAAACACAATCATATTCTCTAACCATATTGATCAACAAGTCTAATCATAATGCCAACAATCACAACCAACATCATTCAACAATCACATCATCAATAACACATACAAAACACCGAAATGCAGGGCTAGAGTGACACAGTTCGGCCAAAGCCTACATATCTGAAAAATGGGATATTAGACCACTCAACGAAATCCAACAACATCGGGTTCCGGACCACTCAAGGGAATCCAAACCATGATATGATTTCGAACCACTCAATGGAATCGAGGAGTAGAAGGGATTTCAGACCTCTCAACGGAATCCGAGTGGATACGATTCCAGACCACTCAACAAAATCGCGGAGTACAATGGGTATCATAGCACTCAAAGAAATCCAAGGCAATATACAATTTCAGACCACTCAACGAAATCGAAAATCACGAGGGACCAGACTACTCAATAGTACCCCAGCGGAGACCTAGTTCTGGATCACTCAACGGAATCGAGCAGAGGGCCAAGGAACATAACAACGGCTCGAAGAAATAGAACATGAATCAAGTGCTCAATTTACAAAGGCTCATCGAAATGAAACAAAGTACAAGTACTAAAATTAGAACGTTCAAGGAAGCAAGAAATGAATAGTAAAATGGGATATGAAACAAGTTTCGAAGCAACAAACCCCATGGCAATGGGTTAACGACCCACTACTAGCCCTCACATTTCATCATATTATACCATCTATGCAAATCAACCACATTTCAAATATGCACGTCAAATCACATATCACAATCATCATCAGTACAAAAGCCAAATCATGTTTAATAAACATAGGTCTATGGCTAAATATATAAAATCACATTTCAATAGAAATCACATTATAAAACCAAGTCATATTCACAAATGATACCAATATAAGAAATCAAGGTAATAACCCTATCATATATATTCAAGTCACTCTCTAACTAATGTGGGCCCTCTATACTTTACTTAAGTTTCTTGTAGTACTAATTTTAGTATTTAGAACGTTTCGAGACATGTTGACTAAAAGTCAACTCTCAGTCAAACGTAGGGTCCACAATCCTACATAATTCGATTAGGAAGATCCGTCCATTGGATTTCAGATCCGTAACTTTCTAAGATCTACATTTTGATTCTAAAACAACAAGCTAAAATTCCATGGCGATCCGACAGTCGGATCTCTGCCAATTGCTAGAATTAGGTGGCGGTCAACAATTAGTTTTACAAACTTAGAAATCGAATTTGGGAAGATCCATACGTCAGATTCCTGATCTGTTAGTTTCTAACATCCTCAAATATTACGTTCTATAATGCATTAAAGTTTGGTGACAATCCAACGGTCGGATCGTCGATTCATATAATAATCAAATGGAGTTCTCTAATGAAAATGGGTTCAAACGATCAAATTACCTCAAGTGAATATCAAATATGAAACTAGGACATCAATTTAGCATAAAATAGCATCGTCGGTCCACTGGCCATGCCCCGCCACGAGTGGCGGTTTCCAACGAACGGAAATCCGATTTTCAGACTAACTCTAAAATTTACCAAATTTTACAAACAAGTAGAGTTCAATGAGTGGTCGAAGTCCAATTCAGCCGAGAAACACCTCAAATCTGCCTCGATTTGTCGGAAACCTTATAAAAGGGTGCACTTTGATTCGACCTCTAAACGAGCTTCAACGCCTTCACCACTGCTTGGCCTTGTTCCTGGGGTTGAGGTAAGTCTATTCATGGTGAGGATCAACGACAATAGTTTTCAAAGTCACCAGAAAAGGAGAAAATTTGCCGGAAAACCCTCGGCTCTTTATGGCTTCAACTTGGAAAAATGGGTGATAAAATGGGAACTCTAATGACACCAAGATGTTTGGCTCATCGAGACCTTTCCATGGACACCAAGATCACCCAAAACGGGAGGGAGATGGGGCGGGGTCATAATTGATGGTTCGCGGGTCGAAAACGGGTTAGGGGGTTGGCTGGTTCCCCCTCTCCTTCATTTCCCTCATATCTCATTTTCCTCATTTTTCACTTCCTCTCTTTCCCATCTCCTCATTGGCCCAAACTCCCTTCTTTTTCCTCCTTTTCCCCCCTTCTCTTCCGTCCATCTCTCTCCTTTCTCTCCTCCACTCTTCATCATAACCGTCCACGTGGCTTAATTAGATTGCTTTAGAAAATCAGAAGCCTTCTAGATGAGGGCCAAAATTACAACAATGTCCCTATTTTAAATGTTAATAACTCTTTCATTATAACTCCGTTTCACGAACGGTCTGCGCCTACGCTTTCGTGAGATTGAACTCTATTCAGAAATATAAATTGTGACCTTGAAAGGTCTATGAATTTTAAATAATTAATTTCCAAACTTCAAACTTCGTAACTAGTTTAATTAAATCTAAATTCAAATTAATTAATATAAATTCTAAAAAAATAATACAAAATATGAATAATACAAATACATAGACCATAACAGCGAAATCCAGGAATGGGATTTCACAAGTGCACAATACAAGAAAGCCACCTGAAAACCGTAGAATTTGAAGGAAATCATTTGGAAATTTACACTTTTTGTTAGTCAATTTTTTTTTTTGGATGAAGACAATGTTGTGAACTTTAAGCAATCCTTCCTCAAATACATTTGGTGTTTTTTGATTTTGAACATAACCAAACAATGGAACAATATTTTTGATATGGTAACAATGAAATGATCAGGCATTGCATTCTCTCATGGTTGCTCAAAATATGCTAAGATACAAAAGCGGGTGTGTTCAGTTTAGCATGTTACGAAATCGAATTTTATATAGGCTTTGTAATATAAGAAATGGGCTGAGATTTGGTGCCATAAATAGACTTGTAGATGCGTATGCATTGCTCGAACACAACTATCCGCATGAATAGCCTTTAACACAAAATTTAAGAGTTTTACTAAAGACAAGTAAAGAATTAGTGAAAAAATCTTAAAATGATATAAATAACCCTGAACACAAGTCTCGCACATGATTTATTTTGGATGAAAAACTTAACGGAGTTAGGGTGAGATAACAAATTGATGATTTCTCAAAGTTGGTATGACAAAGTGCTTAAAATTTTAGTTAATATGATAAATTGAAATATGGATACAAGTTCATATAACATTTTAAAATTTTTCCCATATATAAATAGTTGGCAAGACTCTAAATATTTCGATGCTTCAACTTCGAACTATCCACTGTTGTGTCTCAAATATTATATTATATTATACACATACTAAAACCCTGTTATCTGGCACTGTTTGCACTGTTTATAAATAGTGAAATGACGGAAATGCCCTTATTTTCTTCTCTATTCCCCGTTCTTTTTCCTCCTTGGCACAGTGAATTAACGTGTTTGTCCATGCTGCCCACGTGTCGATCATCGTCGACTGCTCCCCTTCCACTGCATCTCGAATTTTCCTTCCGCTTCCACTTTTTTCTCTCACAAAGCTTGGCTTTTCATTTGCTTCCGGTAGTCCTCCATTTGCTACGAACTCCAGTTCTCTCTCTCAATTTTGCACGAACCAGAACATAGGCTGTTTATCCCTTTCCGATTCCAAAAAACCCTAATCCCTTTTTCTGTAAATTGAATTAGTACTAGCTGAACAGAGTTTCTCTCTGCAACTCCTCTCCCACGAGCTTGAACCTCAACTATGGAGGGAAGCTCGCTTCTCTTCTTCTCCCCATTTAAATCCCCCCCTCTTTCTCCTCTTCTTCTTCTTCCTTGCTCTTCGGAAAATCCCGCCTTCTGGGTTTAATCCCCATTTCTCTCATCCCAAATGTGTGCATGTCGGATCTCCGTCCCAAATCCTGACGCAATAACACTTCAAAGGTAAAGTTGTATTATTATTTTCTCTCTGTGATTTCATGCATGCTTCCATATATATTGAAATTGTCTAGTTTACTAATGGATGTTTCTGTATGATTTTGCATGTCTCCCTTGATAAAAGCTTGAGCAAAATATGCTTATGAAATCGATCTGATTTAGCTTTATAGATGTGTCTGCATCTGTACTGCTTATTTGCTACCCATATAAACATATAGCTTTATATGAGGTTGCCCCTCATTTGCAAATGTGTTTTATGCGATGTTTATATATCTAGGCACTGGAATTAGTGTTTTTTGTTTTTATTTTGATCCTAGGGGCTCAAAACAGAATTTTTTTGTTGTTGTAAGTATATATGTGAACATATAATATCAGCATTTGGAGTGAATCGGGTTCATTTTAAATTTTCTTAAATTTATTGATTATCAGATGACATAGTTAACAGTTTTTGTGATTTTAAAACAATTGAAGGTGAGATTTACATAATTAAACAATCAATTAAAAATTTTAGTTTTACCTGACTGATTTCTTTGTTGGGTTTATTACTGCTCGATGTTAACACTCAAATATGGTTTTTGCGCAAGTGGTGATCGGCCTGCCTGGGTTAGGAAAGACCACTTATTGCAATGGCATGTCTGAGTTCCTCCAGCTCATCGAATGTAAAAATTTTACTTTGAATTCCCGGTTTTCAAGTTTTTCCATGACTTCAATTTTGGTTTTTGAATCTGTCTGAAATATTTACAATGGCACTGTGTTGTTTTGGTGTGCAGGAAGGTCGCTGTGGTAAATTTGGATCATTCCACTGATGCATTGCCGTATCCAATGTCGTATGTTGAGGGTAATAGAGTAGAGCTACTGGTCCACCTTCTTTTATTTGGTGATTTCTACATTTTAAATCCTACTCATTCTGCTTAGTTTTTGTTCGATTTGGGTTTTGTAGTTCAAAGCTGATTTGGGGATTTTGAAATGGTGGACACCGGGCCCAGTTACACCATTTCAGGTACTTCAATTCCAATGCTAGGATTGTGCATTTCTTTTGCGTAATTTTTATCTTCTGCTGATTTCGATTGAATTCCAAGAAATTTTTTATGTGCTTAGTTTAATTTGTAGTTGTCCAATTGTTATGAAGATCTGTGAATGTGTGTGAATTATTGATTTCTGACTTTTGTTGAACAATATGAAATTGCTTTTTGTTTTAAGTTCTTGATCCAAAGAAAATTGCGTTATTTTGTAATGGCATTGCCATTTGTTGTGGAACCATGCAGGATGATATCATAGTGGATCCAATGGAGTCTCCAGAGATTGTTGATGATCCATTCCAAACTATGTGAGTTTTCAAGGTAAATAATCTCTCACCATATACTTTTCCACTTACTGGGATTTACTTAATTTGACCTATTTTCTTCAGTTTGATTCAAATTAAAATTAAATATTTTTTTTTAAAAATAATTTGGAAATTAGGCCTTTTATTTTGTGCGTTTTGTTTGTTATTTCATTCTCAGTTGAAAAGTGGGAGTATAGCTCAGAGAAAAACCCTTGATTGAATAAATTACTGGTATGGTTCCTCACATAAGAAAAAAACTTCAAATTTTCTTTCCTCAAAATTTTGGTTTTTATTAATTTTTTTTCCGCAAATTGTAGTTTTTCTTTGTTGCATTTTTCAGCTACCCTCCACAATGAACGACCTGCTAAAGCTAATGTATTTGATTTGAAAAGAACAAGACTAATTTTGTCATTAGTATCTGCATTTTCACATCAATGTAACTGACTGATGCAGAAGAGCCAATTTAACATCAGCAGATATGAGGGAATCTGATTTCAGTGGTTCAACTTTCAATGGTGCATACATGGAGAAAGTTGTCACATATAAGGCAAACTTTGAGGTAAGAACTTCGCACTTTACAAATCGATACTAAAAAGTGAACAAAGCATAAATAGCTTTAGCTACCTATCATCCAGTATACGTTTGCATCATGAGATCACCCAAAAGACACAAAACCCACCTTCACTGTCAGTTCATTTCCATACAAGTTATCTCGGATTGTTACAGCATTTAGGCCATGCTTAATATGAAGGACTAGACTACACATGAATGATTAAGAAGGGCTATCCATAAGGGGTTGATGTCTAAAGCGTATCCCTAATCTTATCCCCACTAATCCCCTTACAAATTGTAAGCAGACATATTGAAATTTATGTATATAAACTTTTTTTTATAAGAACAGATGTAATTTAGAATCATACATGTGTCAACATGGTGTTAGTATATTATTGAACGACACTATAGATTAATTATGATGCTGAAAGAAAGTTGCTCATTACTTGCGTATAATTTATTTTGTTTGTTCAGGGAAGAGCATGGTGGCATGTGCTTTGGGTGGGAGTTTGTACTGTAGGGGAAGCTGTCGTACATTCTTGAAGTAGAACATTGTGCAGAGAACGTTTGGAGGATTGGTATGTATGTCTTTGCCTCTTTTTAGATTAAATAAACCCTTTGTTTAGATTAACTATGGCTTCGGCTTCATTATGTATTCATGAAACTAATTTGTGCAGTTTTTCAATTCATCTGGGGTATTTGTTATTTGAAGGACGCTAAAATTATTTATGGGTTATAGGAACCATGGGTTAAGAAAATGGGTCCAAATTCAGAGTTGCGTTCTTCTTCCCTCAAAATAAGAAGAAAACACTTCCTCAGCACCATATTTTGGCACCTCAGGTATATTTGTGTTCTAAAGCCTTCTACTTCTTTAAGTTTCTTCTTAGCTATTATTTTGCCCATATGTGATTTGTAAAGTGCAAGATTTGATTTCATGTCCTGAGTACTTATGGTTTTGTACAGTGCAAACTTGAGCTTATTGATCCAATTGGGTAGAACAGTATACTTAACCAATTTCATATCCTCTTGGCCAAAGGAGAGTATAATACTTGCCACTGAGAAAAATACTTTATATAATTGCGATGTGTTGGTGTGTGGCATGCTCTAATTAGGGATATTTTTGTGTTATAAGAAAGCCAGAGAGTCGCATTTTTGTTTTTTTTTGGATTTGGTTAATGTTTCAATCGTAAACGTGATTACGCAATGAAAGCTGAGGACACACAAATATTACATTGAGTTTGGAATTTGTAAGTTACAAGCTCATGGAAAGTAAGCTTTTGTAATTGTCTAATGACATGGTCAAAGAGTTGTCCACCTTATGTTTACAATGGTCGTCAATGAACACTGTAGTCTCATTCCATGGGAGAAATTTCAAAGTAAGATGTTAAATATCTGAAATAAGCCTAATGTGGAAATTTATTTCATTGTTTCTTTTTTTGTATGAAAAAACAGTTAGTGTTGAAATTTTCTTGGTGCTTTGTTTTATAAACATTCAGGATGGGGATTATTTAGCTTTCATTGATTGCCATCGGTTTTTAAGTTTTGTCTCTGCTTTTCTTGGTGCCTGTAAAGCTCCCTCTTCCTCTTTCCTTCCCTCCATTTTTTTCTTATAAGTTTCGTGCTAACATCAATTTGTGCATCGATGAAATAGGAGCAGCTAGATTTTGAACAACTATTTATATGTATGTAGAGTTTTCAACAACTATTATTTACATTTTATAAATACTTTGTACATGTTTTGTATATATACTTTTTACATATTTACACACAATGGTTACAACACATTTAGTTACCCATTCTAACACATACAACGCTTATAATCAAGTTGGCATTCCTGCGGCATCGCGCAGGCTAAATTTCTAGTATATACTAAACGCCTAACTTTCTGGTTAATTCCCTTTGTGTCCTTTTTATTGTTCATTCGCCAGTGTTCTTCCCTTTTTGCCCTTTAGTTGTCTTTAAGTTTAGCTTTTTGTGTTTATTATACAGTAAAATGGCGTTTTTGTCCCTGCTGTTCGATAGAAATGTCTCGATTTCTTCTGGAAGCCGAGCTCCTGATATCCACGCGTCCTCTGCTTCTCTGAGATGTCGACGTGTTGCATGGTTCCAGGAGTTCTCGAGCCTTCCTTTTTGGATTTCGATTTTGATCCCCGCCTCACAAAAGCTCTTCGTGCTCTGATGGCTCTCAGATCTCTAGTTCTCTGTTTCTCTCTCTCTCTCTCTTTCTCTCTCTCTTTATCTCTCTCTCTCTCCCTTTCTTGCTAAAAACCATGATTAGCAACCTGAAGCGAGAAACTTAGTTTTCTCTTCCTTCCTGCTCGACTTGATTTGAACAAAAAATCTCTTGCACGAAATCAATTTTCTCCCCATCACCAATTTCGACCGCATGCACACCTATCAAGCCCTAGAATCCAACAGAACTCACCCTCGTCAAGCCCGTTTTTGCTCTTTCACTCGCTGCCCAGAAAATCAAGTTCTCAAGGTTCGATGTTTCATCGATTTCCTCCGCCTCAAAGATTATTTTGGTCTTTTGTGCATACTGGTTTTTTATTTCTATTAATTTTGGTTTTGTGATTAGTGATTTTTGTTCTTAGTTTTACTAAAATTTTTGAGTTTTTCTTTCTGTTGTTTCTATGGTTTTTTGTTCAGCATATTTCAATTACTCTCTCTTGCAGCGGAACCACCGCGACCACTAGGGGCCACTGCCGCGTTAAATTATGGGCTTCAATCGTTTTCTAAAACCTTCTGTATTCATGGTAAGTTATTCTAGGCTTTATTCCATATTCAGATCATCCCCAATTTCGAAAGTTTAGGGAATTGATTCGTTTCCGTGTTGCATGTTTAACATTCTTATGTGTGATGCTGAGTTGAGGCTATACGAACTGGAATCGTTGAGGGTAGGCTTGAATTTGGCCAAATTTGGGTAAGAACTGTTAAAATCTAATCCTAATTTTCTATAAAATTCCCTGTATATTTATTATTTGTTTCCAACAGCAGGTGATCAGGAGTTTTATTTGATCTTCTCTATGCAGAACCAGAAAGACCTTGGAATCACACAGTAAATCAATAATGCAAATGGACAGATCCCATCAGAGCACTCTGTTACCCCTCTGTTACATGATTTTGTACATCCGTTATATGCTATCTCCCGAACGCTTATCCGCCTACTGCCTATTACTATGGAGGTAAAACTTATGGCTGAACTCTTTTTGCTTGAGATTAGTTTATTGGTGGATCTCTTGAAATTCATGTGTAATTTTTTAAAACGAAATTCATGTGTGTTCATGAGAATTTGTATACTTCCATTCAAGACTTATAAAAGGAAGCTTCTCCTGATGGTAATTTCATCTTTTATAGCCTCACCTTCACACCATTCTTCACTGAATTTGTTAAAAAACAGGAAGAAAGAAAGCAGCCTACAATTTTATAAACTATTGTCCATATGCCTTTTTAATGGTATCAATGGTAAGTTGACAGTTAATATAATTTCACACTTTCATTATATTGTGCATTAAGTTTATAACTAACTTTATATTTTGTTTTCTTCCTATAGAAGGCACCCTTCTCAACATCAAAAGTCAATTAGTTTAACAACTATCAAAGCTCTTAAAAAATCTTATCAATGGTTGTAACAGCATTGATAGCCAGTAGAAAAGTACAAACAATTTCTTTCTTCATAATAATTATTACCATAAATCATTGGTCTACGATTTTTCTTTTCTTTTGCAATTATTGCTTTCTTTGCTTGAATGAATTTGTATTTTTTTCCCTTTGCAAATATGAATCTTTGCTATTTGTAAATGTTTTTATGCATAATTTACAAAGTTTATTTTCTGGAAATTCTGTAGTCTATAGTATGCATATTCATTGAATAATATGTGGCGATTCCTTTACAGCACTGCAGGGCATGCGGCTTCTGGAACCGGTGAGAAATTGCAGCTCCCCTGGGCTCGATCCATTTTAGATTTGGGGGGTCTGATTTGGAGGAAAAGAAAAGAAATAAAATTTGGGTTTTGGATTGATGTGGTGTTTAATTTTATTTAATTTTTATTCTAGCATGTTTGATTTGTTTTGAATTTTTGCATGTTTGATTTTTTTTTTTTTTAATTTTCACTGTTTGTTTTGTTCATTACAGGCTTACAATGTTCGATTAATTTCTATGGGGTGAGTTGTTAATTTTTCCTCTATTTATTCATGTTATTTTATGAATGCTTAAATGTTCTGTATCTAATCTCACTAACACTTTGAGTGTATTTTTAACAATGGTTGTCACTATTTTTTCCTGTTAATTTTTAAGTCTCTGTGTGTTTTTCACTGCAAACTTTGGACATCGATCTGTTTTGTTGGTGGTTTGATATGTTTTGTGTGGTGTTTTTCAGTCAATTGACTCAATTCATATGATTAATTCCCATGGTTTTCATGCCATATTGGTTGAATTTATTATAACTATATTTGATTTTGTTGCAGCGATATCCTCATATAAACAAGTGGAAGGTTTGCAGGACATTAACCAATCAGTTGAGATATTAGTTCGTTTACTTTCTGCTGTCCCTGGTTGGAGTGAGAAAATGTTTAGGTACTTTATAGTTTTGAATTTGTAGTTAGGAAGATTTAACAATACCTTTTTTTGTTTGCTTTACTTTGTTACGTCTTGATAAATGCAGTTTCAGCAACAAGTTGCTGAAATTATCACTTATATAGCCTCCACTGCAAAACAGTAGTACTTTTGGTTTGCTTTCTGTGTCTCCTTCACTGTTTCTATTTTGTGGATGTACATATAGATGTCAACCCTAGCATTTAATGGTGTTGTTCACTTTGATAGGTATATGTAAACGGCTCGCAGATATCAGATCCAGACAAATGTGATGAAGTGCCTTACGGCTTTTTCCAAATCCTTAGGTCCACGATTTGTTTTTGAAAGTGGAAGTTCTGGTGTGATATTTTTAATTCTCATCATCTTCAGTGCAAAAGTTTGTGTGCAAGTTTTTTGTTATAGTTTTATTTTTCTGTATGCATTATGTTTATCCTGAGCCAAAGGTTGCTAATCTTTTATTGATGAGTGTGTGCTGCTTGGTCTCCAATGATTGTTTATATTTACCAAGGGTATAATGAGAGGAAAAATCCATTCCAATAACTTGGAATGAACCTCCACTAAATTGTAGGGAATCCAATTAAGATGCTTAAGTCTCTGCGTGGAACTCCCACACCTGGGACTTGCAGCCATGTTTTCCTTAAGCAATAGGGACGGGATGCACGAGATGCAGCAATTGGAAACATGGCTGCAAGTCCCAGGTGTGGGAGTTCCACCCAAAGACTGGAACACCAGAAGAGGTTCAGCAAATTGAAGATGCCCACAAGGATTTCTGAAGCAACCATTTCGAAAGGTGGCACAGCTCGGACCTCTTCATGAAAATTCCGGTTCTTTCATTTGGGTTTTTCTTAATTTCATCGGTACTTTATTCTCAAGAAAGTGAATATACAGCATATGGGTGGGAAAAGGGTATTTATTTATTTAGTTACTGAAATTTGAATGTAGACTGTTCAAATTATGGTTGCGGTGTTCTGGATCATTGAATTATGTATAAAATCAGTCAGAACTGTGCTCAATTTGATAATGTTGAACAATTTGGTCGGGTTTTCACACAATATTGTAGGATTGTGTAGTGTTAGGCATTGCAAGTCTGAATGATGTTTTCCATTCGTGTGATCTGTGTTGAGATACTGTGTAATCCACTTGAGCTCTTTGAGTGTTTTTGTATGAAACTCATAGTTGTCGGAGAGTTTTAACCATCCTCTGAATTAGTGTCCTCGATCATGCCTAATTTGTTAAACCCTTTCCAATATAAGTGGTTTCAGGCCAAATCATGAGTTTTGACGTTAACATGTTTTGGAACCCTACTTTCCATGTAATCCAGAAGATGAAAACACAGAGAATCTGTATATCATGGTTAAATATTATGAATAAGTCTTGACATGCCAAAAGATTGCTGCATTTTCATTTAGGAACTTCATAGCCTTTCTTCTTAGTAAAATGAATTAATCAAGATTGTTTTTTCTTTATTATTTGGTCCATTTGGTAATTGTTGAGTGACTGACTAAGTATTACTTACCAATTGCAACAGCTGCATATTGAGGGGCCAAATAGCATGATTGTGGACTGTTTTGGTTCTTTATTGAACATTAGGATGTAATTAAATTTTGACATGGATTACACATTTAACATAGTTTTAAAAGCCGCAGCATCGTGCGGGTTCAATTTCTAGTGTAGACTGAAGTCCAAAGTCCAAACACAAAAGCATGGGTGATGTTCTATTTTTAGGGGGTATTGCAATTACTGCGAGCCTCGAAGTTGTCAATATTTCTTTCGATCTCAACCTAATAGCCAATTAAATGTAAGCATTAAGAATGGATTCGAACACTCAATATGAAATATAATAGAAGATTTATATAACTGTAAACTTCGAGTATATGTGGCTAAGCTACATCTTTAGATCTAGCAATAGAAATTTAGTTCAGGTGATATTAAAATACAAAATAATTGAATTCAAAAGCATAGAAAGAAACAATCTAAATTCCAATCTTGGCTCACTTCCATGGCAAAGCTTGAATCTCCAAGCTTCCACCTTGCTCTCGGCTTCTCTCTCCCTCTCTGTATGTGCGTGTAGGTGCCGGGAGAGAGTCTCTCAATCCTTATGCTGCGACTAATAAATGCTTCTTCTCCTTCTTTTCCTTATTCCTCACATACAAAAGAATAAAAGCCGCAAGCGGCACTTCATTTGGTTTGATTTCTCGAGGAATTGTACTAGAATTTGGTTTAATTTTTCTTTGTAGGAGAGTTTGCTAGTTGGATTGCTCTCTATAGAAGAGTGATTGATTTTAATTTTTGGTTTGGTGTGCTATCTCTTTTGGATCTATGTGTGAAGGGTGGAACTGTTTGACTTGCTAGATCTACTCCATTTGATGTTCTGAAATTGTGGTGGTAATTAGGTGATGCAATCGACTCATAGGCATTGTATTAAGGATACTTATGTAAATGAAATAGTTGGTTAATACTTAGAGATATAGTTCAATATTTGTTAATCAGTTGAAATGTGTAATTAGTTAGTTGGAGTGGCTGATGGTGACATGTGTAAATGAGTTGTATATATACAACTATCTTGTAATTTTATCATGTGAAATGAAAAGTTATTCTTTTCTAACATGGTATCCCTTGCCTCTGTCTAACGACTTGATCCCCCTTCCTTCGTCGCTATGTTTTCTGCGACTCTTCGTTGCTACGCTTCCATTTTCTTGAAGCTTCTTGCATCTGAAACCCTAATTTCTTTTGTAATCTTCCATGGCGACCGCAGCTTCTCCCTCCTCTGACTCTGGTTCTCACACTCCTCCGATCGTCGATTCCAGCCCTAATCTTTTTTGTGCATCTCATGCTGCTTCCATCACGATCCAAAACATTGGATCTATGGTGTCGATCAAACTAACCACGACAAATTACTTAACCTGGAGTGCCTTATTCGCTCATATTTTCCGTCGATACAATCTTGCAGGCATTGTTGATGGCTCGATTCCTCCACCGCCTCAATTTCTCACTAATGCAACTGGATCTCGTGCTCTGAATCCAGCATATGTTACCTGGTTTGAGAATGATCAGAACATTCTCATCTAGATCAACTCTACACTTTCTGATTCCTTGATTCCCTACACTGTTGAAGTCAAATCTTCCCGAGAACTGTGGGCAAAATTGGAATCACGGCTTGTGACTGCTTCTCAATCGCATATTCATGAACTCAGATCTCGTCTTCAAAATCTGACTAAGGGAGATTCTTCTGCTGCACGATTTCTTCAACAAATTGAAGAGATTGCTGATGCTCTTGCCAGTGCTGGAGCTTCGATTGAAGATTCCGAGCTAATCTCTGTCATTCTTCATGGACTTCCTCCTGAATATGACTCGTTTGTTGATGCAATTCAGTTTCGCCTTGGTTTCACGAAAATTGATGACCTCCATGGCCTTCTTCTCAATAAGGAGATCCAATTAACGAATCAGAAGAAGAAAACATCTTCGTCTTCGCCATTTCAAGCCTTCAATTCCTCTGCTGGTCTTCTTCCTACGCTTCCTTCTCAAGCTCTTATGGTGGCTTAAGACTTCAATTCTCAAGGTCGTGGTCCAGATCGCACCAATACTCCAGCTCGAGGTTCAGTCTCCAATCCTCAACGAATGAATCCAAATTTTTCTGGTCATTCTTCTCATTCTGCTATGGTTGCCAGTACAACTTCTTCTTCTCCAACTTGGCTTGTGGACTCTGGCGCTAGCGCTCACATGACAAATTCGTATACTCATCTCCAGAATCCAGAACCTTACACAGGCCCTGAGCAAGTTTATATTGGCGATGGCAAAGGTTTGCCAATTCTTCACTCTGGCTTTTCTCAATTACCTACTTCTCATTACAATTTTCAGCTTTGAAATGTGTTACATGTCCCTGAATTGAAACACAATTTGCTTTCTGCAAATCAATTTCTCATTGATAATTGGTGTTCTATGCATCTTTATCCCTTTCACTTCACTGTGAAGGATATTTCTTCGGGGAAGATGCTCTTTAATGGACCAGTGCAAAAAGGTTTCTATCCTTTTCAACCTCTCAACTCTGGTTTGGTGAATGATTCTCATCATGCATTTGCTGTTTCGGTCAATGCTTCCAGGGATGTCTGGCATCAACGATTAAGCCACCCCTCTCTTAAGATCATAAATAAGTTGACCTCTGAGTCTTGTGTTTCTGTTTTTGGTAATACTCATACTATTTTCTGTAATGGTTGTACATTAAGCAAGAGTTCTAAACTACCATTTGTTATTGTGCCAAGTCAGACAAGTAAACCTTTAGAATTACTTCACACAGATGTTTGGGGGCCATCATCTGTATCTTCTGTTCATCATCACAAAGATTATGTCATTTTTGTGGATGATTTTACCAAATACTGTTGGTTCTTTCCTATGCAATATAAGTCTGATGTTTTTAGTATCTTTGTGAAGTTCAAGGCTCATGTTGAAAATATGTTGTGCACCAAAATTAAAACTCTGCGGTCTGATTCTAGTGGTGAATATTTGAGTTCTCAGTTTTCTCAATTTCTTGTTGAGCATGGCATTCACCATCAACTAAGATGTCCTCACACCTCGGAGCAAAATGGTTGCTCTGAGCATAAACATCGACATATAGTGGAGACAGCAAGGACATTATTGACAGTTTCTCATGTTCCTCATATCTATTGGGATCATGCGTTTGCTACTGCAGTTTATTTGATAAATAGAATGCCTACTGCATCCAAAGCTTCTCCATGGGAATTACTATTCAACAGATATCACACACTGAAAACATTTGGTTGTAGTTGCTTTCCTTGGTTGCAGCCTTATTCTACAACAAAGTTGGATCCTAAAAGCAAACTGTGCATCTTTCTGGGTTACCGCCTTAATCACAAAGGGTATAAATGTCTTGATCCTACCTCTCAAAGGATCTATGTGTCCAGACATGTCATCTTCGATAAGTTAAGCTTTCCTTTTCACATGCAAGTCTCTGCAGCATCCTCCCCACCATCCATTGTTACTCCCACTCACTCTATTCCATCTCAATTAACTTTTTCTACCACCATAGTCACCCCAGGTACTTCCCCTCCAGAGCATCCTCAAGTTTCTCAACCTCCTAATGTCTCTCCAATCTCATCATCTCCCATCCGTGCCTCTCCATCACCTCCACATCCACATCCACTTTTACATTCACATCTTCCCAACAATATCCATCATATGCAAATCCGAGCTAAATCTGGCATCTACAAGCCCAAGGCCTTAACTGCAACAAAACATCCTTTACCCTCTCATCTTTCTCATGACTTTGTTCTTACTACATATCTTCAGGCCTGTAAATATCCACACTGGGTTCAAGCTATGCAGGATGAGTTTCTTGCACTGAAGCAAACTGGAACCTGGTCTTTGGTTCTTTCCTCTCACTCTACCAATGTAGTAGGCTGCAAATGGGTTTTTCGAATCAAAAGAAAACCTGATGGTACAATTGACAGGTACAAGGCCCGTCTAATTGCTAAGGGATTTCACCAGCAAGCAGAATTGGACTATACATAGACCTTTAGTCCAGTTGCTAAACCGGTCACAATTCGAATTCTCCTCACTTTGGCTGCTCAATATGACTGGTTTCTTTATCAGCTTGATGTCAGCAATGCATTCCTGCATGGTACTCTCTATGAACATGTGTTTATGCAACAACCACCTGGTTTTGAAGACTCTCTTCATCCCAACCACATCTGCCATCTCCACAAGTCTCTCTATGGCCTAAAACAAGCTCCCCGAGCTTGGTATGACAAACTTCATGGCGTATTTACCTCCTTGGGATTTACTGGTTCTTAATCAGATCACTCCTTGTTTGTCAAGACAGATACAATGGTGTTCATCTTAGTTTATGTTGATGACATTATTGTCACTGGACGATCTACTTCTGCCTGTCAACAAGTTATCACTCAGCTTAGTTTTATGTTTCCTATCAAGAATCTTGGTGCTCTACACTATTTTCTTGGCATTGAGGTGAAAAGGTCCTCCAAGGGTATTTACATATCCCAAATTAAATATATTCTGGATTTGTTGAAGAAAGCTCATATGGATGGGGCAAAACCTTGTGCTACTCCTCTGAGTACATCAAAGCTTGATCATACATCCCCTTTATTGGACAATGCTGCTCAATACAGATCTCTTGTGAAAGCACTTCAATACTTAACCTGGACCCGGCCTGATTTTTCCTTTGCTGTGAATTTAGTCTGCCAATATATGCATAGTCCTCGTCATTCTCATTTTCAAGCTGTCAAACGCATATTCAGGTATCTTAAGAGCTCTCTTGATCTGGGATTATGGTTTCCTAAAAGTTCATCTTCTCTATCCATCATTGCATTCTCTGATGCAGATTGGGCAGGTTGTCCTCTTGACAGAAAGTCCACTGGCGGTTTCTGTATTTTTCTTGGCTTCTCTCTTATTAGATGGAGCGCTAAAAAGCAACCTATTGTTGCTCGCTCATCCACTGAGGCTAAGTATCAATCACTTGCCAATACTGCTGCCGAACTCACTTGGATTTGCAAACTTTTAGTGGATATTGCCTACAAATCACCCTCTATTCCACAACTGTGGTGTGATAATGTCTCTGCTCTTTCTCTGGCGAAAAATCCATTGTTCCATGCTTGTACCAAGCATGTTGAGCTTGATTACCATTACATTCGTGAAAAGGTTTTAGTTCGAGAAGTCTCTGTTCATTATATTTGCACACAGCAACAGATTGCAGATATTTGTACTAAAGCCCTTGCTAAGGACCAGTTTCATTCTCTCATAAACAAACTCTCCCTTCGCACCCCTCAGCTCAGTTTGAGGGGGGATATTAAAGATACTTATGTAAATGAAATAGTTGCTTAATACTTAGAGATATAGTTCAATATTTGTTAATCAGTTGAAATGTGTAATTAGTTAGTTAGAATGGCTGATGGTGACATATGTAAATAAGTTGTATATATACAACTATATTGTAATTTTATCATGTGAAATGAAAAGTTATTATTTTCTAACACATCGTACTCCTTATCTCAATTTATGGTGTGAGTTTTTGTTCTCACATGACATCTATGTAACACGAAGTTTAACACTTTTATTAATCTGTATAATCGTGTGGTTTCCAAAGAGTTCAGACGAGTGCTTGAAGTCTATTTATTACTTTGCAATTAGTGATGGTTTATTGTAATATTTTTAGATCTAGTTTGCAAGGATTCTTTTGGGGTTGAGCTCTTCATAATGTGTATTTGTAATGCCCTTTTATCAGAGAAACTATAATGTTTACCAACAGAAAAACTATATCTGATGTGGCATGACATAAATTGGATTGCCATCTCTCACCCTTGCTACTAAATTTAACGGACAAGGATTGTCCGCCCTCCCACTTATGGTGCCCTCCCGTGCCCTTCTATTTGTGTGGTCACGATTAAGCCACGTCAACATTTTTTATTACTATTCATTTTTGTCTTATTATCTTTATAAAAAAACAATATAAAATGTTAATTGTGACGCTTAACCGTGACCACACAAAACAAGAGGGCACAAGAGGGCAGACAATCCTTGTCCAAATTTAACAGCAGTTACGAATAAATTTTAATTAATTATTAAATGGTTTTTATTAATTTTTTGTTGTTTTAAAACATTTATTGTAACTGATTGATTTGACCATTGCAATCAATCCTATTAAAATATTCAAATTAAACACGTCATGGCTATTACTCTACTATGCTACAAGTGGACAACAAAACAGTTACTCAAACATACACGTCTTACCACAAAAAAATCAATCATGATCATACTTGGGTTTTGTTCAGGTACCAACCAAAGTGGTTATAAGTAGACACTATTTATGAATCTGGACAAATAAGTAAACATTATTTATGAAAATGGATCAATAAGTAGACACTATATATGAAATGAAACCAAGAATTAGGCAATATTTCTAAAAATAAACCAATAGGTAGAAATTATTTATGAAACTAGACTATACACTATTTATGAAAGTGGACAAACAACTAGGCACTATTTATGAAAGTGGACAAACAACTAGGCACTATTTATGAAACTGGACCAAGAAAAAAAAAACTATTTATGAAAATGTACCAATTACTATACATTATTTATGAAACTGGAACCATGCACTATTTATGAAAGTGGACCAAGAACTAGGCACTATTTATGAAACTGAACCAATAAATAATATAGTACCATTCAATTTCATAAATAGTCTAGTACCGTTCAGTTTCATAAACAGTGTAGTTCTGTTAAGTTTCATAAATAGTGTAGTACTGTTTAGTTTCATAAACAATGTCTATGATGGACGCACGGGTCCCGCTCGTCGGTTGTTTTTTTAAATATTTTTTATATTAAAATTGTGTCATTTTCATTAAAATTTAAGTTCTTTTATCATTTTTATTAAAATTTAAAGGTTTTACATTAATATTCAATCGTTTTCACTCAACAAAGTTATACCATGATATTTTGTTAAAATAAACTTAGCTCAAACTCTTTTCTTAAAAGCGGGATAAAAATAATATCCCAAAAAGCTGGGAGGATAATTAGCTGAACGTCGATTAACATCACTAGGAATTATTTTTTAGGTATGAGCTTGAGATGATGACATTTTATTCCTAATTTGGAGAAGGTGAACCGGTTTTTAATTGTATAGCGTGAGTTGAAGTTGTGTGCTATGTTATTTATGAGACAGGATCCTCGTCGGATCCTTTTTGTGAGGATTTTAGGAATCCTTTAATCATGTATGTTCATCGTACATTGTGCGGTCAGTCTTCGTCAGGTACTGTTTGTGTTCAATTTTAAATAATATAATTTAAAATGATTTCTGATTGCACGATGTATGATGAAAGAACAGAATTAAAGGATCCCCAAAATCCTCACAAAGAGAATCTGATGAGAATCCTATCTCGTTATTTATAGCGAGTTAAACAGTGGTAAAAGTGTTTTCATTAATGTGGAGCAAAAAATAATCAAGAAAATTATGGAGGCGACAGGTGTACTTTTAGGTTAAAAAAACAAAATTACCCTTGAGATACACCGGGATTCCCACGCACTTGCAACAAACAATAACAGCTCAATCAAGGTCAAATGTGATCAAAATGGTATTTATTCAAAATCCTTTCATCCTTCCCCATCAAATCCTCACCCATAAGGTAATTCACAATTATTCTTTTCAAATTGGGATTAATCACCAAATTAATTGATTAAGTACCAAATTGATTACAAGATAGCCAAAATTCCATCATAAGTGGCCGGTCCCTATTTCTCCAAATAGGGCCGGCCACACCCTATATATAGCCCCACATTTCTAAAAAAACCTAAGCTCATTATCCTCCCTTAATTCTCTAAACACTTTCTCTCTCAAATTCTAACTTCGGCACCGGAGAATGTTCGGCCAAAGCCTCTCCCATTCATCGTGGGCGCGTGAGGCTCTTGACCTTGATCTTAGGTGTTATTATTTTGCAGGTGCATTTTTGTCAAAGGAGAAGAAGGCGGAGATTTGCATCCACAAATTGGTGCTTTCATTGAGAGTTTGATTCACACGCTCAAAGAAGACTCTCGCATTCAAGGTTTCTTATTTTTTGTTCATTCGTAGATTTTTCGTACGTTCTTATTCCTAGAACTTTTCATATAAAAATTCTTTGAATAAACGTAAAAGAAAAGTAAAATGACAAGAAATTCGGAAACCATGACAAACGGAACTTCCTACATTCAAGGATTTTGACCATGATGATCTACGAGGCTCAACACGGCGATGAATGGAGTGACACCACCCTCACGGGGCACTACCATGGCTATGCCAACGGCAGCCACCGTGGCACCTCACGGGGAGATCCGAGCACAAGGTGGAAGCATCATCTTGTAGCCACAAGCTCAGGCCCATGCCATCTTGCAGCAGCAAGCTCAGTCCCGCGCCACAAGGGAGCCTAGCACGGCCTAAATTGAGCAAGCCCAGAATCAAGCTATTGTTGTAGGAGCAACAACCCCGATGTCGTGGGCCCAAGGCCATCGCGAGCCCAATGCGCTCCAAGGCCTTGCTTAAAACCAGAGGGCCCAAGTCGTGTCACTTCAAACCACATGGGCCTAAGCCCAAGGCGAGCCGACCTGAGCCACGACCTAGCTCGAGCCCAGCATGCACCCGAATTGAGCTTTAGCCCAACACCTACGTGTGCCACACGTGGAGCAACCCACTCCCGTAGCTTCCCAAGCAGCCTAAACCAGTCTAAGTCCAGTTCAACCATCCCGGCTTCAGATTTCTAGGCCAATGATTGAACCAAGGGCAATTTCACCCTATTTTTCTACAAATTTGACATTTCCCAACTCATGAAGATGCATTCAGTCTAAGTTCTTCTAACCCAAATGGTGAACAATACTTGTCTCGAAAAGTCATAGAGTTGATAAGCACCCTCACACAGGGCGCACAATAGACGACCTTGGTAAATCATCTTTTGTAGTGCAAGGGTAGACAAAGAACCTCTCCAGCAGCATCTCGGTAAGCAGTCACTCGACCAATCATGAACCGAGCGTTCTGGCAGTGTACACTCTTGACTGGGCACCCGAGATAGTGTATACTCTCGTTTTAGTGTGCTTAGGAGCGTGCACTCTTGGTTAGGTCCATGGACGAGCTTACACTCGCGGTTGGGGCCACACTCCGATAATTAACATGAGCAACCTTCCATGCGAAGTGTTCATTCGCAGCTAGGCCCGCAAGGAGCTTCCTCCACCTCACATTGGAGTAAGCAACACGATAGACATAGAGAAGTAGTCATTCAATCCAGATCAAGTAAAACCGACAACCCGCGAGGAATTTGCTCGCCTGCTAGGAACGCACCATATGCACCACAGCCGTGACATAGACGAGCCGAACACACAGAAGAGCAGCCTAGATGTCACACTCTGATCTCGACATACGTATAAGATCGACACGTGACATCACCATATTCCTGTTCATCTATCATGTCTCACCTCTGAGACAAGACCACAACACAATCAATGATTTAACCACACAATCACTTTCTTTTATTTTATGGCTATATCTAACCTCCTCGTTAGATTGCCTACGTACCCTAAGAAGGGATCAAGCCATTCGTAGTTCACTAGTTCACTAAAGACTACTGATGAGCGCAAATTGTATACTTATTTTATCCCGAAAATTACATTTACTTGTGATATATTGGATTTAAATGTAAGGAATTACATGTCATTTGTATTTTTATGGCTAAAATAACATGATGGAGAAATATATCATAACTCTTTGATCTTTAAAGCTAGTCAAGTGAGTTTGCTACTTATTTTAAATGCCCATTTATCTAGTGCTCTAACTATTTAACCATTTGTGCATTTGAAATATTAAAAGCCAAGACCACCATGTGCTAATTGATTTCAATGTGAATTGGATGTAGGATGAGAAATATAGAAGAACATGTGGCCACAAAGCTCACGAAAGGTTGCTCTTATCGTTTCATCTGCATAAAAAAGAAAAAAAAAGGAAGATTGCTGCTATCTTATTAATTTCTAAGGAGCAATTAATAGCAAGTAAAAGGCACGAGATCTTCATTGAGAAATAAAAGAGGTGTGTAAATGCACAAAGTGGCCATCAAGGAATTCAATTGTCACCTCTTCCTTTACTGTCAACAATAAATCAATGTTAAGTATTCGTCGGTTACAGAGAAGGAAAGAAGGAAGAAGAAGAGGGAAGACAAAGAAACAAAAGGAACGGCTGGGAGTTTTGTTTTGGTATTAAGGTATCAGTAATGGGGCTAAACATTAATGAGGATTAAAAAAAAGAAGTACACGGAGAAGCAATCAGATGATTCAAGAAAAAAGAAAAAAAAAGAAAAGAAGAAAGCATCGGCGGAACAAGAAGAAGGCAGTGGCAAGCAAGGGCATTTTTTAGGCTTTTCTAAACTTATTTTTTTTAATTTAATTTTATGAATGCAATAATATTTCCGATTATGTTCCGGAACTAATTCTTTTCGCTAGGGCTACGATGTAGCCTAACTATGAATTCTTAATTTCTCAGTTTAATTATTTATGAATTTTCATTCAAGTTGAGTATCATTTTGCTGTGTTTATGAGCTTGATTTTAATCTTGGTGACTGGCCACCACTTTGGTTTGAGTTGAGTGTGTTTAATGCGAGTTAACACAGATGTCATGTTGTTAATTCGGTTTTAGCGTCTTGCAAATGATACCATGAATTCCTTGATGTAGATGCCATACATTAGGTTTCATGCGGTCTCTTAAGTAGTTCTCAAATCGTTAATGAACTCGTGTGTGTTTAGTAATCTAGATGCCATAGATTGTTAGCACATATGAGTATACATAGTAATCTAGATGCCATGGATACTATATGAATTAGAGGAACTAGACCCTTAATTTGGATGATTACTCATTAATAATTAACCGTAGGAATTGAGTTGGATTGGTTATGGTGAATTCGGATGCTCTAGTGTCTTTCGCAATTGATTTATAATTTGATTTCTTTGTTGTTCTTGTCATTTATTTAAGGTCATTTGATTTTTGTTTATGTTTACAATTTCAAAGTTCTTTCTCAAATCATCAATTTTTCCATTTCAATTCAAGTGCAATACAAATTAAGTTAGATAATTAGAATTATTTCAATCTTAGTTGGAACGATCTTGCGCTTACCTACTATACTACTTAACGATTCGTACACTTGCGAGCATTAAAATTTGGACTTAATTGGGTTGATTTCGGTTAATCTAATTTTGGCAACAGCTACCTCCTATGACTACCGCAAGACATTACAATAAACATGTAATCAGAATGACTATTACAAACTATATGCTTTCTTTGTATAGCATGTCTAGGCATATGAGACATATATACATATAGCTTCCGAACATGAATCATCAACTTGATTTTGGTTTCAGTATAGGCATGCGTATAGATATTTATGTTTAATGGAACATCATTCTACCATTTAAACAAACAACCTGATACGTGTAAAGGTGAAGTACTCAATCGAATAGTAATTACACCAAATTGGATCTATCAACTATTGATATCTATACCAGCCATGACATTACTACCAATATACCTTAGATATAATTGTAATCAACTACTATAAGCATACCCCTTCCAAATTGTATACCAAAATACAAAGCCAATAGTACATATAAAAGCAACAATATAACTATAATCTAATAATAAGTAGTTGGACTAGTTATAGCAAATCAAATGGTTCGTTAGAACTAATCCAATTGGATTATATAATGAAATTGAGTGAGGAAACGTATAATTTGATATATAGGCAAATAAAACTAGCTGCCTACATTTTCTCTGTATAAGTAGTTATCTATTTAGCATATAATAGTTTGAAAACAACCACCTCACATAGAATCCAATATATTTATAACTTTACTGAATTGATAACATTTATTTGCACTAGTTAATCAAATAAGCATGCCAAACCAACCACAAGAACCTGACCTGTCATATTAAATTGATCTTGAATTCAGAACATAGTTATATTCAACTAGAGAATAGGTATAATGTTTGATATCAAGGAACTGGTTCTCAGACCATAGAATAATATGCAATCCCTAAACTATAACATTTGAATAATTATTCGTAACTAGTACACCAACCAAACCATATCAATGATTCTTAATAATTAACAGAGAAAACCAAACTGTTTATCCAGGTGCCTCAAAATAAAATATAAATTCCTAGCAGTCTTAAGCTCTTCATCCGCTGAAAGGATGAAATAAATAACCACCAATAATTCAATGACCAAAACTAAGAGTCATATACTACTCTGGAAATTGCATTGTCCAATCAAGTATTTAACATCAGCATCTAACAATGCCATGGAAAAATATAGAGCCACTTAGTAGTTTTATAACTCTAATTATCTACACAAACTTAGGCTACAACACATTCAAATTCAGCAATGTTCTTCAAGTGTAGGACAAATGTGGCATACAAAATATTCAAATGTATCTGGCCTCGATTAGGGAATAACATTGATACTTATAAAACAAACCCAACTCTTACATTTCTAAAGAGAACCAAATTGAGGTTAGGATTTCAAGGTTCTTCCCTAAATATGCAACTAATCCTTCTTGCCCAGTTCCGATTCAACTCCTAAACAATACAATGAGTATCATCTTAAATATTCATGCAGAATACCAAATTAAAATTCAAAATCAATAACTGATCCCAAAACTGAAAGTTAACACCTTGAAAAAAGAACTTACGCTAGAGGAGAGCCCACGGTGAAAGAATCATTACTTTCACTTGGGTCGAGGCCAGGTTCCAGCGGGGTTGGCTGAAGTCGGGGGAGAGTCGCCGGAAAACGTCAATATGTTTGGACCTTCTTTTCTTTGTGCACCAGTTTTCAAAGTGTGGGTATGGTATCAGATTGAAGACGGCTTTGCTATGAAAGTATAGCTTCCAGCCTCGTGTGATTTCATTTATCGTATAAGGAAGTTAAGTTGAAAATAGTTTGCAAGGGGTGAAGTGGGTAAAGGAGGAAGAGGAAAATTGCCTCTCCCTCTCATTTTCCCACGCCCAAAATCCCCCTTTCTCCCGTTTCCCTTTCTTTTTGTCGATGGTTCTCCACCCTTCCTCTCTTTCTTATTTTATTATTATTTTATTCTATCATTAATATTTTATATCTAGTGATATTTTCTTTTCCCTCTACTTTGAATAAAATGATTGATAATTGTTTTGTAAAATCTTTCTTGTTCCAAGTTCCAATTTTTACTATGCCTGTACTCAGTCGTTTGTAATAACGAGATATGTAATAAATAGTGAAATTTCGGGGACGAGATTTCACACTAGACCAACAGGTTAAGATCGAGGGCAGCCAAGAGCTTCGTTACCTTAACAAAGACAAATTTAGGAAGAAGTAGAGAGGTTATTGACTGAGCGATTATGTGATTTCCAACGCAATGAGTTCACTGATAAGGCGTTACGACGGGACATGACCAACATGATTAGGTCACCTTTCACGGATGAGATCGAGCAGGCAGAGCCTCCACACAAGTTCAGCATGCCACATTTCACATCCTTCAAAGGAAATGCAGATCCGGAGAGACACTTAAAGCACTACCGGAGCACAATGGTCCTTTATTGGAACAACGACGCTCTTATGTGCAAGATATTCGCCACCACTTTGCAAGGCGAGGCACCTTGCCGCCACGATCCATCCAGAGTTTCGATGATCTTTCTTTGGTTTTCACCAAGGATATTCATCCTATCGCTCGATCAAGAAGAAGTTCGACCATTTGTTTAATGTGAAGAAAAATCCAAAGGAGTCGCTCCGTGACTATGTAAAGAGGTTCAAAGCAGAGAAGGCAAAGATAGAATGCGATGACTCGATAGCAAGTGCAGCCTTCCAAAAATGACTCCCAACAGACCACCCGCTGTTTGGAGAATTGATCATGAAAGAAGATCTAACTTTGGTAAACTCTTTCGTAGTGGCTCAAATGAAGGAGGACGGGAAGCAATACTACAAAAACAGGCAGGAGGCCAAACATAGGGATCAACCTACGACCAAAGAAGGCCTAACGTCCAAGAACTACCATCAAATCCTTTGCAACATCAAGAACGAACCATTCTTCAAGCTGTCGAAACAATCAAAGGGACATATTTCCATGTTGGACCATACTAAGTACTGCGCATTCCATCGAGGATCTGGTCACACGACTGACGGCTATTACACTTGGAAGAACTACCTAGAGGAGCTTGTGAAAGAAGGCAAGGTTGATAGATACTTGGACAAGCTAGTTGCACAGCCTAGGAGTAACGTAGATGTCTACAAAGAGCCACTGATTAAGACGATTAGGATTAATGGTATCTTCGTCGAATTCGAACACTTGGGGGTCACCAACAATTTTAAGAAAATGAATATCCAGCTGGCCCAATTAATCTCACAAGTCCAGGCAGTTAACACTCAACCTGGACCCATCGTTGGCTTCACCGAGCAGGATGTTGAAGGCGTCGATTTCCCACATGACGAGGCACTAGTGGTATCTGTTAAATTAGTCAATGCCATAGTCGACAGAATGATGGTTGACAATGGAAGTGCGGTTAACCTACTTCAACTCTCAGTAATTCAGAAGATGTGCCTGGAAAGCATAATAGTACGTGAAATAGAGGTATTCACCGGATTCAACGGACACACCTCGACTGCCATTGACAACATCACACTTGACATGAGAACACCACCAGTTGTCACAAAATAAACGTTCACGATAGTAAACGACCCGTCTCCCTACAATGGGATTCTAGGGTAACCTTGGCTGATAAAGATGGACGTCATATCCTCTGTCAAGTATCAAGAAATCTGATTATGCATCCCCTGAAAGAGAAATTGGAGAAATCAAGTTTGACTAGGCCACATCTCGACTATGCATTGTGCAAGTATTAAAGGAATCAAAGAAGAAAACCTTTACCCCCCGTAAAGACTACTGAGGTCCAAAGGGACGAAGAAGCTACCAAATAGCAATTACAACAGACAGATCAAGAAAATGACGTCCAAATCAACACGACAGCAAACGAGACAGGATGGAAACCTGAAAAGGACGCTGAGCACATTATTCTTGATCCTCAGCAGCCGGAGAAGACTGCTAGAATCGGCTCACACCTTAGCCCAAAAGACAAGGAGGAACTCACGTCTTTCCTTAGGGTTGTGACGTTTTCGCATGGTCACTTTTTGACATACCCAGCATCGACCCCAAGATAACTTGCCACAAGCTGCATGTCGACCCTACTACTAAATCAGTGATCTAAAAGAGAAGACATTTCGCACCTGAGCGAGTGAGGATCATTGAAGCGAAAATTGACAAGCAATTGAAGGCTAGATTTATAGAAGAGGTAGTACACTCTGTATGGCTTGCTAACGTCGTGCTAGTGATGAAGAAAGAGAATGACAAATAGAGGGTTTGGGTAGACTACACCAACCTCAACAAAGCATGCCCACAAGATCTTTATCCAATTCCCTGAATCGATCTATTAGTAGATTCAACTTCTGGAAACCAGCTGCTCAGTTTCTTGGACGCATACTCCGGCTACAACCAAATAGCCATGTATGAGCCCGACAAGGAGAAAACTGCACTCGTGATCGAGCGAGGCACATACTACTACAAGGTCATGCCCTTTAGCCTCAAGAATGTGGGAGCCACTTACCAACGATTGGTAAACATGATGTTCAAGAAGCAAATCAGAGTAACCATGGAGGTCTACATCGACAACATTATGGTGAAAGGAAAGCATCGATCAAACCACATTGGCAACTTGGCGGAAACTTTCGATATCCTTAGAAAGTACAAGATAAAGCTTAATCCTGCCAAATGCACATTTGGAGTAAACAAGGAATCGAAGCACATCCCAAGCAAATCCGAGCAATCTTAGAGATGAAATCTCCAACTACCTTGAAGGAGATCCAAAGCTTGATCGAACGAGAAGCTACCCTTAACCGTTTTCTCTCACGGTCCATTGATTGATGCAAGTTTTTTTTCAACATGATCAAGAGGGCACAATGAGACAAATGGGATGACGAGTGTGAAAGAGTTTTCCAAGACCTGAAGAAGTATCTTACATCACCTCACTTACTATCCAAGCCGGAAGCTGTAGAGGATTTATACATCTACTTAGCAGTCTCGGAAGTAGCAATGAGCTCTGCTCTCATACGAGAAAAGTTAGGGGCCAAATTACCGGTATTCTACACTTCTAAAGCTCTTCTCAATGAGGAAACTAGATATCCAAAGATCGAGAAATTAATTTTGGCGTTAGTTGCTGCGGCTCGGAAGCTCAGACCATATTTTTAATCTCATACAATCATCGTCATGACGCAGTATCCTCTATATTCAATCTTACATGGTCTAGATGCTTCTCAACGAGTGATGAAATGGGCGTTGAAACTTGGCCAACACAATTTAGTTTTTCGAGCGTGCACGGCTATAAAGGCCTAAACCTTGGCGAACTTCATATCAGAATTCACGCCTAGCCTAGGCAACATAACAGAGTGGCCCAACGACTCCTCAGAGGCAGCCGAGCACGCCCTAGACAAGCCTGCTCCACCCGATGGAGACTTCTAGCATTTGCATGTCGATGCCGTATCCAACTACAAAGGCTCGAGAGCAAGCTTGGTCTTTGTCACCCTAGAAGGCTTAATGCTCAAGCAGGCGATCACTCTAGGCTTCAAAGCATCCAACAACGAAACAGAGTATGAGGCTCTACTGGTAGGCTTCTAAATGGCAAAAGACTTGGCAATGAAAAAGCTCGCAATTCATTCTGACTCCTAGCTAATCACTAGCCAGACTACTGGGGAGTACACGGTAAAACGTCCGAGGATGATGTAATACCTAGAGAAGGTACGAAAGCAACTTGAGGCATTTCAGACTTGCACCCTCACTCAAGTTTCACGGGCAGACAATGCTTGCGCACTAGACGGCCTAGGCTTCGCCCTTATGAAGGATGATTTTGTGAAAACATGTTCATTTGAATAACATCTATAGCATGCATTTAACAATTAAAAGGCGGAATCATGCTTGCATGCATTCAAAAACAAAACATTACCCATGAAATTCAAAGCCTAGTAGATTGGTGAACCAAGACTCAACTCAAATCAAAGTGAGTTGAGAAATTATACCTTTGTAGATTCCTCTTTGCATAAGCAAAGGCTAATCACCCAAAGAAAGGGCCTTCATTCCTTGCATCTTAGATCTATGGATTTGGATGGATGAATATGGTTCTCCAAGTTCTCAAAATAGAGAACCTCTAAGTATCTTCACCAAGGTTAGATTGGAGAAGAAATGAGTGACCTTGGAGTAGTAGGATTGCTAGCTACACCCTCCAAGGAGGCCGGCCTCTTTAGAGAGAAAGGGAGAGACATGTTCTCTCCAATTTTCTCCAAAAGAAACCCTAAATGAATTTTGGCTATAAAGTCATATTTATACCTTAATTCATTGGAGTGGCAAACTTGTAAATAAGTCCAAAACCCACTCCAAAACTAAATGGCCGGCCATTGGGATATTATTGGGCTAATTGGGCCTTTGTGAATCATTATTCATTAAGTTGTCATACAACTTAAGTCAATGGGCTTGACGTTCGAAGCCTATTGGGCCTTAAGGTCCAAAACTATCCCGAGGTCTATAACGAACTTATTCGTTTGATTAATTAACATATTAATTAATCCTTGCCATAAATAATTAAACCATTTAATTATTCTTACTCATCTCCATTGTTTCTTCAATCTTCACCTTACACGGTGTACGATCCATTAGGTTCCTTTTAGCGAGGCAGTGGGCGATTAGAACTTTTTCAAATCGATTGTGAATTGAAACTTACTTTCAATTCTCCCTTTAGTGATTATACACGTTTAGGGCTTCCACAAACCATGAGTGACACCTAGCAGCATATCATGGTTACCCAAGCTAATCAGAAGAGGTAGATAACCTATTCAGTTTAGGATTACAAATGCAATACGGTCTTTCTCTAATACAATACTCTTGACCACATTGTTTGGTTTGATAGTTTATTCATGTCTACTATCCAATGTAATTCGTGTGCTTATATGATTAACTTGAATGTGATTTGGAACGACTTTCCTAAATCTCATTCATACTCTGGCCAGAGATTCTTAATCATATCATAGAGTATTCTCCCTCAAACGGTTTGAAGGTTAGAGATCCCTTGTTGCGCATTCACTTGCCTCCATGGCTAAGTGGCTTAACCCCAACGATGCCGTGGACACCCTCCTGATGGAGTGACTTTGACATAATCAAAGATCAAGGACTTAACCACAAGACAACTATGATGCCTCAGATCAAATGACTACTTTGCATTATCCCAACCATGAGTTCTCATGTGACATGAATATGAGAACTCTTCGTTGATCGTGTTCAGTGAACTCATTCTCTATTGAGCACCTACGTACTTGTCTTGATGTCACACACACCAATGACTCGAGACTAGTCACTCTTCCTGAGAGAAGACACAGCACGTACTGATCTTAACGGACTGTCAATGCCCAATTGGCAATCCTATGATCAGGAACGTTTAGGATGTGTCTACGAAAGAATGGTCTCATGAATCTAACTTCTTTAGATCGCATTCTCCCAATCACATATTCCTTGGACTTATCGTTTAAGCATATAACATTTATATGGGACGGCTCAAACAATAATCTTTGCCCTTGATATTAAACTAGATTAGTTTAACATGTGAAATGTCCGTAAAGTATCATCATATGATTGGTTTTAGGGCACATTTCCAACAATCTCCCACTTGCACTAGAGCCAATCAGCTTGGTCATCAGTGATGATACCTCTTCTGTAGTCATTTCATAAATGGCTGAATAGTAGGCCTAGACAATGGATATCTATATGTTATCCATAGAAGCAACCTTGAGAATAACGACGTCACCATTATACATGATTCTCAATCATGTGGTTCAGTCTCTCATTTGAGTTCGGACCTTGATGAGACCTTGATTCCCTGGCTTGAGCTATCGCCTCATTAGTGTCATAGTGTCAGTACATTAGATACACTTTCTGGTTGAAACCGAATAGAGAGTTCATAAATGAACTTTCCCATCCAAACAACATTGTTGTAAGCTTCTATATGGCAATATATTTTGCATTCATAATGGAACACACTAAGGTCATTACTTTTAATGTTTCCATCCAAATATCTCTTTAGTCATAATAAAGAGATATCTGATTATCTCTTCATTCATAATGAAGAAACATCCAATGATGGATTAGATTCATAATCTAATACATTTACGCTTCCTTTACGTTACTCTAATTCTTCCTCATTCTTTGAGGAATCTATCCTTTAGTATTTCTTAAATACTTAAGGACTCACTTGACAGTTGCCATGGTTCTGATCCTGGGCTTGCATTGATATCGTCTTGTAGCGTTCTAGGTACAACTCATATCAATGTTTTTCATACAATATGAAATACATAAATCCCCTTTATGCATATGCATAAAGGATTCTATTTACGCATTATTTCTTTGGGAGTCAAAGAGTACGTTCTCTTTGAGAAAAGCAACTTCTTAGTCTCACTAGACTTGTCCTTCTAATTGAAGTTTATCATCATATGAGAAACTTCCTAGCATCTATTGTCTATTATTAGGGATTGATATAATCCAATTATATCATGAAATATATCATTATAGATTTCCATCCCATGTATATAGACCATATCTCCCATATACATTCTATCTTCATATAATGTTTTAAAGTCATAAGTATTCTTTTCATTTCCAAAATTAATATATCAAATATATATTTAAATTTTAGGAACATGATTAACTCCCACTAATCTTTTGTAACCCTAGTAAACAAAAGATTCATTTACATCTTTATGAGAAATCAAAAGATTTGATCCTTTTCTCATAAGATGCTCACAGCTCCCACTAGCTTGCTTAAATTCATGATGGATGGATCTCTACAACTTACATGTCTTGTGATTCATAGTTTTAGACATATATATTATCAAGACTATCTTAATAATGGTTTTGGAAACCCATATAATGTCCAAACATTGAATCATCATTTAGTTGTAGCTAGCTATCTTTGAATTAATTGAAACCAAGACTACGTCAAAGATGGTTTCTTCAAAGTCAACCATCCTTTTGATTGTAGTCACCTTAAGCTACCAATTAGCTTATGAAGGTTTCATTATTTCGGGTCAAATGGTACTTTACTATTTCCTTGAGTATATATCATATATACACTCAATGTAGTCATAAGAATTTTCATTCTTATTTCTTTCAAATTAAGAGGTGTAACTCTATGACATAGTCATAAAGTTCAAACCATTCAACTGAGACGGTTTATAAATCCTTCTCGACTACCTTGGAGCTTTTGGTATAGGAACTAGGTTGTTTATATGTGTTGATTACTTTCTTGTCTCTCAAAGAACCCATTCTTTGAGTTCTATCTCTCGTTCATTTGCTTTTAGGCAAATCACATTGTAGGATTACAATGAACTACCTAACAAAACAACATTTGTTAATTGGTTTATAGAAGCGACATCCAAAAGTTAATTTAAGGATATCCCACAAGATTGTTATCAAACAAATATTGCTTATTAGCTCACAACCCCAAATCTTAACATGCTTAAGATTTGTCTTTCTTTCCAACTACATCTTATGGAGTCATGAAAAATTTGGAAGATCTTCTAATTGACAATCATATTGTTTTTAGAAGTATATATCCTATATATGGGTAATAGATAACATCTAACGAACTAAATCTTATTCGAGTTCGTTCTTCTCCTTAATGGAGAAATTTATTATCTTATGATGCTTCTTTCCTTGATATCTTTCAAGGAGACTCATCTAAAGTGTTTCTTTTCCTTGGATCAAATCTAAGGAGGTAAATACTTTAGACGTCTTACTCATCAACTTACATTTCTTGAATTCTTTGAAAACTTTTGCAAATTATTCGGACTTGTGTTTATTCAAAATAAACTATAGTCCAACCGAGAGTGATCTTCGGTGAATGTCATACAACATGAGTAGTATTATGTTTGTGGACAAGTGCCACTAACATCTAAGTGAATTAACCTCAACAACTTTGTGATTCTTTCTTCTTTCCAAAAGAATAAAGATTCGAAAATTTCGCCTCTATACAATTTTCACAAGAAGGTATTGGATCCGGATCTAACGATCCATAGCATCCATCTATGACCAACTCGTAATTTATAATTTAGAGGTATCACAACTTAGTTGGGATTAGTCACTACCATGCAACCTTTTGGGTTTTAAGCATCATTATATTCTAAACAGTTAACACTACCATATCATCTCTACTATAGAGACAATCAATTAGATCACTATAATCCAATCATTGATTAATAAAGAACAATGTTTTGTCAAACAAAACATTCATCCATCTCTACTATAGTGACGGAATTAAATTCCTTAAAATTGGAATGTAAAGACAATCTTTGGTTTTTCCAATTTCTTTGGTAGTTCATATGAAGAAGTAAGTACTATCTGCCTTCGCAGAGATCTATATTTTATTCACGTTCCGAATGTGAAGTACCTTTTTCTTCTCTCATATATCTTCTACTTCTTATTAGTCACACTTTTACAACGATTGTAAAACATAGTTACTAATACGGAATCAAGCATTCAAGTAGAAGAACCAACTGTTTTGAACTATTCAAGAACAATTTACAACACCTTCGAAAGGTGTGTTCTTGACACTTGCAAGACATTTCTTGCAAATACCCCTTCCAATGTCCATCCTTTCATAAAGAAAGTTTGTTCCCTTGGAGTTATTTTTATCTTCTTTATTTGACTTTCACCTTTGACTACATTAGTCATGGTCCCTAAACTCCCACTATCTCTCTTGAAACTTATTTTAATTGTGTTATACACATCAAACATTTTGGGGAGTATGTGTTTATTGTTCACTATATAGTTTACAATAAACTTAGTGAACCATTAGGATAGAGACATAAAGGTGAAGTCCTAGCCTAGTTTCCGTCTCGTTAAGTGATTTATCACTTCAACACTCAATGATTTCAAAATCATCATAAGTCCATGTTGATGGACTATTTTTGTCAACCAACCATTATGTTCTAAACATAATTACAAACTTTCAAGAGTTATACAAGGCAACTCTCATTTCTTCATACAACAATTTGTATGTGAAGAATCATGGCACATTAAGTGTCCATGCCTTTGTGCTTTTTTCTAAAGTTCCTTGTTCATGTAACAAAGAAACAAGCACTAGTGTTTGAGGGTTGTTCAAAGCAACTCTTATTTCTTCATACAACAAATTGTAATTGAAGAATTATGACATTAAAAGTGTTGTCCTCTTTATGATAGACTTTATCTAACATGTTCTTCCAATGATACATTATCAATAGGAAGATTGTGAGGATGAGACTACTTAGGTACATATACAATCCATTTAAGACAATCTTTGGGATTTTTGTTCCAAGTCCGGAAACTAAAGCATTCGGCTTTTCTTTGTCAAGTTTTGGATAGCGTTTGCAAATATATTGGTAAATAAATATATAACGAATATAAATTGATTGATTTTAAGCTATTTGATTCAGGTCTTTAAATCAAATAGCACCACCCACTATTTTTGGCAAATTCCATATCCCTCATTGGAATTCGAGAGTTTTGGATGAAACTCTTAGTAGGGTATGGGAGACTCACAATTACCAAGCCCACCTCACAATGATATGATGTTGGCTAACATTAATAATAATGAGAGAGTACGCTTACTCATTTGCATCTCTTGCAAGTACCCATCAATTTGGCCTCTAGAGAATGTCACCTCACAATGATATGATGTTGGCTCCATTGCACTTAGTTAAGTCATTCCCACCATGCTTAGTTTGTGAAGGGGTTCAAGAATAGCCTCACAATGATATGATGTTGGCCATCCTCGTTGCCTACACTCACCTCATCAAGTATGTATATAGACTCCTCCTGAGTATAAGCATGCACTTTGCAATCCCCCATGATAAGGTGAAGGTGGTGTACAAGTCATAAACAATTGGAGCCTACCACGGTGGAAGGCCACGAAAGAGTGTTCAAAACACTCTCACGCTTGTCAACTTAATAATGATTTGGTTGAGGGTTTTAGGTCTCATCACATATAAATATTCATTTTAATCTTTATTAAAACAATTTTGGTCCTATTACAACTATTGGTCCATTTGATTGTTTTAGTTGTATATAATACTTCCACTATGCTTATAAAACGGTTTTTAAAGCAAGAGTATATGATACTACTAACATAAGGTTTGCATTCATTGATGGACTATATAGTTGCCTTAGGGCCTTAGGATGATTATGAACCTTTTAATTAGATCCAACACGAGCCTTGTGTTGAATCTCGGTCTAGGGATGGTGATTGATTTTAGTTACGCGTTTAATCACATTAAGGCGTGTTGTCTTAGGGGCGTTGGACCCAACTACTTCATTTTCATGCATATCAAATAAAGCAAGAAAGAAGTACTTCAAAGTAAAGGTGAGCTTATGCTCATTACAACATTTGCAAAAATCAAATTACTTTAAAGTAAAGAAGAGCTTATACTTTTTTACAACATTTGATCAAATCAAATTACAACCAAAATCTAATCTACACATTCCTATGGTTCAAACAAATTTGAAATGGCCTTTCACATAGCTCAATTATATTAGGCTTAGGTTCATAATCACCCTTTAATTAATTAACACTTTAACTAATTAAATTGAATGCAACATTTTCATTTGGTTTTTGTATCCATAAAATTGATTTAAATGGAGCTAATGAAATGAAAATTCAATTCTCATTTAAAGAGACAAAACAATTTTGTTCTCAACCTAATTTGGGCCATCATGCAATAACCACAACCTTTGGGCTATATTGCAAAAACATAAACTTTTGGGGTCACTTTGTAAAAACACAAAAGTCCACTACTTCATGTAATTACAACTAGGACCCAAAATTTAAACAATGCAAAAGCTTCATTAAAGGATCAAAACAATTTGTCCTTTAGCATTTTTGGACCTAAACGTAAAAACGTAAACTTTTGGGCCAAAGTGCAAATACACAAAAGTATCAAAACTTTATGTAATTGCATAAAAGCCCCAAAAGTACTCACACTTAAGGGAGGGCCGGTTTTGGAGAAGGATTAGAGTGATGTGTGTGTTGATTTGTGAGTTTTGACATAAAGCATGCAAGTGGTGCATGACATAAATGTCATGCAAGTGGTGTGTGTGAAGGGGAATTAATCCTTACACACCCATCACCATTTCTTACACCTTTTAAACAAATATCTAACACATTAAATCATTTGTAAAACATAAAACATAAACTTTATGAAATAAATCAAAACTTTGAATCAAAACACCAAACTTTTTGTTCTTGGCAAAAATGTCAAGAACAATGAAGAACACTCATGAAAAACTCAAAAAATTTCCATGAACATTTTTCACCCAAAAACATTCCAAAACCATTCAAACTTAAGGGAAATAACATATAACCAAACTAAGGTACATAGGGGTTCCAAAAGTCACTTGAAAACACTTTTAACAAGTCAAATAAGAACCCAAAAAATCACCCTTTGGATTTGGCCGAATTTTCCCAAAAGCATGACACCAAATTTTAGCTCCAATATTCATGCTCATAAGAACTACATCTACAACATTTGAGATGGCAAATTTTCTAACAAAATTTACATTCAAAGAAACAAGAATAAAGCTTGTAACATATTACAACTTTTAAATCAAAACTATGAACTACAAAACCCAAAAGGATTCACCAACTACTAGACCTAGACTCTGATACCACTTGAAGGATGATTTTGTGAAAACATGTTCATTTGAATAACATCTATAGCATGCATTTAACAATTAAAAGGCGGAATCATGCTTGCATGCATTCAAAAACAAAACATTACCCATGAAATTCAAAGCCTAGTAGATTGGTGAACCAAGACTCAACTCAAATCAAAGTGAGTTGAGAAATTATACCTTTGTAGATTCCTCTTTGCATAAGCAAAGGCTAATCACCCAAAGAGAGGGCCTTCATTCCTTGCATCTTAGATCTATGGATTTGGATGGATGAATATGGTTCTCCAAGTTCTCAAAATAGAGAACCTCTAAGTATCTTCACCAAGGTTAGATTGGAGAAGAAATGAGTGACCTTGGAGTAGTAGGATTGCTAGCTACACCCTCCAAGGAGGCCGGCCTCTTTAGAGAGAAAGGGAGAGACATGTTCTCTCCAATTTTCTCCAAAAGAAACCCTAAATGAATTTTGGCTATAAAGTCATATTTATACCTTAATTCATTGGAGTGGCAAACTTGTAAATAAGTCCAAAACCCACTCCAAAACTAAATGGCCGGCCATTGGGATATTATTGGGCTAATTGGGCCTTTGTGAATCATTATTCATTAAGTTGTCATACAACTTAAGTCAATGGGCTTGACGTTCGAAGCCTATTGGGCCTTAAGGTCCAAAACTATCCCGAGGTCTATAACGAACTTATTCGTTTGATTAATTAACATATTAATTAATCCTTGCCATAAATAATTAAACCATTTAATTATTCTTACTCATCTCCATTGTTTCTTCAATCTTCACCTTACACGGTGTACGATCCATTAGGTTCCTTTTAGCGAGGCAGTGGGCGATTAGAACTTTTTCAAATCGATTGTGAATTGAAACTTACTTTCAATTCTCCCTTTAGTGATTATACACGTTTAGGGCTTCCACAAACCATGAGTGACACCTAGCAGCATATCATGGTTACCCAAGCTAATCAGAAGAGGTAGATAACCTATTCAGTTTAGGATTACAAATGCAATACGGTATTTCTCTAATACAATACTCTTGACCACATTGTTTGGTTTGATAGTTTATTCATGTCTACTATCCAATGTAATTCGTGTGCTTATATGATTAACTTGAATGTGATTTGGAACGACTTTCCTAAATCTCATTCATACTCTGGCCAGAGATTCTTAATCATATCATAGAGTATTCTCCCTCAAACGGTTTGAAGGTTAGAGATCCCTTGTTGCGCATTCACTTGCCTCCATGGCTAAGTGGCTTAACCCCAACGATGCCGTGGACACCCTCCTGATGAAGTGACTTTGACATAATCAAAGATCAAGGACTTAACCACAAGACAACTATGATGCCTCAGGTCAAAGGACTACTTTGCATTATCCCAACCATGAGTTCTCATGTGACATGAATATGAGAACTCTTCATTGATCGTGTTCAGTGAACTCATTCTCTATTGAGCACCTACGTACTTGTCTTGATGTCACACACACCAATGACTCGAGACTAGTCACTCTCCCTGAGAGAAGATATAGCACGTACTGATCTTAACGGACTGTCAATGCCCAATTGGCAATCCTATGATCAGGAACGTTTAGTATGTGTCTACGAAAGAATGGTCTCATGAATCTAACTTCTTTAGATCGCATTCTCCCAATCACATATTCCTTGGACTTATCATTTAAACATATAACATTTATATGAGACGGCTCAAACAATAATCTTTGCCCTTGATATTAAACTAGATTAGTTTAACATGTGAAATGTCCATAAAGTATCATCATATGATTGGTTTTAGGGCACATTTCCAACACCTTAACCACCAACTCAAATGCTCTATTTCGGTGGAGTATCTAGACAAGCCAAGCATAGAGGCAAAGCCAGCAATCAAGGTGTCACAGGTTAGTACAACTCTAAACTGGTAAGATTCCATTATAGACTACCTGGTCAATGACACAGTCCCTATAAAAAGATTAGAGTCTAGAAAGCTCTAAACAAAGGCAGCACGCTACTACATATGGAACGACATTTTCGTCCGAAGATCCTACACTGGACCACATCTCCGCTACCTAGCACTTCCCGACGAACTAAAGGTTCTAAGTTTAATCCATAAAGGTGTCTATGGACAGTTGTTAGATTTCCATTAAGCCTGTTTCCGGGAAGGCTACTGAGATTTATGCGCTATTGAAACCAGATCTGCTTGAAGACATGAACGCGTGTGCCAAACTTGTTGATGGCGTTGAATGGGTTGTCTGCCTAAGTTCCTTTGTGAAGCATACGAACTAGTATAAGAGGACTGATGTGCTCACTATGATGCATAAAACGACGATTCTGGCAGCCGAGTATATGTTTCTTGACCAAGAGGATACCAAGGAGGTGGCAAAGACTATGGCAACTGAAGCTTACTCTTTGGCCAAGAAAGTCAAAAGGTTGGAGTTTGAGCTCATCGCTTTGAAGGGGTCTAACATCTTTACCCCTAGTTCTCTGCAGCTTGAGATCATTCGTCAAAAGATCATTGACTTTAAGACTAGGCTTAACGCGATTCAAGTTAAGTATGAAAGTATAGAGAAGGAGATTGGATGTTACATACCTCAGATTTAAGACCTTGAACGTGTCGTCTCTAAGCTTCGTTCTGCTGCTTTTGCAAAGGATGAAGAGTTGATTGCTGCTTATAATTAAGTGATCCACTTCAAGAAGGTCATTGATAGGCTTGAACCCCAAGTGTTGGAGCTCTAAGGTGCACTATAGATCAACGAAAATATGAAGAAGGAAGTGGATGAGCTGCAGCGCGTCCATGTTGGTTTGATCAAAGAAAACAAGCAGCTGAAAGGTGAGAAGCTAGGCTCGAGATTTCACTTGTTCAGAGTCAGGCTGATTTTTACAAGCTGGGTCATGTAGATCATCTCTTTGGGAGGCCGTCTAACTTTGAATTTGCTGGGAAAGACTTCAAGACCTTTTTTATTTGTTAGGAAGACTTGCTTGCCTTTACTTTTGAGGCTTCCCTTGGTGAAGTAGTCAGAGAAGTTGGTGCCCAGGTTAGAGCAGCCGGGGGTGAAGCGTTGGATGATGCTGTTGCTAAGAGCATCGCGGCTGCTGAAGGTGTGACAACCAAATAGCCATGGAATGTTCAAGCTGCTGAAGAGTAGTATTCTAGGTAGCCTTTAAGATTTCTTTGTTTTCCTTGATGCTTTTTGCTTTGCTTAAACTCATTTAGCCTTTGCTAGTTGTTTATCAATTTTGCTAGAAAATTTAATAAATTTGCTTCCTTCGTTTTGCTTCATCTTTGCTTCTTTTGTTCACACCCAACCTTTGACTTTTAGACTAGTGGCAGGCGTGCTACTTTTTTTTATAAGTAGACAGGCCCGCGTAACTTATGCAACCGTGGGTGTTGGTGTAGAACTTTGCAACTTAGCCATAGGGTTGGCAGTCGGATGCCTTTCTTACAGAAGCAGACGAGTCCGCGTGACCACCTGGCTGTTAACATTAGCTTTCTTCAATCCTTTGAGCTATGTGGCCTACATCACAAAGTACTAAACATTTTTGGGTTATGAAATTTGCTAACCTTTCATATCAAAAGTATGCAGTTGTATGGAATTTTGTAACAAAGGTTTCAGAGAACTCCTTGCTTTTATGTAACCAATTTTGTGGGTTACGTAGCAAGTAGATCGTATGCGATCATTCTGCGCTTTGACAGAGGTGAAGCTTATTGGCTGCATAGCATGTTAGCAGCAAATAAAGCTTCGTATGTGCACGCTAACTTGTTTAACCTTTCACAAAACGTGCAGTTGTATAAGTTTAACGAGGCCCCCTGCCCGGCGGGTAAGTCGTAGGTAGTTTTTTGAAAACCGTAAGCTACCTTAGTGTAATCGGTAGCAGCTTTAAGGTTCCAAGGTAGCCGTCCATAGGGGTAATGTGCCTCATCCGTCTCTGAGGCCCGGTTTCTTACGGATTAAGCCAAGAAACCCAAAATCCTTCAGTTAGCTAAGGCTTGAAAAAGACCATTATGGTTACTTCTAGGAATCTTGGCGCAAGCCATCATGCACCTAGTTATACCAGGGCAGCCTGGATATTCACAGTGTACAGTTTATCCTCTCTTATTGGAGAGCAGACCCTTGCGGATATTAGTGAATTGGCTTATCCACTCGTATTGAAGAGCATGGTTGGTCTCCAGGGAAGAGCGCATTATTCTTTTGAAATGCAAGAGTGATCAGTTATTGTAAACATGCAGTCGAGCCAAGTTGTAAATTACTTACTTGTGAATTCCTCATTGAAAAGCAAGTGAAGTGAACGAAATAGTTCTCGGCTAGCGGGGTGGTGCCTATTTAGCTGCTTGAGTCTTCGGGCTTTGATGTAGCGAGAGGTCACATGTGGTACTTCCTTATATTGTAAGAGTTCCACTGCTTTTCGATTTCTTTATCGTTCATGGTGGTGAGGATGTAGCTACCTTTGCCGCCTACTTTGCTGATCTTGTATGGACCGTCCCAGATGGGATCCATCTTTTTGGAGCCTTCTCTTAGGAAAATGACGAAAGCTTTTCTTAGGACTAGATCTTCGGGCTGGAATTGCCGGATCTTAGCCCTTTTGTTGTAGCTGGAGAAAAGTTGCTACTAATAGGCTGCGAAACTAAAACACCACATTACTTCTGGATCCATACTGGTTATCAAACAGAGACAAAAAACTATACTATTTATCAAACTATAATGTTTGTTGAATGTACAAATTATTAACAGAGAATCACACTAGTTCGTGTAATAGCATAATATATTTTGTACTAGTTCATGAATGCATCCCAGATTATACTATTTCCGTACATTTCAATTCTATTTACAAATGAAGCAAATTGTAAACTATTTCGTAAACACTTTTTATTAAACTTAAAATTGTGAATTATTTCGTAAACACTGTTTATTAAACTAAAAATCATTGGAATTGAATGTTGATTATATTTAAGTTATTTAAGCAAAGCAACCAACATATGAGGGCAAGAAAATACTATTTAAAGGTTATAGCAGTTATCAAAGTGAAGTAAAAATATAGCATTTTGCAGAAACATTGCTCATTCAACAAATTCGAAGCATGCAAACTTACATATTACTGTAAAATCACCGAGAATATCAAAAATTTTGTGGTACGTACCTCTGTTTCTTCTTTGTTGCTTTTATTTCCCTTTTTTTTTTGTGCGCTTTCGTCTGAATGCAAATTAGAATACTCTAAACTGGAAACATAATTCATTTTTTAGAATCTCAAACATGCAAATGTACATATTTAGTAAATTAAAGTAAGAAATCATCAAGAATATCAAATTTTATAGGTTCGTACTTGTGTTTGTCCGATTTCGACTCTGCAACTATACAGTTCGAATTTTTCAGTTTTTCGTCTTCAAATGGAGTTTTTGGGTTGAGAAATTCCGGATTTGATGTGTAGATTATTGTTTAAAAACTTGAATCGAACTTGAAAATGCTTTGAGGTCTTGACGTTTTGAGCAATGGAGGTTTCGATTTTTTGGTACGATGTGAAGGGGTTGGTAAACATTAATGGCGTTGGAGGGATGATGAATTTTAGTAACTGCAACTTTGGCTAACGAACCTGGTTTAGGCTCCGTTATGGGCAATTTTGGAATATTAATTGTTATGCGGTTTGGCTTTTTGTTGAGCCCGTGTGCCTTAGTTTTTGTAGGTCCTGAGATAAAAGTTTTATGTCCTTATGATTAAAATTTAAGCCCTTTTTATTAAATAATAGTTTAGGGTGATTTTTCATTAAATAAAACTTAACCTAAGCCCTTTTCGTTAAAGCTCCCTAGTTTTGAATGGGCAGGTACTCAACAGCCTTTTGAGCAGCCCAAAGTGCCACAAAGTTCAAAGGACGGTTGGGCTACTAGTACATTAGAATGTGTGGAGAGCTCTAATAACATGCTGGGATATATTGAGATTGAAGAGCCATCAATGTTTGACTAATGCACAACAGAGGAAATAGATCATGCTGATCCTAACATATCCCCATAACCCATTCCTACCCAGACCTATACGCCACACATACAATATCCTGAGGCTACAATGCAACAAACAAAGTTGCATGAAGGCATTGAAACTGACATGTTCGAAGGGGTTATTCATACAAATTCAAAATCTGATCCAACACATGACCAGCACTTGACAAATCTACCAGATTTCGATACAGGGCAAATAGCTAAAGATAAAATAATTTTTATTGCTATAACAGACAGTACACCTGCACAGCAAATCAAACTCAAAGAAATTGAAGATGAGTCCTACCAACAGGATAAGTTCTATGTGGGAATGAAAAGAAAAAAATTAATTCCAACCCTATTCTTCGTCAAGAAACTCAGCCAGTGCAAAAATTGTGGGTGCTAAATACAAGGTTTAAGTCAGTTCAACAGAGACACAACCCTCGCTTGAAGGGACTCTCTTTGGTTACAAGAATTCATTCACATAGTAGAGTAGACATTAAGGACTCAACCACAACATTTAAATACTCGGCCAATAAACATCAAGTCACTCATTACCTAATAGTGTTTGATGATGCTATTAAAGATTGGTTAACTCTACAAGAACAGGTGACATGATCACCAACCTTCCACTCCATCTAGCTATAGACGTTAACTAAAACGCTAATTGGGAGGCAACCCAATTTTTTCTTAACTCTTTTCTTTTTAATTTTGTTCAATTTAATTTTCTTGCTTTTATTTCAATAACAAAAATCACAACAAAAAAAAATGAAAAATGAAAAACACAAAACCAGCCATATTTTTAGTTAATCAGTGTTTTATTTTGGGTTTATTCTAATTAGATTTTTGTTGTGTGATCATTGCAAGTTGCATTTGGAAACAATTCAGCCCAAAATATCCAATAAATCCACACATTCGACTGAATCATGCATTCAGCAGCATTCAACATACATTCACTCAGAGCATTCATCGTAAATTCATCAACATTAATGAGATCCAGCATCACAGAAACCAAAGGAATGCAGAAAGATGCACGGGCAGAGTTCCGGACATACTCACAGTGGGGTTGGTGATGAAGCCCCTTGCATTGCTTGGCACCCCCTCTCACTCAATCACTCCCTTGCATTTTATTTAAAAGATCACTACATACAAGTTTGGGGGTGGGATCCAAGCAACACAGAAGGGAGCACATTCATCAAACCAATACGCGGATTGATCTAATGCACAGATTTTTGGGCTCATGCGTTCATCAACGAAGACATGCAAAATACATAACACATTCATGAGCTTGCAGATAGTAGACGAAAACCATTGATACATGAATGGACTAAAATCAGAAAGCACTACTTTACACAGATTTATGCGACATATCCCAAGTCATATTTTAGGCATGCACAAGCAGCACATTTATAGATCTGGCAAGTTCAGGCTCAAATAATTGCAGTGATGAACTTTACCTTCGAGGGCGTGAGGATCTATGAATTTTTGGGCCTCTGCATCACTTCTGGGTTGAACTTTCAAGCACAGCATACACAAATATCAGATCAGAGAATTTTGTCATATCAATGAGCCCATGCATCAAGATCAGAATGGAGTTTATATGACTTTTGGTCATGAAATCCGTAAGAAAAAGGGAGGTATTTACCTTGGTGTGCACTGGGAAATTGACTTGACGAAGTGGAGCTTCGATTTGCAAAGACATGGACGTTTAGGAAGAAACGACAGAAATCCAGCTATGGAGGCACGGCTGGGTATTTGCTTTGGGTTTGACAAAACCAGGACCATTGGAAGATTTTGAATGACTAGAGAGCTAGGTGGATATGGTTTTGGCTTTTGGTTACAGATGAAAGGAGAGACATAAGACCTGCGGCTCTATATTTTTTTTTACATAAGGGCTGAGGGTTTCGAAGCTTAAAATAAGAAATGGGAATGATAACCAAGTGTGCTCTAGGTTTTTTATGGTGCACGTGTGCACTTGCAGCCAAAGCCCGTTGGGTTAATCCATCTTTCGCTGGATTGAGTTCATTCATAGTCGACTGCATTACCTCAAATTGTTAAGCACATGGGCTCCATGATTTCCATGCATCAGTACACCATGTCCAACCAAGGTACCATCTTTCCTTTTAAGTTCTGTTTTATTAAGACTTGTATCTGCTGTCTTTATATTATCTTCTTAATTTCAGTTTTTATTTAATAGCTAGTTGTTAGTTTTTTTATGAGTTTATTTTCACGTTTTTTGTTTATTTTTCCACACCTTGAGAACAATGCGTGATTTAAATTTGGAGGTGGGAAATAAGAAATTTTAGAATTTTAATTTGTGAGTCAAATAAAAATTTTCATTCTTTTGAAGTTAATATCCATAGTTTATATTAAACGTTAGAACAAATGGACATGGTGAAGGTTAATTCCATAATAGAGTCTTTTCTATTTATCATTGCTTAGACACTAATTCATGAGTTATATTTTGAAAATTTGCACATTCACACCAACATGGTTTGTGGGGAGTGAGATTGAAACACTTGCTTTTCGCCTGGCTAATTTTTAATTTTTTATGTTCTAAATAAAGTAAAGTTTAGTATGTGTTACAAATAAAATAACAATTGTTCCACCCAAGGCTTTACTTAGTAACCGGGTCAGTCATGCCTAATCAGCAGTGATTCTCGCATCAAACGTTAAAGTTTTGGCATGGGGCATGGTGGTTAGTTGGTTTTGTAGCCTTTTCAGCTTGAGTTAGTTAGTACTTAGGGGTGTTCTACACCTAGTGCCCTAAAGCCTTTGTGGTTTGGGAGTCACTGACCTAAAGCTCGTTACATGGGTTGGACTGAAAGCTTAAGGGAACTGGCATTGCACGACCAACACTGTTACTAGGAAGAGAAGAAAAAAAAGAGAAAAATCGAAAAGAGAAAAAAAAAACATATATAAAGTTAGTATGTGTGTAATAAAAAGGACGAGAGGTAAGGGTTTTAGTCGAGTCTCTTTAACCATGTTGGTTCACTTTACACCAAAGGAAGTTCATGAATTCTTTTCTAATTGATTCTAAATGGCTTAGACTTTGTGGTGGGTTTAGTTAGAACTTTTGGAAAGATATTCTAATTTTTAATGTTTTCTATGGATTGCAACTTGCAAATGAAAATTTTGGCTTAGTTAAGTTCTATTTAAGTTCATAGTCTGTCAGTTATTTTTGTTTTTGAGTTTTGTTTTGCTCAAGGACACGCCAAAAGTTAAGTTTTGGGGTATTTGATGACTCGATATTATATCATATATTTTACTCTATTCTTAGTATTAGTTTATTAGTTATTTTGTTATGTATTTTCAATGTAGAACATTCGACTTCCTCTGGAGCAAAAAGTGATCAAACGCATGAATTTTGGAGTGATTCCAATTGGATGATGTTTGTGAGTGTTTCAAGATAATTGTTTCAAAATTCCAGATATTTCTACAAAGCCGTTTGACCGCGGCGAAGAAATAAAGGCCCAGCGCACAGCTTTCCCAGATTGACGTTTCTAGATGTTTTAGGTATTTTGAAGGTCAAGGTGGCATATTTTGAGGAAGAATCCTTATAAGGATTTGTAGGGGACGTCTTCAGTTTTCAAAAGTGATCTTTTGGGACCAAATCGGAGTTGATTTAGTCAGTCAAAAGTTTGATTTTCTGATAAGTCCGAATTTCAATTTAAATAGGAAACCTTTTATTTTCTGTTTTATTATTCTATTATGTTTCCTAGTTTTTAGAAGACATTTTCTAGTAAGGATTTTATTTTGTAGTAGTATAGATTAGGCTTGGCAAACGGGTCGTGTCTGTCGTGTTCGTATAACACCTGTTATCTTAACGGGTCGTGTCATGTCACACATGTTATCTTAACGGGTCCTTAACAGGTCGGGTCACTTTACCCAATGGGTCGTGTCATGTCACACCCGTTATGACCCGTTATGACCTGTTAAGAAAAATATTTTTTTTTCTTAAATTTGCACATACCACATTGCCACATAAATATTACTTCAAAACATTAAAATACATTTGTCGTGTAAGTACTACATCTACACTCGAAAATAAGAGCCTAAAAAATACATCCATACACTATTAGTCTATTACAAAATATTAAATGTGCAAGGATATGCAAAATGAAAGAGTTTTTGTTTTCAATGTTGTGAAGCCTTTCTCAAAAGTTTAAACCTTGCCAATGGAACTCAAAGTTTGCATGTTATTCCTTTTACAAAATCCTCAATTTTCATCGATCATCATGGAGAAATATTTACCTAATCCCCCATGCTGAATTGTAATCATTTAACTACTTTGATTCATGCATATGTGCTGCAATAAGAGAAATTCATGTAATATTTGTTCAATTCAATATAAATTCCCCACAATAAATCTGAGGCGTCATTGTATTAATCTTTATAATAATGACTACAAGAGTTATGCACATGTATAATATTAAAACGACAATCCTACACCCCATAATAAACAGTGTTTGTGTCAGTTTTTTTTTTTTTTATTTTTTATTTGAAGCTCATCAGAAAAACCGAGCTAGGAAGCGAGTCAACCATGGCGATGGAGGTGAGTTCATAGTACGACGATGATTCCCATGTCGTTTTTTGATACGAAGAAGAAATGGGTTGGTGTTAAATTGCTAATTTTAATTAAGTTAAATGGATTAATGGAAGTTGTTGCAGCATATCCCAATAAATATGAGGGAATTCATACTTGAAAGAGGGTGAGGAGGAAGGTTGTGAAGTTCACAGAGTGAGACCAAGAGGCTACAACTGCTACACATAATCACAATCAGGCACTACAAAATACAAAATACAGATTGAACCTTGAACGGAGATGCAGAGCTGAAGTTCACAGAGAGGGCCGCTACACGGGAGAGGATGAGGAGGAAGGTTGCGACTTGCGAAGGCAAGGGAGATTCAGAGCTGAGTGGCAGAGATTCGAGAAGTCTGTTTGAGAAGAGAAGAGGATCCAAAGTCCAACCTAATGCCCCATGGACAGCTGAGATTAAATCTCAGCCAATCCAATGGTCACCAATTTTTTAAATTTAATTTAATATATAAATTCACTAACACTTTTCATATAACATAAGATTTTGTTATCCACTAGTGTAAATATTTTAAATGGAAGATTGAGTTCATTCATTGTATTCATATAAGGTCAAGGAGTCTAACTGTAAAAAATCATCAAAATTGGAGTTAAAATAACCGTTAAATCGTGATTTTTCATTTATAACCGTCGAAAAGTTTTGTCCCATTACTTGATCTCTGAATGTTTGTGTTTTGCGATTTTTGGCGTATGCGATCTTGAAGCATATATGATCTCGAAGCATATACAAACAAGTTTGACGGTTTGGACCATTGAAATTAGTTTCGTAGGATGCGTATCCCGTCAAAACGATAGATTCGCTAACACTTAGAGTTTATTTATACTTTCATTAAGTATAACATAAGATTTTGTGGTATCCACTAGTGTAAATATTTTAAATTGAAGATCGAATTCATTCATTGTATTCATATAAGGTTAAGGAGTGTAGCTGTAAAAAATCATTAAAATGGGAGTTAAAATAACCGTTAAATTGTGATTTTCATTTATAACCGTCGAAAAGTTTTGTCCCGTTACTTGATCTCTGAATTTTTTTTTTTTTGCAATTTTTTTGCTGATGCGATCTCGAAGCATATACAAACAAGTTTGACAGTTAGATCATTGAAATTAGTTTCATATAATTCATATCTCATCTAGTTCAATGGTATATAACTATATATATATATATATATATATATATATATATATATATTAAGTAGATTTAAATCTATTTATTTTGTACGTATAATTGACCGATGCACGAAGTAGTACATCACGTGTCATTATAAAAATAGTGGGATATGTGTGATAAAAAGTTAATAACTTAAAAAATAAATTTTCTCACCGCTTCTATTAAACACATGGTGTACTATTTGTGTTCCTATTACAATGAAAAATTTCTCAAGAAAAAAAAGGAGAGATAGAGAGAGGTAAATGACGTACACATGTCAGGAACACAGTTGTCGAATCTTATCCTAACAAGTGAACACTTGAGAGACCACGGTGGAAAAACCCACCCTACTAGTAGCAAGCAAAATACCACTACACCCATCTTTCCCTCTCTTTTTTGTTTCCTTTTCTTATAATTTTCTATTTTCCCTCCCTTTTTTTTTTTGAAACTTTTTCCCTCCCTTTTTCTTCAAAGGGCGGATACATATTAACTATTATAGTTTTTAGGGGTATAAAATTTAATTTAAAATTTAATATATATATATATATAATTATTATAGTTAATATTTTGGGGGTATAATTATTATAGTTTTTAGGGGTATAAAATTGTTAAATTAATATATATATATATATATATAATTATTATAGTATTTTTTTATGGTTATAAAATTATAAAATTAATATTTTGCTTATCGTGTATCGTGTTACCTACATGTATACCCGAACCAACTCGTTATCTTAACATGTGCTTATTGGGTTACCCGATAACGACCCGATTCGCTATCGTGTCGACCTGAACACCTGTTAATTTCGTGTCATGTCGTGTCGGGTTATTGGGTCGTGTCAGGAATTGCCAGGCCTAGTATAAATAAGGCCTTTTAGCAATTTGTGTTAAAAAGGAGGGGAGAACGCATAAAATTTAGGGATGCACTACTTTGGAGCTTTTGATGATTCAAGTTTATTTTCAAGATGTTTTCTATCCATGTTCTTAATAATATTTTGTTTTATGATTGTTAGTAACTAGTTTCGTTTGCTAGGGCGAGGCCACGAGCCTTAATAAGAGTATGTAGTTTATTTTTAATTTACTTATGATATTATGCATGCAAGTTTTGAATTATTAATCATCGGTTTAACCTATCTAATTGTCTTGATGATTGGCCACCATTAGGATATTTAGAAAAGTAATTTGATGCAATTTTGGCGAAGGGATGTCCCTGGAATTGACTAAGGCTTCTTGTGGTTATTATGTGTAACTTCTTAGAATGGACGACACATCTTAAGGGTTATATGGTTTTTTTCAAAAGGATTTCACAAAACTTAATGAGTCTTGCATGTTCACATTCGATCTAGATACCACGGATGGGTTGCATGTTAGATATACATTCTATGTTGGAGGTTCCAAGTAGGGCATACTTTAGGAAAATCTAACCTTCAAATATGCATGTGTAAGTCTTACGTAATTGGAAGAACTACATAGAATTGTTAAGGTGACGGGGGAACCTTAGTGCTCAAATTTATTTTCACAACTATTTTTTTTTTATATACTTTGTCAATTTATTTAATTGTTTTTAATAAAATTCGTTTTTAATATTTGAGGTCATAAAATCAACCTCTTCCAAACTTTGTTTTCAAATAATTAATTAAGATTTGGTATTTATATAAGGCTTTTTATATTAGCACCCCACAAAATGTTGAATGCACCCCACATTAAAATTTAATATTAAATAACTTATTTATCCTACTATGCAATGGCAATTTTGACCTTATAGGTTCAAAAAAATTAAAATATTCTATATACACCCCAAATCACTTTTAAGGTATTATTTATCTTCTTCAACTATCAAAATCCCTCCGACCCTCCATTGTTGAACAAAACCCTAACCAATAAAACTACAAATATGTTGATTGAGAAAAATTATTTTTGATGAATGAAACACGAAATCGATGTTTCGAAAGTTTCACATGAGGTAAGGCTTCATATTATTTATTGTTTTAGTGACTTTGACGACATCGATAATTATTTAATCTTTCTTTTGATGCATTATTCAAGCTTCTATGTTCGTATTCATCTTTTAGGGATCACAGAGATTACATGAAGAATTAAACATCTAAAATTACCACCAAATATTAAAAACAGACAACATGGGTTTTAATGGTGGAATTGAAAACAACCCACATATGCTTTAAATCCCAAGCGGCATTTTTTGTCAAAATTTTAGTCGGCATTATTTGTCCAAATTAAAAGGTTTATAAGATTTGAGAAATGTTGGTGTATAGAAAATATGGGGTGCATATAGAAAATGTAAGGTGTATATTAAGAATATGGGGTATGAGGGTATGGGGAAGTATGTGGGGTGTATTAAGATAATTTTTAATTGAAAAAAACAAATGTGAGGTGTATTAAGTTTGTGGGGTTTATTCAACAATTTGTGGGGTGTTAATATAATAAGCCTTTACATAAATTATTCATTCAATCCGTGTGGAGAACGACCTTACTTGAGTTGCTATACTACGACAACCTTGTACTCTTAGAAATATTTTTAAGTATTTGTATCCCTATTTTTGTAGGCGGTAAAAATCTCTATCAGGAGGCTTAATACAGGTTCACCAGATATTTTGGGGTACTACAGGTACGAGCCCAGTGCCCATTGCCACCACACCTATGGCAAACTCCTTCAGGATTTCTAGGAGTGTTATTCATATGAGTTTTTCCTTTGTGGCGATTTACATTTTTGAAGCTCGGGCCTAAATTATGCCTTGGAACCTGCTGCTGCAAAAGCACGTTGGAGGCATGAAAGGTGCTGAAAGTCTTTTGCAACATATCTTCCTTAGTGATGATTTCCCCACAAAGCTTCATTTGGGAGTTAATTCTGAACATTGCAGAATTGTACGCAGCCATTGAAATCCTAGATCCATAGGTGTGTCCACTCATAACGAGCCCTTAGAAGAATCACCGTTTTCTAGTGATTATATCTATTTCTCAGTGCCTTCCAGAGGTCTAATGAATCATCAACCATTAAGTACTCGCTCTTCAGTCCTTCGTCAAGGTGGCGACGGATAAAGATCATGGCCTTCGCCCGGTCTTGAGAGGATGCATTGTTTTCCTCCTTGATGGTTTCTTTAAGATTCCCTGCCTCTAGATGGATCTTGGTATCCACTACCCAGGTAAGGTAGTTTTTCCCAGTAATGTCTAAGGCAACAAAATCAAGATTTGCCAAGTTTCGCCATTTTCTTTTTTGAAAGAAAAATGAGATGTGTAAGAACTTGCAATAATATGTATTTTGGAGGAATGTATTATTAAAACTTATGGTTCTTACGAATTTTTCATTTTGATCTTCAAGCCAAAATGATAAGCACTCGAAACTTCAGGCTCGAGACTTACATGATTAATGAGGAGGGCGATTGTACTGCAACACTCTCATTGAAACATAATAGCATAGGATGGACGATTATACGGCACCACTCAAGCAGCAAGAAAATTTAAATATGCAGAGCAGGGTGGGTGATTATACCGCACCACCTAAAATTGTAGTAAAATTAAATCTGCAGCTCAAGATGGGTGATGATACCACACCATCTTTGATCATAGTAAAATTAACATAAATAAACAATGGGTTAGTAATTAGGAACTACACCAAACAAGAAATCAAAGATATAAGTAATTGTTATGTTGAGAACTAGAAGCAAGCATGGTGCAAGCAGTTCTTCGCGAGGGTACATCAGACAGGTGTGGCATAAGAGGAAGAAGAATAGGAAAATCCTTGGAGGAAGCATTTTTCGATGAAGGGAGATGAGAACTGGTTGAGGTTAGAGCGTCGTGCTGATAGGCAAAAGTTAGAGAGATAACCCTTGCTAGGGACATGAGCGAAGAAAGTACAAAATATCACACTGTTTAGTTTCGTAACATAAAAGGATTGCAGGTAAAAAGAGGAAGGGAGGGATACTTATATTATTGCTTTCAATTCTTTTCTTTCGCAATGTTATGTGTATTGTGATCACACAGAATGCTCTTTATATAGAGCAACAACCGTGACTAACCAAACAGACAAAATAATTACACTTTTGAACGCACCACACAACAACTATTCCCTACTATTCCCAAGTCTCCTTCATTGTGGGCATTCATTCATCCTCACAATTTTACAACATGCAAGATATTATTTGACATAATATCTTGCAATAAGAGCAAAAATTCCACCATAAGTGGCCGGTCCCTATTTTTCCAAATAGGGCCGGCCACACCCCTATATATAGCCCCATATTTCTCTAAAAACCTATGTTCATTTTCCTCCAAATATTCTCTAAACATTTTCTCTCCCAAATTCTAATTTTGGATGTTATTATTTTAGGTGTTATTATTTTATTGGTGCATTTTCGTCAACGAAGATGGAAATTTGCATTCACAATTACTAACTTGTTTCACATGTTTAACACGCTTTTAGCATGTCCATCCCATCAGGAGACAATTTTGAGTCCACACTGAAAATCATTGTACTCAATCTACTTTTAGCATGTTCTCATTTCTGTTTCTCAATGCATAGTTCAAATCAAGGATGACCCCCCACGCACATGACGGGTTCTACCATCAACGAACCTCCTTATGAGAATGTCTGGACATATGCATCACGATGAACATTGATAAATTTTATCCACCGCCAACATTTCTGATATTATTGTTTCAATTTAATCATTTCTTATAAGATGAGATTTTATCACAAAATATTTCGGTGATATTAGAGGTAAAAACTTCTAAAGATTAATTATATATTATTTTATCATATGATCCATGTGGAAAAACAAAATAAAACCAAATTACTATAGGATGGTGCTCTCGACACATATTCATTTATTACCTCTCACACACCCTTTTAAATTTTCGACCTCAAAGAAAATTAATGAATTAAAAAAGATTAGTGGACAGTTCGACTAAACCCCGGGTTGATCTTATATATGGAGCACCCTAGCACCAAAAAAAAAAAAAAAAACATGGCATAAGGAAGAAGAAGAAAAAAATGTTTAATCTCCTGAGTAAAATCTTGTCAAGCTTGTTGGAAAATTTTTCCTTCAAGTACTTAGTATTTTTGTCCATATTCCTCATACTGATATACAGATGGTTCTCCATATCCACAAACTCATCACCACCTTCTCCACCAAAGCTCCCTGTCATTGGAAACCTCCACCAACTAGGCCCGCACATTCATCGCTCACTGAACACCTTAGCTCAACGCCATGGACCTATTATGCTGCTGCATTTCGGAAGCATGCCAGTCCTTGTGGTCTCTTCGGATGATACTGCCTGCGAGATCATGAAAACCCATGACATCACATTCGCCAACAGACCCAAGAGCATTTTCTTTAAGAAGGTTTGCTACAATTTCAAAGACGTGGCCTCGGCAACTTATGGTGAGTATTGGAGGCAGGTGAAAAGTATATGTGTTTTAAATCTCTTAAGTAACAAAAGGGTTCGTTCTTTTCGTGCTGTGAGAGAAGAAGAAACCGAATCCTTGATCACCAAGATAAGGCAGTCGTCAACATCAACATCATCAGTTGTGAATTTAAGCGAAATGCTTGAGACGCTTACTAATGATGTGTTGTGTAGAGTAGCACTGGGGGCGAAGAACAGTGATCGAGGCGAAGGTGGAAAGATGTTTAAGGAGCTTTCTGGGGAGATAGTGGCCTTGATGTCATGCATCCACATTGGAGACTATATCCCATGGCTTAGTTGGGTTAGCCGTCTCAATGGTTTGGAAGCAAAGTTTGACAATCTGGCTAAACGGGTCAATGAATTTCTAGAAATGGTTGTTCAAGAACATATGGATGATGCTCTTATCAAGAACGAGGACCAAAAGGATCTTGTGGACGTTTTACTTTGCCTTCAGAAAGAAGGAGTGCACTTAGCTGATTCTCCTATTGATGGAGTTAGCATAAAGGCTATTATCTTGGTAGTTATTTCTTACTCTTTAGTTACATATGCGTAGTTTTTTATTGAATATATACATTATATATTGTCATTAACATAATGCTAGAATTACAAAGCTTTCTGGGGCTGATATTATAGAACGTTTGCTGTGATCATAAAATAAGATCGAATCATATTTATGTCAATCAAAAGTTTAAGAAAATAAGTCAATATCGAATTTTCACCTGCTCTACTCTGGTAAGAAAATATGATAAACATTGTTTTATTGCTTCATCCGCACCCTTAGTAAATTAGCACATGAGGAAAAAGATCATCCTCACTATAAATACTTATTTGAACACTTTTAAATGTTAATTCAATCACATGAGATTGACACGTAAATTTTAATTTAATCGACTTTGGGTTATTAACATTCTTGTAGGATATGTTTGTTGCTGGCACCGATACCTCATTTACACTCCTAGAATGGACGATGTCTGAGTTGTTCAGACATCCAATGATCATGGAAAAACTGCAGAATGAGGTAAGGGGAATAGTCGGCAACAAAACGGACATAATTAAAGAGGATGATTTGGTAGGGATGCACTACTTGAAAGCCGTGATCAAGGAAACTCTTCGTCTGCATCCTCCAGTACCATTACTAGTTCCCAGGATGTCGTCTCAAGATGCAACGATAAACGGTTACATCATTAAAGCCAACACACAAGTTATAGTGAATGCCTGGCAGATTGGAAGAGACCCAAAGTCATACAACAACCCGGAGGCGTACGAACCAGAAAGGTTCTTGAATAGTACACTAGATTATAAAGGGAATGACTTCCAGTACATTCCATTTGGAGCTGGCCGACGGGGTTGCCCAGGAATTCAGTTTGCCATGGCCATCCAAGAGATTGCTTTGGCAAATTTAATGCACAAGTTTGATTGGGCACTGCCTAATGGTGCAGGAGGGGAGGACTTAGACATGACTGAGTCCACTGGAGCAAGCGTTCGTAGAGCATATCCTCTTAAAGTCGTCGCTATTCCATATTCGGGTTAATGTAGTATTGAAGGAACCAACACTATCATATGTACTGGAATATTCCATATTTCATTTAATAATATATCATCTCTCGTTTTCGTATTTCATTGAAACCTTATTCATTTTCAATTTTTAATCAAGTGTTCTTTCTTTTTTATCCACGTAGTTATTTCTATAATAAAAAATTTACACGTTAGTATATTTAAATTTTATAATGAGTTGTTTTATTAACACCCAACAATTTGGAGAGCTACTAGACCCATTCCTCTCCACCCACCTTATTTTCCCACCCACTCAAAAAGTTAAAAAGAAAGAATGCTCTTCTCCTGAGACCTGATATTCTGTACTTAAATGGGTGTGGTCTCTTTGTAGCCCCAATAAGTGTTTGACACGTATTAAATTTATAACAACGAAATTAAGATAAGATAAGATAATAAAAACATGTCAGTCACTTATTGGGGCCATAGAGAGGCCACATCCATTTTGGGTGAAGAAGATCTAGTCTTTCTTTTCCCACCCATTAGTATTCCTAAACTATCCCTTACAAAGAAAATTAGCCACCCCCACACATCCACCCACCCAACCCCATAACCACTCAGCCAACTCTGTCTCTAATTTTATCAAGACTATGAGGATGAGCGAGATCCTCGGTCGACCTCGTAGTCGCTCCATGCAATTATAACTTAGGTAGAGGATTAATTGAAGAAGAGGGGCATCAAAACCATGTCAATTAGATGACCTAAGCACAATTCCACGCGGATTGCCGAAACTATTAATGGGTATGAGAGAAAAAGAAAAAGAGTAAGGTTTCTTAAGGTAATTGAAATTGGTCTATGGTGTCTGATGAAGAGTTGGAATGGGTAGGAAGGAATTGACATAAGAGATGAGGAAAATGATTTCAACTTGGTTGGTGCCATTGCAATGGTTTCAACTTGCTGGGCTCATGTTTTCGTTCATTTTATTTAATCGAAAGTTAAAGTTTACATTGTTTTAATTTTCAGAATAAATCTAAATAATCAGAAGAATTTAACACAAAAACAAAAACGAAAGAATAAAAGGTTAAAGATGGTCTTATTAGTCATTTTGCAAAAGGTTAGAGAGGTCATTAAAATTATGGTTAAAAAGTGGGTGGAGAAATAGTGTTGGTGGGTGGGTATACAATGGCGTAGTTAGGATTTTCAAATAATGGGGTCATCATATCAACCAAAAAACGCTTCATTGAGCCATTTCGTCGATCATCTAGTAGGCATATGCCAATTCTTATCGATATATGCCGAAAGTTTATGCTAACATATGTCGACAACTACTATTATTTATATAGCCTTGTCGAGGGTGAATGCAATATACTGTAGAGTAATGTTGAAGGATGTCAAAGCTTTTCAACTAAAGTATTTCATACATGAAGAGAGAAAAGGAAGACAAATATGATAGAAGAAAATAGAAGAAGTATGAAGTGGAGGTTGTAATTTAGTTTGTCTTAGGTGTTTATTGGGTCAAATACAATATACAAAACAAATATACATGGGGCTTCTGAAGTTGTTGGGGTCAAGGACAACCAATGACTCTATGTTGGCTCTACCACTGTAGGTATATCATCCAACAGGATTCTCACTAGATCCTCTATGTGAGAATCCTGGGAATTAGTGCATCATGTTCGTTCATCTTACATTGTACGATTAGTTTTTGTCAGGTACTATTTATGTTTAATTTTAAATAATTTTTTTTAAACGATTTCTGACTGCACGATATACGATGAACGAACACGATTGATGAATCATCGGATACTCACAAAGAAGACCCGGCGAGAATCCGGATTCACATATCATCACCCACAATTTATTATGGGGTTATTCAATAAATTGTGGGGTACAGTTTTTCTCTGTTCCAAAAAGAAGAAGATTTTCATTTATTTTCAAGATATTCTATGTAATACATTATACATGTTAATTAGCAAGAAGTCGATTTTCTTCATCCTAATTAATAGTAAGGGCTACAGTTTTGCTTGGATGTTTGATTCCCTAAGGTTGAAACTTGAAGGCGATGCTCAGGTGGTAATCGATCCAGCAAATTGTTTTAAGTGATGAAGGCCTAGTGTTGCAAAGTTGGAGGTTCTGATCCTGAAGTGGGATTCAAGGAAGGGGGATGGAAAAACACCGAGAGACGTATCCATTGGAGGAGTGAAAGAGGTGGGGATACCGTAACATTACAAAAAAAAACAAAAAAACATGAAGACAGAACACAATCAGAAGCCCAAACACCAACTTACAGAAACAGAAAAGATACCTCGGCCGACAGCAAGCAGAAATAGTGAAGAACACCCACTCCTATATACGAACTTAAAATACAATTGGCAAACTCAAGTTGGGCATCGCAGACATAGTAGAGAATTGAGTAGCACAATTTTGACGCCCAGCAATTTGTCGGAATACTCAGAAAACAGCCAAAGCCTAGCCGGAAACCATTGAAATCTCCGTGAAGGAGGAGAAAAACTTGTGTGGAGCTCAGTTTGCCACTGAATTTTGCTGAATGGCACTACTGATAATATTTTAATTTCTGGATTGAGTTTCTCCAATGGAATAGTAAAAACAGAAAATGTATAGAGAGAAAGTGATTAGGGAGCCATGGAAGCTTCAAGGTTAATTGGATTCCTCTCTGCCAAGCAAGAAGCTTGGAGAGTATATATTACTGTTAGAGGAGTGAGTAACAACCTCACTCTCTCACATCATTATAAATCAATCACAACCATCCATTCTTAAGTGATCATGTAAGATGCTTACACTTGCCATGAGCTATGACTGATTTCAATCTAATCTAGATGCCATATGGAATGTGATCCAAAGGCTCACATTAAATCTTACAACTTGCATATAATAAAATCGACACAGCAAATACATTTATACTCCAATACTCCGTTCTAAATGTTTTGTTGATTTCACTCCAAGTGCAGCTCTTAAATACTCAAATTGATCCTTAGGAAAAGCCTTGGTAAAAATGTCTGCCAATTGCTTCTTTGTTCTGCAGTAGTTCAATTCAATGGTGCCATCTTGAATAGCATCCCTTATAAAGTGATACCTCATGTTGATATGCCTTGTTTTCTGGTGGAACACTGGGTTCTTCGACATGGCTATGGCAGAGGTGTTGTCACATAGCAAAGGTGTAGCCTCCACTTGTTCTTCTCCAAAATCAGATAACACAAACCTCAGCCACATTGGTTGTGTTGTAGCTTTTGCAACACTTACATATTCAGCTTCTGTAATGGATAAAGCCACATTGCATTGCTTAACTGAAGCCCAAGAATTGCATAGCCCCGAAGTACTCTTCATATCATCCAAGCTTCCTGACCAGTCACTATCACAATAACCTATCAACACAGCAGCTTTACCCTTCACATACTCAATCCTAAAGTCCAGTGTCCCTTGTACATATCTCAAGACCCTTTTAGCTACCCCTATGTGCTTCCTGGTAGGCTTATCATAAATCTTGCCAATAAACATGATGCATACATCAAATCTGGTCTAGTATATGTTAGGTATAACAAACTACCAACCATTTTTCTATACAAGCCTTCACCAGCATCCTCATTTCCATCAACCTTATATAGATTCTCATTGATTGCAAGTGGAGTCTTCACAGCTTTACAATCTTTTAACCCAAACTTCTCAAGTAAAGACTTGACATATTTCTTGTGATGAATAAATATACCCTTATCAGTTTGAATTATGCCTAAACCAAGGAAATGATGTAACAATCCCAAGTTTGACATTTCATATTGTTTCAGCATATCCGTCTTAAATTCTTGAATCATTTCATCAAAACTCCCTGTGTAGATAATGTCATCTACTTACAGAGACACAATAAGCACACCTGCATCATTGAATTTAGTATACAAAGTAGCTTCACTTTGACTTTTCTTAACCCCAGACTTGTTGAAGTATGTATCTATCTCATCATATCAAGCTCTGGGAGCTTGTTTCAGATCATATAAGGCATTTTTCAGTCTGTAAACTTTGTCTTTTTGCCCTTGGACTTCAAATCCCTGTGGTTGATCAACATATACTTCCTCACGTAGTGTACCATTTAGAAATGCAGATTTGACATCTAATTGGAACAATTTCCATTCCTTTTAAGATGCCAATGCAATTAAGGTTCTAATGGTATTAAGCTTTGCCATTGGTGCAAAGGTCTCATTGAAATCAACCTCAGGCTTCTGAGAGTAGCTCTTTGCCACTAACCTTGCCTTGTTCTTCTGCACTGAGCCATCCGGATTAAGCTTTGTCTTATAGACCCATTTGACACCAATTATTGGTTTATCAAATGGCATATTAACTAACTCACATGTGTCATTATTTTCTATCATTTCTATCTCTGTGGACATAGCTCTTCTTCAAGCTTCATCCCCTGATCAAAACACTTGGGAACATTACACAGAAATTGCACCTCTCACACACTTCATTTAAGCTCCTGAACCTGAGAGGTGTGTGATCATACTCTTGTGGTCTAGTGTGACTCACTTGTTCCCCTTGACTTGGAGGAGAAACAATAACTTGTTCTTGTTGCTCCTGTAATGGTTCTATGCATTCCAATTCTTCATCATTCTCTGCAATTTCAACATCACTCTCTTCATCTTCATATACTTCATTTAAGACTGAGATGGGCAAATTCTTCTCATCACAAGATTTCCAATCCCAACAAGAGTTCTCATCAAAGATTACATCTCTAGAGATAACAATCTTATTAGTTTTGGGATTGAATAACTTATAACCCTTCTCACAGGTTCCATAACCAAGGGAAATGCATTTGAGACTTGTTGCATCCAGTTTCTGTCTCATCTGTGACGGAACTTGTGCATAGCATAGAGATCCAAACACTCTTAAGTGTTTCACTCCAGGCTTCCTTCCACTATAAGTTTCAAATGGAGTCTTCTTATTCGGGGCTTTGGTAGGACATCTATTGAGAATATAGACTGCAGTGTTAACTGCTTCTGCCCAAAACTTAAATGGAATACCCTTCTCCAACAACATGCACTTAGCCATTTCTACAATGGTCCTATTTCTTCTTTCTGTAACACCATTCTGTTGAGGAGAGTAGGCCACTGTGAGCTGTCTTTCCAAACCAAGATCTTCACAAAACTAAGAAAATTCAAGGGAAGTGTACTCTCCTCCCCTATCACTTCTTAATTTTTTTTAGTTTGTACCCACTTTGTAGTTCAACAGTTGATTTGAATCACTTTGAAGTTCAACAGTTGCTTTAAATTTCTTGAACACACCAAATGCCTCATATTTACATCTCAGAAAATAGACCCATCCCATTCTAGTGCAATCATTTGTGAAGGTGATGAAATACTTGTTTCCAGCTTTGGTAGGTGTTTGCATTGGTCCACATATGTAAGTGTGAATCAATTCCAATGATAAAACACTTTCCACTTTGTTTCTTTAGGAAAAGCATCTCTGGAATGCTCTCCACTTCTTACCCTTTGTCTTCCAATTCTTTGTGGGTTTAAAGTTTTGATTGACATTATAATTCTTCTTCCTGGGAGCTATACTTAAGCTAGCAAAAGCTTTCTCAGTACTAGTTTCAGAATGCCTCTCAATTCTTTGTTCATACCCTTTTAGAGTAGCAACTACATCCTGCACATCAACTATCTCCAAATCCCTAGTATTTTCAATCATAGCTACAATACTATCATAGGATTTAGGAAGGCTAATTAATAACTTATGCACAATTCTTTGATTTCCAATATCTTCACAATAACTTTTCATTTGTGTAATAATATCAAGTAATCGCACAAGATACACAGAGAATGCTTTATGCTCACCCATCCGAGTATATTCAAAATCACGCCTTAAACTTTGAAGTTTGACAGATCTTACATGTTTATCTCCAATAAACTCTTGTTTTAGTATATCCCAGGCCTCTTTTGTTTCAGCTCCTTGAATGATGCCGAGAGCCTTAGCATCTTTGACTATGTTCTCCTTTAGAAGCTTAAGCTCAGTTGTAGTGATCTTTTCTTCTCTCTTCGCCGGATGATTTCTCAACCATATCCCACAGATCGTGAGATCTAAATATGGTTTTCATCTTTATCTGCTAGAAATCAAAGTTTTCTCCATTGAAAACCGGTGCTCGAAGATCAGCACCCCTCGATCCAGCCATATTAGACTTGTTATCAAGTAACCCATAAATTTTCAAAGCTTTCTTTGGTCGTAGCAAAACCCGATTCTCCTTCAAGTTTCGTCGCTGTCAACCAAGTCACAGTTTCATGCCCAGATCGAGATCGAAACTAGCTCTGAGGCTATGATAGTGTTTTAATTTCTGGATTGAGTTTCTTCAATGGAATAGTAAAAACAGAAAATGTACAGAGAGAAAGAGATTAGAGACCCATGGAAGCTTCAAGGTTCATTGGATTCCTCTCTGCCAAGCAAGAAGCTCAGAGAGTATATATTACTATTAGAGGAGTGAGTAACAACCTCACTCTCTCACATCATTACAAATCAATCACAACCATCCATTCTTAAGTCATCATGTAAGATGCTTACACTTGTCATGAGCTATGCCCATTTCAATCTAATCATGCCATATGGAATGTGATCCAAAGGCTCACATTAAATCTTACAACTTGCATATAATAAAACCGACACAACAAATACATTTATACACCAATAACTACAATCCATTCAAAATTTGTCACGTGGTAAGCTTGAGTGTATTTTTTTTATACCCTGTATTTATCTTTAAAACATTATAATTAATTTTTTGCCTAATTAATATACACCGTTAAGTTCATCTAATAACCCATGATTTTTCCTCTTTTCTTCCCGCTCTTTTTTCCTTATTAGATTTTCCCTTATTCCCCAACGAGGTTTCTTGTTGTTCTTCCCAATAAATCTGTAGAAAAATATTAAGAAAAGAAAAACCAATCAATATTAGACTTGACCCAGTAATCGTTCCGTTCTTCCCAACAACTCTCAAGTCTAAACAATATACCAAATTTTCTCCACCACTTAAATCGTCATTCGTTCATGGAAAATTTGAGGGCAAGATGTGATTGATGAAATAATGGATTGGGAATTGCAATGAAGTCTGTGTTGGTTTATGGCAGAGAACCCAGAAGCAAACAATTACAACTTCTGTTATATCCTATCTAATAAACTTTCAACCAAATGTCGCTCTCACACAGCTTTTTTCAAAAATGAAATTTGTTGATGCACAAAATCAGTGAGGACTTTGGTACAACAGAAAGTGTTAAGTTTGTGACCTTCGCTAGATTGTTCCGGTCACTAGTGTGGATAAGTATGTAAATGGATATAGGCAGGGAAGCAAACACAAGATGTACGTGGTTCACCCAGATTGGCTACGTCCACGGAGTAGAGGAGTTCTCATTAATTGTGAAGGGTTTACACAAGTACATAGGTTCAAGCTCTCCTTTAGTTAGTATAAGTGAATGATTTAGTACAAATGACATTCGGAAATATTATGAGAGAATGATCTCTATTTATAGAAGAGAGTTTCTAGTTTCATTCTGACATTGACACGTGTCATGCTGTGATTGGCTTCTGATGTTGACATGTATCGCGCTATGATTGGCTTCTGATGTCGACACGTGTCGCGCTGTGATTGGCCTCTTGGTTTGAGGGAAACTCTTCTGGGTCCTTGACGGTATAACGTTGACCGGTGCTCAGTAGTTTTGGGATTGGTCAAGTATGGTACAAACAGTGCTCCTCTAAGTTCCCGAGTGAGGGAAGCTCCTCGGTCGGGGACTTATTATCTGTCTCATACGTAGATGTAGCATCTTCTCTGGAAGTACTTTTCCTCCATCAAGGGGTGGTATCTTTAACCGATGAAGATGCACAAGGTAATGTATCAATTTCACTTAAAGCTTACTTGTAGTTTCGGGCTTGGTCAAGTATGATACAAAACCCTATAGTATGAGTCCCCCAAGTCGCCGAGCTAGGAGATTTGCCGAAAGAGGTAACAGACAAGGTAAGCAATCAGACTTCCAAGCAAGCAACCTGGATCGGAGGTTCGACTTCGACTTCCGGTTGATTGTCCTCCTTCTCCTTGTGTCGTAAACAACAACAAGGATAAGAGAAGTAAATGGAGAAGAGATGATATGAGACACTTTTGCTTTTGAAGAAGTAACTTTCCACAAGCTTATTCTTGAACTGTGCTGGAGGGTTTTCTGGTTTCCTCCAAAGTATAAGGCCGACTCAAGAATTTAAGGGTCAAAACAAGTCCATCAAATCAATAGTGCGTCCGACCTTGATGATATGGGATACTTTTGCTGTTGACGAAGTAATAGATGAATCGGCACGTATTCTGTTACGCTTGTCTCCACATGCTTCCTTGTATCCTTCTCACTTACCCTATTTGTTCCTCAGGCAGATGTGGTATCTTTTCTGGAAGCATAAGATGTTGAAGATGAGTACTCGAGAGCAATGCCAGGTAAGTAATCAGGCAAGGGGTTCCAGGCAGTCAATTCCTGACTGGAAGCATGATTCCAAGTGTTGACTGATTGCTCTATTTCACATTGTCTTGCAGGTAAGAACAAGGGAAAAGGAAAAGACAGGGAAAAAGCATGATATGGGATACTCTTGCTTTTGACCCTGATGATGTGAGATACTCTTGCTCTGGTGTGGTTGGTTTGCATAGGTATTATTGGGGGGAAGAAAGCTGAGTATTTCAAGAGGCTTCGTTGGGAGTGCCCTCTCAGATATGAGGAAGGGTTGAGCATTTTTGCAAGTCTGCCTGTCCGTGGAGAATGGAGGTCGACATATATAAGAGTCTCCCTAACAACAAGTAGTAATGTTATTCTTTTACCCTTCTTGGTCGTAGCAATGTAATTGGAGCTGCAAGATTCACGTGTTTTAACTTTGTCAGAGCACTTTGAAAAAGTGGTATGTGGTATCTGGAAAGCTGATGTTGCGTGTGAAGATTGCAAACAAGCTTTATCCAAGGAAATTTAGCTCTCGAAGTTCGGAGAGCGATGCCTCTTCGGTTTTCGAACAAGCAATCCTGTCGGGGATCTAACTCTCGAGATTCGGAGAACGATGCCTCTTCGATTTTTGAGAAAGCAATCCTGTTGGGAGTCTAACTCTTGAGATTCGGAGAGCGGTGCCTTTTCTATTTTTGAGAAAGTAATCTTGTTGGGAGTCTGGCTCTCGAGATTCGGAGGGCGGTGCTTCTTCGATTTTTGAGCAAGTAATCCTATTGGGAGTCTGGCTCTCGAGATTCGGCGAGCGGTGCCTCTTTGATTTTTTAGCAAACAATCTTGTAGGCAGTGTTTTCTCGAATGTGAGTAAAGGTTGGGTATTTTTGCCAGTCTACCTTGCCACGGAGCATGGAGGTTGACACACATAGGGACTTTTCAATTATCAAGTAGTGGTGCTGTTCATTTACCATTGTGGGTAATAGTAGGGTAGTTGGATCTTCAAAATTTATGTGTCTAAACTTTTTCAGAGATCTTTGGCAAAGTTATCTATGGTACCCGATGAGCTGATGTTGCATGTGGAGAGTGGTGCCTCTTCGAAATCCGAATAGTGGTGCCTCTTCGATTTTTAAACCAACGGCCCTGTTACCCTTTCTTTTATAAGGGCACTAATTGTGTGGAAGAAGTACATTCAGAGAGTTATTGCTTGTAAGAATTTTCCCCTTATTTTTGTACTTAAGAGATTTATTGCACCTCATTTCTCCTTCATCATTTCCGAGAATGTCTGGCCCATCCGATCATCGTTTTGACTTGAACTTTGGTGAAGAGGCAGCCATACCTTCTCAAGATAACATATGGCGCCCATCCTTCTTATCCCCTACTGGTCCTCTTACCGTTAGGGACTCTGTGATGAAGAATGATATGACCGCTGCGGTGGTGGCCAGGAACCTTCTCACTCCTAAAGATAACAGATTACTTTCCAAATGGTCTAATGAGTCGGCTGTTAAGGATTCTCTGGCTCTCGGTGTTCAGTGTGCAGGTTCTGTGTCTAATATGGCCCAACGCCTATTTGCTCAAACCCGCCAAGTTGAATCATTGGCGGCTGAAGTGATAAGTCTCAAACAGGATTTCAGAGGGCTCAAGCATGAGAATAAACAATTGCATAGGCTCGCACATGACTATGCTACAAACATGAAGAGGAAGCTCGACCAGATGCAGAAATCTGATGGTCAGATTTTACTTGATCATCAAAGGTTTGTGGGTTTGTTCCAAAGGCATTTATTGCCTTCGTCTTCTGGGGCTGTACCGCGTAATGAAGCTCCAAATGATCAACCTTCGATGCCTCCTCCTTCTGGGGTTCTGCCTAGTACTGAGGCTCCGAATAATCACCCTCTGGTGCCTCCTCTTTCTAGGGCTCTGCCGACTGCTGAGACTTCTCCTGAGCAACATTTGTGAAGGCTTCCTCTTGTTTGTTTATTTTGATTCATGTATATGTACATATTTGTAACTTATCAGAGATATCAATAAACAAGTTTTGCTTCATTTCAACGTATTGTTCCCTAAGTTCTTTGAATTTTTCCTTTTGTTGAAGCTTTGTGAGTGAAGAATGTAGGTTGAGGTAGTGCTCCCTTAATTTCCCGAGTGAGGAAAACTTCTCGTTTGGAGACTTGAAAAATCCAAGTCATTGAGTGGTAGTGAGACTTCCGAGTATCAAGGTACAGTAACATATGGTAGGAGTCCCCCAAGTCTCCGGTCGAGGGAGTTGACGAATGAGGCATTTCCTTTCTAAGTGGTAGCCCAAAACTCCTTCTTCATAAATATTTGTTATGAAAGTTGTTAGGCCCAAATAAGAGGAGGCCTAGGCAATTTTGTTTTTAATTTTTATTTTTATTTTTTCGAATTTCCGAAAAGAAAAAAAATATATATATTAAAGCTTTGGTGTTGAAGCTTTGAGGTTGAAGCTTTGTTGGGTACCATGAATTAATTTTGCTTCACACTATCTTGATCAAGATAGTGTGAAGCTTTTGTAGGTGAAGCTTTTATGTTGAAGCTTTGTAGGTGAAGCTTTTGTGCGTAAAGCTTTTTTGGTGGGTGAAGTTTTTGTGGGTGAAGCTTTTATGGGTGAAGCTTTTGTAGGTGATGCCTTAGGGGCCCGACGTCCTGATCTGCACCACATCTTGGGCTCAACTGCACCGTAGCACGATATTGTCCGCTTTAGGCCCCGACCATGTCCTCACAGTTTTGTTTCTAGGAACTCACACGAGAACTTCCCAGTGGGTCATCCATCATGGGATTGCTCTCGTGCGAACTCGCTTAACTTCGGAGTTCCGATGGAATCTGAAGCCAGTGAGCTTCCAAAAGGCCTTATGCTAGGTAGAGATGAGAATATACATATAAGGCTTACAAGATGCACTCCCTTGGGCGATTGAGATGTAACAGAGTTTATCCACGTCGTATGAAAAATCTAGCAATATTCTCATTAAGTAGATGAGTTGGCTTGACAAAAATACCTTAAAAAGGTGGTCACATGATTATTCATGTGACAATTTAACGAGAATATTGTGGTTTGCATTTAATATTATAAGCATGGTTGGCTCTGATATCAAACTGACACACCTCAAACTCAATAACACAAATTACAAGGTCGTGATGTGCTGACCATCACCAAATTAATCATATGACCCCATCAAAGGATGACGCCATGATTATTATTGTTATTGAAGTTTCTCCTATTTAAATTCATTTCACCAAAAAAAAAAAAGTTTCATTTTATACTTTCAGTGATTGCTTGCTCCAACAATTTAACAACAATAAGTTTATGGGGAGAACTAAAAAATATGAATTTGAGAAATTATTATGCAATTGAGGCGTGTTCTTCTACTTTTGCATGGAGATTTACTTTTGATAATTGCCTAGATAATGGTTTCTATTGTAAATCATATGAATTTTTTTTGGGTCTGTAACATTGATGTTAACTACATTGCAATATTTAAGAATTGAAGGAAAAATTAAGAAAAAAGGATGAACAGAAGGATGAACATTAGAGAGAGAGAGAGAGAGAGAGAGAGAGAGAGAGAGAGAGAGAGTTTAGATAGAGAAATATGATTTGTATTAACTGACCAAATGAATATTACATACTCTATTTTTATAAGAGAAATACTAACTACTTTAACCAAATACTAACAAACTTACTAACTATATTACTGACTTGTACCCTTAATACTCCCCCTCAATCTCAACTGAGGTATCTCAGTTTGAGATTGCAGTAGAATCTCAAATAGCAAACACTGAAATATGGAAAAATGGACACACTGCGGAGTGTTCTTGTTCCAATTTGACTTCTGTGATGCTTTCTGATTGGAAAAAGTTTTGCTGCCTTGAGATTGCAGCAATTTGAGCTTGCTAATCTCCTTTCATCTTATAATAGAAAACAATTGATTCAGTAACTGTAGCTGAAGGAATGATATGCTTATCGATCACTGCCATGATATCACTACAAATGGTTGAGAGCTCTGATTCAACCTTTTGTCTATACTCTTTGAGTTGCTTCACATGAATCTCATTTCCTTTTGCTTCCTCTTTCTGTTCAATTGATGATAAGATCTTTCATGATGCGCAATGAGCACCAACAACATTCTTGTACCCAACAGAGAGCAAGTTTCTCATTTCAACCGTCAATTTAACATCAAGATTTGCGACCTTCTTCATTGCATCAACCATCTCATCCTATCGCTTTGCCTGCTCAGCAAGCTTGGCAAGGTAAGCGAAGTTCTCACGTTTAGTAGCGAGACCCCAACGGATACAACAAAAAAAACAGCAACCCGATCCTCCAACAGACACAACAAACTCTGCAATCTTCTATCCACGCTTTCCACCTCATCTTCCAACCATGAACTGAAACAAATAACGCCCAGAAAAACCCAATTCTTCAAGCTTCAACCTTTCAGCAACGGAGAATTTTATAATCCCTGCAAATGAAGCCTTTCAACTACCATCATTCCCTCCAAATTTAGCTACCCATCTGAATTTTCACCATGCCAAACCAAACCCACAAAGTTCTACTCACTAATAACACTTGTTGATAACATGCACAGATGCTATTTACTCATATAAAAATCCAATATTCCCATCCAAAACATCCAATATTCCACAACCTCTTATAAAATTGTAACACAACGTCATGCCGATTAACAATTTCTTGCGGGATTACCCTTCGTGGGATTTACCATCAACAATCTCGTTCAACTTGGCTTCGGCCTTTAATATTTACAAAAGCAGAAAATTAACCAACTATAGTGTGGCATCGACCTTAACTATAGCACCATGGGATTGCCCTTTGGGGATTTTACCAAAACACAACTTCTTTGAATAATGGCATTGGCCTTCACAATTTCAACAACTGAAAATCAACATCTATGTAGGATTACCCTTCGTGGGATTTACCTACTCACATCACGGAATTACCCTTCGTGGGATTTAACGTTAACAACTTCTTCTAACTTCATCGTATAACCGGACTTACTGTAGATTCATGCTAACAACTTCTTCTAACTTCACATTATAGGCTGAGATAAGAGAAAATTACTGCACAAACTCCTTAATGGAATTGCAAGAGACAAGAATTGGATACTGCAAAAAGTAATTCGACAATGAACACCCTAAAGATATCAGTAGTAATCAAACCCAAGAATTCATACCCATTTCACCAAACATATCAAGATTTGCAGAAAAATCAAACCCAACAAAAGAAACAGAGCAGAAAGTCCCCTACCACACTATAGAAGGTGCAAAAGAAGGTGCCAACGGGCATGTGGTGAAAGTAGCATCCCCTGGAACAAGGATCATTGAGCAGAGCAACAGATAGTACAAATATGAACAATCAATCAAGTCGCTCACATGCCATCTTCACAGTACAAATCACCTTGTTGAATACCCAAAGAAAACTCAAACTCAAACTGGTAGTGCCATTTTCCATAATCCAACAATATTCTTGAAATTGGGAGCACACAGAAATACAAATACCCAAATCCTGAACAAATATACTTCCAAAAGACAACACAAGCCACAACCAAGTAGTAGAACTGTAATTCTTAACTAGCAACAAAAAACTTGAAAAACCCAGAAAAGATCCATTCTAATTGTTCAAGAATTCAGAGAAAAGGGACTGAAAAACATAACCTTCACATGAAACTTTTGAGTTTGGCATTTCGGCAAACACCCGGAGTGCACCCATGTTTGATCTTTCTTCCATACCAGAGAACAAAGTAAAGATCAAAGAATTCATTGACCCATTTCTTCAAACAGTTGGAGGGGCATAGAATTAGAACATGAAGTGCTCCCAAAACCAGAATCCACCTCAGCCACCAGAAAATCGTCAACTCGAGGAAATAGAATTAGAGCAACTCGATCTTTCTTACGCCAACCTTCCACTTTTGACCACACAAGATCTGAAGAAGAAAACTTCAGTGCAGGTCAATATGGGCTTTTCTGCAAATAGCAAAGGCAAACTCCTAAAGCCAGCTCGAATGACCTCTCTGTTTGCAATCCGGTGTCGAAACGAGAGAGGATTCATCGAGATCAATGGTGAAATCTCAATTCATATCCTAGAAAAATAAACCAAGAACAATCAATGAAGCACCGAAAATCTAATGAAAATTCGAAGAGAAACTAAATTAGGAAAAAAAAAATTAAACTATTAAGAAGTGAAACCACCAGAATCCATGGCATGAGCATAGTGGCTCTGATACCATGTTAACTACATTGCAATATTTAGGAAGTAAAGGGAAAATTAAGAAGAAAGGATGAACATTAGAGAGAGAGAGAGTTTATCCATGGCGTAAGCCTAGTGGCTCTGATACCATGTTAACTACATTGCAATATTTAGGAATTGAAGGGAAAATTAAGAAGAAAGGATGAACATTAAAGAGAGAGAGAGTTTAGAGAGAGAAATATGATTTGTATTAACTGACCAAATGAATATTATACACTCTGTTTTTATAAGAGAAATACTAACTACTTTAATCAAATACTAACAAACTTATTAACTGTATTTCTAACTGTATTACTGACTTGTACCCTTAATAATTGAAGCACATAACTAGCCTAAGGAGGAGCTGAAGAAAGTTTTGTTTTTGACATAACTATCTAATAACTCTAAAAATAGTAACACTAAAAAAAACAGCAATACTAGAGATGTGGAGCGGCGACATGATTTTATCATTTTATTTTGTTTCTATTTAATAATTTTAAGAAATTGTCCTAGAATTTGGTTTGATTTCTCTATAGGAGAGCTTGTTGGTTTGATTGCTCTCTATAGGAGAGTGCATGATTTTAATTTTCATTTTGGTATGCTACCTCTTTTGGATCTATGTGTTAAGGGTGAAACTGTTTGATTTGCCGAATCTACTTCATTTAGTGTTCTAGGATCGTGATTGATTGATTTGACTATTGCAATCAATCCTTTCAAAATAATCAAACTAAACACGTCCTATCTATTACTCTACTGTGCAACAAGTAGACAACAAAATAGTGGCTCAAACATGCACGCCATGAAAATAAGCTTCGACTTAAGCAACTTGATTTCGAGACAAAAATTAAGTTATGGACACAACTGAGATGTGTGATGGGGAATGACTATAATATTCCCAACTTAGAATGAAAATCCTTAGAGGTGATGATAATTGAGTTGGATTTTTATTTCTTCTATTTTCGATTAATAGGTTGTCTTTTGTTAGATTATTTGTACTTGCATTCCATTGTTAATTAATATGAATTATTTATATATGTAGAATTTAATATATAAAATAGAAATTATGAAATAATAATAATAATAATAATAGTTTAACAAAAATGCTATTCTTATCGTATATTTGTGATATTATTTGTACCATTTTTCTAATAGAGATGAAACTCACATGCGTTGGTGGACCTACCTCTATTAGAGAGATGGTATGGTATAACTAGATGGTAAGTGTAGCACTACTCATAGTTTAATTTGACATATCAAGTGGAGAGCAAAACTTTAAAAGATGTCAAAGTGCTAGGCAGATCGCTTTCTATTTCCTTGATAAATTTGAATAGTAAGGAAGAATAACGAATACATAGGTCTTTTTTATTACTTCAAATCGTCACACCATACAGCCATACGGCATCTACAAGCAAATACATATCGGAAATACAACATACACAATTGAAAACTCAAACAGGCTCACTATGGTACTCTATCACTCCTCCCCCGTTAAAACAACATTGTCCTCAGTTGAGCAGCAATCGGTTCTACGACTAGGGTTCTATCACCATAAGAATAAAAAGAACTAAAGTGAGCAAAAGAATCTCTTGTGCCATTGTCAATGTCTTCTTCAAGTAATGCCTTTCGATTCTCTGTCTCTTTAGTATTGTGATTAGGTTTTCAGTTAATGTTGAACCTTGCTCCAACGCTAGGAGCAATAGGATCACGAGGCATTTGGTGTGGCATATTTGTGCAATATCACATAAATATCGCGCAATACAACGTAAAAATTCAACCCTTTTTTTTTATTATTGTGATATTTTTGCATTATATCGCAAAATCTCTTTCATGGTGCGATATAGCGCACTATATTTTGCAATATCGCTCGTGTTTTAACTATGATTTTAACTACTTTTCGGGTTGAAATTACTTGGTTGGAAATGTGATAGGTGCATTATTTATCATATTTTCATATCATTTATCCCTATGTTTTGTTAAGGAATTGATTATAAAAGAGCCTTATTACTTTCATTTTCTTAGTTTCAGCCATTCTGCGCACGCAGGACATTTTTGGTGATAATTTGACTTTCCAGAGGAGTTTTGATGCAAGACCAATTGGATAAGGAAGCTAAGAGGCTGAAGCTCGTTGTGCCCAAATTTCATAACTTTCCATGAAGCTATTCATTCCAATTTCATAAATCAATCCCGCAGAAGTTGTTTTCCCATCAGAATTTTTCAGCTGTGGGAGAATGAAGATTTGGAGACTTTTCCGATTTTTCCTAGTAGCGTGCGATATATGTTTGGAAAGATAAGAGTTAAATCTACGTTTCCCATATTTTTACAGAATTTTCCAGAAGATAAATCAACTCCAAAACTGGTGTGCAAGACAGTTGACTTGTTTCCCAAGCCAAGAATGATTCTGTCCTAGTTTGTGTCATTAATTGTTTAGGAGTTTGTTTTATTTAGGAGAGTTTCTCCCAGACCTTTTAGGGTTTTTCTAGTATAAATAAGGTCCCTAAGATCTCTCTACATACCCCCCGCATCCCGACATCACCCCACACCATACTACCATTCACCGTCTCCGCAATTTGTGAAGAAGAGCTTAGGGATGTGCTTTGCCATGGACTCCGTGTTCTATCTTTCTTTTATTTTTGTTTCTATGTAACTAAGTTATTTTCTAAGGTTTATGATGAAGCCATAACATGAATATTTGCAAAGTACTTTGTTAATTATTATCCGATTATATGCCATGTATTATTCTTAATCTTTGTGGGTTTCTAGATTCGGATTTCTAATGACTAATCACCTTTAGGAATTTTGCATCTAGATAGTTAGATAAATCTACGAGGATGACCAATCAATTAGGTTTATTGGAACTAAGACTAAGAAGAGTAGACAAACTAGTGAGGATGACCGATATCAAGCTAGTCCTACTTGGTTGACATGATTCTTCTACGCTTAATGGGTTTTTATGTGTTTAATTGTATGCCTAACCAATAGGATATAATTATCATTTAAAGATACAAGAGTTGATGTCTGACCATGGATTAATTCATATTTTAGAAAGAAAAACCTTTAACATTGGCATGGTAATTGGATAGTAGTTGGCTCTAGGAAAAGTAAATAGGATTGTTGTTGGTGGATCCATAACCTAAGACTTCCATTGTTTCTCAATTTCTTCTTGTGTGGTGTGTAATTTTAATTAATTGTCTTATATTTTTCTTGTTAATTATAGTCTTAATCAATTATTTAATTCAATCTATTCTTTGTTTGTTTAATATAGTCTAGCGGTTAAATGGGTGTAAAAGCAATCCATGTAGGATCGACCTCGTATTTACATATATTATTACAATTGATTCGTGCTCTTGCTAGTTTGATTTGGTTTAAATTAATCTATTATTTAGGTTAGTTTAAATATACATCAAAATGCGTAGACAGTGATCTCACTCATACCACTCAATACTCTGCCTTATCCACTCATGCTTATGTACCGAAATTTTGCAGTTGAATTCGTTTCTTAAACATCTCAAGATTTCTACTACTAAAAATTGACCATAAATTTGTTGACAAACTCTACTTACAGTCTGATTTAAAGCTACTGTTCAAATACACCGTTCATATCCAGAACTGCATTGGCTAATGCTGTTGCAGGAACGGCTCTTGAACTGAGTTGGTTGTAACATCTCTCTCAACAAGATTCTGTTCACTAAGAAATTCCCTGCCAAAAGGTGTCTGCTCAAACCTTAGATTAAGACGAGAAGGAACATGGTTCAGACGCTGGAACAAAGGGTGGTGGAGGATCCATCAGAGTCGGGACCACTGGGACGGTCAGTTCCCTAAAGACGAGAATTAGAGTCCATCAAAGTCGTATCTCCGACGTGTGCATCTTCTAGAAATTAATAAACATCAAACAGCTTCTTTTTCTGTTCCCTGTGGTGCTAGCAGCAGTGGAAGCAGCAATGGCATTAATCCGAGAAACCCTGAAGTTTCCCAAAAAACAAAAACCATACTGAAAAATACTAGTCAAATCCCGATGCTGAGCTCTGATCATGCTGGTCTGGATAAAACTCCTATAGGCAGAAAACTAGTGAAAAAGGAACTTACATTGTTGAAGTTGTGGACATAAAAATGTGGGAGCTCGGACAGAGCATGGGCTGGCCCTATAACAAACCGACTGAAGAAGTTGGGTTTCTCAAAGCTATCTGAAGTCTAACCTGGCAATTTCTTCCCATCAGATCTTAGATTCCTGTAACTGTATGTAGAAATACTAGTTGGTCGATTGTTCTCCGAGACTTCCACCATAGAACATACACTTGCTAGGAGCTTGCTGCCTCTCTTTTTCTTCTTTTGTGGTTTTATAACTGATTCAAAAGTCGGTTTCAAATATGAAACCGGGTCTTTGAGTTGGGGCTGAGCCTTTCGCGAGCTACACTGGCTGCTTAGTTCGAGCTGGCTGAAGTGCTCGATTTCTCTCATTATGAGGGATCCAACAGTTCCCTTGGTGCCTATTTCCACAGGAGCATATGCCGCCATCTTTGCAGTGTCTCTGGTGACAACAGTGCCGGATTTATACATGTTCGGTTCTGTTGAAGTTGAAGGGGTGGCTTGTGGATGACGAGAGGTGGTTTTGGATTCAGTACTGGTGAGGAAATTGCTTGGCTTTCGGGACATCTGGTGTTTAGCCTTTGGTATTTAACAAGGATTATTTACCTTGTGTTCTTTAAGTGAACAGCATTTGTTGGTTGGCTGGTGATATAGTCACCTCATTCATTTGCTTGCAGATAAAAAAATTAGAATCACTTACTTTTGCACTCTCTTCTTTTTAACCATTTGGGTCTCATTTACTGATCTAAATGTAGTTTTCGACACTTGGATTATGTCATGGATTTATTATGACCGTCCGATCATGTGGAACAATTTTAGGTACGTAGTATGTAGTATTACTGGTAATGCTAAACAGACTAAGTTTTTAAACTAAATTTGCAAAAAAAAATGATGTGTTACCAATAGGAAATAAGCATGTTAATCAAGAATCGTCAACAATCACACCATTTAATTTATTGAATTTAGTCTAAAAACTTTGTCTCCCTAGCATTATTCATAGTATTACTGATCAAGTAGTAAGAGTAGTGACGATGTTGGTTATTCTATTTTCTTCTTAAGCAAGTTATGAATTTCACACAACCATTTGGTGTAGCACCATCCAGTCTCCCTTGTTGCGGAAAGTCGTGAGTTCAAATATCATGGACAATAGTTCCAATTAAAAAAAAAAAAAGGTTGTTCATTTCTTTCCATGTCTTGAATGGCAAGGGAATAAAAAAGGATGGTGTTAGTTTTGGTGAAGCAACTTGAGTGCTTTGTAGATGTGGGGGATGCTGGTCCAATCCTATTTTTATTCTTTTTCTATTTACATCGCATTTGAAGAGGTCATGGGAAAGGCATGATAGAATTTCTCAACACACACCATGTGAATTTTCCCTTTCTCCTAATTTGAGAAAGGGCATTCATCCTCTCCATTTCTTTTAAAATCTGATTGGTTAGAATAAATGGAAATAAATTACAATCAGAATATGGTTTGCTATGCCGAGAACATATAATTAAGGTGGCAGGTGGTTCAATTGAAGTTTTGTACTGATAACATAATTTTGTAAGAAGAGAGAATTAAAGAGAAGGGTTGGAAGGCAATAGATTTTCAGCCATTTTTTCTGCAGAAGAGTTAAGAATCTGTCACGAGCAGAGGTGTAGCTGTGACAATTTCTGTTTCCTTTTCTTTGGCCAATCTCAACTCATTTCAGATACTTTTAGGTGAGGGATTTTCAAGTTCCAAGAGATTAAGGTGAAGTTAGTAAAAAACGATTCACAAGAAGTGTGATAGATAGAAATGCCCTTCTTAAGCATTACAAATGCATGTAAGAGGGAGTTGTAAAAGACGCCTTTCAAGTAGGGATTTGTAAAATCATCTCACATGCTTTTGTAATGATCAAGAAGGGCATTTATAATCTCCATTATCTAACATTTTGTACTCTAATACTAAGGTCTAATGATATTCCTCTCACTTGTAAGTGAGAGATCTTAGATTCGATTTTTGCCCAAGACAAATTTAAACCACATTATTGCTAACCCATTGTGAGACTTAGCCTACTCTCCCACCCTCTAGTGTAGATAATATCGTTTGTTAAAAAAAAAAAAAAAAAATCCCTTTTGTACTCTATTTTGTACTTAATTGGCTTCAATCGCTGGGATTTGGAAATCGGTCATCCAAAACATAGCCTAAATTACATCTCAGAATTTTGATATTGGGTATCAGTGTAAATTGTTCGGGTTAGATGATGGGATGCAATTGAACGGAGAGATAGAAATCAACTTCCACCATCCTTATTTATTTCTCTTTTCATCCTACATATCCTCTATCTATAGCACAAAAATAAAAACTAAACTGGAAATGATATATGAATATTTGGAAACCTTTCCAGACGCATCCTGTATTTTATATTAGCTGTTCGAATCATCTGTTTTCAAGTTTTCATTCATTGATTATTCTTGCGAACAAAATTAGATAAATGTGAAACAATTAAGGCATCTAACTGCAATAAAGAAGACAGACTGATAGAGTGCCTTTAAGAGTCACCATTTAATCAAGTGGTCATACAATAAAACTTTGGGTGACGTTTTTGTTGAGTAGATATTCGATTGATGATCTAAAATATGAAAGATGATCCTCTTTGGATTCACTTTGTGGGATCCTAGCCGTTAATCGTACATCATGCGATCAGTTTTCATCAGGTACTATTTGTATTTAATTTTAAATAAAAATAATCAAATGATTTTTTACCACACAATGCACAATGAATAACTAAAATATAAGGATCCTTAGGATCCCACAATTTGGATCCGGATGGAATCCAAATCCCTAAAATATAGACGATTTTGATCTGAATGCCCCACTCCATTTCTACAATTTTTTTTATTAAACATCTGTGCCTTTTAAAGATTTGATTAAGATGCCTTGACTAGTGGCCACCTAAGCATTTTTTAAATTTATTTTAGTTAGTTTTTTTTCTAAATGAAAAATGTTATATGTTAATTTCCCATTTGAATCTTTTTAGTTAATAGAGGTTTTTTTGGCTTGTCAGAATCTATGCCCCTTTTTAAGGGGGATGTTGGATAATTAATAGATATTAACTATTAAATCATCAATATTATCTCTTAATTTTTGAATATTTAACATTTTTTTTATAATAAAACTTCATTGATCACGGAAAAAACTTACATCAACAGAAAAAATGGAGATGGCCAATTCAACATGGTGAAAACACCATGGACGCTACATTTATCTTGTTGAGTTCTAGTTTGATTGCATGGTTGTGTAATATGCAACAGAAAACAAGTGATTTTAGATATTGTAGCACAATATAATTTGCATAAAAGTTGTTGACAAAAGGTATTAGTTGGAATTTACCAAAAAAAAAAAGGATTAGTTGGAATGAGATTAATGTCATTCGGCATGAGATATATGAGTATGAATTTTAAATTGAAACCAAATTTAAATATATTAATTTCTAATTTGAATTGTACTCATGCCATGTTGAAATGTACTAATATGACTTGAAATGTATCGATGTCAAATTGAAACGTACCAATGCTGATAGGATATGTACCCATGCCAACATGAAAACGTACCAACATACGTTTAGAAATGTACTCATGCCAAATTGAAACGTACCGATGCTAATATAAAAAGTACCCACGGCAACTTAAAGCGTACCAACATATTGGCTAGAAACGTACCAATACTAAATGGAAACATACCCCATATCATCTACCACTGGAATCTATTTTCCAAATGTACCATGATACGAATACTCAAATCAAGAGGTTTGCATAAAATGAAAATAAAAAGGGAATGAACATGGCTCACAAAGGAGGATGGAAGGGTATCGACTCACAGAAAATAAATGGCACGAAAAATTGTAGATTGGTCGTGAAAGAAGAACATAAATATATATCACGTTAGAAGCATAAATAAATCCAATTTGATATGTTTTTAGATTTTTAAAACATACGTCTACCAGATTGTAGAAGTTTTGGATAATTATTAGCTAATTGGTACATTATATATATGGCAACTTGTGTAATTTTGCATTAAAAATGCTACTTATAATATATTTGGTACCTAAAATGTAGAACAATGTTTAATAAATTTTCTAAAAGGTATGAATGTTTAATTTAACAAATAGAACAGCTAGACATTTAAATCTAAACGCCCCCATAAATACAGAGTAAATCCTAAAAAGGTGTCGCTAAAACAAGATTTCTCATTGAAGTTATCCTTCAAGTTTCTTTTTGTTTTCAAAACAAACAATTTTAGCTGAATAAGTGAATTAGGTCAATTGGTTAAAGTAGTCTGTTCACCCAACTACAATTGAGTTCCGTCCATTTTCCTATAGATTTTAGTAGTTGAAAATTTGTTCTCAACCTCTTTCGAACACAAATTCAAACCTGAAGGCTGCAGAATCCTGCAATGATCAAAAGAAAGATAAGAGGAAAGTATTGACTACGTTTTTTTCTTCGTAATCTGGTCGGGCCACAAAAGTCAACAAATTTAGTATTCCAAAATAACGGCTACGATCGCTTCTCCACGAGAACCGTGAAAGATGAAGGCACAGTTTATCATTCTCCACCTTTAGACATGAGTGGATAGGAGGGAGTGATCGAACTGAGAACTCCCAGAGTTCACAGAAACTCAGCAATGGCTTCAATTCCTTGTACTACAGCTGCTACCCACTTATTCTTCACCAACAACTCCTTCAATTCTCCAACCAAATTCAGTACCCGGTTTCTGGGTACTCGGAATAGGCTCGGGTGGGTCCGACCCGTTGGTATTGGAGCCTCCAACGGGTCCAGAGCCAAGTGCTGGTTCAAATTTGGTAAAAACGGTGTGGGTGCTGAAGATGCTGGCATATATGGAAGCCAATCCCGTGATGATTATGATAAGGATGACGTTGAACAGGTTTTTTTACTTTCTCTCTCCTCTCTCTCTCTCTCTCTCTCTCTCTACAACAATTTTAATTTTCTGTTTAATATTCCGTTGAACATATATGATGACGTTTCATGACTAGCTAATTATATACACTTATATTTTGGATTTTTAATGGATGAGGTGAATTTTATATCGATATTAGTACTCTAAGCTAGACTAAGAGGACAGAGGGAGAGTTTGGACTGGGGACGCAGTGTCTGTAAGAGAAAGGCTCTATCCACCAGGATGACTGAGATTGAGAAATTTGTTCATCAAAAGCACATGGTCCTAGTAAGTAAGAATGGCTTTGTTCTGCGAATATTTTAGGAAAAGTATCGAATTCTTTGGTCCGCGTTAGTTCCAAATATTCAAGAGGGAAGGATGAATGTAAGACTCTAATATTTGTGCTCGTTGGCAAGTGCACATCGAATTCTTTTTCTTCGTAAGTTTTGAGTTCTAGTTGTCTACCAAAAGGGAATTTGCTCAAGTAAATCTCAGGGCAGCAACGATATTTTGCTGACATATAAACCAAACAAAAACTTGCCTTGGGACTGTTAAAAGCTTGAATTGATCTATCAACACTATAGCATTGGAGGCAATCTTTAAACTTGGTGCTAGCATCAACTGGATCTGAAATCTCAGACCTGAGTTTCAAATGTATCACATCTGTATGGAAGCCTAAGTTCTAGATGTCGGGAACAAGTTACATAGTATTCCCCTGTATATGTGCATCTATTGCACAGATAGAAAACTAAAGGTTGAGGGTTGAGGATGATTTTGCTCGGTGAACATTCCTTCTGTATATTCATCTTTATATAGAGATTACAAAGGAGAGTTTGATGTAGAACAAACTCTTGTATAATAAACAGATAATACAAGTGATAATTACAAGTGATGATTGCGTTAATCCAAAATACAAAATTCAGATAAGTTCACAGCTAGGATTGATCAGCATCTTTTAAAGATTCTTGCGTTTGTTGCGGCTTCTGTTGGCCAGAGGAAATATTTGAATTTCCTTGTGGCAGGCTGGATGGTTTATCATGCACTACTTTGTAAAAGAAAAATTGCAGGACAAGGATTTTCTTGCGGTCATGTTGTCGTTGATGACTCTTTAATTGTGTATAATTCCCAGGAGAATCTTATTTTTTTAATCAGCGCCGCGATAGTATCTTGATTGTGTAATGCACTCATTTAGTTTTTGAAAAACAAGTAAATCTAGACGAGGGGGAGAGGTAAGTGTGGGTTACAAAGGGTTCATTTTATTGTTTATATGTTACGTCTGCAACCAGAAACATGAAATTGTTGCATACTCAAACTTCTCTAATACGAACGCAGTGAAAAACTTATGGTTATGTCTTTTGATGACAGTATTTCAACTACATGGGCATGCTTGCTGTGGAAGGTACATATGACAAGATGAATGCTCTTCTAAGCCAAAACATCCACCCAGTCGACATTTTGTTGTTGATGGCTGCCTCCGAAGGTGACCAGCCAAAAATTGAAGAACTTTTAAGAGCCGGTGCTAGTTACTCTGTCAAGGACGCTGATGGGCGAACAGCTCTTGATAGGGCTGCCAGTGACGAAATCAAAAACTTGATTCTTGGTTTTTCAGTTCAGAAAGCATGATTTCGATAATCCATTAGCTCATGTTTCCTTTTTTGGTTGAGTTTCTCATCGTGTAATATTTTCAATAGATGATTTACTGCATCAATGGCTAGAGGATTTGTCAATTTATCGACTTGCTTTGATTTATTAGTTCTTTGTCGTTGCGGATGTCAAGGCTGCAGGGTATCTATCTACTTTGAAGAACAAATGAATTGTTTATGAGAGACTATTAATTGAAATATAATGTTTACCATACGAGTAAAATGGCTTTATAAGTTATAACTATGGTTTTAGGGTTCATCTAGAAGTGTTTTTAAAATGACTGAAAGCATTTTTGGTAAAAATGTTTTTGAAATCAATCCTTATTAAAAATCGTATTAAGGTCTGGTGGTATTCCTCTTCACTTGCAAGAGATTTGAGGTTCAAATCTCGTGAATGACGAATTCGATACCAAATTAGGTTGCTCTTTGTGTGGTTTAATTGAACTGCCCCCTTCCCTTAATGTGAACTGCCCCCTTCCCTTAATGTAAAATATATCGTTGTACTAAAATAAAAAAAAAACGTGAAACACATATCTGATGCTTCTTCCAAAAATCACTTAAAAGGTCTTTTAGAACCCAAAATCCATTTCACCAAAAGAACTTTCAATCATTTTAAAAGCATTGTGACACATGAGGAAGACAATTAAAGGATATGGATGAAGTTGTTGACTCAAAGGAGCCCAACAATGATTTTATTGTTACAATTTTGTTTTCTTGGTAACCTGATGATGAAGGATTGTTGCTCACTCACCTTTAGATTTGATATCAAGGGTTGAGATTAAGACATAATCGTACCATTTAATCTTCACCCTTGATCCAAGGGTGGGTGACCATGCTTTTCTTAGGGTTGGTTTGGTATTGTTGTGCTTTGAAAAAAAGTTGCTTCTAATGTGCTGTAAGAATAAGCGGCTGTAAAATAAAATTGTAGAGTGTTTGGTAAACTTTTTTGTAAAAATGCTTTTGAAAAAAAAAAAAAACAGATTATAGTGTTTGGTAAACTTTTATGTAAAACAGATGTGAAAAAAAAAGCCGGTTTTTCAAAGCTGGGTTTTGCAGCTTCTTGTTTTTGGCTTTTTTTCACCCAAAACTGTAAAAAAAAGTTGAAGCTGAATGTTTACCAAACACAAAAAAGCTCCCAGCTTTTTTTTATACCAGTTTTTTTCAGAATTACCTCAGTACCAAACCAGGCCTTAGTCACTTGTAACCAAGAAAAAAATCCTTGATTAGGATAAGCTAGGGTAAACACATGTGTATCACCTCTTTATTAGAGGTATGGCTTACCTATACAAGTAGGTCCACAATAATTAGAAAAATAATATAAATGTTGTCTACCAATAGTGTTGTTTTGTGCTTTGCCTGACTTTTTATTAATTTGATTAAATCAGAAAAACTACAATATTTAATGCGACAAAGAAATTTTGAAATTTGATTCAGAATAATACCATGTTATCTCTCCGTCTCACCCCCTTCCCTCCGCCTTTGTACATGTGTGTATGTGACTTTTCCGTCTGTATCATATATACTAATTTCTGATATTTATGCAGGTGTTTGTCCTCCGAACAAAAACTGCTAAAGCAACTACTTTAGATATTCTTGCTACACAATGCATACTCTTAACAATGTCTGATGATCTGAAGATTTCAGGTCGGACAAAACGCTGGCGGATTACATATTCCATTTTTTGTATTCTCGCTTCTGCAGTATCTCAAATAGCAATTGGAAGACTCTAGGCATGCTAGCTATATTCAAATATTATTTCTTGGCAGGGCGTTGGGAGCTGTGGACTGTGATAGGATTTTTAACATCTATGCAAATAGAGTCAAAATCACATGAAATATTTGCAAGAATACAAAAATGTTGTAATATAGATGCTCATGCAAGGTCGTTCTCCTCAAAGACTATTTGGATAATTTATGCAAAAACAATTCCTAATCAACTATTTAGAATTAAAAATTTAGAAAAGAGATTTTGATTTTAGATAATAAAAAAAACGAATTTTAATTAAAAATGAATATGACAAAAGAAAATAATTTTAAATACCAATTTATAAAAGATTAGGGTTTCACCATCACCTAGCAATCCTATGTATTTTTACCAATTACTTATGATTTATACATGCTACTTTGAAGGTTAGGTTTTCCTAATTTATATTCTACTTGGAACCTCCAACATAGAATATATACCTAACATGCAACTCGTCCGGATGTTCGGATCAAATCTGAACATGAGATACTCATTATGCTTTATAAAAACCCTTTGAAATACCATGCAACCCTTAAGACGTGATGTTCATCTTAATTGAAATTACAATTATTAATCACAAGAAACCAGCGTCAATTTCAGGGAACCTTCCGACCAAAATTACATCAAATTATTTTTCTAAACTCCTAATGGTGATCAGGCATTAAGACAATTAGATAGTTTTAATCACAGTGATTAATAATTCAAAGTGTGCATGCAATCAATCATAAGCAATTAAATAAAAATTACATATTCATGTTAAGCTTAAGGCTTCGTCCTAGCAAAACGGATTAGTTACACATATTCATAATTAAAATCATAAAAAAAATTATTAAGAATAAAAGGAATGAAAACACCTTAACGTAGAAAATCTTCATGAACCCTAGCAATTAATTACTCTGTCTCCAAAGTTGCATAAAAGAAAGCATAGAAAGAAAACTAAAACCGGCAAAAGCCTTAAAATCCCCCCTAACTATCGTACAAACCCTAGAAACCAGGTCTTTTCCAACTAGGAAACTAAGAATAATAATAAAATATCTTATAATATAAAATTCTAATTAAACTAGGAGAATCTGCCAAGTACTTGTCTAGCCACGTTTTAGTCTCAAATATCCTCCAAATCCGGCCCATGATAGCTTGTTTTGAAGATCGGAACGTTCTGAACACATCTCTAGAAGGCCACGAACCCATCCGAGGTCATCTTGGGCTCCAAAAAAACAAGTCAAGCCCAAAACATCACTATTCCAGCACCGCGCATTGCTCATTTATTTTATTGCCAGAAAATCATCGCTTGGTAGAAAAATCTAATATTTTGGTACGGTTAAGCTAACTGACTCATAAACGTCCTCCAACTGGAATTACTCCAAAATTCGTCCATTTGGTTATGTTTTGCTCCAGAGGAAGTCGAAAGTCCTATATTGAAAATACAATTCAAAGTATCAAAATTCTTCCAAAATAATAACCAAAATATACTAAGAATAGAATTAAATATATAATATAAAATCTACTCATCAGATTGTGTCTGAGAAAAAAATTTGGGAGGTGCTCCTCGTTGAGGTTTGTCGCATTTTCTTTGAAGGGATTGATATGAGCGTATGATGCTTTGATAAGATGTTGTTGTGGTGAGTTTACACGGGTAACTTTTTAGTATACTCCAATATCTTAATTCGCTTTGGTGAAATATGGCAACTTCAGTTAGGTATCATGCTGATGGTGATTTACCACAATGGTAGAAAACAATTATACCTATATCTATAGCGTGGAGTAGGCCGGCAATTCTTGACACGACCTGATAATCCGACAAGATACGACATGAAATTAATAGGTGTTCGGGTCGACACGATAACGAATCGGGTTTTTATCGAGTAACCCGATAAGCACCTGTTAAGATAACGAGTTGATTCGGGGTATACACGTGGATAACACGATACACGATAAGCAAAATATTAATTTCATAATTTTATAACCCTAAAAAATGCTACAATAATTATATATATATATATATATATATTAATTTAACAATTATATACCCCTACAAACTATAATAATTATATATATATATATATTAAATTAAATATTAAAATTTGGTGACCATTGGATCAGCTTAAATATACATACCATTCGATTTCTTAAGTGTTATTTGTACAAAATAAATAAATTTAAACTACTTAATAAATATACATATATATACCATTAAACTTGATGGGATACGAATTTTACGAAACTAATTTCAATGATCCAACCGTCAAACTTGTTTGTATATGGTTCTAGATCGCATAAGCAAAAAATCGCAAAAAACAAACATTCAAAGATCAAGTAACGTGACAAAACTTTTCGATGCTATCAATGAAAAATCACGATTTAACGGTTATTTTAACTCCGATTTTGATGATTTTTTACAGCTACACTCCTTGATCCTATATGAATACAATGAATGTACTTGATCTTCAATTTAAAATATTTACACTACTGGATACCACAAAATTTTATGTTATACTTAATGAAAGTATGAATAAACTCTTAAGTGTTAGTGAATCTATTGTTTTGATGAGATACGCATTCTACGAAACTAGTTTCAATGATCCAACTATCAAACATGTTTATATATAGTTGGAGATCGCATATGCCAAAATTGCAAAAAACAAACATTCAGAGATCAAGTAACGGGACAAAACTTTTCAACGGTTATCAACGAAAAATCACGATTTGATGGTTATTTTAACTCCGATTTTGATGATTTTTTACGGCTACACTCCTTGACCCTATATGAATACAATGAATGAATTCGATCTTCAAATTTAAAATATTTATACTAGTGGATACCACAAATTCTTATGTTATACTTAATGAAAGTATAAGTAAATTCAAGTGTTAGTAAATCTATCGTTTTGATGGGATACGCATTCTACGAAACTAATTTCAACAATCCAACCGTCAAACTTGTTTGTATATGCTTCATGATCGCATATGCAAAAAATTGCAAACAATAAACATTCAAAGATCAAGTAACGGGACAAAGCTTTTTGACGGTTATCAACGAAAAATCACGATTCAACGGTTATTTTAACTTCGATTTTGATGATTTTTTATAGCTACACTCATTGACCCTATATAAATACAATGAATGAATTCGATCTTCAATTTAAAATATTTACATTAGTGGATACTACAAAATCTTATGTTATGATGATCAATGAAAATTGAGGATTTTGTAAAAGGAATAACATGCAAGCTTTGAGTTCCATTGGCAAGGTTTAAACTTTTGAGAAAGGCTTCACAACCTTGAAAACAAAAACTCTTTCATTTTGCAAATCCTTACCCATTTAATATTTTGTAATAGAATAGTAGTGTATAGATGTTTGTTTATTAGGCTCTTATTTTCGAGTGTAGATGTAGTACTTAAACGACAAATGTGTTTTAATGTTTTGAAGTAATATTTATGTGGCAATGTGTGGTATGTGCAAATTTAAGAAAAAAAAATATTTTTCTTAACGGGTCATAACAGTTGGGTCACTTTACCTGTTGGGTAAAGTGACCCAACCTATTAAGGACCCATTAAGATAACGGGTGTGACACGACACGACCCGTTAAAATTATAGGTGTTACACGAAAATGACAGACACGACCCGTTTGCCAGGCCTAGCGTAGAGTCATTGATATATTTTATATCACACGTGTGGCATTGAACTAGAGTGATTGGTAAGTTGTGAGGAAGGGGTTCAGCATGGCTGCTTCATTTTGTTACTTGGATAGCCTGATAGGCTACAATGAAGTGGACTGGGGTCTCGGGTGTCTATAGTTGTAAATGCGCGTCTCGCATCAAATGAGTGACAATGGTGGCGGCGGTGGTGCGGGGTTGCTGGTGGGTGGGGCATCAACCAGTTGGGCGATTTTTGGTGGTGGTGGTTGTGGTCGTTTTGATGCCAGCCTAACTAATGGATTCTATCTCAGTTCTCTAATAAGTGAAAAAAAGTCGAACAATTTCATCGAATATTTTTCTTATTTATAACAGTAATTTCTAAATTTCTGAACTATGATTATTGTCTTAGTAGCCAACTTTAATATCGGTAAACGCTTTGCACAAATGTTGCCACTGCGGGAATCTATGTATCATAAATCCTTCGTTGAAGTTAATGAAGAAGGCACAAAAGTTGCGGCGGTTTCTAGGTATGTGGGTGTATCTTTCAGTTCTGGTGGTCTTCCGATTCCTCGCGAAAAAATAAGACTTTGTGGCTGATCACCCATTCATGTCTTTTTCATCAAAGATGAAAGGACCGGAACTATATTGTTTATTGGTCCCGTTTTCAATCTGCTCGAAAATAGTAATTGTCCGTCTCTCTCCGTAAATGAATTGTTCGTCCAGTTGATATTAAAAAAATTAATAAAAAGATGGCCCACTTGACTCTCTCTCACGCTTCATCACATGCAATCTCTCTCTCTCCACTCTCCCCTTCTTTTCCAACTTAAAAAACCTGCACCTCCCAGCAACCCACCACCATACCTCCAGGCTCCAACTCCTCCGCCTACACCCCCTTCTCCTTCTCCACCCCTCCCAACCCCTCTCCTACGATATCCGTTGCCATACAGAGACCCACACTATGGCGGCTCGCCTTCGATACTATCAAACACTAGGCACACTGAGTGATCCAAAACTAAACAAGCATAACTAAATTTTGATCATGTTTTCCTCCTTTTTTTACTCCTATTAGTCACTAAACTCCAGAATGCAATTGAAGTTCGTCTGAATTCCACAAAACCCCAACCAATTACAGAAATTAGGCTTCGAACTAAGTATGCAAACAAGGTGAATCAAACCCAAAAGGGAAAACAGAGGAGGGAGTACCTGAGAGAGCTCTCGGAGAACGGAGTCGGAGTTGGCGTAGTTGAGCGTCTGGAGGTGTTTGGGTTAAAACTTGAACTTTGGGCTCAAAAAGGAGTTGGCCCAACAAGAAGACTAGGAGGAAAGGAGCCCGAAGCTCAGCCAAAGCCTAGAAGGCAGAAAAGGGCTTTTCCCGACTAGGTGCAGATCATTTGAACCACTTGTTCACCAACCTAGAGACCAAGTGGTGTAGACCAACCAGCTAATCAACCCAAAAGCACTTTACAGTGGAAGTACAAGTAAAAAGCTGATGAGTCATTGCCCTTTAAGCTGCATTCGGACAAGATTAAAGCTACAGGAGGCCAAGCCAAACTGTCTATAAAAGAAGAAAGAGAAATCAGAGATGAGGATACTCAAACAAACAAACAAATACAACCACAAACTCTGCTCAAGCCAGATTTGCTTTCAACGAAGCTGTAGTCAGCCCAAGCCTTCATCCCTTTTGGGATCAACCTTCACCCAACGCCTTTGTAAAAGCTCTGCTACCTTGTATAAATCTTGCTGTAGTATTGATTTCCTTCTGTAAACGCACCTCCCTATCCCTCTTTCTAAGCTCTTAAGCCCCTCTATAAATCACAAAGATAGGAAGTTGCAAGACGACCAGTCTTGCCCGACAAGGTAAAACCTTGCCCGACCTTTTTTGTTTTTGTCTTTTCATTCATAAGTCTAGTAATATGTTGTATACTTCCATTTGTATCCAAGTTAGTTCGAGCAAGTTGATGATTAAAAGGCTCCTCAGTGCTTGAATCCGATTGGAATATGTAGTCACAACTTAAATCAGATTTAAGTTCTAAACCCTCGGGCATGTAAGATTGATCATTCAAAAGTCCTTGGTCTCAAGGCATAAAAAAGAACCTTATGTGGACTTAACCTATCCACGACAGTCTTTGATAACAAGAAGTTCGAAGTTACTTGGGGCGCAAGTAATCGACCTATTTCTTAGTTTTATTTCTGTTATATTATGATTACCGTAGAACGTTTGAGTATAGAAGTAATTCTGATGGGAAGCCTCAAGGCCTATACCTAAGGCCTTATAAAGGCACCTATTTGGATTCATTCTGCTCTTGTAATTAGAAGTATAATAGTCATAACACTTCTGCAATCAATGAAACAAACATTATATGTTCGAGTATTGGGTTAGTTATTGATTGAGAGCCTCAAGGCCTACACTTAAGGCCCTACAAAGGCACCTTTCATAACTAAAACAGCCTCTCGGGTATATATACAATTAAAACTCAACATCTGTTTTACATCTGCCATGCTAAAGATGGCAGTGGCAAGCCTGAACACCTAAAAGTTAATCTTGATTGTGAGCCTCAAGGCTTACACCTAAGGCCCTACAAAGGCACATTTCAAAGTTAACCCTGTCATTCTCTTTCAGCCTTGCCCGACAAGCCCGCCAGTGAGCAGAAGCCCGACAGAAAGCATCAACTGGCGCCAACCTCTCGGGGAGTTGTGTGCTCGTCTGCTAGGAAACATCCCCAATGGAAATTCTAGCCACAAACATAGTTTTGGCACGCCCGGTGGGATTTTCATCTTTTAAATCAGATCTTACTTACCAAAGAAACATGTCAAGAAAACCTGAAGAGTTAAAAAGAGCAGTTGTTCCAGACAATTTTGATGAAGACTTGCAAACTACCTTGTTGCAAATGTTGCAAAGACTGGAAAGCGCCTCCGCAGCCTTCAGAAGGAAAGCAGACCTGGTTGTAAGACCAAATATTCCTATATCTCTACCTCAACTTGGGGAAAAAGATAATAGGGAAAGAGAGAGACTTAAAAACAACCAGCCAGAAGAAGCAGTGGCGGACAAACATACAAATCCCTTCTCAGAAGCCCCAGTAAATATGATCAGTATGGCATGGGCCGAGAAGGGGAAAGAAAAGGTCACCAGGGAAATAAAAGAAGGAAGATTGGCTGACAAATTGATGTGAGAATTACTTGACACACAAATTAAACCCTCTTTTTGTCAATTGTAGTATAAGTATAAGTAGGGTATCGTTCTAGGCCGGGGATTAGGAGGGCTTGCTAAAACCTCTTAAAAACATAAAAAACAAAGTTAAAAATATTAAACAAGACTCAAGGACACAAAACTAGGCTAAAAACTCTAATAACTCGAAACACACTTAGAATGACTCAAAATAATGAAAACAATCAAATTAGACACTATGAACTGAAATGGACGGAAATTGAATTAAAAGACTAACAATAATGAAAACTAACTAAATAAAATAATTTAATAATGGATGGGTGTTTGGTTTTGGTGAAAAGTAAATTAAACTTAATTAAATTACAGAATTGACAAAAACATAAAATTAAGGTAAAATGATAAATGACGGACTAGCTAGAGGGTTCTTCTCCACACATGACACATATGCAACCTAAATTGATTTTCAGTTGTTTTTTCAATAAATTGTAAATCTCAACGCCCCAAATTAACCGTGAATTGCACTAATTAACCCTCAGTTTTTCCACAAGTTATTGGGTTGGATGATTGCATACGACAACCCAAAACATTCCCTACAAGTTCCCTACATGAATTGCATAATAGAGATACAAGCAAGAATCATTAAGTTCTATGAAAAACATAAGCATTGACGAGGCACTCGTTACTATGATTTGCATGAAACTTATGCCAAGAATTTACTTAACACGATTGTGGATAACAACCTTCACTACTTGTGAATATAAGTTCATAACGATTAGGTGAAATTCACTTATATTCTAGCATCAAATTCATGCATGTAAATTAAGTATGCATCCTTAATCAACATACAAAAATAAGTTATCAATCAAGCAGTTAAGCAAATTAAATCACAACTCAGAAATCACAACTGAAGGTAATCAATTCATATTACAAATATATTCATGGCTTTGAATTAACCTCTAGCCAAACTAGATTTATTTACACATTATTTTCAAATTAAACCAAAAGTAAAACATGGGTTTGAGAAGATAAAACCAAGAAGAATGGAGTGAAACTTTGCTCTCTGTGTTGCTCACGCTTGGTTCTGTGCTCTCTGATCTCCCCCGTGCTGATTTCTGCGCTGTTCCCTCTCTCCCCGCGTCTCACTCTGTCCACTCTCCTCTTCCGCGTCAGTCCCAGCTGCATGGGCAGCTTTCCTCTGATTCTCCCTGGCGTCTGCACAGTTTTCTGTCTTCTCCCCTCTCTCCACGTCTTTCACGCTGCCTCTGACCTCCCTGCCTTTCCTCGTGCTGCAAAGGCAGCTTTCCTTTCTCCTCCTCCGAGGCTTCACGCTGTCAGTCTCTCTCCACTCTTCCTGCCTGACCTTCTTCCTGACCTCCACGCTGCCAAAGGCAGCTCCTCTCTCCCCCAGCTTTTCCAGAAGCTTTTATGCTTCTTCTTCTTTTCACACGTCTCTCCCGTCTTCTCCCTGTTATTCTTTTTTCTTTCTTGTTTCTGACCTCACCTACCACACTGCACACACTTTTTTTTACTTATTCCTTTCTTCGTGCTCCACCATTAGCTGAGTGCTAACAGCCTCTTTTTCTTTTCTTTTTTTATTTATTTTTCTTCTCCACCTACCACAACAAAATATATAACAAAATACAAGATTAATGTTCAACAAAAATCATGGACCGATATTTTCTTTTTATTATTTAAAACTCATTTGTGCTATTTTTATTTTCTTTGCATAACAAATCTTATAAACACAAAAATAACGTAAATAGCTAAAAAATATAAGGAACTAATTAAGAAAAGACGAGTGAATTTGAAGTAAAAATATATATAAATATGATCCGATCAAATACCCCCATACTTAGCTTTTGCTAGTCCTCAAGCAAAACAAAGAAAACATGAAAAAGTACTAACATGAAAAACATTAGTTTCCCCCGATGTGACCCTCATAGAATTTTATTCGAGAAAACAAATCATCAAACAAACTAATTCAAGTTCATCTTCCTTATTCAAATATTAGCTGTAATCTTTAAATCAACCTTGAAGTGTAGTGTGTGAGATAGCCATGCTAATGCAATTTCAAGTTTTTATTTTTAAAATCATCATATGCAAACTAGCGATCTTCTCACTGGATATGCACTCAATCACACATGTGTTTAGTTTTAATGTGTTTCGCTCAAAGAATCAAATGTGAAATTTCTACCATAAGCTTGCATAAAGATCACTTCTCCACAGTCATAATTGCAAAACTTAAATCAAGAGGACTTTTATTGGATGTAATGAGGTTTAGGGATAGGGTTATTGAAACGAAAGAATAGGAAAACACAAGTTCCAAGCTACATTGCAAGCAATTCTTTTCTTTAGATTTATAAGAACTCAAGCTCTCCAACGATTCTTCAGACATCTCCAACCACAACCTTAAACTGAAACTTTAAAAACTTTTATTTTCTTTGTATACAATCTTTCTTTTTCTTTTTCTTTTTCTTTTTTTTTTTTTTTTTTTTTTTGAAATACAAACATGAAATACCCCCACACTTATTCTTTTGCCAAACACCTTCACAGTACTTAACAAACGTTTCTCATAAGACAATCTCGCATTGCTCGCTTGGAAAAGGGTAAGGAAAAAATGTTTCAGGTATAAGGGTAGACATATCTGGTGATAAGAAACAAAAGGTTCAACATATACGGCTCAAATTGGCAATCTAATGATATCATTTTTCTTTGGGAAACATGGTTATTTGGGCCATGGTGGTAAACCTAATGCCTCTATCATTTCCAAGTTCATGCAATCAATGACAAACATTTCGAAAGATCGTTACGCAAGTTCTAGAGATGTATCTCACATAAGTTCATCACACATGAAAGAATAGGAGTGTATGAAAAATGCACACACTTTCAATAGGCTCAAAAACTCACATAGGATGTAAATGGTCACTAAATTCACATATGAAGCTTTAAGTCATGCTTTAGTTTCACATCAACAAGGCTATGTGCATTTGGTTTTTCAAAGATGATCAAATATGTACAAAACTAATACGAGAATTAGGAATTTCACAAAACACATGTTAACTAAGTTCTTGATGATCATGGTTCAAATTTTATCCAATTATATCATTGGGTCGGGAAACTAACAAAAATCTAATTCAAAACAATAAGGAAAACAAGACAATATTTTTGGATTTTTAAATTTTCCGATTTTTTTTATTTTTATTTTATTTTTTTTATAGAGAAAACAAAACTAAAAAAATAAAAAACAACAACACAGAAACAAATGAAACCAGTTCGAAGTTGAAGGTACAAAAAAATTTCAATTTGGTCATTTTTACCCTTTACCCCCATACTTAAACTGGACATTGTCCCCAATGTCAGAAAACACTATAATGCAAAAATAAATAAAATAAACAAAATAATAAAAAACAAAATAAAGCAATTGGACTGAAAACTTCCCTAATTTGCAGTAAAATCAAGCGATGACCCCCCAAGCTAAAATTCTGCAATCAACTTCAAGGGTGGAAATAACCAAAAGTTCCTGCAAAGAAAAGAAATAATTCAGTTAAGGACGCAAGAAAATGTAGAAAAATGCAAACGAAAAATTGAAAATGAAAAAAAAAAAAAAAAAATAATAATGAATAGAACTAATAGGTGATCATTGGTCGCTTGTTGACTTTCCACAGCTTTCCTCTTGAACTGATTTGGAATTCTGAGCGAGGATTGCACAGTCTGCATTCTTCTCTGCTTGTTTCCTCTGCATGGCGGGCAGGCACAAGGTAGCTGTTTTGGTCTAATTCTTTCTTCAATCTTTCCAAGTGCCCACCTCTTGCTTTCTTTCTCCTTGTCCCTAGCTGAATTGTCTCCACATGCTTCGAGGTATCATTTTCACTTCCCTTACTGTCCCCCAGGTAGATGTGGTAGACAAAGAGGAAGCACAAGATGATGAAGATGAGTACTCGAGAGCAAGGCTAGGTAAGCAATCAGGAAGGGGTTCCAGGCAGTTGGCTCCAGATCGGAAGATTGATACCAAATGCTGGCTGATTGCTCTCCTTCTCCTTGTCGGAAAACAAAGACAAGGAGAAGGACATGGAGAAAGCATGATATGAGATACTCTTGCTTTCAACCTTTATGATATGAAATACTTTTGCTTTGAATGGGTTGTTCGCAGGAGTATCCCAAGGAATGAGGAACACAGAGTGACTCGAGAGGATTCTTTGGGAATGCATTTTCGGAGATGAAGAAGAGTTGAGAGGGTGTGCTGAGAGAGTGTGCTTTTGCTGTGGAAGGCGAAGGTAGAAACTTATAGGACTTGTCTTCACAACCGGAACTGTTCTCTCACTCATTGTCGGCAGCCGGTGGATGGATGAATAGTACAAATTACGCGCTTTCTGACAAAGCTGCCCGTAATTTCCGCAAAGTTGCCAGTTGCTTGTGACAAATGCTGACTAGGCTGAGAGAGACAGATGGTTGGAATCGGCACTTCGACAGACTGCCCGTGATTTTCGCAGAGCTGAGTTTGCGTGTGACGGGTGACAACACGTCTGGACAAATTGATCTTTTGAAATCCGGGGTTCGGCTCGTGGTTTCTGAGCAAGCACAGCCTTTAAGAAATGAAACGCCTCTTTTGAGAAAAGAATCCGGCTTTTGAGAAAGGAAACTCCTCTTTTGAGAAAAGAATCAGGCGTTTGAGAACGGAGCCCCGACTCTTCGATTTGCGAGAGGACGCCTCTTCAATTTCTGAGGAGCGCCTCTTTGATTTCTTCCTTTTATAGAGGCGTTAATTTTGTTCCACAACACACTTGAGCTCCCTCCTGTAAACACTCCATTCTTGCACTTCCGAAATCTTGATCAGTCCGACTCTCTTCTTTCTTCACCACCTCTGAAAAATGTCTGGCCCTTCCGATCGTCGTTTTGACCTCAACCGTGGTGAAGAGGCAGCTCCGCCTTCACCAGACAATATATGGCGCCCATCCTTCATATCGCCCACCGGTCCCCTTACCGTGGGGGATTCGGTGATGAAAAATGACATGACTGCTGCGGTGGTGGCCCGAAACCTTGTCACCCCCAGAGATAACAGACTGCTCGCTAGGCGGTCTGATGAATTGGCGGTTAAGGAGTCTCTGGCTCTTAGCGTGCAGTGTGCGGGTTCTGTATCCAACATGGCCCAACGCCTATTTGCTCGAACCCGTCACGTTGAATCGTTGGTGGCTGAAATACAGAGTCTCAAAGAGGAGATTAGAGGACTCAAGCATGAAAATAAACAATTGCACAAGCTTGCACACAATTATGCCACCAGCATGAAGAGAAAGATTGACCAGATGCAGGACACCGATGGTCAAATTTTACTTGATCATCGAAGGTTTGTGGGTTTGTTCCAACCGCATCTGCCTTCGTCTTCTGGAGCGGCACCGCGTAGTGAAGCTCCAACTGATCAACCTCTGCCGCCTCCTCCTTCTGTGGCCCCGCCGACTGCTGAAGCCCCGCCCGACCAATGAATACTATTAGTTTACATCATTGTAAAATATTTGTACTTTTTTTTTTTCATTAATTTTAAATTTTATCTTTTTTTTTATTTTTTATTTTTATATATGTAAATTAATGTAAAGAGACTTTTTCTACCCTAAACAAGATTCACACGCAAGTAAACTAACAGTTAATGAACTTAAACAAGGTAAAATAAATGCAGTAAAGAGAAGGGTTTAGGAATGCAAATCTGATCGGAAAAAGATTTGTTGAGCAATTTCAAAGTCTCCCTTCGTTGAATGCTTGGGTTGCCTCCCAAGAAGCGCTTGATTTAACGTCTTTAGCCGGACGAATCTTTCCTTTAAACTCCCCTCGGCTCCAAAGCATGGAATTTATCTTTTAATGGGAGGTGATACTTGAAATGATTCGGCAATGGTTTGAATTCACGAGTGGGTGCCTGAATCATCAAAATCAGAAAAATGTTAGTATAAATAAAAATTAAAATTGGAGAAGATGGCTTACTTTCTTTTTCCGGCACAAACTCAATGACAAACACCACATTTTTGAACATTTCCGGGACTTTGAACTTGACCAGGTTTACTATGATAGTTGTGGCTTGTCCCAGGTCATCCTCCTCCTCTTCTGCTTGCAGCAGCAATTCATCCATGTTCGGGCTGTGTTTGGATGGTTCTGGGACAGCTTCATCCTTCATGTCACCTTCCAAAGTGATGGCTTCATCGATTTCAACTTCTGCCTTTGAATTTGCAATGTTTGAGTTGGAAAGTTCGCTTTGATCTCGAATCTGTGCCATGAATTCCACAATCTGCCCAACTTGCATCTCCAATTCGTCCACTCTTTTGACTCGGTCTTGCATCTCCTGGTTTTGATTTTCTACTCCCTGATTCAAAGAGGTGAGTAACTTATTAAGTGTATCATTATCCAAGGATGTACCTGAATTGAATTGGGTTGATTGTTGTGGTGGCTGTGACGGTTCATATGGCCACTGATAGAACTCTTCCGATGGCGGCAATTGTTCTTCTTTTTGTGAACCCTGTACCGAAGAAATTAATTCTTCAAGCATTTGATTATAATCCACGGGCATACTTTGATTCGATTGGAATTGTTGTGGGGGATGCTGTGGTGGCTGCATAGGTCTTGAATAGAACGCGTTTTCTTGCTGCCAATATCCACCTTGTTGGAATTGTTGAGGTTCTCCCCACATGTAATCTGAATAATCTCTCCAATCTGAATTGTAAGCATTGGAAAACATGTTGCCCCTTGATTGGTTATGGCCTTGATATCCCCAAACATCTTCATTTGCAGAAAATTGAGGACCTTGATATCCTTGCCCATAGGGCACATCAAGTGTAGGGACACTTGACATTGTGGTCCGTTCGGCATTATGAGTTAATTGAGCAGTGAGCTGTGCCAATAGATCTTGAATGCTAGTAGAATCCAGGTCTTGCTCCATTTGTACCTCAATTCAAAGAAAGAAAAATAAATCAAATATCAAAAGTAACATACACAAACACAAATAAACATAAGCAAAAACAAAAATAAAAGGATTAGCAAAGTTGCTAATCCCCGGCAACGGCGCCAAAATTTGATGTGAGAATTACTTGACACACAAATTAAACCCTCTTTTTGTCAATTGTAGTATAAGTATAAGTAGGGTATCGTTCTAGGCCGGGGATTAGGAGGGCTTGCTAAAACCTCTTAAAAACATAAAAAACAAAGTTAAAAATATTAAACAAGACTCAAGGACACAAAACTAGGCTAAAAACTCTAATAACTCGAAACACACTTAGAATGACTCAAAATAATGAAAACAATCAAATTAGACACTATGAACTGAAATGGACGGAAATTGAATTAAAAGACTAACAATAATGAAAACTAACTAAATAAAATAATTTAATAATGGATGGGTGTTTGGTTTTGGTGAAAAGTAAATTAAACTTAATTAAATTACAGAATTGACAAAAACATAAAATTAAGGTAAAATGATAAATGACGGACTAGCTAGAGGGTTCTTCTCCACACATGACACATATGCAACCTAAATTGATTTTCAGTTGTTTTTTCAATAAATTGTAAATCTCAACGCCCCAAATTAACCGTGAATTGCACTAATTAACCCTCAGTTTTTCCACAAGTTATTGGGTTGGATGATTGCATACGACAACCCAAAACATTCCCTACAAGTTCCCTACATGAATTGCATAATAGAGATACAAGCAAGAATCATTAAGTTCTATGAAAAACATAAGCATTGACGAGGCACTCGTTACTATGATTTGCATGAAACTTATGCCAAGAATTTACTTAACACGATTGTGGATAACAACCTTCACTACTTGTGAATATAAGTTCATAACGATTAGGTGAAATTCACTTATATTCTAGCATCAAATTCATGCATGTAAATTAAGTATGCATCCTTAATCAACATACAAAAATAAGTTATCAATCAAGCAGTTAAGCAAATTAAATCACAACTCAGAAATCACAACTGAAGGTAATCAATTCATATTACAAATATATTCATGGCTTTGAATTAACCTCTAGCCAAACTAGATTTATTTACACATTATTTTCAAATTAAACCAAAAGTAAAACATGGGTTTGAGAAGATAAAACCAAGAAGAATGGAGTGAAACTTTGCTCTCTGTGTTGCTCACGCTTGGTTCTGTGCTCTCTGATCTCCCCCGTGCTGATTTCTGCGCTGTTCCCTCTCTCCCCGCGTCTCACTCTGTCCACTCTCCTCTTCCGCGTCAGTCCCAGCTGCATGGGCAGCTTTCCTCTGATTCTCCCTGGTGTCTGCACAGTTTTCTGTCTTCTCCCCTCTCTCCACGTCTTTCACGCTGCCTCTGACCTCCCTGCCTTTCCTCGTGCTGCAAAGGCAGCTTTCCTTTCTCCTCCTCCGAGGCTTCACGCTGTCAGTCTCTCTCCACTCTTCCTGCCTGACCTTCTTCCTGACCTCCACGCTGCCAAAGGCAGCTCCTCTCTCCCCCAGCTTTTCCAGAAGCTTTTATGCTTCTTCTTCTTTTCACACGTCTCTCCCGTCTTCTCCCTGTTATTCTTTTTTCTTTCTTGTTTCTGACCTCACCTACCACACTGCACACACTTTTTTTTACTTATTCCTTTCTTCGTGCTCCACCATTAGCTGAGTGCTAACAGCCTCTTTTTCTTTTCTTTTTTTATTTATTTTTCTTCTCCACCTACCACAACAAAATATATAACAAAATACAAGATTAATGTTCAACAAAAATCATGGACCGATATTTTCTTTTTATTATTTAAAACTCATTTGTGCTATTTTTATTTTCTTTGCATAACAAATCTTATAAACACAAAAATAACGTAAATAGCTCAAAAATATAAGGAACTAATTAAGAAAAGACGAGTGAATTTGAAGTAAAAATATATATAAATATGATCCGATCACAAATCCACAAAAGCGGTGATCAGATTGACCGAACATCCAAAAGCAGCTATAATCAAAGGGATGGTTCTCTGCAGTAAATGCCAACGCGAGTGTGAGCTCGAAATACCACCAACAGGAGTCCTCATGGATCATGAGCTGATCAGGAGGAAGGAAGAAGAAGAAAGAAAAAAGGCCCGTGAGAGAGCTAGGCGGACTGCAGGAAGAGATACTTCCCGAAGTGTTTTCCAGCAGTTAGGAGGCGATTCCCAACCCAAAGCTTTATCAGAGATATTTCGTAATCATGAAGCGTCTGATAAGGCAGAAGACAAGGATGCCAAAAAGCCAAAAGAGAGGAGTGTAGAACATCTTCAATATGGCCATATGGGAAAAGAAGTCAAGAGAAATGATAGGATAACAAATCCTGTCAAGAAAGATAACCATGCCCGCCTCGAGCGAAAATGGTACGTGGTTGGGAAAAATGGATAGACCGTTAAACAAATGGGAGCCTTCATGGTTAGAAAGGTCCAGAGGCAGCACAAAGCCTACATGAATTCTTTAAAGACCCCTGCGACGTCTGAAGCATCCAAGAATCAAAAGTTTGAAAAAACGTCATCTGGGGGGAGTAGTTAGTTCCGTTGGAGGAGTAAAAAAAAGGTGGAGAAGGCTAATAGTAAAACAAAAGGTGAAGAAAACCATGTACCGCAAAGCCTACACCCTGGGAAATATAGGATCTTGAGGAGAGCTCAAGAAGATATGATCATGATGCCAACTCCCAGATGGAAAACGGAGCCTATTTGTTTTGGAACGGTTTCGCTTGAAAGAAAACCACCTTCTCTATGAGTAGCGGATCATTTCGGTGAAGTTCCAAAGCAAACATCATATTCGGGCATGAATCAACAGGAGGGGGCACCATAACCACTGCTTTCAGAAGATGCGATGGCCTAGTTAGATGAGTTCATGGAACAGATCGGGAGCAAGAAAGAAGAACTGCCAGAGCCTGGCAATTTTCATATCAACATGGCGTATGTGCTATCCGCCATGTTTGGTGCCGAGCCTAATCAACCTGCCACTATGGAAGGAGACTATGTGACGATGGAGCCAATGATGGCCCATGTTAGTGTTGAGATAGCTGGAGAAAGAAAGTCGGGAAAAGCTGAATCTTCCGAAGCATCCAAAGATGGTCCTTTAAGGATCTATACAGATAAAATGGTGTTCAGCTGTCCAAACATGTTACTAGCCAACCATCTTAAGCCAATATATGTTGCAGCACATTTGGAAGGGGTGTCTTTCAAAATTATTTTAATTGATGGATGAGCGGCTGTTAATGTACTGCCAGCCAAGCAAATGAAAAAGGATGGGGAGAGGCTCAGAAGACCTTGTTCCCACAGACCTCACGGTTTCAAGCTTCTCGGGTGCTATCACCAAAACTCATGGGATATTGCCCTTAGAAGTGGATCTGGGGTCCAAACAAATCATGTTGGCATTCTTTGTGGTAGATTGCACTTCCACCTATGGAGCCTTACTTGGAAGGGATTGGATCCACCAAAGTTTCGCCATACCCTCCACTCTACATCAACAAATGGCTGTTTATCATGAGGCAGAGACAGAAGGACTAGGCTTTTGGGAGATGGTGGAGGCCGAATCACGGCCATTTCTCCCCACAGCCAATGTTGCGGAGACGAGTTTCTACAATCCCGATGTAGGAATTCTGAAATGTTCAGGAGCAGATGAGAACGGCCGTCATACCAAGGTGACGGCCCAAAAGCTTTTAGAACAAGGAATGTTCCTTACTAGAAAGGAGTGGGATAAACCTTGTATCGTCCCAACACCCATACACCATCAATGATAGAACAAAAGAATAAGGATCAGGTAATGGCAGTCAGGTCCCTGATCAAAAGACTGTTGGTGTATGGGAAATGAAGAAAGCAAGAAAGGGAGCTCTTAGACAAAGAAGAGCAGGAATGGCAGCTAGGAACTCTGACCAATCAGGATAAAAGCAGGAAAGAGCTTTACGGAGAAGAATTAGATATGGCCATACGAATGGCCGAGTGCATATATGACTTGGATGGGCCAGACGACTTGCCCAAAAGCCTGAAGTTAGTTGAATTTTTATGCCCAGAACCGGACAAAGAATGCCCATCAAGGAAGGGTACAAACCTGTTAAGTAAGCACCACGAAGGATGTCAAAGGAGATAGAAGAGAAGGTCAAAGAAGAAATTGAAAGGCTAGTAAAAGCTGGATTTATTAGACCAGCCAAATATGTAGAGTGGTTATCCAACATTGTACCTGTTTTAAAAGCCATAACAAAAGCAGTACGATGTTGTGTTGATTATAGAAATATTAATGGCGCCACACCAAAAGATGAATATCCCATGCCCATGGCTAACATGTCCATAGATGCGGTAGCAAAACATAAAGTCTTATCTTTTATGGATGGGAATGCCGGATATAATCAGATAAAGATGGCCCAGGAAGATATACATAAAACAACATTTAGGTGTCCCGGTCATGTGGGGGCATATGAATATCTAGTCATGCCATTCGGGCTCAAGAATGCTGGTGCAACTTACCAAAGGGCAATGAATGCCATCTTTCATGATTTGATTAGCCAGAACATGGAGGTGTACATCGATGACATCGTGATAAAATCCAAAACAGAAGAGCAGCATCTGACAGACCTCAGGCAAGCTTTAACAAGGATGAGGATCCATAAGCTGAAGATGAATCCAAAGAAGTACGCATTTAGAGTAAGAGCGGACAACTTCTTGAGGTTCCTGGTTCATCAAAGAGGAGTAGAAGTGGACAAAAACAAATCTCGGGCAATAATGGAGTCGCCTTCACCCACCAATAAAGTACAACTTCAGAGGCTGTTAGGCAAAATTAATTTCTTAAGGAGATTCATTTGACGCGATTGCCAAGAATTCAATTAACGCGATTGTGATAAATAACCTTCACTACTCATGAATATAAACTTGTAACGATTAGGTGAAACTCATTTATATTCTAGCATCTAATTCATGCATGAAAACTAAGTATGCATCCTTAATAAACAAACAAGAATCAATTATGAATAAAATAGATAATTGAATTGCAATCACAACTTATCAAATCACAATTGGAAGAAATCAATTCAAATCTCAAGCATGTTCATGGCTTCAAACTTCCCCCTAACTAAATAGGGGTTTAGCCACTCATAATTGCAACAAAATTAGAAAATAACAAACTAGACATTGAAAGCAAGAACGAAGTACACCTAAAACGCTCCAAAGTTCCAAGCTTGAAACGCCAATGACCTTTGTTTTCACCACCTTGTTGTAGCACAATTGTCTAGGATGTGTATGATTATATGGATGGAATGGATTTGCACGGCTAAGAGATGAAAGTGTATGGATTGGTGAGATGTAGTATGGCTAGATGAATGGATGGAGGTCATGGCAAGGAAATTGTGTTTGTGAATGAAGCTCTTTTGATGGATCAAGATCTCCCTAGTTATGGTGAAGGGTGGATGTATTTATAGGCTAGGGAGATGAGTGTATGGAGTTGTGGTAATGGGTGGATGTAATGGGTGTAGTGGGTGAGTGTTGTGGTAATGAGTGGATGTAATGGGTGTAGTGGGTGAATGTTGTGGTAATGAGTGGATGTAATGGGTGTAGTGGATGAGTGTTGTGGTAATGAGTGGATGTAATGGGTGTAGTGGATGAATGTTGTGGTAATGAGTGTCTTTGCATGTGTGTGTTCCTCTTTGCATTTGCACACACATGTTCTTCATTATTTCAGCCCAAAATCAACACATTTTCTGCCCATGCCAACCCTTCATGCCGTGCCTTTTTTGTTGTGTGTGTGTTGTCCATGTAGAGTGTGTGTATGCCCTCCAACCTGTGCAGTTTGCATGTGTGTAGCTGTCCATGTTTCTCTTCTGCATGTGCATTTCCACTTGCTCCAAAGCCAAATGAGTGCAATCATAACCCCATTTGCTGCTGAGTGTTGATAACAAAGCAAAACACAAAACAAGTGCCTTTACTTTCTCATTTTATTAGCCAAATCTGCTTAGCCCTTTTCTGAACCTTTCAGTGTTAGAATGCCCATAACTTCTTCTTGAAAAATGATATTAACAATCCGTAAATTACTCCAGAAAATAGACATCCGTAGCTTTCTAAGAATATAAGGCTCATTCTCTCATTCATTCTGAGCTGTTCGTAACATGCTTCCAAAGTCAGCTAATCTGCACAGGCGGTTTTGACGAATTTGTTACTTAATATCTCACTTGTGCTACTTTTCTTTTCTTTGCTTGATAAATCACACAAAACACAAAAACATAGTAAATAGCTCAAAAATATAAGGAACTAACTAAGAAAAGACAAGTGAATTTTATGTAAAATATATATAAATATGAGCTTATCAAATACGCCCACACTTAGCTTTTGCTAGTCCTCGAGCAAAATAAAGAAAACAAAACACAACCTAAACCTTCCAACGTTTGCCTCAGGGATTTCCAACGCACATGACAAGTTAAAAATCATCATTCCCACAGATTTTAGTCAACTTAACACTTGAGCACATACTTCATCACACTCACCACTTACTAGTTCACACTTAACCAATTAAAACGATGTTTTGAATGTAGTAACATGCTTTAGAGAGTTTGCTCAATTCCTTACAAGATATGCACTCAATTTTCACTCAGATTTTCTGACTACACACCCTACACTAGGTACATGTGAGAAGATTGATGTAAACATGAAAACTAGTACTCACATATATGTATAACAAGAAAGCATTTTCTGGTATTAATAAGCATGTTTAGATATGATCTCATGAATGGAATGCTACTACTTAGATGCAAGAACCAGTGACACCATATGCTCATACCAATTCCAAACTCCACATATTGAAACGCATAACACTCAAGATGAAGTTAAGGGTTGCAACGGGGTTTAAGGGTAATGGCTAACAAAGAAAAGATAGGGATAATAAACGTTTTGAAAGCAATAGCAAGCAAAGTAATGAAATCGACGCTTGGAATTCACTCAATAATGCAGAAATTAACTTTTAAACACAAAACACAAAAACAAAAACATAGTAAATAGCTCAAAAATATAAGGAACTAACTAAGAAAAGACAAGTGAATTTTATGTAAAATATATATAAGGGTAAATTACATAGTAGCCCCTCAAGTTTGAGGTTTATTACAACTCCATACAACAACTTTAAAACATTTCACTTTCATACATCCAGTACCATTTTATTTCAAAATAACACCTCCGTTAGATTTTCCATCCATTAGTCTGTTAAATGCTGACGCGGCTACCACATTTGTGCTGATGTGGCTGCCACGTGGCAAAAAAAATATTTTTTTATTTAAAAAAAAAAACCTAAATCTTCTAAATATTAAAATTATAACCTAAAAAATAATAATAATAAATAAATAAAAAAACAAAGAACTAGAAAATCCCGAAACCCAGATCCCTTCTTTCCCCTCCCACCATTCTGCAACTCCCAAAATCCTCTTTTCTCCTTGCAACCCCAAAACCCATATCCGCCATCTTCATCTTCTTCCCTGAAAACCTAGAAATGATTACCCCCCACCCCACCCCACTCGCGTCCCCCACCCCAAAACCAAAAACCCAAAACACCCCCTCCCCACCCGCGACCCTCCCTGTGCACCCCCCTAACCCACGACCCTTCCACCCTCCCCACCCACCATCTTTCATTCTCTACACACCCCTCACTCTCATCTACACACCCCTCATCGCCGACCCAATTGCTTCTTCTACCGCCACCGCCACCGCAGACAATCAAGACATCAGCTTGCTTCAAGTTATGTACGCCATGGAAGCTGCGGAGGCCACAATCAAGCAGTAGGTGGAATATAACATTCGGTTGCGGGCTCAGCTCGAATACAAGATTCTCGAGCTGCACAGGTACAAGCTCCACGAATCCATGGCCGCCCAGTTGTCGTCTTCCGCCCGTGAATCTTAGAACCAAGCTCATCAGGTAACTGCCGCTGACGTCGACAATCGAATCGAGAGGATTGCGAATCATGGTTCGTCACAGCAGAGTCGTGGGGAATCGGAAACAAGAGAGACCCAATTGGGCAACAGTGAAATCAATGAAGGTGGTTCGGGTTTTTGGTACTCCGACGGTGGCTGATAACGCAAGCAATGGGATATCAAGATTGTCATCGCCGTCTACGATGACGTCGCTTTCACCAGGCAGGTCGAGCATGGAGGGGGATTACAGAAATGGGTTGATGCCATTGACCGAGTCGAACAACCCTAATAGCAGAATGTTGAAGAAGGATTTGGTTGGATCTGAGGAGTTTGGGGTTCGAGAGAGAGAGTGAGGAGAGTGGGAGGAGGGTCAAACCGCTGAAGAGGAAGGCGCTGGCGGTGGTGACCCGGCGGAGTTGTGTGGGTTTTGGATCTGGGGGGTTTGGGGTTTGAGAGAGAGAGTGAGGAGAGTGGGAGGAAGGTCGGGGGAATGGGTTTCTGAGTTTCTGGTTTTCAATTTTTTTTTTAAATGGGTTTTTGGATTTGGATTTGCTGAGTTTTGTATCAAGCCATGGCATGTGGAATTGTAGGGATTTGCAATGTTTGGTCCATGACGAGGAAGGGATGAAGGGTGCAGGGAGGGAGGAAGTGGCGTGGGGAGGGAGAGATGAAAAGTGCAGGGAGGGAGGGAGGCACGGGATGAAATTATGGGTTTTCAATTTTTTTTTTTTTTTCAATAGGGTAATAAAAAAAAATTTCCACGTGGCACACATTTGGCAGCCACGTGGCACAAATGTGGCAACCACGTCAGCACTTAATGAATCAATGGATGGAAAATCTAACGGATGTATTATTTTGAAATAAAATAGTACGTGAGGTATGAAAGTGAAATGTTTTAAAGATGTTGTATGATATTGTAATAGACCTCAAACTTGAGGGGTTACTATGTAATTTACCTTATATATAAATATGAGCTTATCAAGCAGCCTTGAAGTAACCAACCTTGCTCAAAGACCCGCCTTGATGATACAATGGCGGCGCACCATCATCATTCTTGTGGTTCGAGGAAGACATGCTTGAAGAAATTCTACAAAGATGCAAGGAAGATTCGTTAGGTGGCTACAGAAAACAAAAGAAAAAGTCAGGGCAGCCCGGCCCAACCAGGCTGCCTAAACTTTGCGGCCTTTATCTTCTCCCTTAAGCACGGGCTCGAGCCCAGTTAAAAAAAAATAAAAATGCATCAAGCCATGTGGCTCGAAATCAGCAGCCCAGGGAGCTCAGCCAGTGCTGGCTCCCTAGCCTTATGGCCCAACCTAACCAACAGAGGGTTGGCGCCCTCGCGCCACCTTTCTCCTCGTGGCCTATGCACAGAGGCCTAGACCGTAGCACCTAGGCACCATCGCAAGGTCAACCCACGGCAAGCACAGTGTCGTGGCTTTTCAACCACTTTTTTCAAGCCTCCTCGACCCTCGTCGAGCCAAATTTCAAGCTCCGAGGCTCACAACAATTATGAAGACAAGAAAATTAATTTTTCTTACCTAGAAGCAACGAGAAGACGAAGCAAGCAATGAAAAACAATCCTTTGCATGGGCAAGATGTATAAGATTGCTAGAGGAGAGGGAACAAATATCCTTTAAGCTCTCTTTCTCTTGTAGGGTAGAATAAATCGCTCTCTAAAGTTGATTTAACAATCCACTTAAGGTGGACTTAAATAGGCTTTGAGAGAAATTTATTTCTCTTTCCTAGAAGGATCTAAGTTCCTATTAAAGAGGGAATCTACATCAAAATAGGAAACAATCCTATGTTTCCCAAAGCAAGAAAATCTCTACACCTGTTGCCCTTTTCTATGAGTAGCCCAACATGTGTAGGGACATTTGTTGAGCCAAAAATAATCAAGAGGCGACACGTGGATTTTTGAGTAAAAAGACAAAATTACCCTTAGGGAACACCAGAATTCCTACGCGCGAGCAATGTACAATCATCCTTCAATCAAGTCAAAAGTGCCCAAAATAGGTACTTATTTATAACCTATTTCATTCATCCTCATCATATCTTCTCCACAAGGTAACCCCCAAATCATTCCTCTTTTATTATATTAATTAGCTAATTAATTAATTAATTAATTATTCCATTAATTAGCTAATTAACCACAAATCAAGAACCTAACCCACAAAATCATCCAAGTGGCCAGTCCTTCCTCTCCCAAGGGGGCCGGCCACACCTCTATATAAACCCTCTCATTCTCTCCAAAACTCAATTCGAATTCTCTTGCTAAATTCTCCAAACACCTTTCCCTCAAAATTCTAACTTTAGTATCAGAGGTTCTTCTACCAAAGCCCCCCCAATCATCGTGGGCGCGTGAGGCTTTTGGCCTTAACCTAAGCTGTTATTTGTTTTGTAGGTGCAATTTTGTCCAAGAAGAAGGAGGAAGAAATTTGCATCCACATGAGCCACCTTGGTCTTTGAGGTCTTGCAACTTGGGGAAGAAGAGCAGCACCCAATGGAGTTGGCCACTTTTTTTTCAAGCAAATAACCAGTGTCCCCTGCATTTCTTTGGGGCAATATAAACACCCCTTTCTTTTTTTTTTCTTTTTTTCTTGTTGTTCCTTTTGCTTCTTGTTGATGTTCCTTTTCGCTTTCTTTTGCTGCTTGTCTTTTTTGCAGGTACTCAGCACATTGCTCGATTTCCTTAGTCTTGACGGAGATTTCTTTTCCCATGCTTATAGTTAGTGGCGGCTTTCTGTGAGTTTGCAATTAGTGGCAGCTTTCGACAAGTTTCTGCAGTTAGTGACAGCTTTTTGCAAGTTTCTACAGTTGGTGGCGGCTTCTTGCAAATTTCTGCAGTTAGTGCCAGCTTTCTGCAAATTTCTACAGTTAGTGGGGGCTTCCCGCAAGTTTCTGCAGTTAGTGGCAGCTTTCGACATTGGTTCTGTAACGCCCGTTGTTGCTGTCGCAAGGGAGGTTGCCTGTTATAAGAGAGTGTGATCGCTGCAAGGGAGACTACTCACCACAATGAAGGCTGCTTGCCATAGAGAAGTTGCTTGCTGCAATGGAGGCTTCTCTCTGTAAGGGAGTGCTACTCACTGCAATGGAGACTGCTTGCTACAAGGGAGTGTGATCATCGCAAGAGAAGCTGCTCGCCGTAAAAGAGGCTGCTCGTTGCAAGAGGTTGCTCGCCGCAAGAGAGTATGCTTGCTGCAAGAGAGTGCATGCCATAAGGAAGTCACAGGACTGCAAACATTGCATTTGCCTGCGAAGATGATGACACACCGTTGTTTACGAGGATGAACCACTGTGATGACAAGTTTTGATGTCGGTGTGACAATATGCTGTGACGCCTTTGCTTGCTACCACTGTTGCAGGTGTCACTTCTGCACCCGCATCACCTCTGAGATAACACTGCCTCTAATTCACATTACGCTTGTGGTTGCACTACCTTAGGGACTCTCTGCTTCACATTGCTCTTGGCGCTTGCTCGTTCGTGGAAGACACCGATGCATTGAAGACATTGGAAGGCTTGCTCATGATTTAGCTACACAACTTCAAAGACTTAGTCTTAGTGTGATGCCTTGATCTTGCATCTTCATTTCAAAGGTTGGAATGTTTATTTTTTTTTTCTTTTTTATGTGACTAAACTCAACTTTCTTTTTCGAGCTGCCTACGTACCCTTCCAAAAAAGAGATCAAGTCATAATGTAGTTTAAATATGTTTATTTGTTTTTTTTTTGTTTTGTTTTTTTTTTGTCCTAACTTTTGCTTGAGCTCCCTTTCGGGTTTTCAACTCAACGAACTTTTTTTTGGTCCTAACTTTTTCTCAAGCCGCCCCTTCGGGTTTTCAACTCAACTCAACTAACGAACATTTTTTATTTTTTATTTTATTATTATTATTATTATTTTGGTGTCATACGTAGTTTATGCTTTTGCGGGCCAGGAGCATTTGTTGTCGCCTTTTAGGCTCATGCGGACGATGAGCTTTGGTGTCAATTTGGTGTCATTTGTCGTTTTAACTCGAGCAGGCAAGAAGTGTTTGGTGTTGTGTTGCAGTTTCAGCTCGTGTATGCAAGGAGCCTTTGGTGTGAATTTGTCAAGTGATCTTGGAGAGACATTCCTCTCAATCTTCATAGCAAGGAGTCTTGATCAAGTGATTAAAGAAGTGTTTGGGGAAGAAATCATGCATCGTGATGGGGATAGACGATCTTTGTGTCGAAATTTCATCATCCTTAACAATTTCCCGTCATTTTGGAAGTTGACAAGAGTTTCTTTGCCTCCTTTTTTATTGGTGAACTCGTGGACGAGACGTATGTTTCTTGTGCAATTGCTTCAGAGTGACATGAGTCCATCCTTCAACATTGCTTAGCTTGACTAGCATGTTTTTGGAGCATGCCCCCAGTGGTTGAAGTGAAAATGTTAAGTCGAATGAGCCAAAAGTTACGGTGGTATGGTTTGACTCCACCACATCATCAAGATCTAAGTCGATGACTCCTTTTTGGGCTAGTTTCATGATGAGATCTTTCAGCACGATTCATTTTTCGACCAAATGAATAATGACGCGATGATATTTGCAATATCTTGGGTTATTTACTTAATTCATTTCTTCCGACCACTTGCACTCGAGCAACTCGATCACTTTCTTGGCAAGCAAATCTTTCAACATGGCAGCCATATCGGTGTCGGGGAATAGATAAGTCTTCTTCTCAAGCTCCTTCAAACTGTGCTTGTACCTCTCCTGATCATGAAAAAGTTCGTTCCGCTTCACCTCCTTCTTTTTATCTCTTGTGGAGATTCTGATGGGAGTCATGTTAACCACCATTGCTTCCTTGGTAGGCTCCTTCACAGATTTATCCATTTTATGCCCAAAGAATTTGTCTTTCTTATAATCGGCGATCTGTTCTTTCTTTCTATGATGGGCAATGCTCAACTCAATGTCATGGCTAACTCATCGAAGGTTCACGGTTTGATGTCTTGAAGAATGTAATGTAATCCCCAATGAATGCCTTGTACGCACATTTCGATTGAGGAGATCTCCGAGAGTCTGTCTTTGCAATCAAGACTTAGAGTGCGCCATCGGTTGATGTAGTCAACCACTGGCTCATCCTTCCACTGCTTTGTATTTGTAAGCTCTATCATGCTGATGGTGCGACGGGTGTTGTAAAAGCGGTTCAAGAATTCTCGCTCCATATGCTCCCAATTGTTTATGGACTCAGGCTCTAGGTCTATGTACCAATCGAACGCGTTTCCCTTCAAAGAATGGACAAACTGCTTTATGAGGTAGTCTCCCTCTATCCCAGCGTTGTTGCAAGTTTCAACGAAATGAGCGATATGTTGCTTTGGGTTTCCCTTTTAGTCAAACTGCATGAACTTTGGTGGTTGGTATCCCATCGGTGTACATTAGTGCATCCCTCGAAGTGCCTCCCTATTGTGCCTTGATTGTATTTGTGATCATGTCTTGAAGTTATTGGATGGAAAGAAAGCCTATTGATGTAGCTTCAGACACTAGCTTTTGTTTCCCTCCAACTTTGTTGATATGATGTGCTTCTTCCTTTCCAGAATCCTCGTCGTGTTGATTCTTTTTTGGGTCAGGGTCGGCTTCTCCATCATGCTACGATTCCAACCTACTCATGAGTGTAGCGACTTGCGCGTCATCTTCCTCAACAGTCTTCGTTAACTTCACAATCGCCTTATTTATACGTGCAAGTTTCTCCTTAATGGAGGTGGTGGTGGTGGTCATGACTTGCGCAACCAAAGAATCTCCTGCAGACATCGAGAGTGTTGGCGAAGTCTCCACACAATGGTTACTGGTTGGCGATGATCTGCAGTAGGATCCTATGTTTGAGTTTGTATCTAAAGCTAGTGACAATGAGCACACCCTCGAGTTCTTCGAAGACAAAGAGTCCCGTTAGCCATTTTGGGACGTCATCTTGTGTGCCACAGCAACATGCTTCGATGTCGTTAGCGAGGCTAGGTTGATGACGGACGTGTGCCTCTGACATTCCCCTTCTGTCTTTAGTGGCACCAACTTTGAAATGGCATGCTGAAGAGTGGCGACCGCCTTCGCCTTGCTCAGGGTTGTGACGCCAATGGATTCTCCGCTTACGGCAGAAGTGATTGCACTTTTTCCCTTGGTTGCAAGAGCGGCTTGTCCCTTCTTTGATGCCATTGACTTTGAAGTGTGCTTGGATTTCTTGAACGGAGAAATAGATGAAAGGTAGAGATTATCCCACTGGATGTGCCAAATTTGTTAACACAAATTTGCTGTGACAAATGAGACAAGAACACGTGTACAAAATAGATTTATATTGATGAATTTGCAAGGTTACAATCTCTTTACAACTTGATCCGTTGATTCGATCTCCAAAATGTGTAGATGCGTAGTGTTCTTGATCCAAGGGTCGCGATGACTTGATCTTGGATGAACGAATGTCGCAAGGTTTTGGCTCTTGACAATGGAGGAACCGGCACGTGTAGGGGTGCTTGGTGGTTCTTCATGGGATTTGATGAAGAACACGAAGGGTTTTCTAAGTCTTCTTGAGTGTTTGAGTGTTTAGGTGCTTGAGAGCTTCAGAGTTTCAAAGCTTCAGCGTCTAGGCGTGAAATGATTTCTAGACCTCTTTCTTTGTCTTAGAGCCTCATACTTATAGACTTTCCAAGCCTTGACTATGGATGGATTTGTCCTTGATTGTGAAATTGATTAATTGACAAAAGAACTAAGACTTGATTTGTGGGCCGGTTCGTGATTTGACTCCATCAATTAACATTTGATTTAATTAAATTAAAATCAAATAATTCCTTTCTGCCAAGTGTTGACATGTGTCCTTCTTGATGACTCATCCGACTTTGTTGAGTCACACACCATGTGTACATTTTGTGTGACACGTGGCGCATGCCACGTATGCCCTGGCATATCAAAACTTTAATGCATTGGTGAACATTTATTTCATCGAAATTTCAATGTCTACAATGATTAATATAGAATTCCTGCCCATAATAAATAAATAAACCAAATTCTACCCTGTCTTCATCTGAGATTTGGAGCTTATTGAACTTCAAAACCCTAGCGTGGTTGGCAAGGCGTCTAGCAGTAGAGCTACACATCATTCAACAGAAAAAGACAATGTTTGGAGATCAATCTTCATCGTTCCCCTTTGGAGCGCCCTCATCGACCCCAGCCTTCAGTAGGCCGTCTTCTACCCCAGCCTTGAGGATCCCAACTTCAACCTTCGGGACCCTGTCGTCGACCCTTGCCTTCAGGCTGCCATCGTCGAACCCAGCCTCCAGGCCGCCGTTTTGGAACATAGGCTTCATGCCTCCGTCATGGAACCTAGCCTTCGGCCCGCCATCTTGAAACCCAGCCTTTGGGACACCATCTTGGAACCTGGCCTTTGAAAATTGGAACTCAGTCGATGTTCCGGCAGCAACAACACCAGATGTCGTCATTTCACTTTTAGCAGCATCAGTCTGCTGACACCTTTGAATTTAAGAGTCCGTTTTGTATGTCGTCGCTTCAATAGCCAACATTCTTCCCTCATCTTCTATTCTTTCTCCTCGGTAGCGATATACAAGTAAGTTTTCCCTTTCGATGTGATTGTTATTCAGTGCAACTGCAAATTCCTCCCTAACCCCAGCTTTCCTTTTGATTTTTAATTTGAATTCTGATTTTACTGTTTCTATTTGGGTTTCAAATTCAACAATTAATCCAAAAATTGCTTGCCATTTTACGTCTGGTCTATCAATAGTTTGATTTTTGTTCCCTATCGTGGTGTTTGATTTCCATGTAACTGGAGGCTTCCTTGTTTGTTTGTATCTTAGTCAGCCAAAACATCCATCAGCAACCTAACCGATGTGTCACTTGAAATTACTAAGCAATTGCTCGCGACTGAAGGCAAAGAGAAAAACATGGTGTACTCGCTGTTGTCAATCTAGGTCATGTTATGGCTGTTAACGGCTTGATCAAAGGTTCCCATAAAGGAGCAGTTACTCACTTTCCTCAAGTCCAAGTCCGTTGACGAACTCAACTCCCTCGCCACCCATCTTGTTCCTTTAGTCTTGGCAAATGGATCCTTTAGAGGTGATCTCTGCCTATCCTTTGCCAATGGCCTTTGGGTTAAGGAGTATCTCCCCATCAAACCTTCTTTCAAAGAGGTTGTAAACACTGCTTACAAGGCAGATATAAAACATGTTAGTTTCCATGACCCTCAAGAAGTGAGATGTCAAGTGAATTTATAGGCCGAAAAGGCGATGAAAGGCCTTATCACTAAGACTCTTCCTCCTAAGTCAGTTGACAAGAAAACCATGCTTATATTTTCAAATGCCTTATACTTCAAAAGCCTTTGGAGCAACAAGTTTGATACATGGAAAACAAAAAGACGACTGCTCCCACCTTCTCAACTGTATTTGCATTAAAGTGTTGTTCATAAGAAGCTCTGAGAACCAATTTGTAAAAGCCTTTGACAGCTTCAAAGTCTTGAAGCTTCGTTATGCATAAGGTCAAGACAAGAAGTGACATTTTTTGATGTACTTATTGCTTGCAAATGCAAGATATGGGCGGCAACTTTGGTCGAAAGAGTTTGTTTCGAGCTTGGATTCTTAGATCGCCATCATCCGTTAAGGCGAGTGGAAGTTGGTGACTTCAAAATCCCAAGGTTTAAGTTTAGCTTTGCGTTTAAAGCATCTGACATCCTCAAGGATTTAGGACTGGTGTTGCATTTCAATGCTGAATGTGATTTAATAGAAATGCTGGATTCATCTCCAATTGGAGCCAAAATTTATCATAAATCCTTGATTGAAGTTGATGAACAAGGCACAAAGGCTGTTGCAGCTTAAAGGATTGAAGAAAGCCAAAGTTAACAGCTAAGTGGTCACGCAGGCTCGTCTACTTTTGTAAGTAAGGAGTCTGGTTGTCGATCTTATGGTTAATAGCTTTGCAAAAGTTCTACACAAAAACCTACGGCTGTATAGGCTACGTGGGTCTGTCTACTTATAGAAAAATAGCACACCTGCAGCTGGTCTAAAAATCAAAGGTTAGGCGTAAACAAAAGAAGCAAAGATGAAGAAAAACAAAGGAAGAAAATTTATTAAATTTTCTATCAAAATTGATAAACAAAAAGCAAAGGCCGATGAAGGTCAAGCAAAGCAAAAAGCAACAAAGAAAAGAAAGAAAATCCTAAAGGCTACATAGAAGACTGCACTTCAGCAGCTTGGACATCCCACGACTACTCAGCTGCCACACCTTCAATAGTCGCCACATTCTTAGCAGCGGCATCATCTAGTAACTCTTGGTTACCCCAACCTGGGCACTAACTTCTCTGACTACTCCACCAATGAAAGCCTCGAAAGTAAAAGCAAGCAAGTCTTCAGAGAAATAGAGGTCTCGAAGTCCTTCCTAGCAAACTCAAAGTTAGACGACCTCCTAAAGAAATCAGCCTAACATAGGACAAGTGATGCCTCGAGTCCAACCTTCTTACCCTTTAGCTGCGCATTCTCCTTTAGCAAACCAACACGGACGTGCTGCAGCTCATCCACTTCCTTCTTCAAATTTTTGTTAGTCTACACATCTTGGAGTTCTAACACTTGGGGTTTAAGACTACTAATGATCTTCTAGAAGTGGATCACTTGATTATAAGCAGCAATCAACTCTTCATCCTTTGCGTAAGCAGCAGAACGAAGCTTAGAAACGACACGCTCAAGATCTTGAATCTGAGGTATGTAATGACCAATATTTTTATGCACTTTCATACTTAACTTGGATCGCGTCAAGCCTAACCTTTAAGTCAACGATCTCCTGGCTAGCGGTCTCAAGCAACAGAGAAGTGGAGGCAAAAATATTGGACATTTTCAAAGCGATGAGCTCAAACTCCAACTTTTTTATCTTCTCGACAAAAGAATAAGCCTCAGCTCCCATAGTTGTTGCCATCTCCTTGGCAGCCTTGGTATCATTTTGGTCAAGGAGCATAGATTCAGCTGCCAGAATCGTCGTTTTTTGCATCATGGCAAGCAGAGCAAACCTCCTATATTGGGTTGTATGCTTTGCAAAGAAACTTGGGCAAACAACCCCTCTAACGCCATCAACAAGCTTGGCACACGCGTCTAAGACTTCAAGCATATTTGGCTTCAAAAGCATGCAGATCTCGATAGACTCTCTAAAAACAGGCTTGGTGGATTCTTATAACTGCCCACACAAGCAGTCTTCTTTTTCTCAGCAAGCGAACCAGTCTTAGTAGCAAGAGGAATAGGCCTTAGTGCCACTTTAGTAATAGAGTCCACTGTATTGTTCTTCATAGGAGCAAGACTCTCCAAAGGTGAACCAGAGTTAGCTCCTAACAGATGTCTTAGTACAAACTTCGGCACTAGGGGCATGATAGAACCTCTACGCTAAGCAATCCTATCAGCAATCGTACTAGCTATCTTGGGCATGGCACGCGTCATAGACTCAGATCTAACAGCCTTATCTTTTTTACCTTTAGAATAAGTCAAGTTAATCACATGCCTCTTGGCAGCGGGTGGACCTTCACAAGCAGCAAAGGAAGTCTTCAGTTTTATTCTCAAACCAGTAGCTCTTAAGCAAGCAAGGAAGATCTCTTTTTTCCACCTTCATTCACAGCAAGCTCCACGACAGTGATCGGATGAGTAAATTCATCCACCTTGATTCGCTTTATCTCCTCTCTAAGGGACATCCAACCTTTCTTCTGGCGAAGATTACTAAGCAGCCAATGTGCACTTTCTTCATATCTGGAGAAGTCTTGGGAGTTGAGCTAAATTTCAAATCTATATAGACAGAGGAAGACAATTAGTACATTAGAGAGCAGCTAAGCAAAAGCACAAAGCGGCTTAAAGACCAAGCAATCGACTTACTAGTGATGAAAATTGTCAGAACATGCAACTTAGGGGAAGAATAAGACTCACACTTTCCGCTTATCTCCAAAGTTTCCTTGGCCCAATTATGATCTCCTTTGCTCGAATGATTAAAGAGCCTATGGTAGGATCCTAGTTGCCTAACTCCATCATTGTGGCCTATGTCAAAGAAGTACCAAAATTCGTTGACAATTAGATCCGAGTCAAAGAATTGGCTCATATTAAGGAATCCCACCATCATATGGACTAAATTTGGAGAACATTAAGCAGGGGCACACTTCTTGGAAGAAACGCAACATGGGAAAAATAAATCCCACTACGAAGTAGTAGGGGTGAAACTTGATAGCTCTTGGAGCCCCACTATATAGCTCATGGCTGCTCCTCTCCTTGAAACATTTCACACACACCCCAGACGGAATGATGTGGATTTCGCCATTTTTTCGTCGAATCATCACCATCCATCACCTATAACCTCTTCCACAACTTCCCATCTACCATCTCCAACCAAATTCGAATGGTTTAAGGTTCATTTTCGTGTAGAACCCCACTGGAGCACCGAAGGTGCTCGACGATGATTCCTCCGATCCGACGAGTTTCACCACCTACCACCACCTTTAATCAGCTTCCATTGGACCCAGGAACAAGACCTAACCAGTTGTAAGGGCGTCGGAGCACTGAGGAAGAAGAATCGAAGCTCACCCATTCTAAGGTTTCTGGCAGGTTTGAGTGAAATTGAAGCCTTTCCCGGCCAAATTAGACTTGGTTACATGTATAAAGTTTTATCTGCTCATTGAGATCTTCATTCTTGTAAAATTTGAGAATTTTTGGAAATAGTTGAATTTTCCGGCGAGTTGGGGTAGCCGGCATTCACGTGGGCCGAGACTCCCCGGACCATCCTAGGCTAATTTTGATAACCCGATTCCATATTTGACATCATTTTAGTGAGATTGCAATGTTATCATATAGTTTCGTAGTTGACCACCTAGTTGGCCGCCACGAGATTATTATATGAATTGACGATCCGACCGTTGGATTGGTACCAAACTTAAATATGTAATAGTACATAATATTGGAGGATAGTAGATACTGACGAATCAAGAATCCAACGTACGGATCTTCCTGGATTTTTTAAGTTTGTAAAACTAATTGTTGACCACCACTTGAATTTAAGATTAGCGAAGATCTGACTGTCAGATCGCGATGAGATTTTAGTATGCTATTCTAGGAGCATAATGTGGACCCTAGGAAGTTACGGGTCCAAAATACGATGTGAGGTTCTTCCGGTTTAAATGACTAGGGTGTGGACCCCATCGTTGACTCAGAGTTGACTTTTGGTCAATAGGTCTTGAACCATTTGAATTACTAAAATTAGTATTATTAAAGACTCATTGAGGCTTTGTGGACTTGTCTTGGTGAGTGACTTTAATATATGTGATATGGTTATTACCCTGTTTGTCTTATATTAGTATCCTTTGTGGATATGACCTGGTTTTATGAAAGTGTTTTCTGTAAAATGTGATTTTTATAATTGGCCATCGATCTATTTTTATTAAATGTGATTTGATTCATGGACTGGAAATATATGTGAAAAAGTGAATTATAGTGCCTATTGAAATGTTTGTTAAACTGAGGGCTAGTAGGGACCGTTACCCTAGTGTCACGAGGTTAGGTGACACTGAGTCTGCACCATGTAATAGTGGTACATGGATGGTCCTGCTTGGTTAATTTGCGATATGGGACCATACTATTTATGGATTGCACTTGGTTAATCCACGATGGGTGATCTTTATGGCCATGTATACTTAGGAGTGATCATGCTTGGTTAATGCACGATGGGTGATCACTGCCTAACAATTTTGTAGGTGTGAATCTGCTTGGTTAATCCGCGATAGGGGATCACTACCTACTTGGTTATCTTGACCTTGCTTGGTTAATCTGCAATGGGGGGTCACTTGAGGTTCTGCTTGGTTAATCCGCAATAGGACCTTATTATTTATGGATCGTGCTTGGTTAATCCGCGATGGGCGATCCTTATGGCCATACATACTTAGGGGTGATCATGCTTGGTTAATCCGCGATTGGTGATCACTGCCTAACATATTCGTATGAGTGACCCTGCTTGGTTAATCTGCGATGGGAGGTCACTACCTACATGGTTACTCAGGGGTGGCTCTGCTTGGTTAATCCATTATGGGGGGGCCACTTCCTATTTGGTTACTTATGTAGGCTTTGGTCAAACTGCGTCCCTCTAGCCCTAGATTTTAGTGTATTTATGAACAATAGTTTTTGAGAATCTTTGGGGCTTGAGTTGGAAAAATTGTTGGATGTCTGGGTGACTCCTTCAGAGTTTTTAGAGACTTGACTATGTTTTCATAATTATGAACTTATATTTGAGGTTTATAAACTGTGATCGATGGTCTTTCTTTTTATTGATTATCACATACTTGTATTATTGTCACTCACTCGAGCTTCGCAACTTATCCAAGTTTTGGTTTACCAGTGCACCATTCCCATGATGTAGGCACTGATTTTACATGCGACAAATCTGGGTAGATTACGAGAAACCACTTGATATTTTGGTTCTGTTGAGTGGCTCGAAACCCGATGCGGTCGGATTTCGTTGAGTGTTCCGAAATCCTTACTTTTGTACATGTCCAAAAGGTTAGTCTAGAACCCTAGTTTCGAGTGAATGAGAATTATCCACAATAGACCTTGTGAAAATAAATTAGATTTACCATGTTGTTACTCATAATCCAAGTAGGAAATTATATAGAGTTCTTTAATTAAATTCGTGAAATGATATGTTATCACATTGGTTGATTAACGTAGTTAAATGTTAAGATCATGCATCTTTGATTCATGAATGGATTAATTGACAAGATTGTGGAATAACGTTGGATATGATTGTTATTATTATGATTATCTTAGTTGATCAATGTGGCTTGAGAATAATATTGTGCTTCGATGGTTAGTTGATATGATACATGTTGTGGTTGGAGGTATCATGTTGAAAACATAGTGATTTATATGATGGATGGAATGGAAACCTTGAATATCATGTGGGTTTGTTATGTAGCCCTGAACCTAGTAATTTCATGCTTGTTAAGTTCTAATAATTGATTAAGAAATGCTTTGCTTTTTTTTTTAAACGTCTTGTGATAAACATTGAAGTGTAATGAATGGTGAACTACGAATGGCTTGATCCCTATTGAGGGTATGCAGGCAGTCGAACGAGGAGGTTAGATGCAGCCATAAAGTGTACGAAAAATCATTACGTAGTTGGATCGTGAGTTATGCTTTGCTTATATATCGGAGGCGGGGTATGTTAGATACACATATAATTGATAACGTCACGTGTCGATCCTGGATGTATGTCTGGATCAGGGTGTGACAACTTAAGACCGCAAGAGCTTAGAGGCCATGCCAGGCCCCCATAGCTTGTTCATTTCTTCTTAGCCCAACAGGCCTCTGGGCCTAGTTTAAATGGAATGGGGCTTCTCCCTTAATCTTTCTCTTGCACGGGCCAAGCCAACGACCCACAGGCCCAAGGCCTTTCATTCCCCTTTCTCTCCCAGCCTTTTAGATTGAGCCCAGCTTATCGAGGCCATCACATACGCACTAAGTCATAGCCCACGCCATCAGCACCTCGGCACGAGCCTAGCCGCACCTGGCCCAGCCAACCGCTTCCACATCAAGCTAACAGAAGTAGCCCCACTGGTAACAATCATGCCATGGCTTTCCAGCCACCTCCTTGACCCCAGTCGAGCCAAATTTCAAGCCCCGAGGCTCCAAAAATTAAGAAGACAAGGAAAATTAACTATTTCTTACCTTGGTGCAATGTGAAGACGAAGAAAGCAATGAAAGATGGTCATTTGCATGGGCAAGTGAAGAAGATTGCTAGGGGCGGGGGAACAAATATCCCCTAGCTTTCTCTCTCTTGTAGGGTTGAATAAATTGCTCTCTGAAGTTGATTTAATCATCTACTTAAGGTAGACTTAAATAAACTTTGGAAGTGATTTATTTCCATTTCGTAGAATGATCTAATTTTCAATTAAAGTGGGAATCTACATCAAAATAGGAAACAATCTTATGTTTCCTAAAGCAAGGGAAGATCTTTACACCTATTTCCTTTTCCTGCGGGCAGCCCAACAAGTGTGGGGGCATTTGTGGAGCCAAAAATAATCAAGATTATTGTGGAGGTAACACGTGAACTTTTGGGTAAAAAGAACAAAACTACCCTCTAGGCACACCTGGATTCCACGCGCATACAACGGACAATAATGGCTCAATTAAGGAAGAGTAAAAGGTGATTAAAATGGTATTTATTCAAATCCCTCTTATCACTCCTCATCAAAAAAAATTATTCAAAAGGTAGCTTCCAAAGTTCCTATTTGATTTAGGATTAATTGCCATGTTAATTGCAAGATATTATTTCACATAATATCTTGCAATTATTCACTCAATTACACCATATATGGCTGGCCACTATTTGCCAAATAGGGTCGGCCACTCCACTATAAATAGCCCTATTATCCCACTAAAAAACTAAGTCATTTGCTACCCACAAACTACTCAACACATTCTTTTCAGAATTTGAACTTTAGCATCGGAGATTCTTATGCCAAAGCCCCCCCATTCATCGTGGGCGTGTGAGGCTTTTGGCCTTAATCATAGGTGTTATTATTTTGCAGGAGCATTTTCGTCAAAAGATAAGATGGCGGAAAGTTGCATCGACACAAAATGAACACACTTATACAAAGTGTAGCATGTGCATAACAACTTGAAGCAAAAAGCCAATATGAGTCAATCAAGAGTCTTTCAAAAGCCTACTTCAACGTTGTTTAGAAAGAATTTTGGGCAATACGCCATGGTAAAGTTTTTATCTTTCTCAACTTAGACTCAAAAAAATAAAAATAAAGAAGACATGTATGATTGTTACCAGAAGGGTCGCGATCATACGAGTAGCCATATAGCGGACAATAGTTTCGTACATGCTTGAAATGGGACAAGCAACATAAGTTTCTACAAAAATAAGCATTAGACATCAATATGCAGTATAGTTGTAATAACCGAATGTAAAGCATGGGTAAAGGCCGAACAAAAGTAAAATTGATCTCAATTACTTACGATGTTTCATGAAGTATTTTAAATTGGTGTGGTAGTTGTTTTATTACTATTGTTCATTCCTACATCATTTAGAAAATGCTTTACAACTCAAAGTAACAAAATGAAGTCGTAATAAGGCATCAAACTAAACACATCGAATTTTTTTTCTAACTCATGGAACATCCCACAAATTTGTTAGCCCAAGAGAAGTTCAATTCTCTATTTAAAATAGTGAAGAAGGAGGCGGGATGGAAGTTGCAATTATACAAATATTAAATACTCGGTCAGCCCTGGCTTGAATGGCAATTATATTCCCGGTGTGTTCATAAGTAAAGGTGTTGTTCACAAAAACATTATGGCACGGTCTTCCCAAAGACACATGGGCCCGACAACTAAAATCACCAATTTTCTTACCTTTGAAAATATATTGTACACATCGAATGCATACTTTATGCTGAAATATTTTTTGCACTCAACCACCCGCGAGTCATCCAAATGCGCCAACTTTGGAAGTGCACAACTCGCCAAAAGCAAAATGACCACAATAATCTAGCCATAATGATCCCTTAGATGCAATTGAACTTTGACGCAAGGAGTTCTACACTTATAAGGGATAAGGCAAACGTGCGAGTCATTTGTAAAATGAAAACGTATTTTCCTTAAAAACTACTTTAGCAATGTATTTACTGATGTGATGTATCAAATACGAGAGTTTCCAATTTGGTATTTATTTTGGTACCATAAACGCAACTTACAAGTTCCAATAAATTGTTTTATTAATCTCAGCAATCACATAGCTATTTATTATTTCGCAAAAAAAATTACTTGTTTGTAAATTCATACACTAACTAGTTTATTACAATGGACATGCAAAAATCGTGAACTGAACTTGCACGTCGTGTTAGAAACCATCGTTACGTGAAAAAAAGACGGCAACTAGGAAAAAGAACGCGACTAGCCTTAATTGTTCTACTGTAAATGGACAAATGTATTTCTCAACATTATTATTCCTACTATATGACTGTTACTGGGAAACGATGAAGAAGACAAGTATGAATGTTACCAAGAAGATAGCGATCATACGAGAAGCCATATATGGTGGACAATAGTTCGATAATTGCTTGAAATGGGACGAAAAACTTAAATAAGCATTACACATCATTATGTAATGTAGCTGCAATAACCAAACTTAATGCACGGGTAAAGGCCGAACAAATGTAAAACTGATCTCTATTACTTACGATGTTTCATGAAGTTTTTTAAGATTTTTTTGCAATACGCCATGCCAAAGTTTTCATCTTTCTCAACTTGGACCCGGAAACGATGAAGAAGACACGTATGACTGTGACGAGGAAAATCGCGATCATACGAGTAGCCATATGGCGAACAATAGTTCCGTACATGCTTGAAATGGGACAAAAGACTTAAATGAGCATTACACATCATTATGCAGTGTAGCTGCAATAACCAAACGTAATGCAAGGGTAAAGGTCGAACAAATGTAAAACTGATCTCTATTACTTACGATGTTTCATGAAGTTTTTTAAATTGGCGGGGTAGTTGTTTTATTACTATTGTAAATTCCCCAATCATTTTGAAAATGCTTTACAACTCAAGGCAACAAAGTGTAGTAACAAGGCATTAATGCAAATACATTGAAATTTTATTCTATCTCATGAAACATCCCACAAATTTGTTAGCCCTAGAGATGTTAAATTCTCTATTTAAGATAGAGAAGAAGGTGGTGCCCCGGAATTTACAATTATACAATGATTAAATAGTCGGTCAGCCCTGGCTTGAATGACAGTTCTGTTCCCGGTGTGTTCATAAGTAAATGTGCTGTTCACGAAAACATTATGGCACCATATTCCCAACGCCACAAGGGCCCGACAACTAAAGTCATCAATTTTCTTCCCTTTGAAAATATAGTTGTAGACGTCGAATGCATACTTTATGCTGAAATGTTTTTTGCACTCAACCACGGCCGGCGAGTCATCTAGATGCGCCATCGTTGGAAGTGCGCAACTCACCAAAAGAAAAATAACCACAATTGGACACATGTTTAGTCCGGCCATATTGGTGGAAAGAATTAGTAGCTTTTGATTTTCTTAGAAATTGATCGCTTAGATGCAGTTGAACTTTGACGAAAGGTGTTCTACACTTATAAGGGATGAGGCTAAGCTGCGAGTTATTTGTAAAATGAAAAACGTATTTTCATTTAAAACTACTTTAGTAACGTATTTACTGATGTGAGGTATCAAATACAAGGGTTTCTAATTTGGTATTTATTTTGGTACGATAAACGCAACGTACAAGTTCCCATAAATTGTTTAATTAATCTCAACAATCACATAACTATTTATTATTTCGCACAAAAATTACTTGTTTGTAAATTCGTACACTAACTAGTTTATTACAATAGAATTGCAGAAATCGTGAACTGAACTTGCATGTCGTGTTAGTGACCATCGTTACGTGAAAAAGAGACGGCAAGTAGGAAAAAGAATGCGACTAGCCTTAATTGTTCTGCAGTAAATGGACAAATGTATTTCTCTGCATTATTATTCCTAATTTATCAAAACGAAAATGGGACAAAAGAGATTAAATTTGTTAAGAAGTGAAAAACTGTTTCAGGAAAATTTCGTGTTTACAAATTTGGCACGCCCGGTGGGACAATCTCTACCTCTCATCTTCTTTCTCCGTTCAAGGAATCCAAACACACCTCAAAGTCAATGGCATCAAGCAAGGGACAAGCCATTCTTGCAACCACTGAGCGAAGGATCCTGAGCACTTCTGCCGTGAACGGACAATCCATTGGTGCCACAACCCCTCCTCAACATGCCACTTCAAAGTTGGTGCTGCTAAAGGAGCAAGGGGAGCATCAAAAGCGCGAGTCCGTTATCAACCTGACCTCGCTGGGGGCACCGAAGCATGCTGATGAGGCACACAAGATGACATCCCAAAGCAGCCAACGACGTTCTTCATCAGCATCCTGGATGTCTAAAGGAAAGTCACGTCTCTTGGTTGCACAAGTCATGACCATCGGCGTTACCTCCATCGAATAATAACTGGCTCAAATGAATGAAGCGATCGCAAGGCTAACACAGATTGTGGAAGAAAAAGACTTGCAAATCACTGCACTCGTCAGCCGACTGGAGCCACAAGACGGCGAGAACCCCGACCCAGAGGATGATCCACTAAAGAGAGGAGCTGGAGAAGAAAATGTGCCTTCGGTGGAGAAAATCGATGTGAAACCTGAGCCAGACCAAGCATCGGCGCTCATAGGATCCCTCTCCATCCAGCAGCTGCAAGAGATGATCACTAACACCATCAAGGCACAGTACGAAGGGAGCTCACATACCTCATTGTTCTACTCGAAGCCCTACTCCAAGAAGATTGATGCCCTGAAGATGCCAAGGGGTTATCAACCACCAAAGTTCATGCAGTTTGATGGAAAAGGAAACCCAAAGCAGCACGTTGCACATTTCGTCGAAACTTGCAACAACGCGGGGACGGAAGGAGACTACCTCGCCAAGCAGTTTGTGCCCTCGCTGAAAGGAAACGCCTTTGAGTGGTATACGGACTTAGAGCCTGAGTCTATCAACAACTGGGAGCAATTGGAAAGAGAATTCCTTAATCGCTTCTACAGCACCCACCACACTGTAAGCATGTTGGAGCTGACAAGTACGAAGCAATGGAAAGATGAGCCAGTCGTGGACTACATCAACCAATAGCGCATTCTAAGTCTCGACTGCAAAGACAGACTTTCGGAGACCTCCTCGATCGAGATGTGTGTTCAAGGTATGCAGTGGGGATTACACTACATCCTTCAAGGCATCAAACTACGGACCTTTGAGGAGTTAGTCACCCGCGCCCATGACATGGAGTTGAGCATCCCCCATCATGGGAAGAAAGAACCGATCACCGACTACAAGAATGACAAAGTTCTTGGGACAAAGGTACAGAAGGCTGCGTGGAAATCCACCAAGGAAGCAATGACGGTCAACATAGCTCTCATCAAAATCTCTACAGAAGGCAAGGTGATTTAAGCCGAAGCTTTTCGTGATTAAGAGATACGTATACGCACTTTGAAGGAGCTTGGGGAAAAGACTTATCCATTCCCCGACTCTGATGTGGTTGCCATGTTAAAAGACTTGCTTGACAAAAAGGTGATCGACTTACCTGAGTGCAGACAGCCGAAAGAGATGAATCGTACTGACAGTCTAAGGTACTGTAAATTCCACCATTTCATAAGTCATCCAACGGAAAAGTGCTTCGTACTGAAAGATCTCATCATGAAGCTGGCTCAGAAAGGAATCATTGAGGTAGATTTTGACGATGTGGTGAAGTCAAATTATACCACCATCACTTATGGCTCTGTCGACTCAAAATCTTCACCTCAATCGCTGGGGGCATGCTCCAAAACCATGCCAGTCAAGCAAAGTAAAGTTGAGGGATGGACGCATGTTACTCCAAAGAAACTGCACAAGAAGCATACATTTCCTCTACAAGTTTACCAATTGGAAAGGGGGCAAAGCAGCTATCGTCAACCTCCAAAGCTACACGAAAGTGTTGAGGATGATGAAATTACGACACAAAGATTGTCCGTTGCCATCAGGATGCGCGACTTCTTGCCCGAAGACTTCTTCAATCACTCGGTCAAGGCTCCTTGCTATGAAGATTGTGAAGAACGCCTCTCCAAAATTGCTTGACAAATTCACCATTTCTCCTCACCCGCATGAGTCTAAACTGCATGGCATAAAGCTCTTGGTCTGCACGAGAATAAAAGGCAACACCAATCCTCCTTGTCCGCAAAAGCTTAAACTACAGGACACTAAAGCTCCTGGTCTGCATGAGCATAAAAGGCAACACCAATGCTCCTTGTCCGCAAGAGCCTAAACTGCAGGACACCAAAGCTCCTGGTCTGCATGAGCATAAAAGGCAACACCAAAACGCTCCTGGTCCGCACGAGCACAAAAGGTGACACCAATGCTCCTTGTTTGCACGAGCATAAAAGGCGTCACCAACGCTCCTGGTCTGTATGAGCATAAAAGGCAATATCAAAGCTCCTTGTCCGTACAAGCCTAAACGGTAGGACACGAGGCTCCTCGCCTGCACGAGCCTAAACTGCATGGCACTAAGCTGCTGGTCTGCACAAGCATAAAAGGCAACACCAACGCTCCTGGTCCGCACGAGCATAAAAGGCGACAACAAACGCTCATTGCCTGCATGAGTTGAAACTACAAACGGCACCAAAAGCTCCTTGCCAGCACGAGTTGAAACTGCGTACTGCAAAAAAAAAAAATGTATTTGAACTACATTATGACTTGATCTCTTTTTTGGAGGGGTACGTAGGCATCTCAAACATTCAACTTCGAGTTCAGTCACATCAAAATAAAGAATAAATTTTTTATTAAAAGTTTGATGTTATTACAATTTCTTTGTAAAATATATATATATGTCAAAGTGGGGTATCTCTCCATTTTAAATACCGTCCCCAAGCCAAAATGGATGAAATCAGTCCTAAATCCAGTCGGTGCAGCAATTAGGACAAATCCTTTTATTGGGCCTGAATTTGTGAGGCAACTTGTCAAACTCCAAACAGGAACCGACTACCTCTCCATGGACCAGGACCAGACCCAAGTGGAAGTCGACTTCTCTCTAAGCCCACAAGTCAACTCCGTCAAAGCTTCCAAGACAGTAGCCATCATTGACCAGGCCACGGCTCTCGTGCAAGCTGGAGTACCCGTCATTCGATTAGCTGCTGACGGTTCCACTGCTTCACTTGAGGTTGTCAAGCTCTTGCCCGACGCTCCCATCGATGCTAATTGCGTCAATGCTAACAGAAACATGCACCTTGACTTGATTACCCCGGCTTTGAAGTTGCTCTGCAGCTCAAGAAGGAAGGCCATGGAGATGTCGTTGAGAGGTGATAAGTCGGTTATGGAAAGCGACAGATTGTTATCAAAGAGGGAGACCAACAGAAGGTTTCGAGTCCCCATCAGTCCACAGTAGCGGAAGACAAAACCTCCTAAACTTCAAAACCTTGTTGTAACAACCTGGTGGGTCTCCTCAACTTTCATCACGTTCCTGTTGTCGATTCCGATCAAGTGGGCTGGAGCATGGCTAAGCAAGCAAGGCAGCAACAAGAGGGGAGCAGCCATCATCCCAGCAAGCATTGGGTAGCCATCATCCCAGCAAGCAGTGGGTAGCCATCATCCCAGCAAGCAGTACCAAACATTTAGTGCAGTAATCAGCAGTGAGCGGTAGTGTGCAGCAATCTCTGGCAGCTCCACTAAGTGGTCGGGACTTACCCCAGCTCACTCATCCTCCTCTGCAAGCCTTCTCCTTCTACCCATCAACTTGAGCAGCAAGTGCAACCCCTCATCCTTCATCTTTTCTTGGACTCGGCCTGGGTTTTCACCCACGAACCCAGCTTGCAGAGAGCACCATATAAAGAAAAAAATAATAATATAAAAAGAAGGGAAGGTGTTGGCCGACAAAAAAAAAAATATGTATATATATATATAAAGGTTTCAGGAATGGTGCACGGCACCATGACAAAAAAAAACAATAAATTTTTTTTAAAGGTTGCAGGAATGGTGCACGACAGAAATGAAAGAAAAATATATATATATATATATATATATATAATATAAAGTGTTTTGGGGTGATGGATCAACACCATTTTGAAAAGAAGAAAAAAAATATATAGGGTGGAATCTGGGTGCATCAGGCACCATCCAAAAGAGATAATAAACAAAAAAAAGAAAATGATTAGCCATCATTTGTTAAGGAATAAGTGTAAGCACCACCGAAAGCAAAAAAGAAAAAGAAAAAAAAAAGCAAACAGGAGGTTGACTGTTTGGAGGTTGCTTGTGTGAAGCCTCACCACTCGGCGAAGCTCTAAGAAGAAGAGGCGCTGGAGGTTGACTGTTTGGGGCCTGTGCAACTGTTTATTCTTATGTGCGAGCCTGTGCAACTGTTTACTCTGATGATCAAGTAAAATCTGACCATCAGATTCCTGCAACTGGTCAATCTTCCTCTTCATGTTTGTAGCATAGTTATGTGCGAGCCTGTGCAACTGTTTATTCTTATGCTTGAGCCTTCTAATCTCCTGTTTGAGACTCATCACTTCAGCTGCCAATGATTCAACTTGACGGGTTCGAGCAAATAGGCGTTGGGCTATATTAGACACAGAACCTGCACACTGAACACTGAGAGCCAGAGAATCCTTAACAGCCAATTCATCAGACCATTTGGAAAGTAGTCTGTTATCTTTGGGAGTGACAATATTCCTGGCCACCACCGCAGCGGTCATATCATTCTTCATCACCAAATCCCCAACGGTAAGAAGACCAGTAGGAGATATGAAGGATGGGCGCCATATGTTGTCTGGAGAAGGTGGGACTGCCTCTTCACCAAGGTTTAAGTCAAAACGACGGTCGGAGGGGCCAAACATTTTCAAAGGTGTTGAAGAAAGAAGAGGTCGGACAAATCAAGATCTTAGAAGTGCAGGAAGGGAGTTTCTACAAGCGAAAATTTAAGTGTACTTTGAAACGAACTGCATGCCTCTATAAAAATCAGCACTCGACGGGATTTCAGAGATCGAAGTGGCGAGCTCAGAATTCGAAGAGGCCAATTCAAAAATCGAAGAGGTGCTAGCTTTCTCAAAAGCTGGGCTTGCTCAGAAACCACGGGCCAATCTTCCTTTCGAGACTTGTCTGCACTTGTCACATGCAACCTCTGCACTCGATGAAGCTCAGAAATCGAAGAGGCCAATTCAAAAATCAAAGAGGCAAGCTCAGAAATCGAAGAGGCATCTTGCTTTTCCAGACGCATCAGCACCCGTCACACGTAAACTCAGCTTTGCAGAAATCATGGGCAATTTGTCGAATCACCGATCCCAGATATCGAAGAGGCACCAGTCTTTTTCAGCCTCATCAACACCTGTCACATGCACACTCAGCTTGGCGGAAATTACGGACAATTTGTCGAAGATTTCTGATGAAGAAGAAAGCACGTGAAGCCATACTGATCAATCACTCAATGGTTGCCGACACGAGTGAAAGAATAATACCTCTACAGGTATTAAAGAGCTTCCTATAACTGTCCACCTTCACCCTCCATAGCAAGGCAAACATACAGAACCTTTCTTCATCTCCGAGAATGCCTTCCCAACGAAGCCTCTCGAGTCACTCAATGTTCCTTATTCCTTGCGGTACCTCTGCAAGCAAATGACACCAAAGCAAAAGTATCTCATATCACCAGGGTAGAAAGCAAGAGTATCTCATATCATGCTTTCTCCCTATCCTTTCCTTTGTCCTTGTTTTACCTGCAAAGACAAGGATAAATAAAGCAATATGCCGAAACCTCCACTCAAACTCGGGTAAGGAATCGACTACCTAGAACCTTTCCCTGGTTGCTTACCTGGCATTGCTCTCGAGTACTCCTCTTCAGCTGCTGATGTACTTCCAAAGAAGATGCCACATTTGCCTAGAGAACAGATAAGGCAAGTGAAAATGATACCTTGCAGCATGTGGAGACAACGTGCAGAAGAAACAAGCGGAGAAGAATGCAGCCTGCACAGTCAACTCAGCAGAAGGAGTCTGAGTTGAGGAACTCAAGAAGCTGCCACATCTTCCTGGAGAACAAATAAGGAAATGCGGCATGCACAATCAACTCAGCAGAAGGAGTCCGAGTTAAAGAATTAGAGAGAAGAAGGGGTCTGAGTTGAATCCAAGAGCTTGAGCAGCTTCAACAACATATTGACGGCACCATCGCTGAAGAGCAAAGCCTCGCTATGCAACGCTGTCAAATCGCCACCATTTCTTCGAAAGCAAGTGTATTTCATATCATGCTTTCTCCCTGTCATTTTCTTTGTCCTTGTTCTTATCTGCTGGACAAGGAGAAAGAAAGCAATCAGCCAGCACTTGGTATCAATCTTCCGATCTGGAACTGACTGCTTGGAACCCTTCCCTGATTGCTTACCTAGCACTGCTCTCGAAGTACCCATTGTGTCAACATCTTATGCTTCCAGATAAAATACCACATCTGCCAGAAGAACAGATAAGGCAAGGGAAAATGATACATTGAAACATGTGGAGACAAGCACAACAAAGCACGTGCCGATTCATCCGCTACTTCTTCAAAATCAAAAGTATCTCATATCATTAGGGTTGCAATCACTCTGGGTGGAGGACTCGTTTTGACCCTCAAATTCTTGGGTCGACTCGCTAGGCGTTGTGGGCTACACGTGCCGATTCACCACCCTTGAATCAAATCCTTAAAGATCAAGTCACCAACTGGAAGAAGAGCCCATCAATCTTGAAGATCATACCATTGACCAAACTGCTCAGGTGTGAATTAGAAAGATTGAACAAAGCAACAAGTCGTCACCTTCACCTCGTGCCTGGTTGCCATGTGTTTGAGTCAACCTTCAAGAATCAAGCCTCAATGGCCCTTGAAGAAGCTTCCAGCCAAATTCAAGATCAAGCCTCGACGGCCCTTGAGGAAATCACAAGTCCGATTCAAGATCAAGCGTCCACCACCCTTGAATCAAATCCAGTTCAAGAATAAGCTATGGAAAGCCAACAATTGGAGGAATCCAGAAAATCCTCCAACCCGGTTCAAGATTAAAGATGTGGAAAGTCAACAAGCGTAACAAAATACGTGCTGATTCATCCAAAGCCAAAGATCATCTACCACGTGAAGCTCCTTGTGGTCCAATTCCAACCTTCAAGATCAAGCCCCGACGGCCCTCGAAGGAATTTCAAAAAAAAAAAATTTAGGAACAAGCCTCAACGCCACTTGAAGAAGACTTTCAGCCCAATTCAAGATTAAGCCTCAACGGCCCTTGAAGAAATTTCCAGCCCAATTCAAGATCAAGCCCCAACGACCCTTGGATTGAAATCTATAATAAGGGACTTCAAAACGCATCTCCTACACGTGACAAGCACATGTATACGACGCGCCTTGAAGTGGGGGCATTTGTAGACATTGAAATTTTGGTAAATAAATGTTGACCGATAAATCAAAGTTTCAACGCTCATGTATTACATAAATTTTACACGTACCGTGTGACTCGACAAAAAATTGAAATGAATCGGAAAAGTCATCAAACAGGACACATGTCAACACCTGGCAAAAACGACTTATTTCATCTGGAATATTATATTCAAAATTAGGCCTTGGAAAATTCTATAAATAGAAGCCAATTTCACTCATTTCATTTCACCAATTTGATATCACACTAAAACCTTGAAGCTTTGAAACTCTAAAGCTCTCAAGCAAATTCCGAATGATCGAGAAAACTCTCTTCGTTCTTCGTCAAATACGCTTTCAAGCTCAAGCCCCGACATCCCCTTGAAGAACTTCCACCAATTCAAGATCAAGCCCCGAGGGCCCTTGAAGAAAGTGTTCATCGTTCATCATCCGTTCATCCTAAGATCAAGCCCCAACGGCCCTTTGGATCAATAACGTCGACAAATCCACACCTCCAACCGTCCTTCAAGATCAAGCCCAAAAACTCTTGAAGATCCGTTCATCACTGTTCTTTAAGATCAAGCTCAAAAGCCCTTGAAGATCTATTCATCACTGTTCTTCAAGATCAAGCCCAAAAGCCCCTTGAAGATCCGTTCATCACTGTCATTCAAGATCAAGCCTCAACGGCCCTTGAAGAAACTTTCAACCGTTCATCCAATATCAAGCCTCGATGACCCTTGGATCAATCGCACATCCACAAATACACACCTTACGGAGATTGAATCAGATGATCAAATTTGAGAGAGATTGTAACCCCTAAATCATCAAATACAAACATTATTTTGTACACGTGTTCTTGTCTCGTTTGTTTCAGGAAAATTTCGTGTTTGCAGAAGTACAATAGATTAAGTAAATGAGCACTCATTTCTTGGTAAACTCATTTTAGCACAAATATTATATCACACTCTATTGCACATGGTACAGTATTCATGCCCTACACGCCCGAATATAATATTAACGAGCTACTGTTGCATAAATGATAAGTTTCAAATCATTCAACAAATATCCTAGTTTTGGTTATTCAGACCAAAGACAAAAGGATTTAAAAAAAAGATACGGATGTGTGCATAACGAACACACTTTTACAAAGTGTAGCATGTGCGTAACAACTTGAACCAAAAGGCCAATAGGAGTCAATCAAGAGTCTTTCATACGCCTATTTGAACGTCATTTTGTAAGAATTTTTTTGCAATACGCCGTGCAGAAGTTTTCATCTTTCTCAACTTGGATCCGGAAACAATGAAGAAGACAAGTATGACTGTTACTAGGAAGATCGCGATCATACGAGTAGCCATATGGCAAACAATAGTTCCGTACACGCTTGAAATGGGACAAAAAACTTAAATGAGCATTACACATCATTATGCAGTGTAGCTGCAATAACCAAACGTAATGCAGGGGTAAAGGCCGAACAAATGTAAAACTGATCTCTATTACTTACGATGTTTCATGAAGTTTTTTAAATTGGCGGGGTAGTTGTTTTATTACTATTGTAAATTCCCCAATCATTTTGAAAATGCTTTACAACTCAAGGCAACAAAGTGAAGTAGTAACAAGGCATTAATGCAAATACATTGAAATTTTATTCTAGCTCATGAAACATCCCACAAATTTGTTAGCCCTAGAGATGTTAAATTATATATTTAAGATGGAGAATAAGGTGGTGCCACGGAAATTACAATTATACAATGATTAAATAGTCGGTCAGGCCTGGCTTGAATGACAGTTCTGTTCCCGGTGTGTTCATGAGTAAATATGTTGTTCACGAAAACATTATGGCACCATCTTCCCAACGCCACAAGGGCCCGACAACTAAAGTCATCAATTTTCTTCCCTTTGAAAATATAGTTGTAGACGTCGAATGCATACTTTATGCTGAAATGTTTTTTGCACTCAACCACGGCCGGCGAGTCATCTATATGCGTCATCGTTGGAAGTGCGCAACTCACCAAAAGCAAAATAACCACAATTGGACACATGTTTAGTCCGGCCATATTGTGTTGGAAATGTGCCCTAAAACCAATCATGTGATGATACTTTACGGACATTTCACATGTTAAACTAATCTAGTTTAATATCAAGGGCAAAGATTATTGTTTTAAGCCGTCTCATATAAATGTAATATGCTTAAACGATAAGTCCAAGGAATATGTAATTAGGAGAATGTAATTTAAACAAGTTAGATTTATGTGACCATTCTCTTTTGTATACATATCCTAAACGTTCCTGATCATAGGATTGCCAATTGGGCATTGACAGTCCGTTAAGATCAGTAATTGCTATGTCTTTTCTCATGGAGAGTGACTGGTCTCGAGTCATTGGTGTGATTGACACCAAGAAAAGCATATAGGTGCTCAATAGCGAATGAGTCCACTGAACACGATCAACGAAGAGTTCTCATACTCATGTCACATGAGAACTCATGGTTGGGATAATGCAAAGTAGTCCTCTGACCTGAGGCATCATAGTTGTCTTGTGGTTAGGTCCTTGATCTTTGATTATATCAAAGTCACTCCATTCACGGGTGTCCACGGCATAGTTGGGGTTAAGCCACTAAGCCATAGAGGCAAGTGAATGCGCAACAAGGGATCTCTAACCTTCAAACCGTTTGAGGGAGAATACTCTATGATATGATTAAGAATCTCTGGCCAGAGTATGAATGAGATTTAGGAAGTCGTTCCAAATCACATTCAAGATAATCATATAAGTAAATGAATCACATTGGATAGTAGACATGAATAAACTATCAAACCAACCAATGTGGTCAAGAGTATTGTATTAGAGAAAGACCGTATTGCATTGTAATCCTAAACTGAATAGGTTCTCCACCTCTTCTGATTAGCTTGGGTAACCATGATATGCTGCTAGGTGTCACTCATGGTTTGTGGAAGCCCTAAACGTGTATAAACACTAAAGGGAGAATTGAAAGTAAGTTTCAATTCACAATCGATTTGAAAGAGTTTTAATTGCCCACTGCCTCGCTAAAAGGAACCTAATGGATCGTACACCGTGTAAGGTAGAGATTGAAGAAACAATGGAGATGAGTAAGAATAATTAAATGGTTTAATTATTTATGGCAAGGATTAATTAATATGTTAATTAATGAAACGAATAAGTTCATTAAAGACCTCGGGATAGTATTGGACCTTAAGGCCCAATGGGCTTTGAACGTCAAGTCAATTGACTTAAGTTGTATGACAACTTAATGAATAATAATTCACAATGGCCCAAATAGCCCAATAATACCCTAAGGCCGGCCATTTAGAGGAAGGGTAGTGAACTTGCTTTAATTACAAGTTTGCCACTCCAATGAACAAAGGTATAACTATGACTTTATAGCCAAAATTCATTTAGGGTTTTTTGAGGAAATTGGAGAGAACACAAAGCTCTCCTTTCTCTCTAAAGAGGCCGGCCACCCTTGGAGGGATTAGCTAGTAATCTTTCTCCTCCAAGGTCACTCATCTCTTCTTCACATCTTACCTTGGTGTGGAGACTTAGAGGTTCTCAATTTTGGGAACTTGGAGAAATCTATTCTTCCATCCAAATCCATGGATCTAAGAAGCAAGGAATGAAGGCCCTATCTCTTGGGTGATTATCCTTTGCTTTTGCAAAGAGGAATCTACAAAGGTATAAATTTCTCAACTCACTTTCTTTTGAGTTGAGTCTTGGTTCACCTAACTACTAGGCTTTGAATTTAATGGGTAATGTTTTGTTTTGAGTGCATGCAAGCATGATTCTGCCTTTAATTTGTTAATTGCATGCTATAGATGTTGCTCAAATGAACATGTTTTTCACAAAATTTCCTTCAAGTGGTATCAGAGCCTAGGTCTAGTAGTTGGTGAATCCTTTTGGGTTTTATAGTTCATAGTTTATGATTTGAATGCTGTAATTGTTTCAAGCTTTATTCTTGCTTCTTTGAATGTAAATTTTGTTAGAAAATTTGCCATCTCAAATGTTGTAGATGTAGTTCATATGAGCATGAATTTTGGAGCTAAAATTTGGTGCCATGTTTTTTGGGATTTTCGGCCAAATCCAAAGGGTGATTTTTTGGGTTCATGTTTGTCTTGTTAAAAGTGTTTTAAAGTGACTTTTGGAACCCCTAAGTACCCTAGGATGTTAACCCCATTTTGAGTAGTGAAAATTTGAGTTTTATTGCTTGAAAACATTCATGGAGCTCTTATGGGTTTTCATGGATGTTCTTCATTGTTCTTGATGTTCTTACCAAGAACAAAAATGTTTGGTGTTTTGATTCAAAGTTTTGGTTAATTTCATAAAGTCTTTGTTTTGTGTTGGTGGGTGTGACTTATCTATCAACAAAACATTTATTGAAATTTTTGAAAGGTGATAGAAATGGTGATGGGTGTGTAAGAAGTACTTCTCTTACACACACACCACTTGCATGGCTTTATTCACACCAACCTATTTCCACTTGCATGGCTTTATGACTTAGTTTCAAAATTTTCAAAATTTTGATGGCTTCATTACTCTAAAAACTGGCCACCCTATTAAAATAGGGTTCTTTTGGGGCTTTTATGCAATTACATAAAGTTTTGATACTTTTGTGTATTTGCAGTTTGACCTAAAAGTTTACGTATTTACGTAAAGGCCCAAAATCATGAAAGGACAAATTGTTTTGTTCCTTTAATGAAGTTTTTTGAATTTATTGAAATTTTTGGGTTCTAGTTGTAATTACATGAAGTAGTGGACTTTTGTGTTTTTACAAAATGAGCTCAAAAGTTTAAGTTTTGCAACATAGCCCAAAAAGTTGAGGTTATTGCATTTTGGCCCAAATTAGGTTGAGAACAAAATGATTTTGTCTCTTTAAATGAGAATTGGATTTTCATTTCATTTAGCTCCATTTAAATCAATTCTATGGATACAAAAACTAAATGACAATGTTGCATTCAAGTTTAATTAATTAAAGGGTGATTATGAACCTAAGTCTACGATAATTGAGCTATGTGAAAGGCCGTCTCAAATTTGTTTGAACCATGGGAATGTGTAGATTAGATTTTGGTTGTAATTTGATATGATCAAATGTTGTAAAAGAGCATAAGCTCTTCTTTACTTTAAAGTAATTTGTACTATTCAAATGTTGTAAAGAGCATAAGCTCATCTTTACTTTGAAGTACTCATTTTCTTGTTTTATTTGATATGCATGAAATTGGAGTAGTTGGGTCCAACGCCCAATAGGAAAAACACGCCTTAATATGATTAAACGCGTAACTAAAATCAATCACCATCCCTAGACCGAGATTCAACACTAGGCTCGTGTTGGATCTAATCAAAGGTTCATAGTCATCCTAAGGCCCTAAGGCAACTATATAGTCCATCAATGAATGCAAACCTTATGTTAGTAGTACCATATACTCTTGCTTTAAAAACCGTTTTACAAGCTTAGTAGGAGTATTATATACTACTAAATCAATCACATGGACCAATAGTTGTAATAGGACCAAATTGTTTTAATAAGATTAAAATGCATGCTTATATATGATGAGACCTAAAACCCTCAACCAAACCATTATTAAGTTGATAAGCGTGAGAGTGCTTTGAACACTCTTTCGTTTGTGACTCGTACACCGACTTCACCCTATCATGGGGGAGTACAAAGTGCGTGCTTACACTCAGGATGAATCCTATACGCATACATGATGTTGTGAAGGTAGGCAACGAGAATGATCAACATCATATCATTGTGAGGTTGTTCTTGAACCCCTACCCGAACTTGCATGGTGGGAATGACTTAACTAAGTGCAATGGAGCCAACATCATATCATTGTGAGGCTTCATTCTATAGAGGCCAAATAAGATGGGTACTTGCAAGAGATGCAAATGAGTAAGTGTACTCTCTCATTATTATTAATGCTAGCCAACATCATATTATTGTGAGGTGGGCTTGGTAATAGTGAGCCTCCCATACCCTACTAAGAGTTTCCTCCAAAACTCTCGAATTCCAATGAGGGATATGGAATTTGCCAAAAATAGTGGGTGGTGCTATTTGATTTAAAGACCCGAATCAAATGGCTTAAAATCAATCAATTTATATTCGTTATGTATTTGTTTACCAATATATTTGCAAACGCTATCCAAAACTTAACAAAGAAAAGCCGAATGCTTTAGTTTCCGGACTTGGTACCACAATCCCAAAGATTGTCTTAAATGGATTGTATATGTACCTAAGTAGTCTAATCTTCACAATCTTCCTATTGATAATGTATCATTGGAAGAACATGTTAGATAAGTCTATCATAAAGAGGACAACACTTTTAATGTCATAGTTCTTCACTTACAAATCGTTGTATGAAGAAATAAGAGTTGCTTTGAACAACCCTTAGCTAATGCAAACACTAGTGCTTGTTTCTTTGTTAAATGAACAAAGAACTTGAGAAGAAAGCACAAGGGCATGGACACTTTATGTGCCATGATTCTTCACTTACAAATTGTTGTATGAAGAAATGAGAGTTGCCTTGAACAACTCTTGAAAGTTTGTAATTATGTTTAGAACATAATGGTTGTTTGACAAAAATAGTCCATCAACATGGACTTATGATGATTTTGAATCATTGAGTGTTGAAGTGTTAAACCACTTCTAGAAACGGAAACTAGGCAAGGACTTCACCTTTGTGTCCCTATCCAAATGGTTCACTAAGTTTATTGTAAACTATATAGTGAACAATAACCACACACTCTCCAAATCGTTTGATGTGTATAACACAATTGAAATAAGTTTCAAGAGAGATAGTGGGAGTTTAGGGACCATGACTATTGTAGTCAAAAGGAGAAGTCAAATGAAGAAAGCGAAATAAACTCCAAGGGAACAAACTTTCTTTATGAAAGAATGGACATTGGAAGGGGTATTTGCAAGAAATGTCTTGCAAGTGTCAAGAACACACATTTCGAAGGTGTTGTAAATTGTTCTTGAAAAGTTCAAAACAGTTGGTTCTTCTACTTGAATGCTTGATTCCGTATTAGTAACTATGTTTTACAATCGTTGTAAAAGTGTGGCTACTAAAAAGTAGAAGATTAATGAGAGAAGACAAAATACTTCACATTCGGAACATGAATCAAATGTAGATCTCTGCGAAAGCAGATGGTACTTACTTCTCCATATGAACTACCAAAGAAATTGGAAAAACCAAAGATTGTCTTTACATTCCAATTTTGAGGAACTTAATTCCGTCACTATAAGGGATGGATGAATGTTTTGTTTGACAAAACATTGTTCTTTATTAATGAATGATTAGATTATTGTAATCTAATTGATTGCTCTATAGTAGAGATGATATGGTAGTGTTAACTGTTTAGAATATAACGATGCTTAAAACCCAAAAGGTTGCAAGGTAGTGACTAATCCCAACTGAGTTGTGATACCTCAAAAACATAAAACACGAGTTGGTCATAGATGGATGCTTTGGATCGTTAGATCCGGATCCGATACTTTCTTATTAAAATTGTATAGAGGCAAAATGTTCGAATCTTTATTCTTTTGGAAAGAATAAAGAATAACAAAGTTGTTAAGGTTAATTCACTTAGATGTTAGTGGCACTTGTCCACAACATAATATTACTCATGTTGTATGACATTCACAGAAGATCGCTCTCGGTTGGACTATAGTTTATTTTGAATAAACACAAGTCCGAATACTTTGCAAAAGGTTTCAAAGAATTCAAGAAATGTAAGTTGATGAGTAAAACGTCTAAAGTATTTGCCTCCTTAGATTTGATCCAAGGAAAGATAACACTTTAGAACAGTTTCCTTGAAAAATATCAAGGAAAGAAGCATCAAAAGATAATGGATTTCTCCATTAGGAGAAGAATGAACTTGAATAAGATTTAGTTCGTTGGATGTTATCAATTACCCATATATAGGATATATGCTTCTAAGACAATATGATTGTCAATTAGAAGATCTTCCAAAATTTTCATGACTCCATAAGATGTAGTTGGAAAGAAAGACAAATCTTAATCATGTTAAGATTTGGGGTTGTGTGCTAATAAGCAATATTTGTTTGAGAATTATCTTGTGGATATCTTTAAATTAACATTTGGATATCACTTCTATAAACCAACTAACAAATGTTGTTTGTTGGGTAGTTCATTGTAATCCTACACCAGGATTTGCCTAAGATAGCGCAAATGAACAAGAGATAGAACTCAAAGAATGGGTTCTTTGAGAGACAAGATGATAATCAACAAATATAACAACCTAGTTCCTACACCACAAGCTCCAAGGTAATCGAGAAGGATTTATAAACTGTCTCAGTTGAATGGTTTGAACTTTATGACTATGTCATAGAGTTACACCTCTTAATTCGAAAGAAATAAGAATGAAAATCCTTATGACTACATTGAGTGTATATACGACATATACTCAAGGAAATGGAAAAGTACCATTTGACCCGAAATAATGAAACCTTTCTAGCTAATTGGTAGCTTAAGGTGACTACAATCAAAGAGAATGGTTGACTTTGAAGAAACCATCTTTGACGTAGTCTTAGTTTCAATTAATTCGAAGATTGCTAGCTACAACTAAATGGCGATTCAATGTTTGGACATAATATGAGTTTCCGAAACCATTATTAAGATAGTCTTGATAATATATGTCTAAAACTATGAATCACAAGACATGTAAGTTGTAGAGATCCATCCATCATGGATCTTAGCAAGCTAGTGGGAGCTATAAGCGTCTTATGAGAGAAAGATCAAATCGTTTGATTTCTCATAAAGATGTGAATGAATCTTTTGTTTACTAGGTTTACAAAAGATTAGTGGGAGTTAATCAAATTCCTAAATTTGAATATATATATGATATATTAATTTTGGAAATGAAAAGAATACTTATTCGTTAAAGTTATGACTTTAAACATTCTATAACGATAGAATGTATATGGGAGATATAGTCTAAATACATGGGATAGAAATCTATAATGATATATTTCAAGATATAATTCGATTATATCAATCCCTAATAATAGACAAGAGATGCTAGGAAGTTTCTCAAATGATGATAAACTTCAATTAGAAGGACGACTCTAGTGAGACTAGCAAGTTGCCCTTCTCAAAGGGAACGTACCCTTTGACTCCCAAAGAAATAATGCGTAAATAGAATCCTTTATGCATACGCAGAAAGGTGATTTATGTATTTCATATTGTATGAAAAACATTGATATGAGTTGTACCTAGAAAGGTACAAGACGATATCAGTGCAAGCCTAGGATCAGAACCATGGCAACTGTCAAGTGAGTCCTTGAGTATTTAAGAAATACTAAAGGATAGATTCCTCAAAGAATGAGGAAGAATTAGAGTAACGTAATGGAAGCGTAAATGTATTAGATCATGAATCTAATCCATCATTGGATGTTTCTTCATCATGAATGAAGAGATAATCAGATATCTCTTTATTATAACTCAAAGAGATATTTGGATGGAAACATTAAAAGTAATGACTTTAGTGTGTTCCATTGTGAATGCAAAATATATTGCCATATAGAAGCTTACAACAATGTTGTTTGGATGGGAAAGTTCATTTATAAACTCTCTATTTGGTTCCAACCTGAAAGTGTCTCTAGTGTACTGACACTATGACACTAATGGGGCGATAGCTCAAGCCAGGGAATCAAGGTCTCATCACGATCCGAACTCAAATGAGAGACTGAACCACATAATTCAGACCAAAGACAAAAGGATTTAAAAAAATGATACGGAGGTGTGCATAACGAACACACTTTTACAAAGTGCAGCATGTGCGTAACAACTTGAACCAACAGGCCAATAGGAGTCAATCAAGAGTCTTTCATATGCCCATTTGAACGTCATTTTGTAAGAATTTTTTGCAATACACCATGCTGAAGTTTTCATCTTTCTCAACTTGGACCCGGAAACAATGAAGAAGACTCGTATGACTGGTACTAGGAAGATCGCGATCATACGAGTAGCCATATGGCGAACAATAGTTCCGTACACGCTTGAAATGGGACAAAAAACTTAAATGAGCATTACACATCATTATGCAGTGTAGCTGCAATAACCAAACGTAATGCAGGGGTAAAGGCTGAACAAATGTAAAACTGATCTCTATTACTTACGATGTTTCATGAAGTTTTTTAAATTGGCGGGGTAGTTGTTTTATTACTATTGTAAATTCCCCAATCATTTTGAAAATGTTTTACAACTCAAGGCAACAAAGTGAAGTAGTAACAAGGCATTAATGCAAATACATCGAAATTTTATTCTAGCTCATGAAACATCCCACAAATTTGTTAGCCCTAGAGATGTTAAATTCTCTATTTAAGATAGAGAAGAAGGTGGTGCCATGGAATTTACAATTATACAATGATTAAATAGTCGGTCAGCCCTGGCTTGTATGACAGTTCTGTTCCCGGTGTGTTCATAAGTAAATGTGCTGTTCACGAAAACATTATGGCACCATCTTCCCAACGCCACAAGGGCCCGACAACTAAAGTCATCAATTTTCTTCCCTTTGAAAATATAGTTGTAGACGTCGAATGCATACTTTATGCTGAAATGTTTTTTGCACTCAACCACGGCCGGCGAGTCATCTAGATGCGCCATCGTTGGAAGTGCGCAACTCACCAAAAGCAAAATAACCACAATTGGACACATGTTTAGACCGGCCATATTGGTGGAAAGAATTAGTAGCTTTTGATTTTCTTGCAAAATGATCGCTTAGATGCAGTTGAACTTTGACGAAAGGTGTTCTACACTTATAAGGGATGAGGCAAAGCTGCGAGTTATTTGTAAAATGAAAAACGCATTTTCATTTAAAACTACTTTAGCAACGTATTTACTGATGTGAGGTATCAAATACGAGGGTTTCTAATTTGGTATTTATTTTGGTACGATAAACGTAACTTACAAGTTCCCATAAATTGTTTAATTAATCTCAACAATCACATAACTATTTATTATTTCGCACAAGAATTACTTGTTTGTAAATTCGTACACTAACTAGTTGATTACAATAGAATTGCAGAAATCGTGAACAGAACTTGCATGTCGTGTTAGTGACCATCGTTACGTGAAAAAGAGACGGCAAGTAGGAAAAAGAATGCGACTAGCCTTAATTGTTCTGCAGTAAATGGACAAATGTATTTCTCTGCATTATTATTCCTACTTTATCAAAACGAAAATGGGACAAAAGAGATTAAATTTGTTAAGAAGTGAAGAACTGTTGAAGTACAATAGATTAAGTAAATGAGCACTCCTTTCTTGGTAAACTCATTTTAGCATAAATATTATATCACACTCTATTGCGCATGGTACAGTACTCATGCCCTACACGCCCGAATATAAAGTTAACGAGCTACTGTTGCATAATTGATAAGTTTCAAATCATTCAACAAATATCCTAGTTTTGGTTATTCAGACTAAAGACAAAAGGATTTAAAAAAAAGATACGGAGGTGTGCGTAACGAATACACTTTTACAAAGTGTAGCATGTGCGTAACAATTTGAACCAAAAGGCCAATAGGAGTCAACCAAGAGTCTTTCATTCGCCTATTTGAATGGCATTTTGTAAGAATTTTTTGCAATACACCGTGCCGAAGTTTTCATCTTTCTCAACTTGGACCCGGAAACGATGAAGAAGACATGTATGACTGTTACTAGGAAGATCGCGGTTATACGAGTAGCCATATGGCGAACAATAGTTCGTACATGCTTGAAATGGCACAAAAAACTTAAATGAGCATTACACATCATTATGCAGTGTAGCTGCAATAACCAAACGTAATGCAGAGGTAAAGGCCGAACAAATGTAAAACTGATCTCTATTACTTACGATGTTTCATGAAGTTTTTTAAATTGGCGGGGTAGTTGTTTTATTACTATTGTAAATTCCCCAATCATTTTGAAAATGCTTTACAACTCAAGGCAACAAAGTGAAGTAGTAACAAGGCATTAATGCAAATACATTGAAATTTTATTTTAGCTCATGAAGCATCCCACAAATTTGTTAGCCCTAGAGATGTTAAATTCTCTATTTAAGATAGAGAAGAAGGTGGTGCCCCGGAATTTACAATTATACAATGATTAAATAGTCGGTCAGCCCTGGCTTGAATGACAGTTCTGTTCCCGGTGTGTTCATAAGTAAATGTGCTGTTCACGAAAACATTATGGCACCATCTTCCCAACGCCACAAGGGCCCGACAACTAAAGTCATCAATTTTCTTCCCTTTGAAAATATAGTTGTAGACATCGAATGCATACTTTATGCTGAAATGTTTTTTGCACTCAACCACGGCCGGCGAGTCATCTAGATGCGCCATCGTTGGAAGTGCGCAACTCACCAAAAGCAAAATAACCACAATTGGACACATGTTTAGTCCGGCCATGTTGGTGGAAAGAATTAGTAGCTTTTGATTTTCTTGGAAAATGATCGCTTAGATGCAGTTGAACTTTGACGAAAGGTGTTCTACACTTATAAGGGATGAGGCAAAGCTGCGAGTTATTTGTAAAATGAAAAACGCATTTTCATTTAAAACTACTTTAGCAACGTATTTACTGATGTGAGGTATCAAATACGAGGGTTTCTAATTTGGTATTTATTTTGATACGATAAACGCAACTTACAATTTCCCATAAATTGTTTAATTAATCTCAACAATCACATAACTATTTACTATTTCGCACAAAAATTACTTGTTTGTAAATTCGTACACTAACTAGTTTATTACAATAGAATTGCAGAAATCGTGAACTGAACTTGCATATCGTGTTAGTGACCACCGTTACGTGAAAAAGAGACGGCAAGTAGGAAAAAGAATGCGACTAGCCTTAATTGTTCTGCAGTAAATGGACAAATGTATTTATCTGCATTATTATTCCTACTTGATCAAAACGAAAATGGGACAAAAGAGATAAAATTTGTTAAGAAGTGAAGAACTGTTAAACTACAATAGATTAAGTAAATGAGCACTCCTTTCTTGGTAAACTCATTTTAGCACAAATATTATATCACACTATATTGCGCATGGTACAGTGCTCATTCCTTACACGCCCGAATATAATGTTAACGAGCTACTGTTGCATAAATGATAAGTTTCAAATCATTCAACAAATATCCTAGTTTTGGTTATTCAGACCAAAGACAAAAGGATTTAAAAAAATGATACGGAGGTGTGCATAACGAACACACTTTTACAAAGTGTAGCATGTGCGTAACAACTTTAACCAACAGGCCAATAGGAGTCAATCAAGAGTCTTTCGTATGCCTATTTGAACGTCATTTTGTAAGAATTTTTTGCAATACACCGTGCCGAAGTTTTCATCTTTCTTAACTTGGACCCGGAAACAATGAAGAAGACTCGTATGACTGGTACTAGGAAGATCGCGATCATACGAGTAGCCATATTGCGAACAATAGTTCCGTACACGCTTGAAATGGGACAAAAAACTTAAATGAGCATTACACATCATTATGCAGTGTAGCTGCAATAACCAAACGTAATGCAGGGGTAAAGGCTGAACAAATGTAAAACTGATATCTATTACTTACGATGTTTCATGAAGTTTTTTAAATTGGCGGGGTAGTTGTTTTATTACTATTGTAAATTCCCCAATCATTTTGAAAATGTTTTACAACTCAAGGCAACAAAGTGAAGTAGTAACAAGGCATTAATGCAAATACATCGAAATTTTATTCTAGCTCATGAAACATCCCACAAATTTGTTAGCCCTAGAGATGTTAAATTCTCTATTTAAGATAGAGAAGAAGGTGGTGCCATGGAATTTACAATTATATAATGATTAAATAGTCGGTCAGCCCTGGCTTGTATGACAGTTCTGTTCTCGGTGTGTTCATAAGTAAATGTGCTGTTCACGAAAACATTATGGCACCATCTTCCCAACGCCACAAGGGCCCGACAACTAAAGTCATCAATTTTCTTCCCTTTGAAAATATAGTTGTAGACGTCGAATTCATACTTTATGCTGAAATGTTTTTTGCACTCAACCACGGCCGGCGAGTCATCTAGATGCGCCATCGTTGGAAGTGCGCAACTCACCAAAAGCAAAATAACCACAATTGGACACATGTTTAGTCCGTCCATATTTGTGGAAAGAATTAGTAGCTTTTGATTTTCTTAGAAAATGATCGCTTAGATGCAGCTGAACTTGCATGTCGTGTTAGTGACCATCGTTACGTGAAATAGAGACGGCAAATAGGAAAAAGAATGAGACTAGCCTTAATTGTTTTGCAGTAAATGGACAAATGTATTTCTCTGCATTATTATTCCTACTTTATCAAAACGAAAATGGGACAAAAGAGATTAAATTTGTTAAGAAGTGAAGAACTATTTCAGGAAAATTTCGTGTTTACAAATTTGGCACGCCCGGTGGGACAATCTCTACCTCTCATCTCTTTCTCCGTTCAAGGAATCCAAACACACCTCAAAGTCAATGGCATCAAGCAAGGGACAAGCCATTCTCGTAACCACTGAGGGAAGTGTCCTGAGCATTTCTACCGCGAACGGACAATCCATTGGTGCAACAACCCCTCATCAACATGCCACTTCAAAGTTGGCGCTGCTAAACGAGCAAGGGGAGCATCAAAAGCGCGAGTCTGTTATCAACCTGACCTCGCTTGGGGCACCGAAGCATGTTGATGAGGCACACAAAATGACATCCCAAAGCAGCCAACGAAGTTTTTCGTCAGCATCTTTGATGTCTAAAGGAAAGTCACGTCTATTGGTTGCACAAGTCATGACCATCGGCGTTACCTCCATCGAATAACAACTAGCTCAAATGAATGAAGCGATCGCAAGGCTAACACGGATTGTGGAAGAAAAAGACTTGCAAATCACTACACTCGTCAGCCGACTGGAGACACAGGACGGCGAGAACCCCGACCCAAAGGACGATCCACTAAAGAGAGGAGCTGGCGAAGAAAATGTGCCTCCGGTGGAGAAAATCGATGTGAAATCGGAGCCAGACCAAGCATCGGCGCTCATGGGATCTCTCTCCATCCAGCAGCTGCAAGAGATGATCACCAACACCATCAAGGCACAGTACGAAGGGAGTTCACATACCTCATTGTTTTACTCGAAGCCCTACTCCAAGAAGATTGATGCCCTGAAGATGCCAATGGGTTATCAACCACCAAAGTTCATGCAGTTTGATGGAAAAGGAAACCCAAAGCAGCACATTGTACATTTCGTCGAAACTTCCAGCTGAAAGGAAACACCTTTGAGTGGTATACGGACCTAGAGCCTGAGTCTATCAACAACTGGGAGCAATTGGAAAGATAATTCCTTAATTGCTTCTACAGCACCCGTCGCACTGTAAGCATGTTGGAGCTGACAAGTACGAAGCAATGGAATGATGAGCCAGTCGTGGACTACATCAACTGATGGCGCACTCTAAGTCTCGACTGCAAAGACAGACTTTCGGAGACCTCCTCGATCGAGATGTGTGTTCAAGGCATGCAGTGGGGATTACACTACATCCTTTAAGGCATCAAACCACGGACCTTTGAGGAGTTAGTCACCCATGCCCATGACATGGAGTTGAGTATCCCCCATCATGGGAAGAAAGAACCGATCGCCGACTACAAGAATGACAAAGTTCTTGGGACAAAGGTACAAAAGGCTGCGTGGAAATCCACCAAGGAAGCAATGACGGTCAACACAGCTCCCGTCAAAATCTCTACACGAGGCAAGGCGATTCAAGCCGAAGCTTTTCGTGATCAAGAGATACGTATACGTACTTTGAAGGAGCTTGAGGAAAAGACTTATCCATTCCCCGACTCTGATGTGGTTGCCATGTTAAAAGACTTGCTTGACAAAAAGGTGATCGACTTACTTGAGTGCAGACGGCTGAAAGAGATGAATCGTACTGACAGTCCAAGGTACTGTAAATTCCACCATTTCATAAGTCATCCAACGGAAAAGTGCTTCGTACTGAAAGATCTCATCATGAAGCTGGCTCAGAAAGGAATCATTGAGGTAGATTTTGACGATGTGGTGAAGTCAAATTATACCACCATCACTTATGGCTTTGTCGACTCAAAATCTTCACCTCAATCGCTGGGGGCATGCTCCAAAACCATGCCAGTCAAGCAAAGTAAAGTTTAGGGATGGACGCATGTTACTCTAAAGAAACTACACAAGAAGCAGACATTTCCTCCACAAGTTCACCAATTGGAAAGGGGGCAAAGCAGCTCTCGTCAACCTCCAAAGCTACACGAAAGTGTTGAGGATGATGAAATTGCAACACAAAGATTGTCCGTTGCATCACGATGCGCGACTTCTTGTCCGATGACTTCTTCAATCACTCGGTCAAGGCTCCTTGCTATGAAGATTGTGAAGAACGCCTCTCCAAAATTGCTTGACAAATTCACCATTTCTCCTCACCCGCATGAGTCTAAACTGCATGGCACAAAGCTCCTGGTCTGCACAAGCATAAAAGGTAACACTAATCCTCCTTGTCCGCAAAAGCTTAAACTGTAGGTCACCAAAGCTCCTGGTCTGCACGAGCATAAAAGGCAACACCAATGCTCTTGTCCGCAAGAGCCTAAACTGCAGGACACCAAAGCTCATGGTCTGCATGAGCATAAAAGGCAACACCAAAATGCTCCTGGTTCGCACGAGCACAAAAGGCGACACCAATGCTCTTTGTTTGCACGAGCCTAAAAGGCGACACCAACGCTCTTGGTCTGCACGAGCATAAAAGGCAATATCAAAGCTCCTTGTCCGCACGAGCCTAAACTGTAGGACACGAGGCTTCTCGCCAGCACGAGCCTAAACTGCATGGCACTAAGCTCTTGGTCTGCACAAGCATAAAAGGCAACACCAACGCTCCTGGTCCATACGAGCATAAAAGGCGACAACAAAAGCTCCTTGCCTGCACGAGTTGAAACTGCAAACGGCACCAAAAGCTCCTTGCCTGCACGAGTTGAAACTGCGTACAAAAAAAAAATGTATTTGAACTACGTTATGACTTAATCTCTTCTTTGGAGGGGTACGTAGGCATCTCGAACATTCAACTTCGAGTTCAGTCACATCAAAATAAAGAATAAAATTTTTATTAAAAGTTTGATGTTATTACAATTTCTTTGTAAAAAAAAATATATATATATATATGTCAAAGTGGGGTATCTCTCCATTTTAAATACCGTCCCCAAGCCAAAATGGATGAAATTAGTCCTAAATCCAGTCGGTACAGCAATCAGGACAAATCCTTTTATTGGGCTTGAATTTGTGAGGCAGCTTGTCAAACTCCAAACAGGAACCGACTACCTTTCCATGGACCAGGACTAGACCCAAGTGGAAGTCGACTTCTCTCTGAGCCCACAAGTCAACTCCGTCAAAGCTTCCAAGACAGTAGCCATCACTGACCAGGCCACGGCTCTCGTGCAAGCTGGAGTACCCGTTATTCGATTAGCTGCTGACGGTTCCACTGCTTCACTTGAGGTTGTCAAGCTCTTGCCCGACGCTCTCGTCGATGCTAATTGTGTCAATGCTAACAGAAACAGGCACCTTGACTTGATTGCCCCGGCTTTGAAGTCGCTCTGTAGCTCAAGAATGAGGGCCATAGAGATGCCGTTGAGAGGTGATAAGTGATGCGAGAATTACTTGACACACAAATTAAACCCTCTTTTTGACAATTGTAGTATAGATGTAAGTAGGGTATCGTTCTAGGCCGGGGATTAGGAGGGATTGCTAATCTATTCTAAAATAATTTAAAAATATTAAACAAGACTCAAGGACACAAAATTAGGCTAAAAACTCTAATACCTCGAAACACACTTAGAAAGACTCAAAATAATAAAAACAATCAAATGAGACACTAGGAATTGAAATGGACGGAAATTGAATTAAAAGACTAAAAACAATGAAAACTAACTAAATAATATAATTTAATAATGAGGGGGGTTTGGTTTTGATGAAAAGTAAATTAAACTTAAATAAATTACAGAATTGACAAAAACATGAAATTAAGGTGAAAGGATAGGTGATGGATTAGCTAGAGGGTTCTTCTCCACACATGACACATATGCAACCTAAATTGATTTTCAGTTGTTCTTTCAATAAGTTGTGAATCTCAACACTTCAGATTAACCGTGAACAGCACTTTTTTAATCTTCAAGTTTTCCTTAAGTTATTGAATTGGACGGAAAAACACATACAACAATTCAAAACATTCTTCAAAAGTCCCCTACGTGAAAAGCACAATAGAGATACAATCAAAGATCATTAAACTTTGTGAAAACTATAAGCATTGACGAGGCATTCGTAACTATGAAAAGCATGATACTCTTGCCAAGAATTCACTTAACACGATTGTGGATAACAACCTTCACTACTTGTGAATATAAGTTCATAACGATTAGGTGAAATTCACTTATATTCTAGCATCAAAATCATGCATGTAAATTAAGTATGCATCCTTAATCGACATACAAAAATAAGTTATCAATCAAGCAGTTAAGCAAATTAAATCACAACTCAGAAATCACAACTGAAGGTAATCAATTCATATTACAAATATATACATGGCTTTGAATTAACCTCTAGCCAAAATAAATTTAGTTACACATTATTAAAAACAGAAATAAAATATAAGTTTGGAAAGATTTAACCGAAAGAGAGAACAGCTTGCTGCTTTCTTCACTGGCGTCTTCCCTCACTGCGTCATAGTCTCCCTGAGGCTTTTCTTACGCTGTCAGTCTCCCCCTCGGTTTCTGCTCTGCCCGTCAGCCCCCCATGCTCAAGCTGCCAAATGGCAGCTTTCCTCTTGCTTGGCCACGCTGCCCATGGCAGCGCCTGTTCTCACCTCTCCCATATTGCCTTCTGCCTTTCCCTGTGCTGACCTTTTCACGCTGTCCCTCTAGCTGCCAGGCAGCCCCCCTCTCCCCCAATTTCCTTTCCGCGTTCCTCCTCTTATCCCCCGCGTCAATCTCTCCCTCGACAGCCTGCCCTCCTGCCCTTTTATTCTTTCCGCACTGCCTCAGTGCTCTCTCTCCACTCTTGATTTCTGCTCGCTGTCAGTCCTTCCACTTCTTTCTTTATTTTCTGCATTCCCCGCACTGACTTCCCCACTTCTTTGCCAGCCAGTCCGAGTCCCACTCTCTTTTCTGCCCTCCACGCTGCAAGTGGCCTCTTCTGCTTTTACTTCACATGCTGCCAAAGGCAGCTTATTCTCCACCTACCGCATTCCACCAAATATCTTTAAGTTTAATAAAACCTCAGTGCAAACTCTGATCCCAACCTGACCAGTCCGTTTATTTTCTACTTCTTCTTTTCTCGCCAGCTGCAAAGGCAGCTTTCTTTTATTCCCCTTAGCTGTCTCCTTTTATTTTCATTTAGTTTCTAGCAGCCCCATATAGCAGAAAAATAAGTTCTTTCGATCATGTTACTCCTACAAACACAATATATCAAAAGTATCATAAATACTTAAAGCTTCCAACTAAATTAGACAAGAAAAGAAATATAAAATGATGAAATATATAGTTTAAATATTGGTTTATCATTTAGCGTCACAATGGGTTAGCAATATTGTAATTTAAATTTGCTTTTGACGAATTTATTACATAAAATTTCACTTGTTCTATTTTTATTTTCTTTGCATAACAAATCCTATAAACACAAAAATAACGTAAATAGCTCAAAAATATAAGGAACTAACCAAGAAAAGACGAGTGAATTTAAAGTAAAAATATATATAAATATGATCCGATCAATAAGTCGGTTATGGAAAGCGACAGATTGTTATCAAAGAGGGAGACTAGCAGAAGGTTTCGAGTCCCCATCAGTCCACAGCAGCGGAAGACAAAACCTCCTAAACTTCAAAACCTTGCTGCAACAACCTGGTGGGTCTCCTCAACTTTCATCACGTTCCTGCTGTCGATTCCGATCAAGTGGGCTGGAGCATGGCTGAGCAAGCAAGGCAGCAACAAGCGGGGAGCAGCCATCATCCCAGTAAGCAGTGGGTAGCCGTCATCCCAGCGAGCAGTACCAAACATTTAGTGCAGTAATCAGCAGTGAGCGGCAGTGTGCAGCAATCTCTGGCAGCTCCACTAAATGGTCGGGACTTACCCCAGCTCACTCTTCCTCCTCTGCAAGTCTTCTCCTTCTGCCCATCAGCTTCAGGAGCAAGTGCAGCCCCTCCTCATTCGGCTTTTCTTGGACTCGGCCTGGGTTTTCACCCATGAACCCAGCTTGCAGAGAGCACCATATAAAGAAAAAAATAATAACATAAAAAGAAGGGAAGGTGTTGGCCGACAAAAAAAAAAAAATATATATATATATATATAAAGGTTTCAAGAATGGTGCACGGCACCATGACAAAAAAAAACAATAAATTTTTTTTAAAGGTTGCGGGAATGGTGCACGACATAAATCAAAGAAAATATATATATATATATATATATATATATATATATAATAATATAAAGTGTTTTGCGGTGATGGATCAACACCATTCTGAAAAGAAGAACAAAAAAATATAGGGTGGAATCTGGGTGCATCAGGCACCATCCAAAAGAGATAATAAACAAAAAAAAGAAAATGATTAGCCATCATTTGTTAAGGAATAAGTGTAAGCACCACCGAAAGCAAAAAAGAAAAAAAAAAAAAAAGCAAACAGGAGGGAGCCTTCACAAATGTTGCTTGTGTGAAGCCTCACCACTCGGTGAAGCTCTAAGAAGAAGAGGCGCTGGAGGTTGACTGTTTGGCGCCTCATCACTCGGCGGAACTCCAGGAAGAAGAGGAGCCGGAGGTTGATCATTTGGACCTTCATTACGCGGTACAGTCCCAAAAGACGAAGGCAACTGTTTTTGGAACAAACCCACACACGTCTGATGATCAAGTAAAATCTGACCATCAGATTCCTGCATCTGGTCAATCTTCCTCTTCATGTTTGTAGCATAGTTATGTGCGAGCTTGTGCAACTGTTTATTCTCATGCTTGAGCCCTCTAATCTCCTGTTTGGGACTCATCACTTCAGCCGCCAATAATTCAACTTGACGGGTTCGAGCAAATAGGCGTTGGGCCATATTAGACACAGAACCTGCACACTGAACACTGAGAGCCAGAGAATCCTTAACAGCCAATTCATCAGACCGTTTGGAAAGTAGTCTGTTATCTTTGGGAGTGACAATGTTCTTGGCCACCACCGCAGCGGTCGTATCATTCTTCATCACCAAATCTCCAACGATAAGAGGACCAGTAGGAGATATGAAGGATGGGCGCCATATGTTGTCTGGAGAAGGCGGGACTGCCTCTTCACCAAGGTTTAAGTCAAAACGATGGTCGGAGGGGCCAGACATTTTCAAAGGTGTTGAAGAAAGAAGAGGTCGGACAAATCAAGATCTTAGAAGTGCAAGAAGGGAGTTCCTACAAGCGACAAATCAAGTGTGCTTTGAAACGAACTGCATGCCTCTATAAAAATCAGCACTCGACGGGATTGCAGAGATCGAAGAGGCGAGCTCAGAATTTGAAGAGGCCAATTCAAAAATCGAAGAAGTGCTTGCTTTCTCAAAAGCTGGGCTTGCTCAGAAACCACGGGCCAATCTTCCTTTCCAGACTTGTCTGCACTTGTCACATGCAACCTCTGCACTCGACGGAGCTCAGAAATCGAAGAGGCCAATTCAAAAATCAAAGAGGCAAGCTCATAAATCGGAGAGGCATCTTGCTTTTCCAGACGCGTTAGCACCCATCACACGCAAACTCAGCTTTACGGAAATCATGGGCAATTTAACGAATCGTCGATCCCAGATATCGATGAGGCGCCAGTCTTTTTCAGCCTCATCAACACCTGTCACATGCACACTCAGCTTGGCGGAAATTACGGACAATTTGTCGAAGATTTCTGATAAAGAAGAAAGCACGTCAAGCCATACTGATCAATCACTCAATGGTTGCCGACACGAGTGAAAGAATAGTACCTCTACAGGTATTAAAGAGCTTCCTATAACTGTCCACCTTCACCCTCCATAGCAAGGCAGACATACAAAACCATTCTTCATCTCCGAGAATGCCTTCCCAACGAAGCCTCTCGAGTCACTCAGTGTTCCTTATTCCTAGAGGGTACCTCTGCAAACAAATGACACCAAAGCAAAAGTATCTCATATCACCAGGGTAGAAAGCAAGAGTATCTCATATCATGCTTTCTCCCTATCCTTTCCTTTATCCTTGTTCTTACCTGCAAAGACAAGGATAAAGAGAGCAATATGCCGGAACCTCCACTCAAACTCGGGTAAGGAATCGACTACCTAGAACCTTTCCCTGGTTGCTTACCTGGCATTGGTCTCGAGTACTCGTTTTCAGCTGTTGATGTACTTCCAAAGAAGATGCCACATTTTCCTAGAGAACAGATAAGGCAAGTGAAAATGATACCTTGCAGCATGTGGAGACAACGTGCAGAAGAAACAAGCATAGAAGAATGCAGCCTGCACAGTCAACTCAGCAGAAGGAGTCTGAGTTGAGGAACTCAAGAAGCTGCCACATCTGCCTAGAGAACAAATAAGGAAATGCGGCATGCACAATCAACTCAGCAGAAGGAGTCCGAGTTAAAGAATTAGAGAGAAGAAGGGGTCTGAGTTGAATCCAAGAGCTTGAGAAGCTTCAACAACATATTGATGGCACAATCGCCGAAGAGCAAAGCCTTACTATGCAACGCTGTCAAATCGCCACCACTTCTTCGAAAGCAAGAGTATTTCATATCATGCTTTCTCCCTGTCATTTTCTTGGTCCTTGTTCTTACTTGCGGGAAAAGGAGAAAGAAAGCAATCAGCAAGCACTTGGTATCAATCTTCCGATCTGGAACTGACTGCCTGGAACCCTTCCCTAATTGCTTACCTAGCACTGCTCTCGAAGTACCCATTGTGTCAACATCTTATGCTTCCAGAGAAAATACCACATCTGCTAGAAGAACAGATAAGGCAAGGGAAAATGATACATTGAAGCATGTGGAGACAAGCACAACAAAGCACGTGCCGATTCATCCACTACTTCTTCAAAATCAAAAGTATCTCATATCATCAGGGTTGCAATCACTCTGGGTGGAGGACTCGTTTTGACCCTCAAATTCTTGGGTCGACTCGCTAGGCGTTGTGGGCTACACGTGCCGATTCACCACCCTTGAATCAAATCCTTAAAGATCAAGTCACCAACTGGAAGAAGAGCCCATCAATCTTGAAGATCATACCATTGACCAAACTGCTCAGGTGTGAATTAGAAAGATTAAACAAAGCAACAAGTCGTCACCTTCACCTAATGCCTGCTTGCCATGTGTTCGAGTCAACCTTCAAGAATCAAGCCTCAATGGCCCTTGAAGAAGCTTCTAGGCAAATTCAAGATCAAGCCTCGACGGCCCTTGAGGAAATCACAAGTTCGATTCAAGATTAAGCGTCCACCACCCTTGAATAAAATCCAGTTCAAGAATAAGCTATTAAAAGCCAACAATTGGAGGAATCCAGAAAATCCTCCAACCTAGTTCAAGATCAAAGATGTGGAAAGTCAACAAGCGCAACAAAATACGTGCTGATTCATCCAAAGCCAAAGATCATCTACCACGTGAATCTCCTTGTGGTCCAATTCCAACCTTCAAGATCAAGCCCCGACGGCCCTCGAAGGAATTTCAAAAAAAAAAAATTCAGAACAAGCCTCAACGGCACTTGAAGAAAACTTGCAGCCCAATTCAAGATCAAGCCTCAACGACCCTTGAAGAAATTTCCAGCCCAATTCCAGATCAAGCCCCAACGACCTTTGGATCGACATCTATAATAAGGGACTTCAAAACGCATCTCCTACACGTGACAAGCACATGTATACGACGCGCCTTGAAGTGGGGGCATTTGTAGACATCAAAATTTTGGTAAATAAATGTTGACCGATAAATCAAAGTTTCAACGCTCATGTATTACATAAATTTTACACGTAATGTGTGACTCGACAAAAAATTGAAATGAGTCGGAAAAGTCATCAAACAGGACACATGTCAACACCTGGCAGAAACGACTTATTTCATCTGCAATATTATATTCAAAATTAGGCCTTGGAAAATTCTATAAATAGAAGCCAATTTCACTCATTTCATTTCACCAATTTGATATTACACTAAAACCTTGAAGCTTTGAAACTCTAAAGCTCTCAAGCAAATTTCAAATGATCGAGAAAACTCCCTTCGTTCTTCGCCAAATCCGCCTTCAAACTCAAGCCCCGATAGCCCCATGAAGAACTTCCACCAATTCAAGATCAAGCCCCGACGGCCCTTGAAGAAATTGTTCATCGTTCTTCATCCGTTCATCCTAAGATCAAGACCCAACGGCCATTTGGATCAATAACGTCGACAAATCCACACATCCAACCATCCTTCAAGATCAAGCCCAAAAGCTCTTGAAGATCTGTTCATCACTGTTCTTCAAGATCAAGGCCAAAAGCCCTTGAAGATCTGTTCATCACTGTTCTTCAAGATCAAGCCCAGAAGCCCCTTGAAGATCTGTTCATCACCGTCATTCATTATCAAGCCTGAACAGCCCTTGAAGAAACTTTCAACCGTTCATCCAATATCAAGCCTCGACGACCCTTGGATCAATCGCACATCCACAAATACATACCTTACGGAGATCGAATCAGAGGATCAAATTTGAGAGAGATTGTAACCCCTAAATCATCAAATACAAACATTATTTTGTACATGTGTTCTTGTCTCGTTTGTTTCAGGAAAATTTCGTGTTTGCAGAAGTACAATAGATTACGTAAATGAGCACTCCTTTCTTGGTAAACTCATTTTAGCACAAATATTATATCACACTCTATTGCGCATGGTACAATACTCATGCCCTACATGCCCGAATATAATGTTAACGAGCTACTGTTGCATAAATGATAAGTTTCAAATCACTCAACAAATATCCTAGTTTTGGTTATTCAGACCAAAGACAAAAGGATTTAAAAAAAAAGATACGGAGGTGTGCATAACGAACACACTTTTACAAAGTGTAGCATGTGCATAACAACTTGATCCAAAAGGCCAATAGGAGTCAATCAAGAGTCTTTCGTACGCCTATTTGAACGTCATTTTGTAAGAATTTTTTGCAATACACAATGCCGAAGTTTTCATCTTTCTCAACTTGGACCCGGAAAGGATGAAGAAGACACGTATGACTGTTACTAGGAAGATCGCGATCATACGAGTAGCCATATGGCGAACAATAGTTCCGTACACGCTTGAAATGGGACAAAAAACTTAAATGAGCATTACACATCATTATGTAGTGCAGCTGCAATAACCAAACGTAATGCAGGGGTAAAGGCCGAACAAATGTAAAACTGATCTCTATTCCTTACGATGTTTCGTGAAGTTTTTTAAATTGGCAGGGTAGTTGTTTTATTACTATTGTAAATTCCCCAATCATTTTGAAAATGCTTTACAACTCAAGGCAACAAAGTGAAGTAGTAACAAGGCATTAATGCAAATACATCAAAATTTTATTCTAGCTCATGAAACATCCCACAGATGTTAAATTCTCTATTTAAGATAGAGAAGAAGGTGGTGCCATGGAATTTACAATTATACAATGATTAAATAGTCGGTCAGCCCTGGCTTGTATGACAGTTCTGTTCCCGGTGTGTTCATAAGTAAATGTGTTGTTCACGAAAACATTATGGCACCATCTTCCCAACGCCACAAGGGCCCGACAACTAAAGTCATCAATTTTCTTCCCTTTGAAAATATAGTTGTAGACGTCGAATGCATACTTTATGCTGAAATGTTTTTTGCACTCAACCACGGCCGGCGAGTCATCTAGATGCGCCATCATTGAAAGTGCGCAACTCACCAAAAGCAAAATAACCACAATTGGACACATGTTTAGTCCGGCCATATTGGTGGAAAGAATTAGTAGCTTTTGATTTTCTTAGAAAATGATCGCTTAGATGTAGTTGAACTTTGACGAAAGGTGTTCTACACTTATAAGGGATGAGACAAAGCTGCGAGTTATTTGTAAAATGAAAAACGCATTTTCATTTAAAACTACTTTAGCAACGTATTTACTAATGTGAGGTATCAAATACGAGGGTTTCTAATTTGGTATTTATTTTGGTACGATAAACGCAACTTACAAGTTCCCATAAATTGTTTAATTAATCTCAACAATCACATATCTATTTATTATTTCGCACAAAAATTACTTGTTTGTAAATTCGTACACTAACTAGTTTATTACAATAGAATTGCAGAAATCGTGAACTGAACTTGCATGTCATGTTAGTGACCATCGTTACATGAAAAAGAGACGGCAAGTGGGAAAAAGAATGCGACCAGCCTTAATTGTTCTGCAGTAAATGGACAAATGTATTTCTTTGCATTATTATTCCTACTTTATCAAAACGAAAATGGGACAAAAAGAGATTAAATTTGTTAAGAAGTGAAGAACTGTTGAAGTTATAGACATTGAAATTTTGGTAAATAAATGTTGACCGATAAATCAAAGTTTCAACGCTCATGTATTACATACATTTTACACGTAGCGTGTGACTCGACGAAAAATTGAAATGAGTCCGAAAAGTCATCAAACAGGACACATGTCAACACCTGGCAGAAATGACTTAGTTCATCTGCAATATTATATTCAAAATTAGGCCTTGGAAAATTCTATAAATAGAAGCCAATTTCACTCATTTCATTTCACCAATTTGATATTACACTAAAACCTTGAAGCTTTGAAACTCTAAAGCTCTCAAGCAAATTTCAAATGATCGAGAAAACTCCCTTCGTTCTTCGCCAAATCCGCCTTCAAGCTCAAGCCCCGACAGCCCCTTGAAGAACTTCCACCAATTCAAGATCAAGCCCCGACGGCCCTTGAAGAAAGTGTTCATCGTTCATCATCCGTTCATCCTAAGATCAAGACCCAACGGCCATTTGGATCAATAACGTCGACAAATCCACACATCCAACCATCCTTCAAGATCAAGCCCAAAAGCTCTTGAATATCTGTTCATCACTGTTCTTCAAGATCAAGCCCAAAAGCCCTTGAAGATCTGTTCATCACTGTTTTTTAAGATCAAGCCCAGAAGCCCCTTGAAGATCTGTTCATCACCGTCATTCATTATCAAGCCTCAACAGCCCTTGAAGAAGCTTTCAACCGTTCATCCAATATCAAGCCTCGACGACCCTTGGATCAATCGCACATCCACAAATACATACCTTACGGAGATCGAATCAGAGGATCAAATTTGAGAGAGATTGTAACCCCTAAATCATCAAATACAAACATTATTTTGTACATGTGTTCTTGTCTCGTTTGTTTCAGGAAAATTTCGTGTTTACAAATTTGGCACGCCCAGTGGGACAATCTCTACCTCTCATCTCTTTCTCCGTTCAAGGAATCCAAACACACCTCAAAGTCAATGGCATCAAGCAAGGGACATGCCGTTCTCGCAACCACTGAGGGAAGGATCTTGAGCATTTCTGCCGCGAACGGACAATCCATTGGCACCACAACCTCTCCTCAACATGCCACTTCAAAGTTGGTGCTGCTAAAGGAGTAAGGGGAGCATCAAAAGCGCGAGTTCGTCATCAACCTGACCTCGCTGGGGGCACCGAAGCATGCTGATGAGGCACACAAGATGACATCCCAAAGCAGCCAACGACGTTCTTCGTCAGCATCCTGGATGTCTAAAAGAAAGTCACGTCTATTGGTTGCACAAGTCATGACCATCGGCGTTACCTTCATCGAATAACAACTGGCTCAAATGAATGAAGCGACGGATTGTGGAAGAAAAAGACTTGCAAATCACTGCACTCGTCAGCCGACTGGAGCCACAGGATGGCGAGAACCCCGACCTAGAGGATGATCCACTAAAGAGAGGAGCTGGCGAAGAAGAAGAGCCTCCAGTGGAGAAAATCGATTTGAAGCAGGAGCCAGACCAAGCAGCGGCGCTCATGGGATCTCTCTCCATCCAGCAGCTGCTAGAGATGATCACCAACACCATCAAGGCACAGTACGAAGGGAGCTCACATACCTCATTGTTCTACTCGAAGCCCTACTTCAAGAAGATTGATGCCCTGAAGATGCCAAGGGGTTATCAACCACCAAAGTTCATGCTGTTTGATGGAAAAGGAAACCCAAAGCAGCAAGTTGCACATTTCGTCGAAACTTCCAACAACGCGGGGACGGAGGGAGACTACCTCGCCAAGCAGTTTGTGCGCTTGAGTCTATCAACGCGGGGACGGAGGAAACACCTTTGAGTGGTATACGGACCTAGAGCCTGAGTCTATCAACAACTAGGAGCAATTGAAAAGAGAACTCCTTAATCGCTTCTACAGTACCCGCCGCACTGTAAGCATGTTGGAGCTGACAAGTACGAAGCAATGGAAAGATGAGCCAGTCATGGACTACATCAACCGATGGCGCACTCTAAGTCTCGACTATAAAGACAGACTTTCGAAGATCTCCTCGATCGAAATGTGTGTTCAAGGCATGCAGTGGGGATTACACTACATCCTTCAAGGCATCAATCCACGGACCTTTAAGGAGTTAGTCACCCACGCCCATGACCTGGAGTTGAGCATCCCCCATCATGGGAAGAAAGAACCGATAACCGACTACAAGAATCTCTACACAGCTCCCGTCAAAATCTCTACACGACACAGGGCGATTCAAGCCAAAGCTTTTTGTGATCAAGAGATACGTATACGTACTTTAAAGGAGCTAGAGGAAAAGACTTATCCATTCCCCGACTCTGATGTGGTTGCCATGTTAAAAGACTTGCTTGACAAAAAGGTGATCGACTTACCTGAGTGCAGACGGCCGAAATAGATGAATCGTACTGACTTCCAAGGTTCTGTAAATTCCACCGTTTCATATGTCATCCAACGGAAAAGTGCTTCGTACTGAAAGATCTCATCATGGAGCTGGCTCAGAAAGGAATCATTAAGCTAGATTTTGACGATGTGGTGAAGTCAAATTATACCACCATCACTTATGGCTCTGTCGACTCAAAATCTTCACCTCAATCGCTGAGGGCATGCTCTAAAACCATGCTAGTCAAGCAACGCTCCTGGTCCGCACGAGCATAAAAGGAAACACCAACACTCCTGGTCCGCACGAGCATAAAAGGCAACAAATGCTCCTTGTCTGCACGAGTTGAAACTGCGTACGGTAAAAAAAAAATGTATTTGAACTACGTTATGACTTGATCTCTTCTTTGGAGGGGAACGTAGGCATCTCGAACATTCAACTTCGAGTTCAGTCACATCAAAATAAAGAATAAAAATTTTATTAAAAGTTTGATGTTATTACAATTTCTTTGTAAAAAAAAAATATATATATATATATGTCAAAGTGGGGTATCTCTCCATTTTAAATACCGTCCCTAAGCCAAAATGGATGAAATCAGTCCTAAATCCAGTCGGTGCAGCAATCAGGACAAATCCTTTTATTGGGCCTGAATTTGTGAGGCAGCTTGTCAAACACCAAACATGAACCGACTACCTCTCCATGGACCAGGACCAGACCCAAGTGGAAGTCGACTTCTCTCTAAGCCCACAAGTCAACTTCGTCAAAGCTTCCAAGACAGTAGCCATCACTGACCAGGCCACGGCTCTCGTGCAAGCTAGAGTACCCGTCATTCGATTAGCTGCTGACGGTTCCACTGCTTCACTTGAGGTTGTCAAGCTTTTACCCGACGCTTTCATCGATGCTAACAGAAATAGGAACCTTGACTTGATTGCCCCGGCTTTGAAGTCGCTTTGCAGCTCAAGAATGAGGGCCATGGAGATGCCATTGAGAGGTGATAAGTTGGTTATGGAAAGCGACATATTGTTATCAAAGAGGGAGACCAACAGAAGGTTTCGAGTCCCTATCAGTCCACAGCAGCGGAAGACAAAACCTCTTAAACTTCAAAACCTTGCTGCAACAACCTGGTGGGTCTCCTCAACTTTCATCACGTTCCTGTTGTCGATTCCGATCAAGTGGGCTGGAGCATGGCTGAGCAAGCAAGGCAGCAACAAACGGGGAGCAGCCATCATCCCAGCAAGCAGTGAGTAGCCGTCATCCCAACGAGCAGTACCAAACATTTAGTGCAGTAATCAGCAGCAGCGCAGCGAGCGGCAGTGTGCAGCAATCTCTGGCAGATCCACTAAGTGGTCGGGACTTACCCCTGCTCACTCATCCTCCTCTGCAAGCCTTCTCCTTCTGCCCATCAGCTTGAGCAGCAAGTGCAGCCTCTCCTCCTTTGTCTTTTCTTGGACTCGGCCTGGGTTTTCACCCACGAACCCAGCTTGTAGAGAGCACCATATAAAGATAAAAATAATAATATAAAAAGAAGGGAAGGTGTTGGCCGACAAAAAAAAAAAAAAAAATATATATATATATATATATATATATAAAGGTTTCAAGAATGGTGCACGGCACCATGACAAAAAAAAAAACAATAAAATTTTTTTTAAAGGTTGCAGGAATGGTGCACGACAGAAATGAAAGAAAAAAAACATTTATATAATATAAAGTGTTTTGGGGTGATGGATCAACACCATTCTGAAAAGAAGAAAAAAAAATATAGGGTGGAATCTGGGTGCATCAAGCACCATCCAAAAGAGATAATAAACAAAAAAAAAGAAAATGATTAGCCATCATTTGTTAAGGAATAAATGTAAGCACCACCGAAAGCAAAAAAGAAAAAAGAAAAAGCAAACAGGAGGGAGCCTTCACGAAGGTTGCTCGTGTGAAGCCTCACCACTCGGCGAAGCTCTAGGAAGAAGAGGCGCTGGAGGTTGACTGTTTAGCGCCTCATCACTCGGCGGAACACCAGGAAGAATAGGAGCCGAAGGTTGATCATTTGGAGCTTCATTACGCGGTACAGTCCTAGAAGATGAAGGTAACTATTTTTGGAACAAACCCACAAACCTCTGATAATCAAGTAAAATCTGACCATCAGATTCCTGCATCTGGTCAATCTTCCTCTTCATGTTTGTAGCATAGTTATGTGCGAGCCTGTTCAACTGTTTATTCTCATGCTTGAGCCCTTTAATTTCCTGTTTGAGACTCATCACTTCAGCAGCCAATGATTCAACTTGACGGGTTCGAGCAAATAGGCGTTGGGCCATATTAGACACAGAACCTGCACACTGAACACTGAGAGCCAGAGAATCATTAACAGCCAACTCATCAGACCGTTTAGAAAGTAGTCTGTTATCTTTGGGAGTGACAATGTTCTTGGCCACCACCGCAGCGGTCATATCATTCTTCATCACCGAATCTCCAACGGTAAGAGGACAAGTAGGGGATATGAAGGATGGGCGCCATATGTTGTCTAGAGAAGGTGGGACTGCCTTTTCACCAAGGTTCAAGTCAAAACGACGGTCGGAGGGGCCAGACATTTTCAAAGGTGTTGAAGAAAGAAAAGGTCAGACAAATCAAGATCTTAGAAGTGCAAGAAGGGAGTTTCTACAAACGAAAATTTAAGTGTGCTTTGAAACGAACTGCATACCTCTATAAAAATCAGCACTCGACGGGATTTCAGAGATCGAAAAGGCGAGCTCAGAATTCGAAGAGGCCGATTCAAAAATCGAAGAGGTGCTAGCTTTCTCAAAAGCTGGGCTTGCTCAGAAACCACGGGCCAATCTTCTTTTCCAGACTTGTCTGCACTTGTCACATGTAACCTCTGCACTCGACGGAGCTCAGAAATCGAAGAGGCCAATTCAAAAATCAAAGAGGCAAGCTTAGAAATCGGAGAGGCATCTTGCTTTTCCAGACGCGTCAGCACTCGCCACACGCAAACTCAGCTTTGTGGAAATCTCGGGCAATTTGTCGAATCGCCGATCCCAGATATCGAAGAGGCGCCAGTCTTTTTCAGCCTCATCAACACATGTCACATACACACTTAGCTTGGCGGAAATTACGGATAATTTGTCGAAGATTTCTGATGAAGAAGAAAGCACGTGAAGCCATACTGATCAATCACTCAATGGTTGCCGACACGAGTGAAAGAATAGTACCTCTACAAGTATTAAAGAGCTTTCTATAACTGTCCACCTTCACCCTCCATAGCAAGGCAGACATACAGAACTTTTCTTCATCTCCGAGAATGCCTTCCCAACGAAGCCTCTCGAGTCACTCAGTGTTCCTTATTCCTTGGGGTACCTCTGCAAACAAATGACACCAAAGCAAAAGTATCTCATATCACCAGGGTAGAAACAAGAGTATCTAATATCATGCTTTCTCCCTATCATTTCTTTTGTCCTTGTTCTTACCTGCAAAGAAAAACATAAAGAAAGCAATATGCCGGAACCTCCACTCAAACTCGGCTAAGGAATCGACTACCTGGAACCTTTCCCTGGTTGCTTACCTAGCATTGCTCTCGAGTACTTGTCTTCCGCTGCTGATGTACTTCCAAAGAAGATGCCACATTTGCCTAGAGAACAGATAAGGCAAGTGAAAATGAAACCTTGCAGCATGTGTAGATAACGTGCAGAAGAAACAAGCAGAGAAGAATGCAGCCTGCACAGTCAACTCAGCAGAAGAAGTCTGAGTTGAGGAATTCAAGAAGCTGCCACATCTGCCAGGAGAACAAATAAGGAAATGTGGCATGCACAATCAACTCAGCAGAAGGAGTCCGAGTTAAACAATTAGAGAGAAGAAGGGGTCTGAGTTAAATCCAAGAGCTCGATAAGCTTCAACAACATATTGACGGCACCATCACTGAAGAGCAAAGCCTCGTTGTGCAACGCTGTCAAATCACCACCACTTCTTCGAAAGCAAGAGTATTTCATATCATGCTTTCTCTCTGTCATTTTCTTTGTCCTTGTTCTTACCTACGGGACAAGGAGAAAGAAAGCAATCAAACAGCACTTGGTATCAATCTTTCGATCTGGAACTGACTGCCTGGAATCTTTCCCTGATTGCTTACCTAGCACTGCTCTCGAAGTACCCATTGTCTCAACACCTTATGCTTCCAGAGAAAATACCACATCTGCCAGAAGAACAGATCAGGCAAGGGAAAATGATACATTGAAGCATGTGGAGACAAGCATAACAAAGCACGTGCTGATTCATCCGCTACTTCTTCAAAATCAAAAGTATCTTATATCATCAGGGTTGCAATCACTCTGGGTGGATGACTCGTTTTGACCCTCAAATTCTTGGGTCGACTCGCTAGGCGTTGTGGGCTGCACGTGCCGATTCACCACCCTTGAATAAAATCCTTAAAGGTCAAGTCACCAACTGGAAGAAGAGCCCATCAATCTTGAAGATCATACCGTTGACCAAACTGCTCAGGTGTGAATTAGAAAGATTGAACAAGCAACAAGTCGTCACCTTCACCTCGTGCCTGCTTCCCATATGTTCGACTTAACCTTCAACAATCAAGCCTCAATGGCCCTTGAAGAAGCTTCCAGCCAAATTCAAGATCAAGCCTCGACGGCCCTTGAGGAAATCACAAGTCTGATTCAAGATCAAGCGTCCACCACCCTTTAATCAAATCCAGTTTAAGAACAAGTTATGGAATGCCAACAATTGGAGGAATCCAGAAAATCCTCCAACCCAGTTCAAGATCAAAACTGTGGAAAGTCAACAAGCGCAACAAAATACGTGCTAATTCATCCAAAGCCAAAGATCATCTACCATGTGAAGCTCCTTGTGGTCCAATTCCAACCTTCAAGATCAAGCCCCGACGACCCTCGAAGGAATTTCAAAAAAAAAAATTCAGGAACAAGCCTCAACGGCACTTGAAGAAAACTTTCAGCCCAATTCAAGATCAAGCCTCATCGGCCCTTGAAGAAATTTCCAGCCCAATTCAAGATCAAGCCTCAACGGCCCTTGGATCGACATCTACAATAAGGGACTTCAAAACGCATCTCCTACACGTGACAAGCACATGTATACGACGCGCCTTGAAGTGGGGGCATTTGTAGACATCGAAATTTTGGTAAATAAATGTTGACCGATAAATCAAAGTTTCAACGCTCATGTATTACATAAATTCTACACGTAGCGTGTGACTCGACAAAAAATTGAAATGAGTCGGAAAAGTCATCAAACAAGACACATGTCAACACCTGGCAGAAACGACTTATTTCATCTGGAATATTATATTCAAAATTAGGCCTGTGAAAATCCTATAAATAGAAGCCAATTTCACTCATTTCATTTCACCAATTTGATATTACACTAAAACCTTAAAGATTTGAAACTCTAAAGCTCTCAAGCAAATTTCGAAGGATCGAGAAAACTCTCTTCGTTCTTCGCCAAATCCGCCTTCAAGCTCAAGCCTCGACTGCCCCTTGAAGAACTTCCACCAATTCAAGATCAAGCCCCGACGGCCTTTGAAGAAAGTGTTGATCGTTCATCATCCGTTCAAGCCCCAACGGCCTTTTAGATCAACAACGTCGACAAAACCACACATCCAACCGTCCTTCAAGATCAAGCCCAAAAGCTCTTGAAGATTCATTCATCACTGTTCTTCAAGATCAAGCCCAAAAACCCTTGAAGATCTGTTCATCACTGTTCTTCAAGATCAAGCCCAAAAGCCCCTTGAAGATCCATTCATCACCGTCATTCAAGATGAAGCCTTAACGGCCCTTGAAGAAACTTTAAACCGTTTATCCAATATCAAGCCTCGACGGCCCTTGGATCAATCGCACATCCACAAATACACACCTTACGGAGATCGAATCAGAGGAACAAATTTGAAAGAGATTGTAACCCCTAAATCATTAAATACAAATATTATTTTGTACAGGTGTTCTTGTCTCGTTTGTTTCAGGAAAATTTCGTGTTTACAGAAGTACAATGGATTAAGTAAATGAGCACTCCTTTGTTGGTAAACTCATTTTAGCACAAATATTATATCACACTCTAATGCGCATGGTACAGTACTCATGCCTTACACGCCCGAATATAATGTTAACGAGCTACTGTTGCATAAATGATAAGTTTCAAATCATTCAACAAATATCCTAGTTTTAGATATTCATACCAAAGACAAAAGGATTTAAAAAAAGATATGAAGGTGTGCATAACGAACACACTTTTACAAAGTGTAGCATGTGCGTAATGATTTGAAACGTAATGGAAGCGTAAATGTATTAGATCATGAATCTAATCCATCATTGGATGTTTCTTCATCATGAATGAAGAGATAATCAGATATCTCTTTATTATAACTCAAAGAGATATTTGGATGGAAACATTAAAAGTAATGACTTTAGTGTGTTCCATTGTGAATGCAAAATATATTGCCATATAGAAGCTTACAACAATGTTGTTTGGATGGGAAAGTTCATTTATAAACTCTCTATTTGGTTCCAACCTGAAAGTGTCTCTAGTGTACTGACACTATGACACTAATGGGGCGATAGCTCAAGCCAGGGAATCAAGGTCTCATCACGATCCGAACTCAAATGAGAGACTGAACCACATGATTCAGACCAAAGACAAAAGGATTTAAAAAAATGATACGGAGGTGTGCATAACGAACACACTTTTACAAAGTGCAGCATGTGCGTAACAACTTGAACCAACAGGCCAATAGGAGTCAATCAAGAGTCTTTCATATGCCTATTTGAACGTCATTTTGTAAGAATTTTTTGCAATACGCCGTGCCGAAGTTTTCACCATTCTCAACTTGGACCTGGAAACAATGAAGAAAACACGTATGACTGGTACTAGGAAGATCGCGATCATACGAGTAGCCATATGGCGAACAATAGTTCCGTACACGGTTGAAATGGGACAAAAAACTTAAATGAGCATTACACATCAATAGCTGCAATAACCAAACATAATGCAGGGGTAAAGGCCGAACAAATGTAAAACTGATCTCTATTACTTACGATGTTTCATGAAGTTTTTTAAATTGGCGGGGTAATTGCTTTATTACGATTGTAAATTCCCCAATCATTTTCAAAATGCTTTACAACTCAAGGCAACAAAGTGAAGTAGTAACAAGGCATTAATGCAAATACATTGAAATTTTATTCTAGCTCATGAAACATCCCACAAATTTGTTAGCCCTAGAGATGTTAAATTCTCTATTTAAGATAGAGAAGAAGGTGGTGCCCCGGAATTTACAATTGTACAATGATTAAATAGTCGGTCAACCCTGTCTTGAATGACAGTTATGTTCCCGGTGTGTTCATAAATGAAAAACGCATTTTCATTTAAAACTACTTTAGCAACGTATTTACTGATGTGAGGTATCAAATACGAGGGTTTCTAATTTGGTATTTATTTTGGTACGATAAACGCAACTTCCAAGTTCCCATAAATTGTTTAATTAATCTCAACAATCACATAACTATTTATTATTTCGCACAAAAATTACTTGTTTGTAAATTCGTACACTAACTAGTTTATTAAAATAGAATTGCAGAAATCATGAACTGAACTTGCATGTCGTGTTAGTGACCATCGTTACGTGAAAAAGAAATGGCAAGTAGGAAAAAGAATGCGACTAGCCTTAATTGTTCTGCAGTAAATGGACAAATGTATTTCTCTGCATTATTATTCCTACTTGATCAAAACGAAAATGGGACAAAAGAGATTAAATTTGTTATGAAGTGAAGAACTGTTGAAGTACAATAGATTAAGTAAATGAGCACTCCTTTCTTGGTAAACTCATTTTAGCACAAATATTATATCACACTATATTGCGCATGGTACAGTGCTCATGCCATACATGCCCGAATATAATGTTAACGAGCTACTGTTGCATAATTGATAAGTTTCAAATCATTCACCAAATATCCTAGTTTTGGTTATTCAGACCAAAGACAAAAGGATTTAAAAAAAAGGTACGGAGGTGTGCATAACGAACACACATTTACAAAGTGTAGCATGTGCGTAACAACTTGAACCAAAAGGCCAATAGGAGTCAATCAAGAGTCTTTCATACGCCTATTTGAACGCCATTTCGTAAGAATTTTTTGCAATACGCCGTGCCAAAGTTTTCATCTTTCTCAACTTGGACCCGAAAACGATGAAGAAGACACATATGACTGTTACTTGGAAGATCGCGATCATACGAGTAGCCATTTGGCGAACAATAGTTCCGTACACCCTTGAAATAGGACAAAAAACTTAAATGAGCATTACACATCATTATGCAGTGTACCTGCAATAACCAAACGTAATGCAGGGGTAAAGGCCGAACAAATGTAAAACTGATCTCTATTACATACGATGTTTCATGAAGTTTTCTAAATTGGCGGGGTAGTTGTTTTATTACTATTGTAAATTCCCCAATCATTTTCGAAATGTTTTACAACTCAAGGCAACAAAGTGAAGTAGTAACAAGGCACTAATGCAAATACATTGAAATTTTATTCTAGCTCATGAACCATCCCACCAATTTTTTAGCCCTAGAGATGTTAAATTCTCTATTTAAGATAGAGAAGAAGGTGGTGCCCCGGAATTTACAATTATACAATGATTAAATAGTTGGTCAGCCCTGGCTTGAATGACAGTTCTGTTCCCGGTGTGTTCATAAGTAAATGTGTTGTTCACGAAAATATTATGGCACCATCTTCCCAACGCCACAAGGGCCCGACAACTAAAGTCATCAATTTTCTTCCCTTTGAAAATATAGTTGTAGATGTCGAATGCATACTTTATGCTGAAATGTTTTTTGCACTCAACCACGGCCGGCGAGTCATCTAGATGCGCCATCGTTGGAAGTGCGCAACTCACAAAAAGCAAAATAACCACAATTGGACACATGTTTAGTCCTGCCATATTGGTGGAAAGAATTAGTAGCTTTTGATTTTCTTAGAAAATGATCGCTTAGATGCAGTTGAACTTTGACGAAAGGTGTTCTACACTTATAAGGAATGAGGCAAAGCTGTGAGTTATTTGTAAAATGAAAAACGCATTTTCATTTAAAACTACTTTAGCAACGTATTTACTGATGTGAGGTATCAAATACGAGGGTTTCTAATTTGGTATTTATTTTGGTACGATGAACGCAACTTACAAGCTCCCATAAATTGTTTAATTAATCTCAACAATCACATAACTATTTATTTCGCACAAAAATTACTTGTTTGTAAATTCGTACAATAAGTAGTTTATTACAATGGAATTGCAGAAATCGTGAACTGAACTTGCATGTCGTGCTGGTGACCATCGTTACGTGAAAAGGAGACGGCAAGTAGGAAAAAGAATGCTACTAGCCTTAATTGTTCTGCAGTAAATGGACAAATGTATTTCTCTGCATTATTATTCCTACTTTATCAAAACAAAAATAGAACAAAAGAGATTAAATTTGTTAAGAAGTGAAGAACTGTTGAAGTACAATAGATTAAGTAAATGAGCACTCATTTCTTGGTAAACTCATTTTAGCACAAATATTATATCACACTCTATTGCGCATGGTACATTACTCATGCCCTACACGCCCGAATATAACGTTAACGAGCTATTGTTGCATAAATGATAAGTTTCCAATCATTCAACAAATATCCTAGTTTTGGTTATTCAGACCAAAGACAAAAGGATTTTTAAAAAAAGATACGGAGGTGTGCATAACGAACAAACTTTTACAAAGTGTAGCATGTGCGTAACAACTTCAACCAAAAGGCCAATAGGAGTCAATCAAGAGTCTTTCATACACCTATTTGAACATCATTTTGTAAGAATTTTTTGCAATACACCGTGCTAAAGTTTTCATCTTTCTCAACTTGGACCCGGAAACGATGAAGAAGACACGTATGACTGTTACTAGGAAGATCGCGATCATACGAGTAGCCATATGACGAACAATAGTTCCGTACACGCTTGAAATGGGACAAAAACTTAAATGAGCGTTACGCATCATTATGCAGTGTAGCTGCAATAACCAAACGTAATGCAGGGGTAAAGGCCGAACAAATGTAAAACTGATCTCTATTACTTACGATGTTTCATGAAGTTTTTTAAATTGGCAGGGTAGTTGTTTTATTACTATTGTAAATTCCCCAATCATTTTCAAAATGCTTTACAACTCAAGGAAACAAAGTGAAGTAGTACCAAGGCACTAATGCAAATACATTGAAATTTTATTCTAGCTCATGAAACATCCCACAAATTTTTTAGCCCTAGAGATGCTAAATTCTCTATTTAAGATAGAGAAGAAGGTGGTGCCCCGGAATTTACAATTATACAATGATTAAATAGTCGGTCAGCCCTGGCTTGAATGACAGTTCTATTCCCGGTGTGTTCATAAGTAAATGTGTTGTTCACGAAAACATTATGGCACCATGTTCCCAACGCCACAAGGGCCCGACAACTAAAGTCATCAATTTTCTTCCCTTTGAAAATATAGTTGTAGACGTCGAATGCATACTTTATGCTGAAATGTTTTTTGCACTCAACCACGGTCGGCGAGTCATCTAGATGCGCCATCGTTAGAAGTGCGCAACTCACCAAAAGCAAAATAACCACAGTTGGACACATGTTTAGTCCGGCCATATTGGTGGAAAGAATTAGTAGCTTTTGATTTTCTTAGAAAATGATCGCTTAGATACAATTGAACTTTGACGAAAGGTGTTCTACACTTATAAGGGATGAGGCAAAGCTGCGAGTTATTTGTAAAATGAAAAACGCATTTTCATTTAAAACTACTTTAGCAACGTATTTACTAATGTGAGGTATCAAATATGAGGGTTTCTAATTTGGTATTTATTTTGGTACGATGAACGCAACTTACAAGTTCCCATAAATTGTTTAATTAATCTCAACAATCACATAACTATTTATTATTTCGCACAAAAATTACTTGTTTGTAAATTCGTACACTAACTAGTTTATTACAATAGAATTGCAGAAATTGTGAACTAAACTTGCATGTCGTGTTAGTGACCATCGTTACGTGAAAAAGAGACGGCAAGTAGGAAAAAGAATGCGACTAGCCTTAATTGTTCTGCAGTAAATGGACAAATGCATTTCTCTGCATTATTATTCCTACTTGATCAAAACGAAAATGGGATAAAAGAGATTAAATTTGTTAAGAAGTGAAAAACTGTTGAAGTACAATAGATTAAGTAAATGAGCACTCTTTTCTTGGTAAACTCATTTTAGCACAAATATTATATCACACTCTATTGCTCATGGTACAGTATTCATGCCCTACACGCTCGAATATAATGTTAACGAGCTATTGTTGCATAAATGATAAGTTTCAAATCATTCAACAAATGTCCTAGTTTTGTTTATTCAGACCAAAGAAAAAAGGATTTAAAAAAAAGATACGGAGGTGTGCGTAACGAAGACAATTTTACAAAGTGTAGCATGTGCGTAACAACTTGAACCAAAAGGCCAATAGGAGTCAATCAAGAGTATTTCATACGCCCATTTGAACATCATTTTGTAAGAATTTTTTGCAATACGCCGTGCCGAAGTTTTCATCTTTCTCAACTTGGACCCGGAAACGATGAAGAAGACATGTATGACTATTACTAGGAAGATCGCGATCATACGAGTAGCCATATGGAGAACAATAGTTCCGTACACGCTTGAAATGGGAAAAAAAAACTTAAATGAGCATTACACATCATTATGCAATGTAGCTGCAATAACCAAACGTAATGCCGGGGTAAAGGCCGAACAAATGTAAAACTGATCTTTATTACATACAATGTTTGGTGAAGTTTTTTAAATTGGTGGGGTAGTTGTTTTATTACAATTGTAAATTCCCCAATCATTTTGAAAATGCTATACAACTCAAGGCAACAAAGTGAAGTAGTAACAAGGCATTAATGCAAATACATTGAAATTTTATTCTAGCTCATGAAACATCCCACAAATTTGTTAGCCCAAGAGATCTTAAATTCTCTATTTAAGATAGAGAAGAAGGTGGTGCCACGGAATTTACAATTATACAATGATTAAATAGTTGGTCAGCCCTGGCATGAATGACAGTTCTGTTCCCGGTGTGTTCATAAGTAAATGTGGTGTTCACAAAAACATTATGGCACCATGTTCCCAACGCCACAAGGGCCCGACAACTAAAGTCATCAATTTTCTTCCCTTTGAAAATATAGTTGTAGACGTCGAATGCATACTTTATGCTGAAATGTTTTTTGCACTCAACCACGGCCGGCGAGTCATCTAGATGCGCCATCGTTGGAAGTGCGCAACTCACCAAAAGAAAAATAACCACAATTGGACACATGTTTAGTCCGGCCATATTGGTGGAAAGAATTAGTAGCTTTTGTTTTTCTTAGAAAATAATCGCTTAGATGGAGTTGAACTTTGACGAAAGGTGTTTTACACTTATAAGGGATGAGGCAAAGCTGCGAGTTATTTGTAAAATGAAAAACGTATTTTCATTTAAAACTACTTTAGCAACGTATTTACTGATGTGAGGTATCAAATATGAGGGTTTCTAATTTGGTATTTATTTTGGTACGATAAACGCAACTTACAAGTTCCCATAAATTGTTTAATTATTCTCAACAATCACATAACTATTTATTATTTCGCACAAAAATTACTTGTTTGTAAATTCGTACACTAACTAGTTTATTACAATAGAATTACAGAAATCGTGAACTGAACTTGCATGTCGTGTTAGTGACCATCGTTACGTGAAAAAGAGACGGCAAGTAGGAAAAAGAATGTGACTAGCCTTAATTGTTCTGCAGTAAATTGACAAATGTATTGCTCTACATTATTATTCCTCCTTTATCAAAACGAAAATGGGACAAAAGAGATTAAATTTGTTAAGAAGTGAAGAACTGTTGAAGTTATAGACATCAAAATTTTGGAAAATAAATGTTGACCGATAAATCAAAGCTCATGTATTACATAAATCAAAGCTCATGTATTACATAAAAGTTTCAACGCTCATGTATTACATAAATTTTACACGTAGCGTGTGACTCGACGAAAAATTGAAATGAGTCGGAAAAGTCATCAAACAGGACACATGTCAACACCTAGCAAAAACGACTTATTTCATCTGGAATATTATATTCAAAATTAGGCCTTGGAAAATTCTATAAATAGAAGTCAATTTCATTCATTTCATTTCACTAATTTACACTAAAACCTTGAAGCTTTGAAACTCTACGGCTCTCATGCAAATTCCGAAGGATCGAGAAAACTCTTTTCATTCTTCGCCAAATCCGCCTTCAAGCTCAAGCCCCGACGGCCCCTTGAAGAACTTCCACCAATTCAAGATCAAGCCCCGATGGCCCTTGAAGAAAGTGTTCATCGTTCATCATCCGTTCATCCTAAGATCAAGCCCCAACGGCCCTTTGGATCAACAACGTCGACAAATCCACACATCCAACCGTCCTTCAAGATCAAGCCCAAAAGCCCTTGAAGATCTGTTCATCACTGTTTTTCAAGATCAAGCCCAAAAGCCCCTTGAAGATCCGTTCATCACCGTCATTCAAGATCAAGCCTCAACGGTGTTGGAAATGTGCCCTAAAACCAATCATATGATGATACTTTACGGACATTTCACATGTTAAACTAATCTAGTTTAATATCAAGGGTAAAGATTATTGTTTGAGTCGTCTCATATAAATGTTATACGCTTAAACGATAAGTCCAAGGAATATGTGATTGGGAGAATGCGATCTAAAGAAGTTAGATTCATAAGACCATTCTTTCGTAGACACATCCTAAACGTTCCTGATCATAGGATTGCCAATTGGGCATTGACAGTCCGTTAGGATCAGTACGTGATGTGTCTTCTCTCAGGGAGAGTGACTAGTCTCGAGTCATTGGTGTGTGTGACATCAAGACAAGTACGTAGGTGCTCAATAGAGAATGCGTTCACTGAACACGATCAACAAAGAGTTCTCATATTCATGTCACATGAGAACTCATGATTGGGATAATGCAAAGTAGTCCTTTGACCTGAGGCATCATAGTTGTCTTGTGGTTAGGTACTTGATCTTTGATTATGTCAAAGTCACCCCATCCGCGGGTGTCCACGGCATCGTCGGGGTTAAGCCACTTAGCCATGGAGGCAAGTGAATGCCCAACAAGGGATCTCTAACCTTCAAACCGTTTGGGAGAGAATACTCTATGATATGATTAAGAATCTCTGGCCAGAGAGTATGAATGAGATTTAGAAAGTCGTTCCAAATCACATTCAAGGTAATCATATAAGCACACGAATCACATTGGATAGTAGACATGAATAAACTATCAAACCAAACAATGTGGTCAAGAGTATTGTATTAGAGAAAGACCGTATTGCATTTGTAATCTTAAACTGAATAGGTTCTCCACCTCTCCTGATTAGCTTGGGTAACCATGATATGCTGCTTGGTGTCACTCATGGTTTGTGGAAGCCCTAAACGTGTATAATCACTAAAGGGAGAATTGAAAGTAAGTTTCAATTCACAATCGATTTGAATTGGTTTTAATCGCCCACTGCCTCGCTAAAAGGAACCTAATGGATCGTACACCGTGTAAGGTGGAGATTGAAGAAATAATGGAGATGAGTAAGAATAATTAAATGGTTTAATTATTTATGGCAAGGATTAATTAATATGTTAATTAATCAAACGAATAAGTTCGTTAAAGACCTCGGGATAGTTTTGGACCTTAAGGCCCAATTAGCCCAATAATACCCTAAGGCCAGCCATTTAGAGATGGAGTGAGTTTTGGACTTATTTACAAGTTTGCCACTCCAATGAATTAAGGTATAAATATAACTTTATAGCCAAAATTCATTTAGGGTTTTTCTTTTGGGGAAAGGATGAGAACATAAGCTCTCCTTTCTCTCTAAAGTGGATGGCCTCCTTGGAGGGTTTAGCTAGCAATCCTACTACTCCAAGGTCACTCATTTCTTCTCCAATCTAACATTGGTGAAGAGACTTAGGGGTTCTCAATTTTGGGAACTTGGAAAACCATTTCATCCATCCAAATCCATAGATCTAAGATGAAAGGAATGAAGGCCCTCTCTTTGGGTGATTAGCCTTTGCTTATGCAAAGAGGAATCTACAAAGGTATAATTTCTCAACTCACTTTGTTTTGAGTTGAGTCTTGGTTCACCCAACTACTAGGCTTTGAATTTCATGGTTAATGTTTTGTTTTTAAGTGCATACAAGCATGATTCCGCCTTTTAATTGTTAATTGCATGCTATAGATGTTATTCAAATGAACATGTTTTTCACAAAATTTTCTTCAAGTGGTATCAGAGCCTAGGTCTAGTAGTTGGTGAATCCTTTTGGGTTTTGTAGTTCATAGTTTTGATTTAAATGTTGTAATATGTTACAAGCTTTATTCTTGTTTCTTTGAATGTAAATTTTGTTGGAAAATTTGCCATCTCAAATGTTGTAGATGTAGTTCATATGAGCATGACTATTGGAGCTAAAATTTGGTGCCATGTTTTTGGGAAAATTCGGCCAAATCCAAAGGGTGGATTTTTGGGTTCATGTTTGACTTGTTAAAAGTGTTTTTAAGTAACTTTTGGAACCCCTATGTACCCTAGTTTGGTTATATGTTATTTCCCTTAAGTTTGAGTGTTTTTTGGGATGTCTTTGGATGAAAAATGTTCATGAAACTTTTATGGGTTTTTTCATGAATGTTCTTCATTGTTCTTGACATTTTAGCCAAGAACAAAAAAGTTTGGTGTTTTGATTCAAAGTTTTGATTTATTTCATAAAGTCTTTGTTTTGTGCTTTATCAAATGTTTTAATGTGATTGAAATTTTGAAAGGTGATAGAAATGGTGATAGGTGTGTAAGAAGTACTTCTCTTACACACACACCACTTGCATGAATTTATGTCACACACACCACTTGCGTGGCTTTATGACTTTGTTGAAACATTTCAAAATTTTGCATTCCTCACTCTCTCTAAAACCGGCCACCCTACATGTGGGGTGCTTTTGGGGCTTTTATGCAATTACATAAAGTTTTGGTACTTTTGTGTAATTTGTAGTTTGACCCAAAAGTTTACGTATTTACGTAAAGGCCCAAAATCATTAAAGGACAAATTGTTTTGTTCCTTTAATGATGTTTTTCAATTTGTTGAATTTTTGGGTTCTAGTTGTAATTACATGAAGTAGTGGACTTTTGTGTTTTTACAAAATGAGCTCAAAAGTTTAAGTTTTGCAACATAGCCCAAAAAGTTGAGGTTATTGCATTTTGGCCCAAATTAAGTTGAGAACAAAATTGTTTTGTGTCTTTAAATGAGAATTGGATTTTCATTTCATTTAGCTCCATTTAAATCAATTTTATGGATACAAAAACCAAATGAAAATGTTACATTCAATTTAATTAGTTAAAGTGTTAATTAATTAAAGGGTGATTATGAACCTAAGCCTACGATAATTGAGCTATGTGAAAGGCCGTTTCAAATTTGTTTGAACCATGGGAATGTGTAGATTAGATTTTGGTTGTAATTTGATTTGATCAAATGTTGTAAAAGAGCATAAGCTCTTCTTTACTTTAAAGTAATTTGTTTTATTCAAATGTTGTAGAGAGCATAAGATCATCTTTACTTTGAAGTACTCCTTTCTTGTATTATTTGATATGCATGAAAATGGAGTAAAGGGTCCAACGCCCCTAAGACAACATGCCTTAATGTGATTAAACGCGTAACTAAAAGCAATCACCATCCCTAGACCGAGATTCAACACTAGGCTCGTGTTGAATCTAAACAAAGGTTCATAGTCATCCTTGTTGGAAGTATGCCCACAAAGCCACTCATTTGATGTAATAGCTTTTGGAATACTTATTATATTAAACTTTTATATGTTTAATGAAAGGCAAAGCTTATTGTTAATCACTATTTATTGTATCATGTGCTTAAGCAATAAGGGAATCCAAGGGACGTATTTGATCTAAGAGACAAGTGATTTAAGTAAGTTAGATTATCGAGACCTTTCTCTTATGTTCATTCCTAAAACGTTCCTAGCCATAGGATTGCCAATTGGGCATTGACAATCCGCTAAGGTTAGTATGTGTTATGTCGACTCAAGCGTGAGTATGACTAGTCTCAAGTCATTTGGTGTTGGACACTAAGACAAACACATAGGTGCTCGAAAGAGTAATCGAGTACAATGAACTACGATCAAAAGAGAGTTCGAACATACATGTCATGTAAGAACTCGATAGTTGCAATATGCAAAGTAGTCCTTTGAACTGAGGCATCATAGATGTCTAATGGTTAGGTCTTTGACCTTTGATCATGTCAAAGGCATTCCATTGGAGTGTCCACGGCATTGTTGGGGTCAAGCTATCTAGTCATGTAGGCATATAAATGCACAACAAGGGATCTTTAACCTTCCATGGTGGAAGGAGAATACTCTAAGATGTGATTCGAGAGTCTTTGGCCAAAGCATATGAATATGACTTAGGAAGTTTGTTCCAAATCTTATTCAAAAGAATCATATGGAGAAGTATCACATTGGATAGTAGACATGAAACAAACTATCACTTAAACAATGTGATTAAGAGTATTGTATTAGAGAAGGACCGTATTGCATTGTAGTTGTAACTGGATAGGTTCTCCAACCAATTCTACTTAGCTTGGGTAACCATGACATGCTGCTAGGTGTCACTCATAGTTTGTGGAAGCCCTGATGATTAGCAAACACTAATTTTAAGGGAGAATTGAAATGTGGTTTCAATTCACAATCGATCGTTAAGAGTAACAATCGCCCACTACCTCGTTAAATGGAACCTAATGGATCGTACACCGAGTAAGGATGAAAGTGAAGAAATTAAATGAAATGGATATGCAATTAAATGGTTTAATTGAAGAATGGTCAAGATTAATTAATTAGTTAATTAATTTTACGAAAGGTTCGTATTGGGCTTTTAAGTTGGTTTTGGGTTTCGGGGCCCAAAAGTGTTTTGGCCCACAAGGCCCATTATGTTTAAGTTGTATGACAACTAAAACAAAATGGGCAATAAGCCCAATCACAACAAATAGGCCGGCCATGGTGAGGAGAGGGTGAAGGTTTGCTTAATTGCAAGTTTGCCACTCACCTAAGAAAAGTGTTATAAAAGCAACTTTATAGCTATTTTTCTCATTAGGGTTTTTTCTTGTAGAAAATAGGTGAAACCTATTCTCTCTTTTTCAACAAGGAGGCCGGCCACTTAGAGGAGATTTATCTAGCAATCTTTTCTTCTCTAAGTCATCCATTTCATCTTCACACCTCACCCTTGGTGTGGAGACTTAGAGACACCAAACCTTTGGTGTTTTGGAGATCCTTTCCTCACATCCTCAAGGACCAAAGGAGCACAAAAGGAGAAGGAAATCACAAGCAAGATCCAAGGAGCTTGGAGGTGACTTGAAGGCCCTCCACTTGGGTGAATCCCTTGTGTAAACAAGGATGAGCTTCAAGGGTAAAGAATCTTTAAATTCTTCATTATCTTTAATGTTGTTAAAGAGTCTTTTGGTTCACCATTCACTAGGCTTTGAAAGTCATGGGTTTTATGAATTGTTTTTTAATGCATGCCTACTTTAATGTGTTAATAGTTTGCATATGTATTCAAATGTTCTTACTTGTTCTTAGCTAGGACAAAATTTTTCCTTCAATCCTAAGGCCCTAAGGCAACTATATAGTCCATCAAATGAATGCAAAGTTTATGTTAGTAGTATCATATACTCTTGCTTTAAAAACCGTTTTATAAGCATAGTGGGAGTATTATATACAACTAAATTCAATCAAATGGACCAATAGTTGTAATAGGACCAAAATTGTTTTAATAAAGATTAAAATGAATATTTATATGTGATGAGACCTAAAAAACCCTCAACCAAACCATTATTAAGTTGAGAAGCGTGAGAGTGCTTTGAACACTCTTTCGTGGCCTTCCACCGTGGTAGGCTCCGATCGTTTGTGACTCGTACACTGGCTTCACCCTATCATGGGGGAGTACAAAGTGCGTGCTTACACTCAGGAGGAGTCTATATGCATACTTGATGTTGTGAAAGGTAGGCAACGAGAATGATCAATATCATATCATTGTGAGGTTGTTCTTGAACCCCTACCCGAACTTGCATGGTGGGAATGACTTAACTAAGTGCAATGGAGCCAATATCATATCATTGTGAGATTACATTCTCTAGAGGCCAAATTAGATGGGTACTTGCAAGAGATGCAAATGAGTAAGCGTACTCTCTCATTATTATTAATGCTAGCCAATATCATATCATTGTGAGGTGGGCTTGGTAGTAGTGAGTCTCCCATACCCTACTAAGAGTTTCCTCCAAAATTCTCGAATTCCAATAAGGGATATGGAATTTGCCAAAAATAGTGGGTGGTGCTATTTGATTTAAAGACCCGGATCAAATGGCTTAAAATCAATCGATTTATATTCGTTATGTATTTATTTACCAATATATTTGCAAACGCTATCCAACACTTGACAAATAAAAGCCGAAAGCTTTAGTTTCCGGACTTGGTACTACAAAACCATAGATTGTCTTTAATGGCTTGTAAATGTACCTAAGTAGTCTCATCCTCACAATCTTCCCATTGATAATGTATCATTAGAAGAATATGTTAGAAAAAGTCTATCATAAAGAGGACAACACTTTTAATGTCATAAATTCTTCAATTACAATTTGTTGTATGAAGAAATAAGAGTTGCTTTGAACAACTCTTAGTTAAATGCAAACATTAGTGCTTGTTTCTTTGTTACATGAACAAGGAACTTTAGAAGTAAGCACAAGGGCATGGACACTTTATGTGCCATGATTCTTCACTTACAAATTGTTGTATGAAGAAATGAGAGTTGCCTTGAACAACTCTTGAAAGTTTGTAATTATGTTTAGAACATAATGGTTGTTTGACAAAAATAGTCCATCAACATGGACTTATGATGATTTTGAATCATTGAGTGTTGAAGTGATAAACCACTTAATGAGACGGAAACTAGGCTAGGACTTCACCTTTATGTCCCTATCCTGATGGTTCACTAAGTTTATTGTAAACTATGTAGTGAACAATAAACACATGCTCTCCAAAATGTTTGATGTGTATAACACAATTGAAATAAGTTTCAAGAGAGATAGTGGGAGTTTAGGGACCATGACTATTGTAGTCAAAGGAGAAGTCAAATGAAGAAGATGAAATTAACTCCAAGGGAACAAACTTTCTTTATGAAAGGATGGACATTGGAAGGGGTATTTGCAAGAAATGTCTTGCAAGTGTCAAGAACACACCTTTCGAAGGTGTTGTAAATTGTTCTTGAAAAGTTCAAAACAGTTGGTTCTTCTACTTGAATGCTTGATTCAGTATTAGTAACTATGTTTTACAATTATTGTAAAAGTGTGGCTAATAAAAAGTAGAAGATTAATGAGAGAAGAGAAAGTACTTCACATTCGGAACGTGAATCAAATGTAGATCTCTGCGAAAGCAGATGGTACTTACTTCCTCATATGAACTACCAAAGAAATTGGAAAAACCAAAGATTGTCTTTACATTCCAATTTTAAGGAACTTAATTCCATCACTATAAGGGATGGATGAATGTTTTGTTTGACAAAACATTGTTCTTTATTAATGAATGATTAGATTATTGTAATCTAATTGATTGTCTCTATAGTAGAGATGATATGGTAGTGTTAACTGTTTAGAATATAACGATACTTAAAACCCAAAAGGTTGCAAGGTAGTGACTAATCCCAACTGAGTTGTGATACCTCAAAAACATAAAATACGAGTTGGTCATAGATGGATGCTTTGGATCGTTAGATCCGGATCCAATACCTTCTTATTAAAATTGTATAGAGGCGAAATGTTCAAATCTTTATTCTTTTGGAAAGAAGAAAGAATCACAAAGTTGTTGAGGTTAATTCACTTAGATGTTAGTGGCACTTGTCCACAACATAATACTACTCATGTTGTATGACATTCACCAAAGATCGCTCTCGGTTGGACTATAGTTTATTTTGAATAAACACAAGTCCGAATACTTTGCAAAAGGTTTCAAAGAATTCAAGAAATGTAAGTTGATGAGTAAGACGTCTAAAGTATTTGCCTCCTTAGATTTGATCCAAGGAAAGATAACACTTTAGAACAGTTTCCTTGAAAAATATCAAGGAAAGAAGCATCAAAAGATAATGGATTTCTCCATTAGGAGAAGAACGAACTTGAATAAGATTTAGTTCGTTGGATGTTATCAATTACCCATATATAGGAAGACAATATGATTGTCAATTAGAAGATCTTCCAAAATTTTCATGACTCCATAAGATGTAGTTGGAAAGAAAGACAAATCTTAATCATGTTAAGATTTGGGGTTGTGTGCTAATAAGCAATATTTGATTAAAATTATCTTGTGGGTATCCTTAAATTAACATTTGGATATCACTTCTATAAACCAACTAACAAATGTTGTTTGTTGGGTAGTTCATTGTAATCCTACACTAGGATTTGCCTAAGATAGCGCAAATGAACAAGAGATAGAACTCAAAGAATGGGTTCTTTGAGAGACAAGATGATAATCAACAAATATAACAACCTAGTTTCTACACCACAAGCTCCAAGGTAGTCGAGAAGGATTTATAAACTGTCTCAGTTGAATGGTTTGAACTTTATGACTATGTCATGGAGTTGCACCTCTTAATTCGAAAGAAATAAGAATGAAAATCCTTATGACTACATTGAGTGTATATACGACATATACTCAAGGAAATGGTAAAGTACCATTTGACCCGAAATAATGAAACCTTTATAGCTAATTGGTAGCTTAAGGTGACTACAATCAAAGAGAATGGTTGACTTTGAAGAAACCATCTTTGACGTAGTCTTAGTTTCAATTAATTCGAAGATTGCTAGCTACAACTAAATGGTGATTCAATGTTTAGACATTATATGGGTTTTCGAAACAATTATTAAGATAGTCTTGATAATATATATGTCTAAAACTATGAATCACAAGACATGTAAGTTGTAGAGATCCATCCATCATGGATCTTAGCAAGCTAGTGGGAGCTATAAGCGTCTTATGAGAGAAAGATCAAATCGTTTGATTTCTCATAAAGATGTGAATGAATCTTTTGTTTACTAGGTTTACAAAAGATTAGTGGAAGTTAATCAAATTCCTAAATTTGAATATATATATGATATATTAATTTTGGAAATGAAAAGAATACTTCTTCGTTAAAGTTATGACTTTAAACATTCTATAACGATAGAATATATATGGGAGATATAGTCTAAATACATGGGATAGAAATCTATAATGATATATTTCAAGATATAATTGGATTATATCAATCCCTAATAATAGACAAAAGATGCTAGGAAGTTTCTCATATGATGATAAACTTCAATTAGAAGGACGACTCTAGTGAGACTAGCAAGTTGCCCTTCTCAAAGGGAACGTACCCTTTGACTCCCAAAGAAATAATGCGTAAATAGAATCCTTTATGCATACGTAGAAAGGTGATTTATGTATTTCATATTGTATGAAAAACATTGATATGAATTGTACCTAGATCGGTACAAGACAATATCAATACAAGCCCAGGATCAGAACCATGGCAACTGTCAAGTGAGTCCTTAAGTATTTAAGAAATACTAAAGGATAAATTCCTCAAAGAAAGAGGAAGAATTAGAGTAACGTAATGGAAGCGTAAATGTATTAGATTATGAATCTAATCCATCATTGGATGTTTCTTCATTATGAATGAAGAGATAAACAGATATCTCTTTATTATGACTAAAGAGATATTTGGATGGAAACATTAAAGGTAATGACTTTAGTGTGTTCCATTGTGAATGCAAAATATATTGCCATATAGAAGCTTACAACAATGTTGTTTGGATGGGAAAGTTCATTTATGAACTCTCTATTCGGTTCCAACCAGAAAGTGTCTGACACTAATGGGGCGATAGCTCAAGCTAGGGAATCAAGGTCTCATCACGATCCGAACTCAATTGAGAGACTAAACCACATGATTGAGAATCATGTATAATGGTGACGTCGTGATTCTCAAGGTTGCTTCTATGGATAACATATAGATATCCATTGTCTAGGCCTACTACTCAGCCATTTATGAAATGACTACAGAAGAGGTATCATCACTGATGACCAAGCTGATTGGCTCTAGTGCAAGTGGGAGATTGTTGGAAATGTGCCCTAAAACCAATCATATGATGATACTTTACGGACATTTCACATGTTAAACTAATCTAGTTTAATATCAAGGGCAAAGATTATTGTTTGAGCCGTCTCATATAAATGTTATACGCTTAAACGATAAGTCCAAGGAATATGTGATCGGGAGAATGCGATCTAAAGAAGTTAGATTCATGAGACCATTCTTTCGTAGACACATCCTAAACGTTCTTGATCATAGGATTGCCAATTGGGCATTGACAGTCTGTTAAGATCAGTACGTGCTGTGTCTTCTCTCAGGGAGAGTGACTAGTCTCGAGTCATTGGTGTGTGTGACATCAAGACAAGTACGTAGGTACTGAACACGATCAACAAAGAGTTCTCATATTCACGTCACATGAGAACTCATGGTTGGGATAATGCAAAGTAGTCCTTTGACCTGAGGCATCATAGTTGTCTTGTGGTTAGGTACTTGATCTTTGATTATGTCAAAGTCACCCCATCCGCGGGTGTCCACGGCATCGTCGGGGTTAAGCCACTTAGCCATGGAGGCAAGTGAATGCGCAACAAGGGATCTCTAACCTTCAAACCGTTTGGGGGAGAATACTCTATGATATGATTAAGAATCTCTGGCCAGAGAGTATGAATGAGATTTAGAAAGTCGTTCCAAATCACATTCAAGGTAATCATATAAGCACACGAATCACATTGGATAGTAGACATGAATAAACTATCAAACCAAACAATGTGGTCAAGAGTATTGTATTAGAGAAAGACCGTATTGCATTTGTAATCCTAAACTGAATAGGTTCTCCACCTCTCCTGATTAGCTTGGGTAACCATGATATGCTGCTAGGTGTCACTCATGGTTTGTGGAAGCCCTAAATGTGTATAATCACTAAAGGGAGAATTGAAAGTAAGTTTCAATTCACAATCGATTTGAAATGGTTTTAATCACCCACTGCCTCGCTAAAAGGAACCTAATGGATCGTACACCGTGTAAGGTGGAGATTGAAGAAACAATGGAGATGAGTAAGAATAATTAAATGGTTTAATTATTTATGGCAAGGATTTATTAATATGTTAATTAATCAAACGAATAAGTTCGTTAAAGACCTCGGGATAGTTTTGGACCTTAAGGCCCAATTAGCCCAATAATACCTTAAGGCCGGCCATTTAGAGATAGAGTGAGTTTTGGACTTATTTACAAGTTTGCCACTCCAATGAATTAAGGTATAAATATGACTTTATAGACAAAATTCATTTAGGGTTTTTCTTTTGGGGAAAGGATGAGAACATAAGCTCTCCTTTCTCTCTAAAGTGGCCAGCCTCCTTGGATGGTTTAGCTAGCAATCCTACTACTCCAAGGTCACTCATTTCTTCTCCAATCTAACCTTGGTGAAGAGACTTAGAGGTTCTCAATTTTGGGAACTTGGAGAACCATTTCATCCATCCAAATCCATAGATCTAAGATGCAAGGAATGAAGGCCCTCTCATTGGGTGATTAGCCTTTGCTTATGCAAAGAGGAATCTACAAAGGTATAATTTCTCAACTCACCTTGTTTTGAGTTGAGTCTTGGTTCACCCAACTACTAGGCTTTGAATTTCATGGTTAATGTTTTGTTTTTTGTTTTTAAGTGCATACAAGCATGATTCCGCCTTTTAATTGTTAATTGCATGCTATAGATGTTGCTTAAATGAACATGTTTTTCACAAAATTTCCTTCAAACGGACCTTGAAGAAACTTTCAACATTTCATCCAAGATCAAGCCTCGACGGCCCTTGGATCAATCGCACATCCACAAATACACACCTTACGGAGATCGAATCAGAGGATCAAAATTGAGAGAGATTGTAACCCCTAAATCATCAAATACAAATATTATTTTGTACACGTGTTTACAAATTTGGCACGCCCAGTGGGACAATCTCTACCTCTCATCTCTTTCTCCGTTCAAGGAATCCAAACACACCTCAAAGTCAATGGCATCAAGCAAGGGACAAGTCGTTCTCGCAACCACTGAGGGAAGGATCCTGAGCACTTCTGCCCTGAATGGACAATCCATTGGTGCCACAACCTCTCCTCAACTTGCCACTTCAAAGTTGGTGCTGCTAAAGGAGCAAGGGGAGCATCAAAAGCACGAGTCCGTCATCAACCTGACCTCGCTGGGGGCACCGAAGCATGCTGATGAGGCACACAAGATGACATCCCAAAGCAGCCAACGACGTTCTTCGTCAGCATCCTGGATGTCTAAAGGAAAGTCATGTCTATTGGTTGCACAAGTCATGACCATCGGCGTTACCTCCATCGAATAACAACTGGCTCAAATGAATGAAGCGATCGCAAGGCTAACACGGATTGTGGAAGAAAAAGACTTGCAAATCACTGCACTCGTCAGCCGACTTGAGCCACAGGACGGCGAGAACCCCGACCCAGAGGATGATCCACTAAAGAGAGGAGCTGGCGAAGAAAATGAGCCTCCGGTGGAGAAAATCAATGTGAAGCCGGAGCCAGACCAAGTAGCGGCTCTCATGGGATCTCTTTCCATCCAGCAGCTGCAAGAGATGATCACCAACACAATCAAGGCACAATACGTTGGCATCTCGAACATTCAACTTCGAGTTCAGTCACATCAAAATAAAGAATAAAATTTTTATTAAAAGTTTGATGTTATTACAATTTCTTTGTAAAAAAAATATATATATATATATATATATGTCAAAGTGGGGTATCTCTCCATTTTAAATACCGTCCCTAAGCCAAAATGGATGAAATCAGTCCTAAATCCAGTCGGTGCAGCAATCAGGACAAATCCTTTTATTGGGCCTGAATTTGTGAGGCAGCTTGTCAAACCCCAAACAGGAACCGACTACCTCTCCATGGACCAAGACCAGACCCAAGTGGAAGTCGACTTCTCTCTGAGCCCACAAGTCAACTCCGTCAAAGCTTCCAAGACAGTAGCCATCACTGACCAGGCCACGGCTCTCGTGCAAGCTGGAGTACCCGTCATTCGATTAGCTGCTGACGGTTCCACTGCTTCACTTGAGGTTGTCAAGCTCTTGCCCGACGCTCATGTCGATGCTAATTGCGTCATGCTAACAGAAACAGGCACCTTGACTTGATTGCCCCGGCTTTGAAGTCGCTCTGCAGCTCAAGAATGAGGGCCATGGAGATGCCGTTGAGAGGTGATAAGTCGGTTATGGAAAGCAACAGATTTTTATAAAAGAGGGAGACCAACAGAAGGTTTCGAGTCCCTATCAGTCCACAGCAGCGGAAGACAAAACCTCATAAACTTCAAAACCTTGCTGCAACAACCTGGTGGGTCTCCTCAACTTTCATCACGTTCCTGTTGTCGATTCCGATCAAGTGGGCTGGAGCATGGCTGAGCAAGCAAGGCAGCAACAAGCGGGGAGCAGCCATCATCCCAGCAAGCAATGGGTAGCCATCATCCCAGCGAGCAGTACCAAACATTTAGTGCGGTAATCAGCAGCAGCGTAGTGAACGGCAGTGTGCAGCAATATCTGGCAGCTCCACTAAGTGGTCGGGACTTACCCCTGCTCACTCATCCTCCTCTCCAAGCCTTCTCCTTCTGCCCATCAGCTTCAGCAGCAAGTGCAGCCCCTCCTCCTTTGTCTTTTCTCGGACTCGGCCTGGGTTTTCACCCACGAACCCAGCTTGCAGAGAGCACCATATAAAGAAAAAAATAATAATATAAAAAGAAGGGAAGGTGTTGGCCGACAAAAAAAATATATATATATATATATAAAGGTTTCAGGAATGGTACACGGCACCATGACAAAAAAAAAACAATAAAAAAATTTAAAAGGTTGCAGGAATGGTGCACGATAGAAATGAAAGAAAATATATACATATATATATATATATATAATATAAAGTGTTTTGGGGTGATGGATCAACACCATTCTGAAAAAGAAGAAAAAAAAATATAGGGTGGAATCTAGGTGCATCAGGCACTATCCAAAAGAGATATTAAACAAAAAAAAAAGAAAATGATTAGCCATCATTTGTTAAGGAATAAGTGTAAGCACCACCGAGAGCAAAAAAAAAAAAAAGCAAACAGGAGGGAGCCTTCACAAAGGTTGCTCGTGTGAAGCCTCACCACTCGGCGAAGCTCTAGGAAGAAGAGGCGCTGGAGGTTGACTGTTTGGCGCCTCATCACTCGGCGGAACTCCAGGAAGAAGAGGAGCCGATGGTTGATCATTTGGAGCTTCATTACGCGGTACAGTCCCAGAAAAAGAAGGCAACTATTTTTGGAACAAACCCACAAACCTCTGATGATCAAGTAAAATCTGACCATCAGATTCCTGCATCTGGTCAATCTTCCTCTTCATGTTTGTAGCATAGTTATGTGCGAGCATGTGCAACTATTTATTCTCATGCTTGAGCCCTCTAATCTCCTGTTTGAGACTCATCACTTCAGCCGCCAATGATTCAACTTGACGGGTTCGAGCAAATAGGCGTTGGGCCATATTAGACACAGAACCTGCACACTGAACACTAAGAGCCAGAGAATCCTTAACAGCCAACTCATCAGACCGTTTGAAAAGTAGTCTGTTATCTTTGGGAGTGACAATGTTCCTGGCCACCACCGCAGCGGTCATATCATTCTTCATCACCGAATCTCTAACGGTAAGAGGACCAGTAGGGGATATGAAGGATGGGCGCCATATGTTGTCTGGAGAAGCGAGACTGCCTTTTCACCAAGGTTCAAGTCAAAACGACGGTCGGAGGGGCCAAACATTTTCAAAGGTGTTGAAGAAAGAAGAGGTCGGACAAATCAAGATCTTAGAAGTGCAAGAAGGGAGTTTCTACAAGAGAAAATTCAAGTGTGCTTTGAAACGAACTGCGTGCCACTATAAAAATCAGCACTCGACGGGATTTCAGAGATCGAAGAGGCGAGCTTAGAATTCGAAAAGGCCAATTCAAAAATCGAAGAGGTAATAGCTTTCTCAAAAGCTGGGCTTGCTCAGAAACCACAGGCCAATCTTCCTTTCCAGACTTGTCTGCACTTGTCATATGCAACCTCTGCACTCGACGGAGCTCAGAAGTCGAAGAGGCCAATTCAAAAATCAAAGAGGCAAGCTCAGAAATCGGAGAGGCATCTTGCTTTTCCAGACGCGTCAGCACCCGTCATACGCAAACTCAGCTTTGTGAAAATCATGGGCAATTTGTCGAAGCGCCGATCCCAGATATCGAAGAGGCGCCAATCTTTTTCAGCCTCATCAACACCTGTCACATGTACACTCAGCTTGGCGGAAATACGGACAATTTGTCGAAGATTTCTGAAGAAGAAGAAAACACGTGAAGCCATACTGATCAATCACTCAATGGTTACCGACACGAGTGAAAGAATAGTACCTCTAAAGGTATTAAAGAGCTTCCTATAACTGTCCACCTTCACCCTCCATAGCAAGGCAGACATACAGAACCTTTCTTCATCTCCAAGAATGCCTTCCCAACGAAGCCTCTCGAGTCACTCAGTGTTCCTTATTCCTTGGGGTACCTCTGCAAACAAATAACACCTAAGCAAAAGTATCTCATATCTTGCAGCATGTGGAGACAACGTGAAAAGAATCGACTACCTGGAACCTTTCCCTGGTTGCTTACCCGGCATTGCTCTCAAGTACTCATCTTCAGCTGCTGATGTACGTCAAACGAAGATGCCAACTTTGCCTAGAAAACAGATAAGGCAAATGAAAATGATACCTTGCAGCATGTGGAGACAACGTGCAAAAGAAACAAGCAGAGAAGAATGCAGCCTGCATAGTCAACTCAGCAAAAAGAGTCTGAGTTGAGGAACTGAAGAAGCTGCCACATCTGCCTGGAGAACAAATAAGGAAATGCAGCATGCACAATCAACTCAGCAGAAGGAGTCCGAGTTAAAGAATTAGAGAGAAGAAGGGGTCTGAGTTGAATCCAAGAGCTCGAGAAGCTTCAACAACATATTGACGGCACCATCGCCGAAGACCAAAGCCTCGCTGTGCACCGCTGTTAAATCGCCACCACTTTTTCGAAAGCAAGAGTATTTCATATCATGCTTTCTCCCTGTCCTTTTCTTTGTCCTTGTTCTTACCTGCGGGATAAGGAGAAAGAAAGCAATTAGCCAGCACTTGGTATCAATCTTCCAATCTGGAACTGACTGCCTGGAACCCTTCCCTGATTGCTTACCTAGCACTGCTCTCAAAGTACCCATTGTCTCAACATCTTATGCTTCTAGAGAAAATACCACATCCGTCAGAAGAACAGATAAGGCAAGGGAAAATGATACATTGAAGCATGTGGAGACAAGCACAACAAAGTACGTGCCGATTCATCCGCTACTTCTTCAAAATCAAAAGTATCTCATATCATCAGGGTTGCAATCACTCTGGGTGCAGGACTCGCTTTGACCCTCAAATTCTTGGGTCGACTCGCTAGGCGTTGTGGGCTGCACGTGCCGATTCACCACCCTTGAATCAAATTCTTAAAGATCAAGTCACCAACTGGAAGAAGAGCCCATCAATCTTGAAGATCATACCGTTGACCAAACTGCCCAGGTGTGAATTAGAAAGATTGAACAAAGCAACAAGTCGTCACCTTCACCTAGTGCCTGCTTGCCATGTGTTAGAGTCAACCTTCAAGAATCAAGCCTCAACGGCCCTTGAAGAAGCTTCCAGCCAAATTCAAGATCAAGCCTCGACGGCCCTTGAGGAAATCACAAGTCCGATTCAAGATCAAGCGTCCACCACCCTTGAATCAAATCCAATTCAAGAATAAGCTATAGAAAGCCAACAATTGGAGGAATCCAGAAAATCCTCCAACCCAGTTCAAGATCAAAGCTATGGAAAGTCAACAAGCGCAACAAAATGCGTGCTGATTCATCCAAAGCCAAAGATCATCTTCCACGTGAAGCTCCTTGTGGTCCAATTCCAACCTTCAAGATCAAACCCCGACGGCCCTCGAATGAATTTCAAAAAAAAAAATTCAGGAAAAAGCCTCAACGGCACTTGAAGAAAACTTTCAGCCCAATTCAAGATCAAGCCTCAACGGCCCTTGAAGAAATTTCCAGCCCAAATCAAGATCAAGCCCCAACGGCCCTTGGATCGACATCTACAATAAGGGACTTCAAAACGCATCTCCTACACGTGACAAGCACATGTATACGACGCACCTTGAAGTGGGGGCATTTGTAGGCATCGAAATTTTGGTAAATAAATGTTGACCGATAAATCAAAGTTTCAATGCTCATGTATTACATAAATTTTACACGTAGCGTGTCACTCGACAAAAAATTGAAATGAGTCGGAAAAGTCATCAAACAGGACACATGTCAACACCTAGCAGAAACGACTTATTTCATTCTATAAATAGAAGCCAATTTCACTCATTTCATTTCACCAATTTGATATTACACTAAAACCTTGAAGCTTTGAAACTCTAAAGCTCTCAAGCAAATTCCGAATGATCGAGAAAACTCTCTTCGTTCTTCGCCAAATCCGCCTTCAAGCTCAAGCCCCGACGGCCCCTTGAAGAACTTCCACCAATTCAAGATCAAGCCCCGACGGCCCTTGAAGAAAGTGTTCATCGTTCATTATCCGTTCATCCTAAGATCAAGCCCCAACGGCCCTTTGGATCAACAACGTCGACAAATCCACACATCCAACCGTCCTTCAAGATCAAGCCCAAAAGCTCTTGAAGATCCGTTCATCACTGTTCTTCCAGATCAAGCCCAAAAGCCCTTGAAGATCTGTTCATCACTGTTCTTCAAGATCAAGCCCAAAAGCCCTTTGAAGATCCGTTCATCACCGTCATTCAAGATCAAGCCTCAACGACCCTTGAAGAAACTTTCAACCGTTCATCCAATATCCAGTCTCGACGGCCCTTGGATCAATCGCACATCCACAAATACACACCTTACGAAGATCGAATCAGAGGATCAAATTTGAGAGAGATTGTAACCCCTAAATCATCAAATACAAATATTATTTTGTACACGTGTTCTTGTCTCGTTTGTTTCACGAAAATTTCGTGTTTACAAAAGTACAATAAATTAACTACATGAGCACTACTTTCTTGGTAAACTCATTTTAGCACAAATATTATATCACACTCTAATGCGCATGGTACAGTACTCATGCCCTACAGGCCCGAATATAATGTTAACGAGCTATTGTTGCATAAATGATAAGTTTCAAATCATTCAACAAATATCCTAGTTTTGGTTATTCAGACCAAAGACAAAAGGATTTAAAAAAAAGATACGGAGATGTGCATAACGAACACACTTTTACAAAGTGTAGCCTGTGCGTATAAACTTGAACCAAAAGGCCAATAGGAGTCAATCAAGAGTCTTTCATACGCCTATTTGAACGTCATTTTGCAAGAATTTTTTGCAATACACCGTGCCAAAGTTTTCATCTTTCTCAACTTGGACCCGGAAACGATGAAGAAGACATGTATGACTGTTCCTAGGAAGATCGCGATCATACGAGTAGCCATATGGCGAACAATAGTTCCGTACACGCTTGAAATGGGACAAAAAACTTAAATGAGCATTACACATCATTATGCAGTATAGCTGCAATAACCAAACGTAATGCAGGGGTAAAGGCCGAACAAATGTAAAACTGATCTCTATTACTTACGATGTTTCATGAAGTTTTTTAAATTGGCAAGGTAGTTGTTTTATTACTATTGTAAATTCCCCAATCATTTTGAAAATGCTTTACACCTCAAGGCAACAAAGTGAAGTAGTAACAAGGCATTAATGCAAATACATTGAAATTTTATTCTAGCTCATGAAACATCCCACAAATTTGTTAGCCCTAGAGATGTTAAATTCTCTATTTAAGATAGAGAAGAAGGTGGTGCCACGGAATTTACAATTATACAATGATTAAATAGTCGGTCAGCCCTGGCTTGAATGACAGGTCTGTTCCCGGTGTGTTCATAAGTAAATGTGTTGTTCACGAAAACATTATGGCACCATCTTCCCAACGCCACAAGGGACCGACAACTAAAGTCATCAATTTTCTTCCCTTTGAAAATGTAGTTGTAGACGTCGAATGCATACTTTATGCTGAAATGTTTATTGCACTCAACCACAGCCGGCGAGTCATCTAGATGCGCTATTGTTGGATGTGCACAACTCACCTAAAGCAAAATAACCACAATTGGACACATGTTTAGTCCGGCCATATTGGTGGAAAGAATTAATAGCTTTTGATTTTCTTAGAAAATGATCGCTTAGATGCAGTTGAACTTTGACGAAAGGTGTTCTACAATTATAAGGGATGAGGCAAAGTTGCGAGTTATTTGTAAAATGAAAAACGCATTTTCATTTAAAACTACTTTAGCAACGTATTTACTGATGTGAGTTATCAAATACGAGGGTTTCTAATTTGGTATTTATTTTGGTACGATAAACGCAACTTACAAGTTCCCATAAATTGTTTAATTAATCTCAACAATCACATAACTATTTATTATTTCGCACAAAAATTACTTGTTTGTAAATTCGTACAATAAGTAGTTTATTACAATAGAATTGCAGAAATCGTGAACTGAACTTGCATGTCGTGTTAGTGACCATCGTTACGTGAAAAAGAGACGGCAAGTAGGAAAAAGAATGCGACTAGCCTTAATTGTTCTGCAGTAAATGGACAAATGTATTTCTCTGCATTATTATTCCTACTTTATCAAAACGAAAATGGGACAAAAGAGATTAAATTTGTTAAGAAGTGAAGAACTGTTGAAGTACAATAGATTAAGTAAATGAGCACTCATTTCTTGGTAAACTCATTTTAGCACAAATATTATATCACACTCTATTGCGCATGGTACAGTACTCATGCCCTACACGCTCGAATATAATGTTAACGAGCTACTGTTGCATAAATGATAAGTTTCAAATCATTCAACAAATATCCTAGTTTTGGTTATTCAGACGAAAGACAAAAGGATTTAAAAAACAGATACGGAGGTGTGCATAACGAACACACTTTTACAAAGTGTAGCATGTGCGTAACAACTTGAACCAAAAGGCCAATAGGAGTCAATCAAGAGTCTTTCATACGCCTACTTGAACGTCATTTTGTAAGAATTTTTTGCAATACGCCGTGCCGAAGTTTTCATCTTATTCAACTTGGATCCGGAAACGATGAAGAACACACGTATGACTGTTACTAGGAAGATCGCGATCATACGAGTAGCCATATGGCGAACAATAGTTCTGTACACGCTTGAAATGGGACAAAAAACTTAAATGAGCATTACACATCATTATGCAATGTGATTGCAATAACCAAACGTAATGCAGGGGTAAAGGCCGAACAAATGTAAAACTGATCTCTATTACTTACGATGTTTCATGAAGTTTTTTAAATTGGCAGGGTATTTGTTTTATTAATATTGTAATTCCCCAATCATTTTGAAAATGCTTTACAACTCAAGGCAACAAAGTGAAGTAGTAACAAGGCATTAATGCAAATACGTTGAAATTTTATTCTAGCTCATGAAACATCCCACAAATTTGTTAGCCCTAGAGATGTTAAATTCTCTATTTAAGATAGAGAAGAAGGTGGTGCCACGGAATTTACAATTATACAATGATTAAATAGTCGGTCAGCCCTGGCTTGAATGACAGTTCTGTTCCCGGTGTGTTCATAAGTAAATGTGTTGTTCACGAAAACATTATGGCACCATCTTCCCAACGCCACAAGGGCCCGACAACTAAAGTCATCAATTTTCTTCCCTTTGAAAATATAGTTGTAGACGTCGAATGCATACTTTATGTTGAAATGTTTTTTGCACTCAACCACGGCCGGCGAGTCATCTAGATGCGCCATCGTTGGAAGTGCGCAACTCACCAAAAGCAAAATAAACACAATTGGACACATGTTTAGTCCGGCCATATTGGTGGAAAGAATTAGTAGTTTTGATTTTCTTAGAAAATGATCGCTTAGATGCAGTTGAACTTTGACGAAAGGTGTTCTACACTGATAAGGGATGAGGCAAAGCTGCGAGTTATTTGTAAAATGAAAAACGCATTTTCATTTAAAACTACTTTAGCAACGTATTTACTGATGTGAGGTATCAAATACGAGGGTTTCTAATTTGGTATTTATTTTGGTACGATAAACGCAACTTACAAGTTCCCATAAATTGTTTAATTAATCTCAACAATCACATAACTATTTATTATTTCGCCCAAAAATTTCTTGTTTGTAAATTCGTACACTAACTAGTTTATTACAATAGAATTGCAGAAATCGTGAACTGAACTTGCATGTCATGTTAGTGACCATCGTTACATGAAAAAGAGACGGTAAGTAGGAAAAAGAATGCGACTAGCCTTAATTGTTCTGCAGTAAATGGACAAATGTATTTCTCTGCATTATTATTCCTACTTTATCAAAACGAAAATGGGACAAAAGAGATTAAATTTGTTAAGAAGTGAAGAACTGTTGGAGTTATAGACATCGAAATTTTGGTAAATAAATGTTGACCGATAAATCAAAGTTTCAACGTTCATGTATTACATAAATTTTACACGTAGCGTGTGACTCGATGAAAAATTGAAATGAGTCGGAAAAGTCATCAAACAGGACACATGTCAACACCTGACAGAAATGACATCTGGAATATTATATTCAAAATTAGGCCTTGGAAAATTCTATAATTAGAAGTCAATTTCTTTCATTTCATTTCACTAATTTGATATTACACTAAAACCTTGAGGCTTTGAAACTCTAAAGCTCTCAAGCAAATTTCGAAGGATCGAGAAAACTTCCTTTGTTCTTCGCCAAATCCGCATTTAAGCTCAAGCCCCGACGGCCCCTTGAAGAACTTCCACCAATTCAACATCAAGCCCCGATGGCCCTTGAAGAAAGTGTTCATCGTTCATCATCCGTTCATCCTAAGATCAAGCCCCAACGGCCCCTTGGATCAACAACGTCGACAAATCCACACATCCAACCATCCTTCAAGATCAAGCCCAAAAGCCCTTGAAGATCCGTTCATCACTGTTCTTCAAGATCAAGCCCAAAAGCCCTTGAAGATCTGTTCATCACTGTTCTTCAAGATCAAGCCCAAAAGCCCCTTAAAGATTCATTCATCACCATCATTCAAGATCAAGCCTCAACGGCCCTTGAAGAAACTTTCAACCGTTCATCCAAGATCATGCTTCGACGGCCCTTGGATCAATCGCACATCCACAAATACACACCTTACGGAGATCGAATCAGAGGATCAAGTTTGAGAGAGATTGTAACCCCCTAAATCATCAAATACAAATAATATTTTGTACACGTGTTCTTGTCTCATTTGTTTCAGGAAAATTTCGTGTTTACAAATTTGGCACGCCCAGTGGGACAATCTCTACCTCTCATCTCTTTCTCCGTTCAAGGAATCCAAACACACCTCAAAGTCAATGGCATCAAGCAATGGACAAGCCATTCTCACAACCACTGAGGGAAGGATCCTGAGCACTTCTTCCCCGAACGGACAATCCATTGTTGCCACAACCACTCCTCAACATGCCACTTCAAAGTTGGTGCTGCTAAAGCAGCAAGGGGAGCATCAAAAGCTCGAGCCCGTCATCAACCTGACCTCGATGGGGGCACCGAAGCATGCTGATGAGGCAGACAAGATGACATCCCAAAGCAGCCAACGACGTTCTTCGTCAGCATCCTGGATGTCTAAAGGAAAGTCACGTCTATTGGTTGCACAAGTCATGACCATCGGCGTTACCTCCATCGAATAACAACTGGCTCAAATGAATGAAGCGATCGCAAGGCTAACACAGATTGTGGAAGAAAAAGATTTGCAAATCACTGCACTCGTTAACCGACTGGAGCCACAGAACGGCGAGAACCCCGACCCAGAGGATGATCCACTAAAGAGAGGAGCTGGTGAACAAAATGAGCCTTCAGTGGAGAAAATCGATGTGAAGCCGGAGCCAGACCAAGCAGCGGCGCTCATGGGATCTCTCTCCATCCAGCAGCTGCAAGAGATGATCACCAACACTATCAAGGCACAGTACGAAGGGAGTTCACATACCTCATTGTTCTACTCGAAGCCCTACTCCAAGAAGATTGATGCCCTGAAGATACCAAGGGGTTATCAACCACCAAAGTTCATGCAGTTTGATGAAAAAGGAAACCCAAAGCAGCACGTTGCACATTTCATCGAAACTTGCAACAACGCGGGGACGGAGGGAGACTACCTCGCCAAGCAGTTTGTGCGCTCGCTGAAAGGAAACGCCTTTGAGTGGTATACGGACCTAAAGCACGTTGCACATTTCACTCATTTCATTTCACCAATTTGATATTACACTAAAACCTTGAAGCTTTGAAACTCTAAAGCTCTCAAGAAAATTCCGAAGGATCGAGAAAACTTTCTTCGTTCTTCGCCAAATCCGCCTTCAAGCTCAAGCCCCGATGGCCCCTTGAAGAACTTCCACCAATTCAAGATCAAGCGCCGATGGCCCTTGAAGAAAGTGTTCATCGTTCATCATTCGTTCATCCTAAGATCAAGCCCCAACGACCCTTTGGATCAACAACGTCGACAAATCCACACATCCAACCGTCCTTCAAGATCAAGCCCAAAAGCTCTTGAAGATCCGTTCATCACTGTTCTTTAAGATCAAGCCCAAAAGCCCTTGAAGATCTGTTCATCACTGTTCTTCAAGATCAAGCCCAAAAGCCCCTTGAAGATCCGTTCATCACAGTCATTTAAGATCAAGCCTCAACGGCCCTTGAAGAAACTTTCAACCGTTCATCCAATATCAAGCCTCGACGGCCCTTGGATCAATCGCACATCCACAAATACACACCTTACAGAGATCGAATCAGAGGATCATATTTGAGAGAGATTGTAACCCCCAAATCATCAAATACAAATATTATTTTGAACACGTGTTCTTGTCTCGTTTGTTTCAGGAAAATTTCGTGTTTACAGAAGTACAATAGATTAAGTAAATGAGCACTCATTTCTTGGTAAACTCATTTTAGCCCAAATATTATATCACACTCTATTGCGCATGGTACAGTACTCATGCCCTACACGCCCGAATATAATGTTAACGAGCTACTGTTGCATAAATGATAAGTTTCAAATCATTCAACAAATATCCTAGTTTTGGTTATTCAGACCAAAGACAAAAGGATTTAAAAAAAGATACGGAGGTGTGCATAACGAACAAACTTTTACAAAGTGTAGCATGTTCGTAACAACATGGACCAAAAGGCCAATAGGAGTCAATCAAGAGTCTTTCATACGCCTATTTGAACGTCATTTTGTAAGAATTTTTTGCAATACGCCGTGCCGAAGTTTTCATCTTTCTCAACTTGGACCCGGAAACGATGAAGAAGACTCGTATGACTGTTACGTGAAAAAGAGACGTCAAGTAGGAAAAAGAACGCGACTCGCCTTAATTGTTCTGCAATAAATGGACAAATGTATTTCTCTGCATTATTATTCCTACTTTATCAAAACGAAAATGGGACAAAATAGATTCAATTTGTTAAGAAGTGAAGAACTATTGAAGTACAATAGATTAAGTAAATGAGCACTCCTTTCTTGGTAAACTCATTTTATCACAAATATTATATCACACTTTATTGCACATGGCACAGTAATCATGCCCTACACGCACGTATATCATGTTAACGAGCTACTGTTGCATCAATGATAAGTTTCAAATCATTTAACAAATATCCTAGTTTGGATATTCAGACCAAAGACAAAACGATTTAAAAAATGATACAGAGATGTGCATAACGAACACACTTTTACAAAGTGTAGCATGTGCGTAACAACTTGAACCAAAAGGCCAATAGGAGTCGATGTAGAGTCTTTCGTACGCCTATTTGAATGTCATTTTGTAAGAATTTTTTTGCAATACGCCGTGCCAAAGTTTTCATCTTTCTCAACTTGGACCCAGAAACGATGAAGAAAACACGTATGACTATTACCAGGAAGATAGCAATCATACGAGTTGCCATATGGCAGACAATAGTTCCGTACATGCTTGAAATGGGACAAAAAACTTAAATGAGCATTACACATCATTATGCAGTGTAGCTGCAATAACCAAACATAATGCACGGGTAAAGGCCGAACAAATGTAAAACTAATCTATATTACTTACGATGTTTCATGAAGTTTTTTTAATTGGCGCGGTAGTTGTTTTATTACTATTGTAAATTCCCCAATCATTTTGAAAATGCTTTACAACTCAAGGCAACAAAGTGAAGTAGAAACAAGCCATTAATGCAAATACATTGAAATTGTATTCTAGCTCATGAAACATCCCACAAATTTGTTAGCCGTAGAAATGTTAAATTCTCTATTTAAGATAGAGAAGAAGGTAGGGCCACGGAATTTACAATTATACAATGATTAAATAGTCGGTCAGCCCTGGCTTGAATGACAGTTCTGTTCCCGGTGTGTTCATAAGTAAATGTGTTGTTCACGAAAACATTATGGCACCATCTTCCCAACGCCACAAGGGCCCGACAACTAAAGTCATCAATTTTCTTCCCTTTGAAAATATAGTTGTAGACGTCGAATGCATACTTTATGTTGAAATGTTTTTTGCACTCAACCACGGCCGGCGAGTCATCTAGATGCGCCATCGTTGGAAGTGCGCAACTCACCAAAAGCAAAATAACGACAATTGGACACATGTTTAGTCCGGCCATTTTGGTGGAAAGAATTAGTAGCTTCAGATTTTCTTTGAAAATGATCGCTTAGATGCCGTTGAACTTTGACGAAAGGTGTTCTACACTTATAAGGGATGAGGCAAAGCTACGAGTTATTTGTAAAATGAAAAACGCATTTTCATTTAAAACTACTTTAGCAACGTATTTACTGATGTGAGTTATCAAATACGAGGGTTTCTAATTTGGTATTTATTTTGGTACGATAAACGCAACTTACAAGTTCCCATAAATTGTTTAATTAATCTCAACAATCACATAACTATTTATTATTTCGCACAAAAATTACTTGTTTATAAATAGTTTATTCCAATAGAATTGCAGTAATCGTGAACTGAACTTGCATGTCGTGTTAGTGACCATCGTTACGTGAAAAAGAGACGGCAAGTAGGAAAAATAATGCGACTAGCCTTAATTGTTCTGCAGTAAATGGACAAATGTATTTCTCTGCATTATTCCTACTTTATCAAAACGAAAATGGGACAAAAGAGATTAAATTTGTTAAGAAGTGAAAAACTGTTGAAGTACAATAGATTAAGTAAATGAGCACTCCTTTCTTGGTAAACTCATTTTAGCCCAAATATTATATCACACTCTATTGCGCATGGTACAGTACTCATGCCCTACACCCCCGAATATAATGTTAACGAGCTACTGTTGCATAAATGATAAGTTTCAAATCATTCAACAAATATCCTAGTTTTTGTTATTCAGACCAAAGACAAAAGGATTTATAAAAAAGATACGGAGGTGTGCATAACGAACACACTTTTACAAAGTGTAGCATGTGCGTAACAACTTGAACCAAAAGGCCCATAGGAATCAATCAAGAGTCTTTCGTACGCCTATTTGAACGTCATTTTGTAAGAATTTTTTGCAATACACAGTGCCGAAGTTTTCATCTTTCTCAACTTGGACCCAGAAACGATGAAGAAGACACGTATGACTGTTAGTAGGAAGATCGCGATCATACGAGTAGCCATATGGCGAACAATAGTTCCGTACACGCTTGAAATGGGACAAAAAACTTAAATGAGCATTACACATCATTATGCAGTGTAGCTGCAATAACCAAACGTAATGCAGGGGTAAAGGCCGAACAAATGTAAAACTGATCTCTATTACTTACGATGTTTCACGACATTTTTTAAATTGGCGCGGTAGTTGTTTTATTACTATTGTAAATTCCCCAATCATTTTGAAAATGCTTTACAACTCAAGGCAACAAAGTGAAGTAGTAACAAGCCATTAATGCAAATACATTGAAATTTTATTCTAGCTCATGAAACATCCCACAAATTTGTTAGCCCTAGAGATGTTAAATTCTCTATTTAAGATAGAGAAGAAGGTGGTGCCACGGAATTTACAATTATACAATGATTAAATAGTCGGTCAGCCCTGGCTTGAATGACAGTTCTGTTCCCGGTGTGTTCATAAGTAAATGTGCTGTTCACGAAAACATTATGGCACCATCTTCCCAACGCCACAAGGGCCCAACAACTAAAGTCATCAATTTTCTTCCCTTTGAAAATATAGTTGTGGACGTCAAATGCATACTTTATGCTGAAATGTTTTTTGCACTCAACCACGGCCGGTGAGTCATCTAGATGCGCCATCGTTGGAAGTGCGCAACTCACCAAAAGAAAAATAACCACAACTGGACACATGTTTAGTCCGGCCATATGGGTGGAAAGAATTAGTAGCTTTTGATTTTCTTAGAAAATGATCGCTTAGATGTAGTTGAACTTTGACGAAAGGTGTTCTACACTTATAAGGGATGAGGCAAAGCTGCGAGTTATTTGTAAAATGAAAAACGCATTTTCATTTAAAACTTCTTTAGCAACGTATTTACTGATGTGAGGTATCAAATATGAGGGTTTGTAATTTGGTATTTATTTTGGTACAATAAACGCAACTTACAAGTTCCCATAAATTGTTTAATTAATCTCAACGATCACATAACTATTTATTATTTCGCACAAAAATTACTTGTTTGTAAATTCGTACACTAACTAGTTTATTACAATAGAATTGTAGAAATTGTGAACTGAACTTGCATGTCGTGTTAGTGACCATCGTTACGTGAAAAAAAGACGGCAAGTAGGAAAAAGAATGCGACCAGCCTTAATTGTTCTGCAGTAAATGGACAAATGTATTTCTCTGCATTATTATTCCTACTTTATCAAAAAGAAAATGGGACAAAAGAGATTAAATTTGTTAAGAAGTGAAGAACTGTTGAAGTACAATAGATTAAGTAAATGAGCACTCCTTTCTTGGTAAACTCATTTTAGCACAAATATTATATCACACTCTATTGCTCATGGTACAGTACTCATGCCCTACACGCCCGAATATAATGTTAACGAGCTACTGTTGCATAAATGATAAGTTTCAAATCATTCAACAAATATCCTCGTTTTGGTTATTCAGACCAAAGACAAAACGATTTAAAAAATGATACAGAGGTGTGCATAATGAACACACTTTTACAAAGTGTAGCATGTGCGTAACAACTTGAACCAAAAGGCCAATAGGAGTCGATGAAGAGTCTTTCGTACGCCTAGTTGAATATCATTTTGTAAGAATTTTTTTGCAATACGCCGTGCCAAAGTTTTCATCTTTCTCAACTTGGACCCAGAAACGATGAAGAAAACAAGTATGACTATTACCAGAAAGATCGCAATCATACGAGTTGCCATATGGCGGACACTAGTTCCGTACATGCTTCAAATGGGACGAAAAACTTAAGTAAGCATTACACATCATTATGCAGTGTAGCTGCAATAACCAAACGTAATGCACGGGTAAAGGCCGAACAAATGTAAAACTAATCTCTATTACTTACGATGTTTCATGAAGTTTTTTAAATTGGCGCGGTTGTTGTTTTATTACTATTGTAAATTCCCCAATCATTTTGAAAATGCTTTACAACTCAAGGCAACAAAGTGAAGTAGTAACATGACATTAATGCAAATACATTGAAATTTTATTCTAACTCATGAAACATCCCACAAATTTGTTAGCCCTAGAGATGTTAAATTCTCTATTTAAGATAGAGAAGAAGGTGGTGCCACGGAATTTACAATTATACAATGATTGAATAGTCGGTCAGCCCTGGCTTGAATGACAGTTCTGTTTCCGGTGTGTTCATAAGTAAATGTGTTGTTCACGAAAACATTATGGCACCCTTTTCCCAACGCCACAAGGGCCCGACAACTAAAGTCATCAATTTTCTTCCCTTTGAAAATATAGTTGTAGACGTCGAATGCATACTTTATGCTGAAATGTTTTTTGCACTCAACCACGGCCGGCGAGTCATCTAGATGCGCCATCGTTGGAAGTGCGCAAATCACCAAAAGTAAAATAACCACAATTGGACACATGTTTAGTCCGGCCATATTGGTGGAAAGAATTAGTAGCTTTTGATTTTCTTAGAAAATGATCGCTTAGATGAGTTGAACTTTGACGAAAGGTGTTCTACACTTATAAGGGATGAGGCAAAGCTGTGAGTTATTTGTAAAATGAAAAACGCATTTTCATTCAAAACTACTTTAGCAACGTATTTACTAATGTGAGGTATCAAATACGAGGGTTTCTAATTTGATATTTATTTTGGTACGATAAACGCAACTTACAAGTTCCCATAAATTGTTTAATTAATCTCAACAATCACATAACTATTTATTATTTCGCATAAAAATTACTTGTTGTAAATTCGTACACTAACTAGTTTATTACAATAGAATTGCAGAAAACATGAACTGAACTTGCATGTCGTGTTAGTGACCATCGTTACGTGAAAAAGGGACGGCAAGTAGGAAAAAGAACGCGACTCGCCTTAATTGTTCTGCAGTAAATGGACAAATGTATTTCTCTTCATTATTATTCCTACTTTATCAAAACGAAAATGGGACAAAATAGATTAAATTTGTTAAGAAATGAAGAACTGTTGAAGCACAATAGATTAAGTAAATGCGCACTCCTTTCTTGGTAAACTCATTTTATCACAAATATTATATCACACTCTATTGCGCATGGTACAGTAATCATGCCCTACACGCACGTATATAACATTAACGATCTACTGTTGCATCAATGATAAGTTTCAAATCATTTAACAAATATCCTAGTTTTGGATATTCAGACCAAAGACAAAAAGATTTAAAAAATGATACATAGGTGTGCATAACGAACACACTTTTACAAAGTGTAGCATGTACGTAACAACTTGAACCAAAAGGCCAATAGGAGTCGATGAAGAGTCTTTCGTACGCCTATTTGAATGTCATTTTGTAAGAATTTTTTTGCAATACGCCGTGCCAAAGTTTTCATCTTTCTCAACTTGGACCCAGAAACGAAGAAGAAGACACGTATGACTATTACCAGGAAGATCGCAATCATACGAGTTGCCATATGGTGGACAATAGTTCCATACATGCTTGAAATGGGACGAAAAACTTAAATAAGCATTACACATCATTATGCAGTGTAGCTGCAATAACCAAACGTAATGCATGGGTAAAGGCCGAACAAATGTAAAACTAATCTCTATTACTTACGACGTTTCATGAAGTTTTTTAAATTGGCGCGGTTGTAGTTTTATTACTATTGTTTATTCCCCAATCATTTTAAAAATGTTGACAACTCAAAGCAACAAAGTGAAGTCGTAACAAGGCATTAATGCAAATACATTGAAATTTTATTCTAACTCATGAAATATCCCACAAATTTGTTAGCCCTAGAGATGTTAAATTCTCTATTTAAGATAGTGAAGAAGGTGGTGCCACGGAATTTACAATTATACAATGATTAAATACTCGGTCAGCCCTGGCTTGAATGACAGTTCTGTTCCCAGTGTGTTCATAAGTAAATGTGTTGTTCACAAAAACATTATGGCACCATCTTCCCAACGCCACAAGGGCCCGACAACTAAAGTCATCAATCTTCTTCCCTTTGAAAATATAGTTGTAGACGTCGAATGCATACTTTATGCTGAAATGTTTTTTGCACTCAACCACGGCCGGCGAGTCATCTAGATGCACCATCGTTGGAAGTGCGCAACTCACCAAAAGCAAAATAACCACAATTGGACACATGTTTTGTCCGGCCATATTGGTGGAAAGAATTAGTAGCTTTTGATTTTCTTAGAAAATGATCCCTTAGATGCAATTGAACTTTGACGAAAGGTGTTCTACGCTTATAAGGGATGAGGCAAAGCTGCGAGTTATTTGTAAAATGAAAAATGCATTTTCATTTAAAACTACTTTAGCAACGTATTTACTGATGTGAGGTATCAAATACGAGGGTTTCTAATTTGGTATTTATTTTGGTACGATAAACGCAACTTACAAGTTCCCATAAATTGTTTAATTAATCTTAACAATCACATAACTATTTATTATTTCGCATAAAAATTACTTGTTTGTAAATTCGTACACTAACTAGTTTATTACAATAGAATTGCAAAAATCGTGAACTGAACTTGCATGTCGTGTTAGTGACCATCGTTACGTGAAAAAGAGACGGCAAGTAGGAAAAAGAGCGCGACTCGCCTTAATTGTTCTGCAATAAATGGACAAATGTATTTCTCTGCATTATTATTCCTACTTTATCAAAACGAAAATGGGACAAAATAGATTAAATTTGTTAAGAAGTGAAGAACTATTGAAGTATAATAGATTCAGTAAATGAGCACTCCTTTCTTGGTAAACTCATTTTATCACAAATATTATATCACACTCTATTGCGCATGGTACAGTACTTGATAGGGATTTTACTACTCATGTGAATGGGCTAAAAACTCCTATTATACTTGCAAGAATCACAAGGTTGTTGTAATATAAACGGATCTCGCAAGGTCATTCCCCACAGGGATTATTAAATAATTCGAAGCAAAGCAAATTCCAATTAGTTATTGTAAAGTAGAAATTGAGGTGATTGATTTTATAACCTATTTAAAATAAAAACGAAATTAATTAATTAAAATAAAAAATTTGCAATATTGAAAACTAGAAGGAAAAGAAAACAGTTTTGGGAGAAATCAAATTAAGAAAGCACTAGGGTTTCACCATCACCTAGCAATCCTATGAACTTTTACCAATTACTTATGATCTACACATGCCACTTGGAAGGTTAGATTTTCCTAATTCATATTCTACTTGGAACCTCCAACATAGAACGTATATCTAACATGCAACCCGTCCGGACGTTCGGATCAAATCTGAACATGAAAGACTCATTATGCTTTGTGAAAATCCTTTGAAAAACCATGCAACCCTTAAGACGTGGTGTTCATCCTAAGTGAAATTACAATTATTAATCGCAAGAAGCCAGCGTCAATTTCAGGGAACCTTCCGACCAAAATTGCATCAAATTACTTTTCTAAAGATCCTAATGGTGATCAGGCATTAAGATAATTAGATAGTTTTTATCCCGGTGATTAACAATTCAAAGTATGCATGCAATCCATCATAAGCAATTAAATAAAAATCACATATTCATGCTAAGGCTCAAGGCTTCGCCCTAGCAAAAGAAATTAGTTCCGCATATTCATAATTGAAATCATAGAAAATATTATTAAGAAAATGATTGAAAACACCATCAAGTAGAAAATCTCCAAAACCCTAGCACTTCTCTTTGTCTCCAAAATTGCATAAAATAAAGCGTTTTGAAAAACTGTAGACGGCCAAGCAATATATCTGCTAAGCCCCCCACAAAAACCCTAGGAAACTAAAATTAATAAAAAAACCCCCATAAATTAGGAAACATAACCCCAAATTAAATGGTAAAATTCGTCTAAAATCTGAACAGCCACGTTTTGGACCCATAAGCTGCTCCAAAACTGGCCCAATATAGCTGGGTTTAATGTTTGGAATATTCTGAACACTTGTCCAGAAGGCCATGAACCCATCCGAGGTCATCTTGGGCTCCAAAAACGCAATTTAAGCCCAAAAACGTCATTTTCCAGCACTGCGCACTGCTTCTTTATTTTATCGCCAGAAAATAACCGCTTGGTGGAAAAATCCAAAATTTTGATACGATCAAGCTAAGTGACTCACGAACGTCCTTCAATTGGAATTACTCCAAAATTCCTCCATTTGGTCTTGTTTTGCTCCAGAGGAAGTTGAAAGTCTTATATTGAAAATACAATTCAAAGTATCAAAATTCTTCCAATATATTAACCAAAATATACTAAGATTAGGGTAAAATATATAATATAAAATCTATTCATCAGTACTCATGCCCTACACGCACGTATATAACGTTAACGAGCTACTGTTGCATCAATGATAAGTTTCAAATCATTTAACAAATATCCTTGTTTTGGATATTCAGACCAAAGACAAAAGGAATTAAAAAATGATACAGAGGTGTGCATAACGAACACACTTTTACAAAGTGTAGCATGTGCGTAACAACTTGAACCAAAAGGCCAATAGGAGTCGATGAAGAGTCTTTCGTACGCCTATTTGAACGTCATTTTGTAAGAATTTTTTTGCAATACGCCGTGCCAAAGTTTTCATCTTTCTCAACTTGGACCCAGAAACGATGAAGAAGACACGTATGACTATTACCAGAAAGATCGCAATCATACGAGTTGCCATATGGCGGACAATAGTTCCGTACATGCTTGAAATGGGATGAAAAACTTAAATAAGCATTACACATCATTATGCAGTGTAGCTGCAATAACCAAACGTAATGCACGAGTAAAGGCCGAACAAATGTAAAACTAATCTCTATTACTTACGACGTTTCATGAAGTTTTTAAATTGGCGCGGTTGTAGTTTTATTACTATTGTTTATTCCCCAATCATTTCGAAAATGTTTACAACTCAAAGCAACAAAGTAAAGTAGTAACAAGGCATTAATGCAAATACACCGAAATTTTATTCTAACTCATGAAACATCCCACAAATTTGTTGACCCTAAAAACTATCAAGCCTACGTGGCGCTCAGGCTTAGTGATCAATAAGGTAACTACATCCTTCGGTTGTGTTCGGGGCATGCCAACTGGACGGCCAAGCTCAGCCGATGAGTAAAATTTGTTGATGTTGCGTTGGGCGCGCTGCTGACTTCTGAATCTCGCGACTGCGATCGAGGAAGGAACACGTCTCAGCCTTCGGGTTCTAGAGCCTGAAGACTGATAAGCTCATATTTATATATATTTCACATCAAATTCACTTGTCTTTTCTTAGTTAGTTCCTTATATTTTTGAGCTATTTACTTTGTTTTTGTGTTTTATGGGATTTGTCAAGCAAAGAAAATAAAAATAGCACAAGTGGGATTTTAAGTAACAAATTCGTCAAAACTGCCTGTGCAGATCAGCTGACTTTGGAAGCAAATTTCAAATAGCTCAGAATGAATTAGAGAATGAGCCTTATAGTCTTGGAAAGCTACGGATGTCTATTTTCTGGAGCATTTCCTGGATTGTTAATATCATTTGTCTAGAAGAAGTTATGGCCGTTTTAACACTAAAAGGTTTCCAAGAGGCTGAGCAGTTTGTAACTGACAAGACTGCAATGAAGGCAATAAACCAAATAAATCTAACAGCCAAAACTGATGCAGCCAAGAACAAGTCAGCTGAAATTTATTCAAATATAAAAGGGAATGGAATTAAAGATGGGGATTATGAGGGAGTAATTGGCATAAAGGCTAACCAAAGAGTTACAATTGTTTTACCATTTCCTCCCACTTATTGTCATCATTAAATTGCTATTAGTGGGTGAGTTAAGGAGAAGAAAATGATGCAAAAAGAATTGGTTTAAAAGCAGCGTTGGGGAAGGAAGGAAAGGGGAGGAGGCCTCAGTCGATTTCTTTCGGTTCTATCTTCTCAAACTCATGTCTATCTTTTGTTTTTACTTAAGGATTGTGTGTAACTAAATTTTTAGTAGTTAGGGGCTATTTTGAAGCCTCGAATATGATTGCAAGTTTGTTATGACATTTCGTTTGAATTACTTTTTTGAATGGATGAAAATTGGTTCACTACTTGTCTCATTAATGAATTTTTTATTTGTTTTCTATGGATGCATACGTAGTAAGCATATCTAGGATTCTAACGCTATGAACATGTGTGTGCCTGCCCTTATCGAATGAGGACCTACATATGTTCTAGAGTAGTACTTGTTAATTGCGATTAACATGTGAACTAATTTCTAGGATAAGTAAGACAACGCCAGTACTTACGATGCCTTGTGATGACTCAAACTCTTTTCGTTCTTAATGATTTCTACTTGTTAAATCTATGAACACGTCATTCTAGATTGCATGCTAGAGACTAAGTTAAGTTGAAAACGCCATTCTCTTAACATACTACATAAGAAAGAGTAATAGGTTGAGTTCTAACATTGAGCCAACTTGAGCATCTTCATTCGGAAATAAAAGGAATTTGAATGAAATATATCATGTTTGCATGATTATTTGGTGGTGGATAGCAATTCCCCTAACTTGTTTTTCTTAATTTGTGAACTACTTAAAATTTGTTTATGTCCTGTTTTTGTTCTATTTAATTTAAATAGCAAATCAACTCCAAAAATCCCAAAAATTTGTAGAAGTGTAGCTCTATGTGTCTAGTGTCTGCATATAAAATTCCATAGACTTTAGATAAGTGTAAGTCGGTCTAATAATTATTTTTCGGTGGCTGGTTAGTAGGGACAGCAACCTAGTTTTTGTGACATTTTAAGTAGTTAGATTAAACAATCTTCTGCGGGAAAGACCCTTATTTTCATATGCTACAATTGACAAATCTTAATGTTAATAAGGAAAATCAATAGGACATTTGTGTGCTACTTTGTGGTGTGCATTTAATCCTATCAAAGATAAGGCTACTAGTTCTACGAAGTTCATAAATCGTCAGCGTCAGATTCGGTCACGGTGATTATATTTGTAAGACTATAAGCACGTCGAATCGACACCTGACTATATGGACACAAGTATTCAAAGCAGATGTACATCTTAATCGTAAATGTGGTTCGGCCGTCAGAATGCCGAACTCTAAATCCAACTTGTGAGTATCCAATCATAAAACAACTCGGCGTTCAATGCACCGAGTCTAGTCATTCGTAACACCTCACTTCGCCGAGAATGCTCGTGAGATGACCTCTGCCAATAAAGATTCGAAAACCCTTCTCGACCGAGACTTGGATAGATAACCAGTCGGCCTTGATGCAGTGTTGTTTATCCAAACTGAAGGTGCTTCACGGTCAGCTGATTCTACGACGGCAGTGCTGTTTATCCAAACTGAAGATGTTCGTCGGTTGCCTTCACAATGTTGTTTATCCAAACTGAAGATGTGTTGGCGAAAAAGAAAATAAAAATCTCAAGGTTGTTGAGAGGTTTCGTGTAGAGCGAGGGTTTGCGCAAGACAGTTTATGTGTTGAGTTGGAACAGCCTCGAACGATGCATCCCCTTCTTATTTATAGCAGCCAATCTCATCATGACCGAACGAGAACTATACTAGGATTAGGATACTTTAGCCTAATCTGACCAAGTCTTGGCCAATCCTACCTCCACCGGGACCCTGAATCGAGCTCTTTACCCGACCACATTCACTTCTCAAATCCCGGTATCCTTATTCCAATAAGACTCCTTATCATACTAAGACTCGGCCCATTCGCTCTCATCCAAATCAATCCTTCTTACAATAGGACTCGGCCGACCTGACTAGGCGGCCCATAGTATTCTTTGAAAAGTTTCAGACCGAACATAACCTTCACTCGGCCCAATAATATTATTTTGTGCCCTAACAGAATTGCAGGTTTTAGTTGGAATTGGAAATGCAGGGAGATGAGGTGTGTTAGAGGAAGCGTGAGGCTATGTTTTTGGTGGTAAGAAATAAAGAGGGGTGGCGGATGGAGGGGAAGAAGGGTGAGGATGGATGGTTTGGATGGGGTGGGCCCCACTCACTTTTTATTTAATTTTTATGGCACACAAATTTTTATTTTTAATTGCTTTATTTTATTTTTTTATCTACGTGGCTTTCACGTGAAATGGACGAGAAAAATAAAAAATATAGATTTCTAATTTGTCACATTATCACTTAACAGCTAAATTGACGGATTAATTAACATAAGTCTGACATTGCAGCAAATTCATACGTTGGGCATGACATTGCAATATTTAAAACATGAGATATAAGATTATGGTACAACCCATAATTGTAGTAGTTTTGTGTAATTTACCTAATAAACTAGCATGGGTGTGACACCAAGATTCACATTCCAGATCAAGAAAATCATTTGTAAAAAGCCTGTTATCTTAAATCACCTTAAAATACAGTACTAGTTGAAAAATGACATTTTCAGATCAAAATAATCACTCTCTTTGCAGCATAATCACGACCAACTGGTAAGGCAATGGCTTTTGGAAATTTGGACCTTCACACAACACAAGAATTGGACTTGTTAACCCACTGAGTACCAGACTAGCAGTAGCACCATTGTAATGGATACACAAAGACTAATCATACAATGAAGACTATGATGGTGGAATTCGCATAAATTATTAAATTCATCTGATTGAAATAATTAAATTCACAACAGTGGAAATTTCTTACATGGAAATAATGAGGAGACAATAGACTCCCAAGTAGAAGCAGCATGGCATGGGAAACGAAAATATCAAATTTAGTTGATAGGAATGTCAGCTTACAAACACAGTATACAGAGAATAAAATTGTGATTCAATGTACCTATGAATCAATATCCAAGGTCGTTGGGATCACCAGTAAACTCGGCAATCTGCTCAAGACCCACATTGAGCAAGGCATGGGTATCAGAATCCTTGACAACACCAGTCTCTCTGTCAGAATCCTTCTCCACAAGACTACCATAGACCCCCTTATGCTTCCCACATAACACAAGAACCGGTCCGCCGCGCCTTGGCAGGGCTGTCTCAAGAAAATCCTGAGAAACCCCCTGCACAAGCTCCCTACTTCCATCCATGGATATATCGCAAGTGTAGGGTCCAACAACATCCATCACCTCCCCTTTTCTCGAATACAATTTCCCACCTTTCAAGTCCTTGCTAATAACCCTGACCCGAATGTTCCTCGCAAGCCACGTCGAATGACCCCTTGGCTCTTCTCGTCTCGGCCTGCTATCACTACCCATTTTCCTTTGTGTCTCATTCAATCTCCTCAAGCACTTCTCCTCTTCTTTCGAACCCAATTCCGCAACTTCATCCGCATTCACTTTTACTACCTCTTCATCATGCTGTTTGCTCTTACTCAACAGCTTCAAAACCAGTTTCCCATTGCCCAATTTCTCTATAATCCTACCTCTCAAACCCACATGGTCTCGACCCGAAACGATCCTCACTTCCTTCCCCACATCTCCATCTTTCCTCTTCTCTTTCTCTTTTTCTTTCGAATTCTTTCTATCCTTCTCTTTCGAATTCGCAAGAAACCCTAACCCGTGCCTATCAGTACTCCTAGTATACTCCACTATCTTCACATCTTCCTTCGCATTCTTCCCAATTCCTCTACCCGGGTACCACCCGTACCCGGTAAGCAACGCCTCGCCGTAACCCTCCACCGGCATCTCTTCAAACTCCTCCAACCCCCTATGATCCGACAAGCGCTCCAAATCGTCTTTAAACTTCTGCAGCAGAGTATCCTCCACGCCTCTCAATCTCGGCCGGTCACCATTCCCCAACCCCTCCCGATTCTCCAATTCCGATTTCTCCCGGAGATTAAGACCGTACGAAATCTTGGCGTCGGGGTCGTCGGTGACGGAGAGCGTCTCGACCTCGAACTGGAGCTCGTGGCCGCCGGACTCGGTGATGGGAAGCTCGATGTTCTTCATCTTCTTGTGGGGCCGCCATTCGTTGGGGATCGGGGCGATCACGCGGGCTTTGAGGTCGGCGGAGAAGGGCTTCGAGGCGTCGAATTCGCTGACGAAGTGTTTGGAAACGGCGTCATTAGGGTGGTTTCCGGTGCCGTCGTTGAAGGTGGAGGTGGCGGAGGAGGGGTTGCGTTTAGGGTTTGATTTGGAGGATGATTTGGGAGGGAGAGAGAAGGAGAGTTTCATGGTTTGGTTTTTGGATTTTCAGCCGGCTATGTTTAAGTTTGCTCGAGTTTTTGGTGTGGGCTTTATATTTTGACCCAAGGGCCTTAATTTAACCCGTTCCAATTAGGATTGGGCAAAATTCCCACCCCTATCTACGCACTCCGAGGTTGTACCCCCTTCCCATTGCTTACATGAGGATGGGTTGCGCATCAACGTATTTGATCAAATGTCGGCCGTTCGTTGAATGAGGATCCTTTTCCGATTCTCTTTGTGAGGATTTGATGATCCTCAAATTATATCTGTTTATTATACATCGTGTGGTCAGAAATCATTTTAAATACTTTTATTTAAAACTAAACATGAACAATACCTAACGAAAACTGACCGCACAATGTACGATGAACATACACGATTTGAAAATTCTCAAAATCCTCACAACGAAGATCCGTATAGGATCCTCATTCGGGTTGTGCATCAACATATTTGACAATTCATTTTTATTTAAAAAATAAAAGGTTGAGATTTAATTAAATATGCGGATGGGTTGCGCTGCGCATCAGCATATTTTGACCAAATCTCGGCCTTTTTTTTATTTTAAAAAAATAGAAGGTTGAGATTTAATTAAATATGATGCATATTTGATAAAATCTAGATCTTTCAATTTTTATTTAAGAAAATAGAAGGCTGAGATTCAATTAGATAGGGGAGGGTGCATCAGTATTTGATCAAATCTCGATCATTCATTTTTATTTATAAAAAAAAAAATAGAAGATTGAGATATAATTAAATATGAGGATGGGTTGCTCATCAGCATATTTGATATCTTGACTATTTATTTTCATTTAAAAACATAAAAGGCCTAGATTTAACAAATATATTAGTATATTACCGCTCAACCCATGCGCATGTAAGCCATGCACAAGAGAGAAACCTTCTAATTGGGCTTTATAACTCAAACGGAAACAACGGTCAAGATTAAAAAAAAGTGTGTAAGAAGCTACAAATGGTGCGTGTTATCATGTTTCATATCCTTTACATGCATTTATGAATATGATAATATCTAGTGCAGCGTACGTATGTCTCAATCGAGGATAGACCTGACAATTTCTTGCAGGACTTGTTAACCTGACACGAAAATAACAATTTTCGGATCAATGGAATATACCCTACGCTAAAGGGTGGGGAACAAATTATTTTCGAATTCAGCATTTACAGTATTCGAACCTTAGACCTCTCATTTACAAGTAAAGAAAAATATCACTAGATCATAGTATTAAGCGAATAAAAACAATAGACCTGTATAGGAATTCCCCAAACTGTTTCCAATATGCACAATGACAGGTTTATGGGAGGCATTAAGATCACATAGAAGAATCATTAATAGCATAAACGAATAATCATAGTCATAGTTCATGTAGATTTACAACAAAGTAACAAAACGTGCACATCAACTTAATCTCTCTTTTGACAGATTAGGAAGAACATAACCAACAAGAAGAGCAAAAACTAACTAGCTCAGTGTTGGAATTAATGCACTAACCTAAATATTAAGACTCTAGACTTTCCCGAGAACAATTATTCCAGAGTTATTGTATTAGAGTTCCTAGCCAGTTGTCTAGGAAGAACTCTCTAGTACTTTGTATTATCTTTATATAGCCTTTGGCATATCATTTTGTATTAAGAGAGTTGCAATAAGAAGTAATACAAGAGCTCTGTTGTAGCAACTCAGATTTCCCATAAATTTGTTAAGCATTACCATCCCTCTACACTTCCTACAAATTGGTACCAGAGCCTAGTTCGTTCATATCTGGGCGTTCAAAACATCTCTAGCAGATGGCTTATGGTGGGAAAAAAGGTTTATCAGTTTCTTACTCTATTCTTTCAATTTTTAGAGGAGAGAATTATGATTTTTGGAAGATGAAGATGAGGACTTTGCTTCGGTCAAGACTCTGGAGCATAGTTGAAACAGGACTTGAAGAACCAGTTGCTGACGCCAAAGTTCCAGCTGCACAGAGAGAAAAGTTTGAAGCAGATGTAATGAAAGATGCCAAGGCTCTCTCAAAAATTCAAAACGGAGTCAATGGCAACATTTTTCCAAGAATCACGAGAGCCCAAAACAGCAAAAGAAGCTTGGGAGATATTAGAAAATGAGTTCCAAGGTGACAGCAAGGTAAAAACCATCAAGCTTCAGACGTTGCGTAGAGAGTTCCACAATTTGAAGGTGAAGGAATCAGAATGCATCCAAGACTACTTTTCCAAAGTTGTTGGTGAATCAAATTAGAACACTTGGAGAAGAGATGTCTGACCAGTAGGTTGTTGAGAAGATCTTGATTAGCTTGCCAGAAAAATACAATTCGATTGTTTTGGCCATTGAAGAGTCGAAGGACCTTGCCACTTTATCACTAGAGCAATTGATGGGTTCTTTAAGGTCTCATGAGCAAAGAAGGTTGAGACAAAATAATGAGCAATCTGTTGAAAGTGCTTTCCAATCAAAGCACACATTCAAATCCAAGAAGTTCTTCAAGAAAGACAATGCTCGAGATGACCAGCAAGGTGGGGAACAAAAAAGATGGAAGAAAGGTGAGTCTAGCAAAAGAAATGATGCCAAAAGAACTAAAGGTAATACGCCTTTTTGCAAGATTTGTAACAAAAATAACCATGACACAGCTGAGTGTTTTAACCGCAGGAAGCCAAAGTGTCATTATTGCAACAAATTTGGGCATGTTGAAAAGGAATGCAGATTCAAGAATTCTAATCAAGCAAATTTTGCGAAGAAGAATGATGCAAAATAAGGGATTTTATTTTATGCTAGTCAATCAAAATTTGGAGAAGGAAATAATGTTTGGTAAGTGGACAGCAGCTGCAGCAATCATATGACATCAAATGAAAAATTATTTGTTGATCTGGACACTTCTATTACTCCCAGCATAAAGATGGGAGATGATTATTATCACCAAGCGTTGGGGAAAGACATTGTTCCTGTCCAAACAAAAAAGGGAGTAAAATATATTCGTGATGTTTTGCTTATTCCAAACATAGCTCATAATTTATTAAGTGTTGGGCAGCTTATGCAAAATGGCTACAAAGTTATTTTCGAAGATGAGGACTGCACTATTCATGACAAGAAGGATATTGACCAGCTCGTTGCATCGGTTCCAGTGGAGACAAATCAAACTTTTCCTCTTTCAATGCGCTGTGGAAATGAAGTTTCTTTGAAGGTTGATGTTGTGCAAGACTATTGGTTGTGGCACAAGAGGTTCTGTCATTTAAATTTCCAAGGGCTAAAGCTTTTCCAAAAGAAAAGCATGGTAAAAGAGTTGCTAGAAATTGAAGCAATAACTAATGCTTGTTAAGGGTGCGTCATGGGCAAGCAGCACCGTAATTCATTCCCAAGACAAAGCACGTAGAGAGCAAAGGCACCGCTGGAACTTGTGCATACCAATATTTGTGACAAAATGCCAACTCCTTCCTTAAGCCAACACATGTACTTTCTCGTGTTCATTGATGATTATTCGAGGATGACATGGGTTTATTTTTTTGAAGGATAAATCATAAACTTTCACTGTCTTCAAACAATTCAAAGCTTTAGTAGAAAAGCAAAGTGGTTGCAGCATCAAAATCATTCGAAATGGTAGAGGAGGCGAATATACCTCTCATGAATTTGAAGATTACTGCAAAGATGAAGGCATTTGGAAGCAATTGACAGCAGGGTATGGTCCCCAACAAAATGGCATTGCCGAAAGAAAAAACTGAACAATCGTGGAGATGGCTAGATCCATGATTAATGAGAAAGGGCTACCAAAAAGTTTTTGGGCAGAAGCTTTGTATACAGCAATATACATTCTTAATAGATGTCTAACCAAAGTTGTAAAGAACAAAACTCCATTTGAAGCTTGGAGCGGATTCAAACCTTCGGTGAGTCATTTCAAAATTTTTGGCTGCATTTGTTATGCTCATATTCCTACTGAAAAGAGAACAAAGCTTGATAAAAAATAAAAAATTAAATTAAAAAAAAAGCCAAAAATGTATCTTTCTTGGCTATTGTTCCAGCACAAAAGGTTATAGGCCTTATAATGTTGAAACTAAGAAATTAATTGTGAGTTGGAGATGTGATTTTTAATGAAAGGGCTAGCTGGGTTTGGAATGAAAATAAAGTGCAAGAGATGTCATATGCAATTGTGCAAGAAGAAGGTGAAATTCCAAGAGAGCAGCAGCAAGAAGAAGTCACGCGTCAGACTCTAGTAGTTGTCGGAAGAAGAAGTTCAAATGATGATGGAAGTAGTTCGAATGCAAAACCTGTTTCTCTGAACTACTCTTCATCAGAAAGTCCTCCATTAAGAACTCAGAGTTTGCGAGAAGTGTACGAGACTTGCAATTTCGTTGGTGTAGAGCTGGAAAGCTTTGAAGAGGTACAAAATCAAGAAATATGGGTGAAAGCCATGAAGGAGGAGATGAGAATGATCGAGAAAAATCAAACATGGGAGCTGGTTGATTATCCACAAGATAGAGATGTCATAGATGTGAAGTGGATTTTCAAGACGAAATTCAATCAAGATGGCAACATTCAAAAGCACAAAGCTAGCCTCGTGGCAAGAGGCTTTACTCAAAAGCCAAATATTGATTTTCCGAGACCTTTGCTCCAGTTGCACAGTTAGAAACTATTAGAACTTTGATTGCTCTTGCTGCTCAAAAGAATTGGTTGATTTATCAACTTGATGTGAAGTCTGCATTTTTGAATGGAGTGTTGGAAGAAGAAGTTTACGTTAAACAACCCCCAGGTTTCGTGCTTGAAGCAAGAGAAGACAAAGTTTACAAGCTAAAAAAGGCCTTTTACGGGTTAAATCAAGCACCTTGAACGTGGTATGCTGAAATTGATAAGTATTTTGCCAAGCGTGGTTTCGAAAAGAGCCAAAATGAGCCTACACTCTATGTTTTGAAAAGAGGAGCTTCCATTCTCATTGTTTCCTTATATGTGGATGACTTAGTCTTCACTAGAAATGATCAAAGTTTGTTACAGCAGTTCAAGAAAGATATGATGAGCACTTATGAGATGAGTGATCTGGGTTTGCTTCATTATTTCTTGGGAATTGAAGTTTCTCAAACCAAAAATGGGATATTTATTTTTAAAAGAAATATGCTGAAAATCAGCTCAAGAAGTTCAATTTGTCTAGCTGAAAAACAATGGCTACTTCTTTGATGCCAAATGAAAAGATGAAGAAATGTGATGGTGCAAAGAAAGCAGATGCCACAAAGTATCAAAGTTTGATCGGTAGTCTTTTATATCTCACTGCCACCAGGCCGGATATCATGTTTGCTTCAAGTATGCTTTCAAGATACATGGAGGAACCAAGTCAGCTTCAATTTGGTGCCGGAAAAAGGGTGTTAAGATATGTGCATGGCACGCTTGACTATGGAATTATGTACAAGGTTGAAGCATGAAGTTCAAGGCTTATCGGGTACACTGATATTGATTGGGCTAGATGTCTTGATGATATGAAAAGTACGTCGGCCTATGTTTTCTCTCTTGGCTCAAGGATATGTTCTTGGCGTACGAAGAAACAAAGTGTGGTGACACAATCATCTGCCGAAGCAGAGTATGTGGCAGCAGCAAAAGCAACATCTCAAGCCGTATGGCTTCGAAGAATTCTTGAAGATATTGGAGAAAAGCAAGAATGAGGCACTGTATTGTATTGTGACAACAAGTCAGCCATTGCAATTGGCAAAAATTCATGATCATACCAAGCACATTGCAATCAAATATCATTTTGTCAGAGAAGCTGTTGAGAAGAAAGAAATTTAGCTTGAATATTGCCGAACGGATGAGCAGCTAGCGGACTTACTCACCAAGGCACTTCCGAAAGAAAAGTTTTGCTACCTCAGAGAGCTCATTGGAGTTGTGAAGAAAGTGCATTAAGGGGGAGTGTTGGAATTAATGCACTACCCTAAATGTTAAGACTCTAGACTTTCCCGACAATTATTCCAGAGTTAATTGTATCAGAGTTCCTAGCCTATGTTTGTTAAGTTGTCTAGGAAGAACTCTCTAGTACTTTGTATTCTCTTTATATAGCCTTTGGCATATCATTTTGTATTAAGAGAGTTGCAGTAAGAAGTAATACAAGAGCTCTGCTGTAGCAACTCAGATTTCCCATAAACTTGTTAAGCATTTCCATCCCTCTACACTTCCTACATTCAGGACTATTTTAAAAAGAGCTGAACAGATTTCTTCAGAGTGTCGAATACGCTCGTAAAGGGGTCAAATTGAACAGATTTCTTCAGTTCGAGATCAGGAAATTCCTTTGTTGAGGCCTGTTGCATCTCGGGCATTGACATCACTGCAGATAACTGCGTGTCTGTCATTTGCTCACAGTCTTGTGGTGTGTCCGTGATTTTGCTTGCGTTGTATCCGAAGTTGGCCAAGTAAGATTTGTACTTCTCTATGAACTCAGGACCGGGATTAGGCGTTCTCGAGTAAATCTGTAATATTAATGCCACAGAACGATTCCCACATAATATTATGCGTCCTCAAATTGTAGAGATGCGAGTAAAAACTCGCGCAACGTCAAACAAGAGTATAAAATGTTCAAAGTAGTAAGCACGAATACTTCTATCTAACATTCCTATGAATTAAAAGGCAGTTTATGAGTAAGTACCTGTATAAAACCAGTGTCCTTTGCTCCCGAAACAAGAGCGTAATTGTCATAATCAGTTGCAATCACATCATATGGAAGCTTAGGGATAAATGGCAATGATGGAAAACGGAGGAAACACTTCTCTTTGATCATCTCCTGCTTTTCTAGATCTGTTTCTTTTTTCTCCAAATCTTCGTCCGAAAGGCATTGAACATTTCCCCGTATTCCAGTGATATATCCATCAGGGCTCCCGTGAACACAGAAGGTATTAACCTGGATGGCCCGTTTCGCCAAATCAAATGTATACACACCCTGCAATTTAATAAGGTGATATATGGTTTTGCAGTCAGAAAATAGTTGGTGAACATGTGACTGAAAGAGCCTGTTATCTATAAGCAATGAGAAGCAAATCATCACAAGAAAGCTGATCTTGCTATGATTTCGACCACCTGCTACTTGGAAGGGCTATTGATAAACAACTAGGTAGCTCAACAACGATTGATGAGTAGGTTCAACAGTTCAGATCTGCACTCTCTTGTCCAATACAACAGAAGGGGGAGAATATATTTTCCTCTCAAATCTACACTATTTCCCGAACCAAGAGTCAAACTAAATGTCGCAGTTTTTTACAACTACACGTACCCTTTGTGTTCACCTGGGTGCAGTGGCAGTCTTCCTGACCTTGCCCAGCAAATCCACGTTTAAGCGAAGCAACTTCAAACCACCTTCCAGAATATCTAACAGGGTCAAAGTTATTTGCTGTCATGCCTCTCATCATCATTAGCCTCTCATCTCCTTCATCGGATCCCTTATCAAGCGGAAGAGTTACTGTCTCCTCCGTAGCATTTGCAGACTCGTATATATTTCTTTGATGGGAAACATCTGATGCAACCGCCTGCCCAAAAGCAGTAAAAGGCATCATGTATCCTCTACCTCCTGCAATGACACAAGAATACCTAAATCTTTTTCGTTTACAGCCGTAAGGCAACCTAGTTTTGGACTAAATTCCCTATTAAACTTTCAAGCACATACAAAGTCCGGCTCATTCTATTAGAAATCCTAACTTATTTAAATCGGTTATACAGAGTGAAGCACTAAAGGAAGTGACACTGAAAACTTTGTGTTCTACGAGGTCTCAAATACAACATCAAGAACACCAAGCTCAAACATCTCAGCCAGAAATGCTCTGACAATCCCGATATAGGAAAGAACTCGAACAAATGTTGATCTAAAGGGGTATAACTTCTGTCCGGTAGCATAGACAATGCCGAGCAAGGAAGTGATTGGTCCAAGACCTATGTTGTTCCAGCATCCTAAAACAATACAAATGATTAAATCTGCTAACCTGGTTTATTTGCGAGATAAACACTAATGTTGTTGCAAACCCTGATAAAACATGCCTGGTTAGTTGCTTGCCGCTGGTCGATTGCTCCAGACAGCAATTCATCATGATTTTACCAGGCACTCCCCTGTAAAGCAGGAGAACAAAAATATCACTCCTTGCATCCAGCAAAGACCAAACGAAAAACAACACCCACTAGCTTGCAAAATGGGGTTAAATTTAAAACCACTATACAATTCGTATAATTTCTTATGAAATCCAAGAACATAGAGGCATATATGCATTTGCAATTACACAATTATACATTACCTTCCAATGCATTTTGAGCACAACAATTAGGAGCACAAAAATCCAAGAAAACCAAACCATTTTTATTTTATTTTATTATTATTACAAGCGATATTTCTACACTAACAGGAGGAGGGGAAGGGTGTGAACCGGGACGCAATGGAAGGCCCTAACCTCAGGGCAATCCACCACATGCAAGAACAAACCATTTATGAGTAATTACAGCAAGATTATGAGCAAAAATACAAAACAAATGAGAAAATGTAAGCAAATAAAGCAAAAAAAGGCCCCATAATAATAAGATGATAGACTGGGAAGTGGAAGTGAGTGAGATTTATGTACCTGCAGGTAGAGACATTTGGAGAACGAGGAGGAGGAAGAAGAGAGCATTGGAGCACAAGTACCATTTCTATGCTTTTCCTCTCAAAAGCTTCAGAGTTTTCCACTAGTAAAATCTCTCACCTCCCTCCTATAATCCCATCTCGTCACCGTCTTGATGTCTTGCGTGAAACCGTTAGGCCCCAAATAACACTTTTTCCAATTGTCCAACTTTTTACTCGACTTAAAGAGTCAAGACATCACAATTGTCTGCAAGTGCCTTGTTTCTCATTTGGTTAAGAGCATTTATTTTTGCATCAAAGATCCCGTTTTCGACACCCCCTCTCCATAGATTAATGTAGATACTATACCCTTTGTTAAATAAAAAAAAACACCACGATTGTCTTATGTACCCATAGACACAAAGGAAAATGTCGAGAGAAAAACCCTTGTTAAAGACGTACGACAATATAATTGGGAAAAAGAGGAGATAAAATGACCGTGTTGCATTGTAAACCTAATAGAATAGGTTCTTAATAATTCTATTTAATTAGGGTAATCATGATTTCACTCATGATCTATGAGACTACTCTCTACATTTCCACAAGAAAGCAAACTGAATGATGAATCTTCCTTGGTATTGCTATTGATGTCAGTTTCTTTAGAAGGGATTTCAGTTGTATTCGACTGTGAAGGTGGTTTGACTTGTATAAATGCCACTTTAACCGGTCCAGACTTCAGTTTTGATGCATTGGAACTTGAAGACGAGCTCGTGCCAGTTAGCAAGCAACCTTCTTCGGAAAACTTCATGCTCGGAGTCTCTCCAATGGTTGTAACATCTTCGCAACGCTCAACCAGCTGCCTGATATCACCGTCATTGGACAGACCTGACATTAAATTGGTCTTATCCTCCTTGACCTCGACTGGACCTTTTTCAGCACTGTGGTTTGCATCTGCCGTTTCGTGAATAGTTTCATCAACTGGCACAAACCAAAGTTTAAGAAGACTCAACAGGTAAATTGTATTTCCATAATCACATTAAACTACAGGAGACCAAGGTTTAAACAAAGAACAAACTTTTCGACGAGGAGAAAACAAAACTTAGACAAAGCTACTATGAACGACTTTTGTCCTTGGATATAAACCAAGTAGATAATTGTTAAACTCAGTTCAACCAAGTTCTCGAGGACTTCATGTAGACTTTTCAAACACTTAAGCGGTTGAACCTGAATGAACCTTAGGAGAAAATTAGTTACTCGTACAATAGAATTACATCATACTGGAAGATGTGTTTGGAAACATATGATGTATTCCTATCGCTCAAAGACAGATGCATAAGCACAACTTATTAAGTTTTTGTGCAGAAACATAGAAGTCCGAAAGGCATTTTTCACTTTTTATGAGCACAGTGAACAAGCATCCTTTCAAGTGTGCAGAACCTCTAACCTACCAGTGGCTAAAGACATTGTAAAAGTCAAAGAAATACTTAAAAATAACATATACACATGAGAGCTACAAATAGAAAAAACTTGATAATCTTTTGCTTCCAATTAGTACGAGTAAGGAAAAATAGCATATCCTGAAAATCAGAGAAAATCAAAGCCTCCAATGACTTCATTGTTTAAAAAATGCTCATGTCAATGACAGAAAATAATTTGCCCAGCCACTGAGTGTCTTTATCCATGTGGCAGAAACAGTATCATACAGCAACAAACATATAAAGCAGCAAAGTCGATCATGTCACATTAGAACAGTTAACAGAGCAAATGGAGGAAAGAATTAAGACAAGCAAGGGAAGCATAAAGTACAGTATGCTGTTCTCCATCACTGGATTTAATCCAGCCACAGCTGACCAATAAACTCCCTGGTCCCCAGGGACCAGATGAAAGGAACTGTTCAATAGAGAGAAAGGAAGAAAAATATCCACGAGTATCCTCACCTCCAAGGAAAGACTCAGTGCTTTGATACAGCACAGATGATGCCCCTAAAGAAAGAGCTCCATCGTGACTTCCATCTCAGTCTTATGTGTCCTCTCAATCAATTCAAACTTATCTGATTTCCACACACACTCAAGAATGATAATTTCCTCATTTATAGCGTAAAACTCCCTAAACACCTGCATCAATCATGCACAAAGATGACGGTAAAAATCATAGATCTAAAAATAATTTGATACCAGAATAAATTTCCAAATAAAAGAAGGGGTGACCTCAAGTCCTCCTTGAACTATCTTGACAAATTGCTGTTTTTGGCAGAGAGAAGAAACCATGTTGAATACTGAAACAACATCAAGTAGAATCTGCTGAAAATGGAGGAAAAGAAAAGTTCAGTAAATCAATCCAACTACAAGAGACGAACTTAAAGCATGACATGCCTTTTTTTCTTTTCTTTGTCGGAAAAAAGCTTGAAGCTTGAAATGTCCAAACTTAGTGAAATGGCACATTCCTCAGGGATATCACATTATATCCTAAACATTATTACTTCTTTGGATACCTCAATCCCATGTTTAATCACTAACCAAAAGCTGCTGCAGCATGTATATTTTCCCTTCATCATGAAACCACAAACTACCCACTTGGCTATATTACATGTTTAACAACAGGATAATGTTTTGTTGGATAACTCAGTTCCATGTTCCTTCCTCTACAGGTTTGTGGGAATCTGTGAATGGGTTCAGAACTTGAACCATCTAAATGATAAGGACATGAGCATATATGCCATAAACTAAAGACGGTTAATAAATAATCTGTTTTCCGACTTTAAAAATTTTGGGGAAAAGGCTTGGAGTAACTTCTTACTTGTTGAACCAAAACTCGAAGTCGTGCAAGCAGAGCTAACACAGTCAGAGAAAATCCCATGAAAAATGATCAAGCAAGCAACGTGGATATCTCACTGTTGAATAGTCAAGATCAACAAATTCACAAGATGCATATGCAATTTATGTTTGGTGATCCAAGGGCTAGACTACTGGATACAGAATGGCAATCAGTTTGCAAAATAACACCCTAGCAATAGTTTAAAAACTTAAAATAAACATGCTGAAGTAACAAAGAAAAAAACAAATGGTCTATGTGAAAAGATACATCGCAAATCCAATACCATGCAAAAATGGTTACAGATTACTTGGGAGACTAGCTATTAAGATATTTTGACCAAGACAGCAGTTCTCAAATACTACTATGAGACTCAGATGCCTTAGACATATGGTAAATGTGATAGTCAATTGGACAGCAGTTTTCACATTAGTTCTGATCTTATATAAGTTACAAGAATGTTAGTATATGTATAACTAGTAAGCAAAGGATACATAGCCGCCTATAACTAGCAAGCAAAGGATACAAAGCCGCCTTCAACATTGTCTCAACCATCTGCAACAGAAACAAAACACAGTTAACACGTTAGAATAAAGCATGTATTTCATGTTGGACTACCTAACATGGTCCTTGTCACAAGCATAGAATCAGTTACAGGATCTAAGTATGCACAGCCGCACACAGAAAGGCATATGAATAGATAGATCACTTTTCTTTCATAAACACCTAAGGATATGACACCTTCATTAACTTGTACAAGACACTTATTTGGGTGCAGCTTCACTGGCTTAGAAGAGTGCACATTATCAAGTCCATGTTATCAAGAAAACTACACATAGTTTCATAATAAGTTGTTGATATTTACTTTTTTAACAAGTAAACGTATCTTGAAACATGATTCAGGTATCTTTATAAATCAAAAGTAAACATATATAATGACGTAATCTCATGTTTGGACTTTTATAAGTTAACATGTTGTATACCCCCCATCCTCAAATCAGGTCAAGCAAAATTAAGAAGAAACTTTGAATCATTCTACAAACCCAGATTAGTGAAAGTGAAAGGTTTCTCCATTGTTTTCGTAAGAATTATACAGATATAAAGCATTATTAACCACTACTATGAAGTTTAAGGGCGGAAATTTAACAAATCATTCGATGAAAGCAAGAAAACACCTGTGATAGAAGGCGTGCAGCTCCAAGAAGTCGCTCCATAAAATTATGTTTCCCACTTTCACATTTTCTTTTCTTCAAGCTGTGACACAATGATTTGGCATGTGATTTTAATATAAACTATGTAGTCAGGCCAATGAAGGCTTTATGCCTTTCAAACACAGAGCTGAGATTTCCAATTTAGAAGAGAGAAAGAACTCACTTATCTATGATCCTGATTCGTAACAAAAGATAAAGTTAATAAACCAAATATAAACAATATGTCATACATTTTCCTTCCTTTGGACAAAATAATTATGAATTCCATAATAAGCTTTCATGGAACTCTAATTTAAGTTCAATTATGCACTGATGAAACGTTGACTCTGCTCTACCTCCCCCCAAAAAAATGCAACATAGGATGCAAATTGAAATTTCATGTTTTACCTTTCTAATAGATGCAACTTTTGCTTAGGTCTGTTCCCAGTAATACTTTGAAAACAGCAACCAAAAAGTTCCTCCAGTTTAGTTGATTGTAAAAGCCTCAAGTCCCTCCTTACCTGACATAAACAAAAGTGAGGCAAACTACGTAAACGCATACAAAACAGCAAAGTAAAACACATAATAGATGATCAAATTTTAAAAATTCAACCCCATTAAACTAGGCAGACTAAAACTTCACCCCCATTAATGCAATACCGAACTTTTCCTCTTCTTCCATTAAATTTGAAGGCAATCAAACAAAAAAGTAAGAAGCTTACAACTGCAAAAACGGCTAACTTCAAAATTTGAAACCCATAAAAAAAACGTTATGCAACAAAAACCCACCATTCAAATTAGTCAGTTAAACCATTCACTGCAATCAAATCATGCTTGATACAAGTTAAAGAAAACTTAATTTTCCTTCTCTTTCATGAATTTTCTGAGGAACCAAACAAATGGGTAAAAGCATTATGATCATCAACAAGGTGGGAAAACCGTAAACCTTCATAAGGTGCTGGAAGTAGGAGCCGCGCCTGTGCTGGTTCTTGTTCTTGTACACCATTCTTTCCAGAATGGCAGCCTCTGCTTGGAGCTGACCAAGCAAAGATGCCAACTTCTCCTCCAGAGCTTCTGCGTCCGAATCCATTGAGTCACTGCAGATTATCATTGTTGGAGAAATTATGATTGAAAATATATATCATACGTATAGGCATTTAAACAAATAGTTTGTATGCAATGGGGGCTGAATTTTTGTAGAGTGATTCTATAAGGATTTGGACCTCAATCTCTGAACACCAATTTCTCTGAATACCTTTGAAGGGAGCTCAGGCCGCCGGCCACGGTGAAGGAGATAGGTTGAAGGATTGCAGCGGCAACTTCCTCTTCTTCTTCGTTATTACTAAATTTTTGAGTTTTAATATTGAGGTAAAATAAAAGTTAAAAGTGAATATTAGAATTTAATTTTTTAAAAAAAGAATATGATTTTTTATTAAAATAAACAGTATGACAGGTTTTTCGATTAAAATTTCTTTATTATTATTATTATTTAATTTTTATTTAAATTTCTCTTAAATTGGAGTGGGTTTAAATGTATCCGGGATGGGATATTCGGTCGGGTTCTTTGGGCCCAACATCAAACATGGGTTCGAAAGCAAGCTTCTTCATTCTCTGGCTTTTTGCATAATACGCTCCACAAAATTTGGGAAGGAATTCTTCCTCAAAATCAAAACATTTTGTGGTTCATTTACGATACGTTATCTTTATGATTAAAATCATTTATATTATAATTACTATATAAAATAACAAAATATAAAATCGTCTAGTCATCAAACTGTATTAAAATAAGTGATTTGATCGATAAAAATATTACGAACTGTCCTTTTATTTGCTACAATTGATTAACTAAAGACCTTAATTTTAAAGGAAAACTAATAAAAAAAGATTGAAAAGTTTTAGTTTTAATCAAAAACCATGTTATAAGTTTTGTTTAATGATTAGTACAAGGCTCATATTAAAGTAGTCCAACTAAAAAGCGCCCAACTATAATAAATTATGATTTGTCGATTTTACCTCTAACTTTTTTAAGTTGAGTTCCAGATTTTCGTTGTTAATGGAGTTCATCGTTGTTTTGCAGACCTTCTTCTTTTTCTTTGAAACAAAAATATAGATCCTCATGCTATATTTTGTATAATTTCGTTGATATGTGATCGTCGTTATTATTCATAGTGTATTTGAGATACTGTTTTTCAATTTTTCTTTATCAGTGGAGTTCATTGTTTGTTTCTCCAAAAAAATAAATTTGAGATCTGTATGTTGTTCAATAATAACGACGGGTCACTATTTCTGAACTGTAAAAATAAACTATCTCTGGATTTTAAGTAACACTGTTTCTAGAATCTAAGTCACTGTTTCTGGAACCTAAGTTACTTTACTTCTTGAATCTAAGTCACTGTTTTCTGGATCCAAATGAAATAGACACATTGTTTCTTAAATGTAAGCTAGAAAAGAAATAGTGAAATTCACTGTATTTGGATTCAAAGCAAATTAAGCACCTTGTTTCTTAAATATAATCAACTGATGCATGAAAGAAAAGAAACAGTCAAAGGTTAAAACATAGACTGTTTCTGGAATATAAGTCACTGTTTCTGAAATTAAGTCAATGCATCTGGAATTTAAGTCACTATTTCAAGATTTTGATTCTTTTCTTTCCAGATACATTGTTTATTTGTACTAGAAAAAAAAAACATTGTATCTGATTTTTTTTTTCCAAAAACAGTGTTATGTTTTGGATTCTCCAGAAACTGTTTTATGTTTTTGTTCTTTTTTTTTTTTAGACACTTTTTCACCAGTTTCTGCCATTAAACTTCTTTGAACTTGTGTTTGGTGGCTTTGTTTCCATGAATGCTTCATTTTTCAAGTTTGATTTGGTTGTTTTCGAAATGGAGGAATTCGATTTGGTTGTCTTTGCCACACCAGCACGAGCCATGGTCACATTAATTCTCGAGCCCATAAAATCAATCCACACTTGATAGTTAATTCCATTGTTGAGCTTCAACTCATTGAAATCTTGATCAAGTCCGCCACTCCAATACCAAGTGGTGCTCGAAGCATTAGACATAAGGGAGTTGATGTCCAAACCAACATGGTTGTCATCAGGATCCTAGAACTCTTGGTTTTCGAAGACATCAAACTCGACACCGAAGATGTTGTTGTTGTGGTCGCCGTTGTTAGAGAAGTTGAAAAAACCCAAGTGAAAAGTGTTGTGAGGAGCTTGCATCGCTTAAGCCAAAGAAGGGTGAGAAGAGGATGGTTTTTTTTTATTAAACTTTGAGCCCTTTTAATTAAATAATATTTTGGGATGGTTTTTTGTTAAATATTTGTTGGCCCAAGCCCTTTTTATTAAAGCTCCCTAATTTCAATTTTTTTTTTTTGTATATGTAAAATCTACAGAGTGATCTATACTATAAAAAGTTCCAATTAGGAGTGGGCACAAAAACCTTCGAACCGGAAAACTGAATCAAATTGTGATAAAGAAAACCGGTAAAAATCGGATTGACCAAAAAAATAAAAATCGGAACAAAAACCAAACAGAATTGTCTCAAACCGGTTTCGGTTACGGTTTGGAAATACTAAAATCCGAATGACGTGTTTAATATAAATATTGTCTGATTATTATTTTTTATATTGATAAGCCATTTTTCCAAGAAGGCCATGTGCATAAGCCTAATATTTTTCTCACTTCTCTCCCCTTCTTTATTGTTTTATCACTTCTCTTCACCACTTTATTTTTCTTCATTCTTTTTCATTATACTAGCCTCTTGCCACAAGCGTACGCATGTGGCAATTGGCTCTTTTGATTTTTTATTTGAAAAAACAAAAAAACAATATATTAAAAAAAAAAAGTTAGCTATGGTAGTTGTTTTTTTTTTTTTTGTTGTGAATTTCTTATTTTATTTGAAAGTTTAATGGGAGGGCCTTCTCCCTTCATATATATAGATTATGCATTATGTAAACTTTAGATTTAGTTTAGGATGTACACTTTGGTCTTGCTCTGAAGCTTTCTATCTTTTGATATATATTTATATGTACACTCTCTATTTTCCAGTTACAATCTGGTAGATCTAGTAGTGGGAGCTAAAATATGCTTGAATTTGTAGTTGAAATATGTGTTTGGTATTGGAAGAAGATTCGAAAATATATATATAATTTTGGATAGAACCGTAAACCAACATGAATCGAATCGGAAACCGTACAATTTTAGTAATATAAAATTTTGTGAAACCGCATTGAAACAAATTGTTGATATTTTCAGGTTCCAATTCCGATTTCGGGTTCGTGGAACCGGACTTAACTGTACTGTCCCACCTCTAATTTTGATCATAAGCGCAAAATTATGTGAATCAGCAAAAAGTATTTTGAGGGGGAATTCCTTTATAGTTTGTGGAGCCAAGCATTGTTCTCTTTTGATTTCTTTTCTCCTTTTTTGCGAGCAGATTCTTCTTCCTTGTTGCAAGGTAATTTCCTCTTTCTACAATCACAAGTGAATGGTATTTGTTTTTTTTATCATTCCCTACAATCACAAACACCGTTAGTTTCCACTAATCACAAGTGAAAGAGACGTCATAGTAAGAATTTTCAAATGATTTTTCTTTTCTAGAACAAGTGTTGATGTGTAGTAGTGGAAACCACTGTTATTTGGGTCCCATAAACCCAACAGGATCATTTTCGGATTTTTTTTTGTAATGATCATGAGGATTTGTAAATTGTGTTTGTTCATCGTACATCGTGCGGTCAGTTTTTATTAGGTACTGTTTGTATTTAATTTTAAATAAAAATATTTAAAATGATTTTTGACCGCACGATATACGATAAACAAATATGGTTCATGGATTTCTGGAATCCTCACAAAGAGGATCTGGATTCCCCATAAACCAATGACTCAATTTAAAAAATTCTTTTGAAAATTCAATTTAAAGAATAAGTACCATCGTTCAGATTTGGATCCTCTCCTGAGCTCAAAAAGAAGATCCTCCTGTCCAAACAGTGCGGGCCGTTGGATTTTCATCCAACGGCTATAATTAATATAACTTTAAAGGCATTCCACTATTTATAATCGTTGAATAAAAATCAAACGGCTCACACTGCTTGATCAGCAGGATCCCCTTCTTGACCTCAAGGATTCAAACCCCCAGCGTTCAGCTCATCTTTTTCATTGTCTTGTAATGTGCCACCACGTGTGTTGATCAAGCATGGCACGGAAATTCGAGGTGTACCTAATCATTACTTCTTTTCTAGTTTTGCTTTTTCCTCTTTTTATTTTCCTCTGCTTGGTTTGGTGGTGTTAGTTCTTATCATATCCACTCCAGTTAGTTGAATACGATGTTGAATTGTAAACAACATTTGCACAATGATTTTATTCCTGAAGCTTATATTATATCTTATGTTGTCAGTAATCGTTTTAGTCCAACAGATTATCATGATTGATATAGCAACTGAAAGATCATGATTTATATTCCGAAAGTTTTATCGACCTTTCATAATTTGTTGAGCAACTTCCAACACCTCTCTCAAAATTTTAGTTGACATGGAGATGGTGTTCTGAAGTTTTGAAGTTCAAATGATAATTTGATGAATACTGCGAGTGATAATTTGCCTTGTTAGTTTAGGGATTTTTTCTTTAACTTATTGCGTCTCTGATTCAAACCATTATCATCCCCTCAGTGTACAAGTATTACTTGTAATCAATGATAACTTTATGAATTTTATATGAAAAACGGAAATTAAAATGTACCATTTTTATTAGTAGATGTCATGCAATTTTCCATCAATGTTATTCAATTTTAGGCTTTCTACATATGCTTGACGATGTTACAACATGACACATTAACATTATTTAGCGTGTGAATTACAAGAGATGAAAATATTACACTATAATCATCAAAGTTTACAATTCAATAATAGTGGTAATTAAGGTTATATTTAATAATTAACCTCAATAACACATAATGACAACCATCACGGAGTGGCTATGTGGTTGAGAACAAATTTCAAGCTCGTATTTCACACGGCACATCCTGAGTTGTGGTTAAAGGAAGGCTGAAATACCTCTGTAAGCCTTTTTGACCGTTGAAAAGGTAAAGTATCGTGGCAAAGTTACCATATGATCTTTTTTTTAAATGAAAAATAACACATAATGACAACAAAATTAGTGTTTATGTTGTAAACGTACTATTACACTATCGATATAGAATGCTATGTGCGAACCTAATTGCGTTACAAAATTATCGTTCAAACTAAAGAGTACCAATAACTTTTTTCGTTAAAAGATAGCGTAGGCTATCCCATAAAAATATAAATTATACATTCGCCGAAAGAGTAAAGAATATTTCATTTAAAAGAAAATTGAAGAAATAGTAAAGAAGAAGGAAGGGTACCACCACTACCATTATACCGGGACAAGGATTGTCTACCCTCTTATTTTTTGTGCCCTTTCATGCCCTCCTGTTTTATGTGGTCACGGTTAAACCACGTTAACGTTTTATATTTTTTTTATAGAGATAATAAGACAAAAATGAATAGTAATATAAAATGTTGACGTGGCTTAACCATGACCACACAAACAGGAAGGCATGGGAGGGCACCAAAAATAGGAGGGCAGACAATCCTTGTCCATTATACCGACCACTGAAATGAAAAAGCACTTATTTTTAATTACTTTCACCACTGAAATGAAAAAAGCATCTATTTTTAATTACCACTGAAATGAAAAAAAGCATTTATTTTTAATTACTTTATCTAAATTTTAAAACTAAAAGAAATGCTAATGAGACTTTTAAAGTGAAATTTTTTTATGGACTATACGACATCTTTTAGCACAATATTTTATATTTTTTGTACGAGAATTGTGCCAAAAAACATGATATGACATAAAACTATAAAAAGTTCTACTTTTAAGAAAATTTTCTTAGTATTTCTCCTAAAATTAATGATGAAAAAAAAAGAATGAGCAAAGAGTTGGGGGCTGAAATTCGTCATTTAAATCAATCACACAAATTAATGGTTTGTCATGAAGATATTATTTATAACCATAATATCTGATTTGTTTGAACATATATGAAGGACTAATCAGTTGCCAAATTGAACGAGTTTTTGTTTAGAAGATGATAAAGAAAAGGATCGAATGTGTTTTCTTAGAAATAAGCTTTAATCAACAATAAAAAATAGGGAAAACTAATAAAAATGGCTTGAAAACTTTGAGTTTTAACGAAAATAACAAAATAAAGGGTAAAGTGAATAGTACCATAATTGACTTTTGAGTGTAAAAATGTGGTTTTTCGTTAAAATGAACAGTACCAGGAGCTTTTCGTTAAAATTCCCTAAAAAATAAGGAACTTTAACAAAAAGCTCCCGGTATTGTTCACTTTAACGAAAAATCTCATTTTTACACTAAAAAGTCAATCATGATACTATTCACTTGACCCGTTATTTTGTCTTTATCGTTAAAACTCAAAGTTTTCATACCATTTTAATTAGTTTTCCTTAAAAAATAATAATTTTAATTATAACGTTTATACAATAAAATAATGTCATGTCGTAAGCAAAGTATTGTCCCTTTTCAAGAGTACAAACTTCAAACCCAAGACTAGTTGCACAAAAAACATTATTTAATATTAAAAGGTAGCGTTCTTTATTTGAGATGTGTCAATGAGACTCTCTCAAAAGTGAAACTTTCGTAAATTTTTTTATCATTTCATGTTTTTTGCACAAAAATATTGATATAAATATTAACATTAAACTGTAAGTCTGTAATACGACAAATAGTCGAAAATCTCACCTTAAAAGAGTTCATATTCTTATCCAGACTACATTACAATAAGCTTACTTGTGCTGCGTGCATGTCCAAGAAATTTTATTCCTATTATAAAAACGTTTAATTTAATTTATCTTCCCCACCCATAACACTTTGTCCTTTTTCCCACGGATATGACTATAACACCCATCGCAGCCGCACACGATATTTTATACCGTAGACCCAAATTTACCAAAACACAAACAAAAACCGGTCAAGAAGCCGGCAATTTGGACTGTCTGTCCATCAGCGCCCTCCGTAGGCTGCTACTCAGTCGCCTTCCGACCTTCCTACCATTTGTATTTGTTTGTTAAAAGGATCATCACGCACGTTTTATACTTTCTACCAACTTACCAAACACAAAAAATCATGACAAATTCCAAATTCCATGGTCACAGTTATTCGTGAAGATTACTACAAAAGATGACACAGCTTTGTCGAAAAATTGTTCACGTTAATTTTAGGTGGTGCATAGTCGACCGGGTTTCGGTTATCCGGGAGTTTTTCAGATTCATCTGGGACAGGTTTCTTGTTTGTTCCATAGGGAAGCCGGCGGTCAGGTACCGGAGATTGCCCCTCGGAGCTTTCTCGCGGCCACAGGAAGTTTTGGAGGGTGTATTGGCAGTGGACAACCCCACAAGTAGTAGTCTTAACGTGTATGAGACGGATGAGGATTTGGTGAGCTTGAAGATCAGTTTGCTGGGTGATTGCCAGATTGGAAAGACAAGTTTTATGGTAAAGTATATAAGTAATTTATGGTTTAATGACTTGTTAATTTGGTTGTTGGCTAGAGTGTTATGCTACTAATGATGGATTATATTAATTTTTTCTCCTTTTTCTTTTTGTTCTTGAAGAGCAAATATGTTGGGGATGAGCAAGAACATAGATACCTGCAGATGGCAGGAGTAAATTTGATGGATAAAACGTTGATTGTTCAGGGCGCTCGGATTTCGTTTAGCATGTGGGATGTGGGAGGTATGCACATAAACACGCGAAAAATGTTGTGTTACCAGACAGTCTGACGGTATGATGTATTCAATTTGTTGTTATACGTTCTTTGTAGGCAACCAGAGTTCGATAGCTCATGTTCCAATCGCCTGTAAAGATGCAGTAGCAATTTTGTTCATGTTTGATCTTACTAGTAGGCGCACGCTAAACAGGTCAGCTCATAATCTTCTGATATGTAACATTTTAACCCAAATTGTTTAGCAATTAGCACTATGGTTAATAATACTAATAGAAACTGGTGCTTTTTGTGTTCTTGTAGTGTCATTGGATGGTACAGTCAAGCAAGAAAATGGAACCAGGTACTATATACAGTTTATCTTTTACATATTATAATTGAGTAATTAAAATTAGAGACATCCATAGTTAATTAGCCAATAATTATATTTATTTATGTAATTAATTAATCAAGTTCTTACTTTGTGTTTGTTAACGTGCAGACAGCAATTCCCATACTAATTGGGACTAAATTTGATGATTTTGTTAGACTTCCCCCAGATCTGCAGTGGACAATTGTAACCCAGGTATACAAATTTCCTGCAAATTTTGATTAAAACTAATACTACCTAGAGGGAAAGACAAAAATGATATAGTGAATGGGTTAGTCGTAATAATTACTAGTATGCTATTAGAGGTGAAGCCATCTTTGGACTAGGTTGAACTGTGAGAACTGTTCACTTTAACGAAAAACCATATTTTTATACTAAAAAGTCAATCATGTTACTATTCACTTTACTCTTTATTTTGTTCTTATCATTAAAACTCAAAGTTTTCAAGCCCTTTTCATTAGTTTTCCTATGTAAATATGTAGGATTTTCACCCATCAAGTAGAAATGAGCGATCCCACCCAATTATGTCTTGGTGTCAGGGCCCACTTCTTTTAAAATTTCTGGTTCTACTTACAGAGTTAACTTTACTTATCATTTTGACTAGATTTTTCTTAACTGTGTATGAGTGTATCTCTTTTCAACGTTTGAAAGGTCTAGGTTCGATTCTTCCAATTCTGACCAATTATATAAAACATCATTTCACCGAAAAAGAAAACATCACAATTGGCCATATCCCAAATAAAGAAACCCAAGTCCTAGTTATTGCCTTGACGATTACGGTAGCTGAAAATTTAGTTTTCAAAGTGTATCATGTGAAGGAGAAGAATGTTTTGGATAATAAATGGTAACGAAGACTTGGGGGGTCTTCTCCTGTATCTTCCGAGACTTGACATCTGCCGCACTCATGCTTTTCTTTCCGCGTCAAGATCAAATTCTGTTTACTCACTTAATTGAGTATCCGTTTTCCTCCTTTTCTTGCTAGGATTGGAAATCCTGTATTTTACATATCCATACATGGAGGGATTTTTCGATATTAAGATAAAAGGGTAGATATATATTTTTTTTTGCAGGCCAGGGCTTATGCAAAGGCTATAAAGGCGACCCTCTTCTTCTCAAGTGCAACCCACAACATCAATGTGAACAAGGTCTTCAAATTTATCTTGGCCAAGCTTTTTAACTTGCCTTGGAAAATAGAGAGAAATTTGACTATTGGCGAGCCAATCATCGATTATTAAATTTTTGAAATGTATTCTTTTACTTCACTCATTCTGTGTACATATTTTTTTGGGGAAAAAAAAGATGGGGAATGATAACTAATCATTTTTCTCTTTTTACACAACTTTGTTTGATTTTGTTTGTTGTTTTCGGTTTGATTAATTCACTATGGTGGGTGTGTGAGAGGAGAAAAATTACATGTTGTTTTGCGTTTAGGGTTCACCCCTGTCTATCATGTTATTTGGTGATTAGTCAGATAATGATAGAAGAAGAGACATAATGATATTTGGTCTACCTTCCTCACTCATTGTTTACCACGTGGATTTTGTCTTCACGTAAAAATGAGTGTTAAATGTGTTTAAAATTATACTCTGTTTGCGGATAATCAAGCCTAGTGTGGTTGAGTTGATTGTAATTTTGGGAATAGTTGACGTTTGTAGTCTTTTGTACGGGACGATTTTTTTCTTTAGACCGAGTTGAAATTTTCAGCAAGAATTTTATCGAAGCCCATTATGCATCATATTCTCAAGCTTTTTGTTCGTTTTCAATTTCATCAATGAATATCGTATCTTTTCCTGAAAATTTTTACAATTTCCTTTCCACTTGTACCCCAATTAAACGAATCTAGCCCGTTATATACTCTTTCTCATTTATTTATTTAATTTTTTTTTGTCAAAGGTTACTTTATTAGCAAACTACAACGTAATTACAAAATAGAGGTCCAAATACAATATCCACACGATCAAAAGAATGGACCTCTAGAGTAACCTTTAGGCCCAAAACAGAGAAACAGAGAAAACACAAAAAGCAAGCCCTATCTACTTCCTTTTAACGTCGTCGCTGCAAGCGCCACTACAACACCCCACAACGATTACAAACCGCCACCGCTAAATATTTTCAGGAACCAGTACCTCAGATATGGAAAGATAATGGACTTCGTCTTCCGTCAAATAACATTCTTGCTGATCGCAGCCACCAAGTAAGACAAAGTTACAAACCAAAGAAGTAGGTGGGATTACCACAAATGACCCGTGCAAAATAGGCAGACATAGAGAAGGAGGTGGTGTGGCTACGGTTTGAACAATGGAACTTTACGCACCTTCCCAGTTAAGGACAACAACAGTTCGCGGTCAAAAGTGATTGCAGATCGAAACGAAGATGGAATCGGCGTGCGCCAGATGAAGGACATGAAGATGGATGGGTGATGAATGAATCTGGGGGCAGGAAGATCAGTGATAGTCGGAGTGGAAAGGTTAGGAAAAAAAAGAAGGAAATTAGGGAAAAACAACAAAAAGAAAAGAAAGAGGAAGCATAGATGATGAAGAAGGGGCTGCCACCGACCAAATCGGAATTAGTGCCGGTGGCTAAAAAAAAATCTGGGCTTTGTTGCCGTTCTCACTCACGGAGAGAAAAATCTGTCACTCTCAGAGAGAAGATCTTTCACGCACGGAGAGAAAGTTATTTGAACAGAATAAATGTGATGAAAATTTAGAATAAATGTCAAAAAATTCAAAATAAATGTGATAACATTCTTTTTATGGAAAACAAAATGTGATAAAAAGTTCGAGAATGCAAGTGGTAGATTGCTTTGGTGGTAACATCATCTTATTTAACTCACTGTATCTCAGGTTTAACCCTTTTCCTCCTCTTAAAGTATGTTAGCGTAGAATATCGTTTGACAAAAACATATAATTTCCATTTTCCTACACTCAAGTTTTGCAAAAATACACTTTACTACACTTTGGCTACGACACTAGTTCTATTCAAACTGCTAACTATGATTCGGATTTTCTGCCAGACTTCAGGTTCCCTCTCCAGCATGCGCACATCATGATTTGCCAGAGGATAAAGATCGAATGGAAGAAGCAGGCAAGAATAGATAGAATTTTTTAGGGAAAAGTGCTTTGAGATCAAAGATCTTTCAACGCTCCTACTAAGACGAAAGACCAAGTATAAAAGTGGCACTAAAATCAAACTTTAAGTATGAAATGGGATGAAAAGCAAGTGTAGTAAAGTGCGATTTTTGCAAACTTGAGAGTAGTAAAGTGAAAATTACTCTTAAAAAGTTGTAGAATATTTATTTTCTTTTCAATGGTGAAAATTGTAGAGAGATTTATTTTTAATTAAATGGCTTATGTAACTAGCATTATGGTATAATAATATTCCTCTTCACTAGCATGTTGGAGTTTGAATTTTGACTTAGATGACAATTTTAATTCCTAATTGTTATTCTTGGCACATTGTGGCTTAGTCAAAATACCTCCAACCCTTAGACTAAAATATTATTGTGTATATATATATATATATATATATATATATATATATATATATATATATGCTAGGGAGACCAAATTTCCTAAACCAAATGAGGTGGCTGATGAGTTGGCTATGACATGTCACTAATCCAAATTTTAAAAACTCTTAATTACTTATAAAAAAATTAATGATAATTTTGAATGCCCGTTTGCATGTTTAACTATGTGGGACTCTTCTTCTTCCTCCTCTCTCTTCTCTCCCTTTTTACTTCATCATATCTCCTTCTACATTCTTGATCTTCTTGCTTTTCCATTTTGAACAACTCATTTTCTCACTTTGCGGATCGAACAATTCATTCTCACTCTGGAGATTGAACAATTCATTCTCTTGCTCTTCTATTTCTAACGATCCCCATGAAGAAGACATTGTAAGAACTCAAGATTTATACACTATGAAAAAAGATTTAGAGTGATTTTGATTTTGGTGGGTGAGTTTAGGTTGGATCTAGCATTTATATGGAGAAAAAACAAAGGTTGAGGTTGTAGATAATGACACGCGGCATGCCGTGATTGATTGAAAATATATCCACAAGGATTATGTACATATAGTGACAGGCGCCCCATGAGAATGGTTAAAATTGGGTTAATCTCAGTTTATTACCCTGAAATTTCTTGGTTTTTAACATTTGGTACATCAAGTTTTTTTTCATCCCAGAGTGGTACCTAAATTCATAATTTTGGGACACTTTCATACATCCATTAAAGTTGCTATTAAATCAACCATTAACTGCTGACGTGGCACCCACGTGTAGGGGTGGCCACGGGTCGGGCCGGGCCCAAATTTGAAGGAATCGGACACAACCCATTTTAAAATGAAACGGGGTGGGTATAGCAATTCTAATTCTTGGAACCGGACTTAACTTGACCCATTTGAAACGGGCCGGTTTAGGGTCAAGTCCACGGGTCCAATCATTTTTCTTTTTTTCAAAAACAAATTATTACTTTGGTATCATTTATTCAGGAATCAGGGAATAATATTCCTTCCTTGTAAAACCTTGCTGAGCACAGCAGTAATAACTCAATTTTCTCGTTCAGTCTCAAGCATAATTGTGAAATCCCGCCCCTGGAATTTCACTATTGACTACGTATTTTCATTATTAAATTTCGTATTTTGGTTACATTTTTTTTAGTTAATTTTTAATTCCGTAAATTTTAGGAATTAAATCGAATAGTTATCAGGTTTGAAATTTTCATAATTAATCTTTAAAATTCGTTGACCTTTCGAGGTCATAATTAATGTTTTCAAATAGATCTCGAAACCACGAGTGCATAGGCGAAAACCGTTTGCGAGTTCAGATTATTAAACTCCCGCAAGGAAGAAGCCCAATCAAATTTAAGGAAAAATAAGGGGACCAATCAGCTACAAGGACAAGTGACCTATCAAATTAAAGTAACTAAGCAACCAATTAGGAAGAGACATAGAGAGATAAAAAAACAAGGAAAGGAAAGGACCTCCCTCTTCTTGTCCACCGTACACCCACGACAAAACTACCCAGTTCTAATTCCGGCGATTCTGCCATTTTTTCCATTGAATCACCACCATCCAACACCTGCAAAACACTTAGTGACTTCCCATCTACCATTCCCGCCCAAGATTGAAGGGTTTTAGGTCCAAATTCGCAATGAACTTCATTGGAGCACCGAAGGTACTCGATGACGATCTCGTCGTTCCAGCAAGTCTCACCACCCACCACCACCACCCTTAATCAACTCCCCTTGGACCTAGTAACAAGACCCAACCAGTTGTAGGGGCGTCAGAACACTGAGGAAGGAGAATCGAAGCTCACCTATTCTAGGGTTTCTGATGGGTGCGAGCCAATTTGGGGCCTTTCCCGGCCAAATTGGACTTGGCCACAGGTATAAAACTTGCTCCACTCCTTGAGATCTTCATTTTGGTAAAATTTGGTAATTTTTAGAGTTAGTCGAAAAATTGGATTTCCGTTTGCTGGAAACTGCCACCTGCGGCGGCGCGTGGTCAATGGGTTGATGCTGCATTTCTAAGCTAAATTCGATGTCCTGATCTCAGATTTGATATTCGTTTACTGTGGTTCGATAGTTTGATTCTAGTATTGAATATTACCACCACTTGATCATTATATGATTTGACGATCCGACTGTTGGATCGTCATCAAACTTTGATAAGTTATAGTACATAATATTTCTGGACCATAGGAACTGACGGATTGGGAATCCAATGCACAGATCTTCCCAAATTGAATTTCTAAGTTTGTAAAACCTAACGTTGATAGCAACCTAATTCTAGCAATTGGCGGAGATTCGACCGTTGGATCACAATTAAATTTTAGTATGTTGTTCGAAATCTGATGTGCGGATTTTTTGGATCGAGTTACGTAGGTTTGTGGACCCTACCATTGACCTTTGACCGACAATTAACTTTTGGTCAACCAGTCCCAAATCATTCTAGAACGTCCTTGGGGATGTGTTTTATGTAAGTTACGTGGTTTATCACTTGGGTTTTGAGACGTGATTTGATATTTGTTCTAGGCGACGATCGTTCGTGACGCCTCTATATTCGGGCTAGGGAGTCGTAGTGCGGGCTCCAGGTGAGTGACTTTAATATATGTGATATTGGTAACTACCATGTTTTCGTAATTATTATCCTTTGTGGATATGACTTGGTTTTATAAAAATGTTTTCTATTGAATTGTTATTTTTAAAACTTGGTCATTGATTTATGTTTATGAAATGAAATTTGACGTATATATTTGAAATATGGTTTGATTTGTATGATTGGCATGTTGTGATGAAATGTGAGGGCTAGTAGTGGACTGTTAACCTATTATGATGGGGATTTGTTGCTTTGATATTGTTTCATTTCCCAGTTCGTTGATTTGTTCTAAATTTAGTATTTGTGTCTTGTTTCACTTTGTTAAGCTTTTGTAAATTGAGTAACTTATGCCTTATCTTGTTTCTTTGAGCCGTTGTACGTTATGGTTGTTGGCCTTCCGCTTGGTTCCGTTTAGTGATCTGAAACTGGGTTTCCGTTGGGGTTCCGTTGAGTGGTCCAGTTCCCTGTTCCGTCTGGATTCCGTTGAGTGGTCTGGAATCCATCGTGCTCCGCGATTCATTTGAGTGGTCAGGAATCGTATCCAGCTTGGATTTCGTTGAGTGATCCGATATCCATTTTACTCCACGATTCCGTTGAGAGGTCTGGAATTGTATCCACTTGGATTCTATTGAGAGGTATGAAATCCCTTTTACTTCGCGATTCCGTTGAGTGGTCTAGAATCGTATCTTGGTTGGATTCCATTGAGTGGTCTGGAATCCCGTTTCGTATTATGGTTCCATTGAGAGGTTCAAAACCCGATTAATTGCTTTGTTGATTCTTCGGATTGAGTTTGGATTGAGATAGCTTCAGAGATGTAGGTTTCGGCCGAACTATGTCGCTCTAGCCCTACTTTTCATTGTGTTGTATGAGTTTATGGTTGTGAGCTTTTGTGACTTGTTTCAAACGAGCCGTTGGATGTATGGGTGACTCATTTGGGATTTTTAATGACTTGATTGTGATTTCATAAAATATGATTTTATATTTGACATTTATAAACCGAATCGATGGTTGGTTTTTATTAGTATCACATACGTAGAATTATTGTCACTCACACGAGTTTCATGGCTTATCCAGGTTGTTGTTTGCCCGGTGCACCATTCCCATGGTGTAGGGGCGATTGTGCAGGTTTTAGTAGATACGAGGAGCTTTGGGGTAGCAGATTGAGTTCAGAGAGCTTGGAGTGTTAGGTTACTCCTATACTTTCCTTAAACAAATGTGATTATTGTTATGTTTAGTTCAGTATTTCAGTTTGTATTTCCTGGCATCCCCCTACAGTCTACTGTCTCGAGTCGATCCTAGACGTATGTCGGGATTGGGGCATGACAATAATAATAAACTAATCAAGTTTCACATACAAACAAATCACAAAACTACCTCGCCTAACATACAAAGAGAATCAAACAAGTCAGCTAATCATAAAACAAGACTAGACTTTTCAAGCAGGCAAAACAATAAACTGCTTAACTACATTGGTAAACTCAAAGGGTTGGATTGCAACAGTATCTTGGCTTTTGAAATGCAACAAATTGATTTCTCTAGAGTTGCACAAATTGGAAAGAGATTCAGTAACCCAATCGAGTGCATATTATACAATAATTGGTAGTCTACCTACCCGTCGTTCCTAATCGAGTGCTTACAAACCCTTTGAAAACTTATAAAAGATTGTTGTAATCTATCTACCCCTTTGTTCCTAATTGAGTACATATTATCGTTATTGGTAATTAAAACTCCCCAGTTTGTTAAGCCTGCAAATGCAAAAACCCAGGTCCCAGACCCAGAGTATGATATTAATTAACCAAAATAAAAAAATAATTCAAAATCCCTAAATCTAGAAAAACCCAAATTCCTTAAATCCTTAAAGGCTAAAATTGAATACCATTTGTTTTAAGATTTAGCTTCGAGATGGATTGGTCAGGACCGTGAGGTGGTGATTGAAGTTGAGAAGAGCGGATGGTGGTGGTCGGAGACTTGGAGTCGACTTTAAAGAGGTTAAGGAAGAAAGCTTAGCTATTGAGATTTGAGAGGGATGAAAGTCATCTGGACTCTGGGATAGAGAGATCAAGATGAATGAGAGTGAAAATTGAATAGATGATTGAGATGCGAGAGGGATGACTAAAGATAGGAGATTCATCCGAGTCTGGGAGAGTCTTCGAGAAAGTTTGAGAGTGAACTACAGACTCTAAGACCCTTGTGAGTGTGAGATGTTTGAACTTTGAACGATATAGATTTAATCTCCAGTATTGGTTAGTGGATACGGTCCAAGCCGGGGGCCCATGTCTTCATAAATTAGGACCCTGCCCTCCTGCTATTTACTAGGAACCGCCTTGCCCCGCACCGTTTTGAGTTTAGAAAAATATGGACCCGCCTTGAACCCGCCTCGAATTGCTAGTACTCGCCACTACCCGCTAGTCCAAGACCCGTTTGCCCAACCCTACCCACGTGGACAATGACTGGGTGTCACATGTCACTCTTGACCACCTAACCGTTCTTCCCTTTTCTCCTCTGTAGTGTCTTTTCCCCACCCAAATCACTCCCCTAAAACCCTAATTTCCCAAACCCTCCAAAGACCCGAGAGCTCATCGGCTTCATCGACGACCAGTTCTTCGCGCCACAAAGCTCAGACTTCCGTCAAAGTATGTATAGCATGAACCCAGACTGGAGGGATTACCCCGAGCCGCGAAACAAGAACTCGAACAAAGGTGATACGACATCGAGGATCGAATGATCAGATTAGGACGACATCAGCGGCCCATTTTTTATAATTTTTGAATTTTTTTAATTTCCACATATGCCCCATATTGACATGTGGTGCCCAATCATTGTTCACATGGGCACCACATTAGCAGTCAGTCCTGATTTAACACCAACCTTAACATATGTATGAAAGTGTTCCAAAATTATGACTTAGGTACCACTCAGGGATAAAAAAAAAACTTGATGTACCAAATGTTAAAAACTAAGAAACTTTAGAGTAGTAAACTGAGATTAGCCCTTAAAACTTTTATTGAAAATTATCCACAAAAATCTTTCAGAATCATGACACGTGATCTTACTGATTGGTTAAAAGTCTAATCGAAAATCTATCTACAAAAATTGTAATTTCTGATAACGACACGTGACGTAACGAAATTAGTTAAAATTTTTATTCAAAATTAATTATAAAATAATAATGGGTTTACTATTATTAATAAATAATAATTTTTTTTATACCAATTGTGTAGGCAATTCATTTACAAAGTAAAGATGCACTTGACCAACAACTATTCACTAAGGCAGTAATTTGCCTTCACCCATTGTTTGATTAGTAATTGTCTTAGTAAAGTGAACTTACTCGTAATAAAAAGAAAACTAATGAAAATGACTTGAAAACTATGAGTTTTAACGATAAGGACAAAATATAGGGTAAAGTGAATAGTACCAGGATTGACTTTTTTAATGTAAAAATGTGATTTTTCGTTAAAGTGAACAGTACCATGAGCTTTTCGTTAAAATTCCCTAAAAAAAACCTCTACTTCACCAAGGAAAAAACATCACAATGCCAATATGTTGACTTAATTCTGAATCCTCATTTGTTGACTTAATTTTGCTTAATGGATCATAATTTATATATTTTTAGCAGGCCAAGGTAGGTTTATGTAAAGGCTATGAAGGCTACCCGTTCTTCACAAGTGCAACCCACAATATCAACGTGAACAAAGTTTCTTCAAGCAAAGTTTTTTCTTTAACAAGAGGATATTCTAGAACAATGTTTGCTACCCGTTCTTCTGAATCCCCACTTGGTGATTAAGTTGTTGACAGAACCATGTTTGCTTCAACATATGAAATCAAACTTCGAACTTAGACAGGGATGTTGGACGACTCAAGCAATTATTTGTCTCCTCCTTTTATATAGTACTCGAACGAGTACTAGATCTAATCTACGATTATACTAACAAAGATATGAGAAGAAAACCATTCACATGAACTGAATCAAAAGAGCAACTGCACATGTATTGATTTGTTAGTTGTTACAGACTTAGTTGTCTTTGAATTAGACTTCCATGATTCCAATTTCAACTGCACATGAAACTAACATTATATCACCGGAAGCTTGAACTCTTTAAGCTAGACTCGACTCAAAATGCACATTCCATCTTCAACTGTATGCACACGAAAACCAATTGTATTGCCGGAAGCAAGCACATGCAGCAGATTTATTCGGTTACATACTACAGAACTGTTATTTCCAGATTTGGATTTTGTGAGGCTGCTTCGACTTGATGCAAGAATTCTTGAAAGAACCAAACTATAATATTGGAAAGATAAGTGTTGGAGAGAAATGTGAAAGAAAGATAGAGAGAGCTTGTAGTTATATTTCATATCTTGCTTATTGGTGTCATATACATTCATGTATTTGTTACCTGAGTTTGGTGTATGTTATTGTGAACATGGAAAATTCCTGAAACGAAAGAGACAAGAACAACGTGCACAAACAAATATTTGTATTTGAAAATTTTGGGTTACAATCTCTCTCAAATTTGATCATCTGATTCGATCTCCGTAAGGTGTTGATTTGTGGATGTGCGATTGATCCAAAGGGCCGTTGGGCTTGATCTAAGGATGAACGTTCTTCAAGGGCCGTGGGCTTGATCTTGAAGGTGGATTTGAGCGGATCTTCAAGGGGCTTTTGGGGCTTGATCTTGAGGATGAGCGTTTCTTCAAGGGCCGTTGAGACTTGATCTTGAATAACGGTGATGAACGGATCTTCAAGGGCTTTTGGGCTTGATCTTGAAGAACGGTTGGATGTGTGGATTTGTTGATGTTGTTGATCCAAGGGTCGTCGGGGCTTGATCTTGGAAGAACGATGAACGAAGAACGAAGAACACTTTCTTCAAGAGCCGTCGGGGCTTGATCTTGAGTTGGTGATTGTTGATCCAAGGGCCGTCGGGGCTTGATCTTGGAAGAACGAAGAACGCTTTCTTGATTCTTCGGGAACCTGGATGCTTGAGAGCTTCGGAGTTTCAGAGTTTCAGAGCTTCAAGGTTTTTGCCTAATATCTATTCTTTTTAAATGAATGAATTAGCCTTCTATTTATAGAAATTTCCAAGGCCTAACTTTGAATATAATATTCCAGATGAAATAAGTCGTTTCTGCCAGGTGTTGACACGTGTCCTATTTGATGACTTTTCCAACTTATTTCGATTTTTTGTTTAGACACACGCTACGCGTAAAATTTATGTAATACATGAGCGTTGAAACTTTGATTTATCGGTCAACATTTATTTACCGAAATTTCGATGTCTACAGTTATCATATGAGTTTATGTTAGTATATTAGTTTTTTGTTAGAAGATTTTAAGTACATTTTTAAGAATTAGAAGATGCATGAAATTAGAAAATTTTAATTTATAAAAAAAAAAAAAAAACAAACAAAAGTAGAGAAAGAAAGTAATACCGGACTTAACATAATAGCCATGTTGACTAACCCAGGTCTAAATGCCCTTTAAAATATATTGGCAAATATTTTGTTTTAAGTTTTCACTTTTCATCATTAACTACTATCTGTTTCAAAAATATGAAAATTAAAAATAAAAAACCTAAAAACGAAGGGACTATTTTTGCTCACCACTATAAACTATGGTGTGACAACCCGTCCCTAACTTTACGTTTTTATTTATTTTAATCGAGGGAATTGATGAAAATGCCCTAGAGGCAAGGACTTGGACTTCCGTTGACCATCGCTAGAGAAAAGTATGACTTATTCTTTTAGCGTATTTAAGTAGTACTCGTTGGTACGAACACATAGGCGAAAGCCGTTTGCGAGTCTAGTTTATATCAGTATAGTTACGAACATTTGAAATTGGTTATTTTAAGTTTAGTTTTAATTAAATTGAACTCCCATCTTGTGGGAGGGGGAACCAATTAGTTTTTGGAAAGAAAGGAAGAAAGAGGAGGCTGCCTGATGGCAGTGAAGGAGAGGGGAGGAAGAGAGCACATGAGGGAGATGGACAAATTGGGAGAGGGGAGAGGAAGAAACTGCCCAATTAGAAAGAGAAGAAATGAGGGAAAGGAGGAAAAGAGAAAAAGAAAGGAAAAGAGAAAAAGAAGGGGAAAGTGGGTCATCCCATGACCCGCGCGACCCGAAGAGAACCATGGTCAAATTCGGTTATTTTCCGGCAAATCAAAGCAAACCACTACCTAGAAACTACTCCTTAGTCTTTCCTCTTCCATATCCACCTAAAATTTGAAGGAATTTGGGTGTAAATTCATCAAAAGGCCAACAGCGGGGCTAAAGGTTCGTGGTGGCCATCCTTCAAATTCTGAAACAAAACCCACAAATTACCACCATCAAAATACTCCTCTAAAGCTCAAGAACAAAGCCCAAACAAGTTTGGGGGCGTCGGAGTTGCTATGGAGCTGAATGAACGGCACCCAAAACTAGGGTTTTTGACGGGTTTTAGCAAAATTGGGGCTCTTCCAGGCCAAATTGGCCTCGATTGCAGGTATGAAAGTTACTCTACTCATTGAGATCTTTATTTCTATAATTGGTGAGAATTTTTAAATATAGTTGAGTTTTCCGGCGAGCCGTGGCGGCCAATCGCCACTCGCGGCAGCTGGTGCGACGGCGCATGGCCAAGGAGCCGACATGGTGTTTTTATGTGAATTTCATTATTCTAATTATGCTTTTGAAACCTAACTGCGGTGGTTTGGATATTAGTATGAGTATAGTATATGTTAGATTAAATGATTATATATTTGGTTTTGGGTTGAACTTTGGAAATGTGAACTACGAATGGCTTGATCCCTGTTTAGGGTACGTAGGTAGTCTAAAGAGATGTTAGATGCAGCCATACAATAAATGAGACTAAATAATTAAGACAATAGCCTTGTTTGGGGAATTGAGCAATGTGAAGGGCATTGGTAGAAAATGTGAGTTTAACCTTATTAATTAGTGATTGGATGTTGGTCATAAATCATTGTGTGAGGGATCGAGAAATTGAAGTAAAGAATTGTAGTATTGATAGTTAGTTAAACTAGTGTTTAGTTGACCTTGTCACCGATAATTATTCCTGAAAATAAATAGTTCGGGAGTATGGCGTTATAGATTGTGCCTTTTAAGCCACATTATAGGTATATATATATATATAAATTTTTTTTTTGGAAGCACTACGATATGGTTAAGATTTGGATTATATCAGGGCATATCCATAAGTATATTATTGCGCATAATTACTGTGAATGCTTTGAAGTACGAAGGTGAACGCAGGATGCACACGTAAGTTCCAGTGAGTATATGTTGAGAAATGTGAGATGCATGGTTATGATTACATTTTATTTGGAATGATTGAGTTATGGCATGACTATATTTACGTTTTAATCAACTCCGACACTGTCATACAGGTTGTAATAAAAGGCAACTCCAACATTGTCGTACAGGTTGCCTATGAGTTGTATATGTCATATTAGATGCAGTTAGAGCTCATAACCCTACACCCCGGTGTTAGTGCTCTCGCCTGAGGACAGGGCCTAGCCTTCACGTGATCATTCACCTCCCACACCACACGCTCACCTTGGATTCAAGGTAGGTGCCAACCTGTCGTATAGACCATATTGGGTGGTTCCGACTCGTAGGTGACTTTCGATACTTTGCACAGCCTTCACGTGATCGTAGCACTTGAGCGTATTTATTTACACCCAGCCTGTTGTATAGACCACTAGAGGTGGTTCCGACTCGTGTGTAGGGATATGTGATGAGCTATGGATTCAGCCATATAGGCCACAAGAGGTGGATCTGGCTGACACATTACTTAGATATTGGATGAGCTATAGGTTCAGTCGTACAAGCCACAATAAGTGGATCTGGCTGACATATTACGTTTCATGGATTGATTTCACCTGGTTTACTTATTTCATTATGTTGAAATATTGAGCATGACATACATATGGATGCTACTATTCTGAGCACCAGCGCACCAGCACACTCTGGTATCGCGTGTGAATGGGTTCATACCCGCTCACTAGCGCACTCTGGTATTTAGGCACTCTTAGGTTCTAATGTATTCACATTTTTTTTCATCATCATCACACTTTATGGTTTCGTCACCTTTTAGGTGTCGGCTAGCACATCTCGATTTGGAGTCCTAGTGGACATTCCGGGTCGGGGTGTGTCATATGGTGTAAGCTCACCATATACTTAATTAATTGACAAGTATCCTTTCACTTAACCTTGGTTAATTTTTTTATTTTTTTTTAAATTGAAGAAGTAACATTTAATATGAAAGTTAACTAGAGTTAGGTGAAAGGATACATGTCAATTAATTAAGTGTATGGTGAACAATCACCATAATTATGGTAGTGAGAAAAAATGATCCCAAAAACGAATTGGCTATCTAACAGCCCCATACACTTTAATTTACACCATCCAAATTTAGAGTAATATTCAAAACAAGCTATGGAGTTTTAATTTTCTCACTTTGTACATTTTAACTTTCTAAAAGGGAAATTAGGTTCACATCTTTCTTTTTGTTACTCCATTAATTAAAATCCTATTCATTTTCAATTTTTGATCAAGGTCCTTGGGTATAAATAACATCATTAATTATTTGAATAATAAAATATTTTTATTTTTAAATATATTCATTTAGTGTTAAAAATGTTACAATTAATATATTTATATTTATGACTAAATTTTTTATCATATATTTTTATTTTTAGTTTGTACCTATTTTTAATTGCAAATATTTTTTAATTTGTACCAATTTTCTTTTCATTTTTAATTTGTACCCATATATTAGTTTCTTTTTGTGCCCAATTTTTTTAAAGTTTTATTTGTGTTTGTACCCATGTGTATGCCTCACGTGACATTGTATATTTAATCAATGATAGAACAATTACATATGGTATATTTATGTTTTATGCCTAAACTTTGTATCATATATTTATATTTTTAGTTTGTACCCACTTTTAATTTGCAACATTTTTTTTAAATTTGTAGTAATTTCTTGTTAGTTTTATTTTGTACCCATGTATTAATTTCTTTTAGCACCTATATTTTTTTAAAATTCATTTGTACTCATAATTTTTAATCTTTTATCTGTACCCTAATTTATTTATAATGTACTCATTCTTCTTTATTAATGTACCACTTTGTTATATGTGAAATGTACCTTTTTTTTTGTAAAATGTACCAATTTTTTTAACACTATGGATACATTATTTTGCCATTTATTATTTCTTATTTTTACATAGTTTTTATCCATTTATTAAATCAAAATGTTTGAATTTTTTTATTGTAACCGTTTCAAATAGTATTATAATGAGGGATTTTAAATTTATAGGATTATAAATCTCATAAAATATCAAACAATTAATGTCAAAACTATAAAAATAAAAATATTAATAGTAATATAATGAGGTGTACAAAGTCAAGGGATTTTGATCAAACTTTGAATACTATTAAGGTTTTAATCAAAGAATGTTAAGGATTAGGGCTTGTATCCCTTTTTAAAATCGCCCCAATTTATGTTTTTAGTCTGTTGGCCATCTTGTACTTCCTTATATTGCAGAAGGGGAGTCTAGCTAGGGGAGGCAGATTGTCTGCCCTCCTGTTACGGTGCCCTTCCCATCTCCTTCTATTTGTGCAGTCATGGTTAAGCCACGTCAACATTTTATATTAATATTTTTATAGTAATAATAAGACAAAAAACAATAGAAATATAAAATGTTGGCGTGGTTTAACCGTAACCGCACAAATAGGAGGGGATGGGAAGGGCACCATAACAGGAGGGCAGACAATCTGCCTCCCTAGCTAGGACCTATTTATAGGTTAACGTGCAAGGCAAACTTACTCTACATGGACCAAAAAACTCATCATGGAGATTCAGCTTTTTATAAGTCAGATGCTTTGTATCCTTGACGACAATCAATTGCACAATTTTGATCTAAAATTTACAAGTGTGATGTCCATTATCGGATATTGAATCCCCATATGGCATATCATCAAATGAACAAAATGATTGTACGTAAGTACACAATAGTCAAAGAGTAATTTGGTCTCCCTAGCATTATTCATAGTCAAAATTTGCACAATAGAAACTCAAACGACTAAAGTGAAACTTGAAGTAAACAACATAGACCATAAATGACTAAATTTGACCATATAATAGAACAACAAAAAAGGTCAAATTTAGAACAACAAAAAAAGATAGACGAAAATTAAAAAGAGAGAGATACAAATGCAAAATATAAGATTAATTTTATACTTTTCGACTTTTTTTTTTTTAACAAAAGAATATTATCTACATTAAGGAGGTATGAGAGTGAGCTAAGCTTCACAATGGGCTAACCATAATAATATGGTTCAAATTCATCTTTAGTGAGAATTGAATCTAAGATCTCTTCCTTACACTACCTGAGTTGAGAATGGTAATGTAAAATGCGAGATAGCCTGGTTACTTGTCCACCATGTTTTGTGGCTGGAAAGAGAATCTGTTTTTCAACTTTACTATGTTTTCGGAGGTCAGCTGTTCTTGGCGGGGTAGAACTGATAACTGGAGGCTTGTTTTCGTAGCTAGGTGATATGTCTCTGTGACGTCTGATCATGTCATGAGTAAGAATGTCGGCCAACTGAAAAGAAGAACTGACATGTCTAGTAGTAACGGATCTTTCTTGAATTTTTTCCCGAATGAAGTGGCAATCTATCTCTATATGTCGAGTTCTTTCATGAAAAACAGGATTAGCTGCAATGTGCAAAGCTATTTTATTATCACAATATAACAAAACCGATTTCGGGTGGCCAGTCCGGAATCCTTGAGAAGATATCTAAGCCATGGAAACTCCTAACAAGTATTCGCCATAGCCCTGTATTCGGCTTCTGCTGAAGACAACAAAACAGTCCTTTGTCTCTTCGATTTCCAAGCAATTAATGAAGAACCCAAAAAAATACAATAGCCGGTAGTGGATCTTCTAGTAATCGGGCAACCTGCCCAGTCGGAGTCACAATACGCACTCAAAGGTAAGATCACTTTTTGAAGAGAAGAAAATACCTTTTCCCGGTGTGCTCTTGATATAACGTAGGATACGTAATGCCGCCTCCATGTGAGGTTTCCTAGGTTCATGCATAAATCTGCTCAAAATGTTCACTGAGTAGGTGATGTCAGGTCTTGTAATAGTGAGATAGATGAAGCGACCGACCAATCGCCTATATTGTGAGGGATCTTTAAGCAAGTCACCTTTGTTTGAAAATTTGAGACCTCGTTCCATAGGATACTCAATGGGAGCTGCGCCTAACAAGCTACTGTCTTTGAGAATTTCCAAAGCATATTTCCTTTGGGAAAAGCAAAATACCTTTATGTGAACGAGCAACCTCGATACCCAGAAAGAACTTTAAATCACCAAGATCCTTGATCCAGAACTGACTATGCAGAAATAGTTTTAGTGCTGCAATTACCACAAGGTCATTAACTGTGATTACAATGTCGTCCACATATATTAAGAGTGCTGTAAAAGACTTGCCGTGATGACGTGTAAAGAGAGAATAATCAGCGTTGGACTGAGTGTAACCGGCTGATTGTAGGGCCATGGAGAACTTAGCAAACCATTGTCGTGATGCTTGCTTCAAACCATATAGTACTTGTGAAGGTGACATACAAGATTCTTCCCTTATCGTCGGAGACCAGGAGGAGCGGACATGTAAATTTTCTCATGTAAATCACCATGAAGAACCGCATTATTAACATCAAGCTGATGCAAAGACCAATTAAAAATAGCAGCAAGAGCCAATAATTTATCGGTGGCTGTACAAGCAAGAAGTACGGCGATTCCGTAGGAAAGCTTCAAATATCTTCAAGAGGGCAATTTTCACCTACTTTCGAGTGCTTGTCATCATCTTGCAACGAAGGTACTCACTCTAATTTATCTAGTTCCCTGATACGGTATTAGACAGGTACTTGTTCGAAAACTCGAATTTCCATTCCCCACTTAAATTTTGATTTGTAAAGTGCACACCTAAATTTCGATCGGTCTGTACTGCTCTATCTACACACGCAGGATGTGGCTGCATGTCTTATAAGCCTACTATAACTATTGTTATTCACTTAATTTCTTGAAAACTAAAGTATCCTTTACGTGGAATTAATTAAAATACATATTGTTATTGACTTAATTTCTTGAAAACTTAAGTATCCTTTACGTGGAATTACAATACATATTGTAAGCCTACTATAACTTTAATTTCCTGTTAAATATCCGTTTTTGTTCTAGCATTTCAAATAATCCCCACTTAAGAACGCATCAATTATTTGTGTTCACCGCCTCAATATCATATAGGATCGAAGGAGTTAGAGGATGAGGAGGAGGAGGAAGACAAAAGAAGAGCTACGCGTTAGGGTACTCTTGACCCTAATGTTGGGCAGCTGGGGCAGCAAGGAGCATTAGGCTCAGTGGGTGCAGCTCAAATTGGCCCAATTTCTTTACAAGGCCAGAGGAGAGGTATACTCAAAGACATGGTGGTCGTTATTCACCTTATCAACAACAACAACACCCTCCCATGCACGTGCAGAGACAGGCGATGAACCAAGGTCAAAATCACCACAACTTTCAACAATGCACGATGAACAATTGCCAGAGTTAGGATAATTCTCAAGGGAAAGATCATACAATTGATTCTTTGAAGGGTCAATTCCGTTTGTATCTGCTATCTTGTGAGGCTTTCCTGTTTGTAATCTAATCGATGATTTACCAGGCTTATCCATCCTTTGACTTCTTGCTTGCAAGTTTTAATGGTTTTCTGTGGCTTCTTGCACAATATGAAGTTTACATGTATAATGTGATTTTATAGAGCCAGATCAATGAATAAAGATTACTTCATCTGCAACTTAATCTATTCAAATTTTTGAACGAGTCGTTGTCTTTTCCTACTGGTATTGATTATTAACGTTGGTGACTTGAACAACATTATGGAAAAGCAGATTGATGAGACCAAAATCCAGCCAGCTGAGGAACTTATTCCCTTCATTTGCAAAAGCAATGGTCATTGCAGCAGTAACCTTCCAATGTTAAACAGTGAGAGATCTAAAATACAGCTAACTATAAACCGAAAAAAGAAACAATTATACAATAATTCCCATAGAAGTAATACATCAAACACTGAGAGATCTTCAAATATTTTATGATGGGCTTTTTGTCACAACCTTTGAATCAATTCCAGGTTGGAGAGGGTTATATAATTCCAACAACACAACAATACAACAGTTGTTCAGGAAGTTTCAAACTTGGCGTTTAAACGTGCAGAAGTTTCAAACTTGGCGTTTAAACGTGCAATCTTTGTGCATGTCTTCAAATCTAAATATTAATTCAAGGGTCCGTTATGATTCCCTCTGTTATAAAGAAAAACACTAAGGGCGGAAAAATGAACAATGAATTAAATAGATTGAAGCTAAATCTTTATTTCCTTAGAAAATTGTTAGTTGCAGATATTGTGAGGCGGACTGCATCTATATACTTTTTCAGCTAGACTTTGATATACCTCTTGGTTTCCATGGTTTGCTCACTTCCCATGAAGTAATCACAGTAAGCTTTTCCAGAATACGACCGCGGCGGACTAGATAGACCAGCACACAGCTCAAGTAATGTACCTAGGAAGCCTTTGATCCGAACCTCTTTCAAAGTTTGGATGGTTTCCAAGGTATTGACTTGTGTTTGAGTAATTTAATTAGAAGACTAGCTAATGACTGATTAATTATGAGTTATACTGATAACCGTATGAAAAAATTGAAGTAAATTCATGAAGAACTAGAGAGAGAGAGAAAAGGAAATGTGAGAACGAAGAGAAGGAAAGAAGATATTTTCTATTTCTGAGAGAAATGACAAAAGTGATTACATACATTGTAGCTCTTTTGGTATTTATACTACTAACAAACTAAACACTCTGTAACAACCAGCCTAACTTAGTTATTGACTTTCTAACTACAGCTGAGCTGGAATTACTTTTACTGAGATGCTGACATAGCACTTTCTAACTTTAGCTGAGCTGGAAAAGTTGTGGAGTGGCGGCATGGCGGCATGGCGTTTCGATTGTCAGATTCTCCAATCAAATTTTGTTCGAACATTGTTGTGTGCATTGCATTTTAAGGTCAAGTTTGTGACACTAAAATGAGGTGGGTACAAATTGGTTCCACTCCTTTGGTAATAACCTGCAAAATAATAAACACATAACTAATAAAGAAAAATAACTTTATGTCACACATATATTAACTTAAACACATGGGCTAACTAAAATTAATTAAATACCTGAAGCACGTATGAGCAAACTCTGAATGCCCTAACGGGGTAAATTGCTACTGAGAATTGAGAATTGTATGTATCCTTGTTCTTTAGAAGAAAAAAGAAAGAAAAGAATTGTATCCAAACTTGGTAGAGATTGAGAGTCTCGGACCTCAACCATTCTCACTATCTCCATCAACGTGGCGCTGATATCCTCAAATTTCCTCGTATACTTGATCTCACTTAGTATTTTTGTGTTGTTTTCTATGTCAACTTGCCAAAGAGGCTCTCTAGCCAAAGCCAGTTTTCGCAGCTCTTCCATTGCTTGAGAAGCTAGCTCAGTGGTTTTGATTCTGTTCATTTCAACAACTAGTGAGACTGAAATGAGTAGGTCACTGGCTCTTTGAATAGTGTTGCTTGCAAGATGCATTTGTGAACCGAAATTTGAGAGGTGATCAGCTTGCGGGGATGAGTCTTGAGGGGGCGCCGGCACAGTACGTTGAGGTAAATCCATAAGATCATCTAAATCAAGTTGTGGATTGCTATCTATCTGAAAATTAGCCAAAAGGTTGAAGACTTAGTTTAATAAGAAAAATTAAAATGGAATATTGTGCGAAGTTAACATGAGAACATTGTAATTATGTTCAACTTACAGAGCCCCATTCGTTTCTCTTTGGTAAATTTCACTTTTTTTTACCAGACAGTCTAATTAAAATACTCTAATCTACGAGAGAGCAGATTAACTAGTTTAACTCACATCTGCTTTAGTAAATTTTACTTAATTACCTTCAAATCAACCCACAGCTCTAGCATCGATTTGCAGCAAGCCTCGGTTTTTGTTATCTTACTACCTGAAGCTGCACACACTTCTTCAACGGATCTGAAGAAAACACAAAGCCTAAAGTGATTAGAATCATGATGATGACAAAACCTCTCAAAAAAAAAAAAAAAAAAAAAACACCTAAAAAAGTGAATACCAAGCACTGCATGTCTATATATTTGCATTTAATTACACACATGTCTAGCTTATTTCAAAGAACTTACTTCTTAACGGGTTGAAGCTCATGGTTTGGGGATTCTTCTTCGAAATTTTGAGAATAATTCATTTTTTCGATATGACCGTTACTTCTTAACGGGTTGAAGCTGTGCAATGTTTGAAGATGACAATCGTGAGTAGCTCTATCTCTGGCCTTTCAACAATTCTATCGAGACCTAATTTAAGTGGCAAAGTATAATTAAATCTTTTTCGAGAAAAAGTACATTGAATGTCAAAAAAGTGATCGATTCATATAACAAATTTCAATATTTTATTTAAATAGTTATAGTGCACTACTCTTTATTTATAGAAATATAAAAGAAAATAAATGCATGATGACTGTTCGGAAGTGCTAAAGAACAATTATGCTTTGATATATATATATATATATATATATATATATATATATATTAATCTCTATAACAGCTTACGTAAATATAGCATATGTAAAATCTGACTCTAAAGCTTATACATAAAATAACATTGTGTTACACGAATTAGTTAATTAGAGGAGACAAAAACCTTCCAAGAAAATGCATAGGAAGATCCAGTCAAATACAGGAGGAGAAGGCCAGGAATACAAGGGGTTGCGTTTTCAAGAATTAGTTTCTCAATTTCAGAGATACAACAGTGTAAACTTTATTTGGTAGTATATTTTGCAAAATGAATTTTCAAAATGAAAAACATATGAAACAAAAAGAAAAAAAATTAAGTAGATGTTTTATAAATTGTCAAATTGATGTTTCTCATTTTTTTTTCATTCGGTTTGAAGGAAGAACCCTTGGAACCGCAAGGGAATTTTGGGTCCATTTCTAATAATAAAAGGTGAAAATTAAGAGTAACCATTCACTTCCGATACCCAAAAGGATCGTATATACCTCTGGTAAATCATGGATACGATGAAATGATTGAGAGTCGGGCTAGGTCTTCACTAAGGTCTCCATCATCACCTTCATCCAGGGTTAGTGATGCGACTTTTACCATCTCTTAATTGGTTCCTTCTCCTCAGGAGCTTTTGATTGTGCAATAAACACCTTAGTATGTTATGCTAATTATAAAGTGGAAGGATGCTTCGAGAATACCAAAAAAGTAGTGTTTTTCCTAGAAACAGTGGGTGGACGGACTATTTGAGAAGGCCGAAAGGGTAGTGGGTTTCTCATAAACAGTGGGCGGACAGATGTTTCGAGAAAGGTTAGTGGTTTTCCTAGAAACGGTGTGCTGTGGATTCTTCGAGAAGCCCAAAAGGGTAGTGGGTTTCTTAGAAGCAATGGGCAAGGTGGATGTTTCAAAAAGGTTAGAAGAGTAGTGGTTTTCCTAGAAATAGTGGATAGACGTTTCTGAACGTGGTTCTGCAGTTACAATCTTCAAGCTTTTCTTGTGAATTTGGCAAGTGTATCTACAAAATTTGGTTGACCAATTTTGGAAATTTATTGTTAATACCTATGCTAAACATGTAAACCAACAATGTAATAAATGATGTGGCTTATTTAATCTGACAGAGGAGAGAGGGGGCGCACAACAGAGAGTAGGGAGAGAGATGTGTTTGTTTGGTTGTGTAGATGATGTATTATTCCCCTTACGCAGTACCTTTATTTATAGTAATAAGGAAAGGAAGAACCCTTCTCCTCCAAGGAATATAACAACAGAGAGTAGGGAGGGAGATGTGTTTGTTGGGTTGTGTAGAGGATGTATTATTCCCCTTACGCAGTACCTTTATTTATAGTAATAAGGAAGGGAAGAACCCTTCTCCTCCAAGGAATATAAGTCCTAATAGGGAAGAATAACTAGTATAAAATCTAATATGGGATTTACACAATCACACTTAAATACAATGTTTATAACTATCACATCTCGGCCCGGGCCCCTACCACATCCCGAGCTCGACTCTATCGTAGCATGATATTGTCCGCTTTAAGCCCCGACCACGCCCTCACGGTTTTGTTTCTAGGAACTCGCGCGAGCAAAACTTCCCAGTGGGTCACCCATCCTAGGAATACTTTTGCACGAACTCGCTTAACTTCGGAGTTCTGATGGAACTCGAAGCCAATGAGCTCCTAAAAGGCCTCGTGCTAGGTAGAGATAGGAATATACATATAAGGCTTACAGGATCCATTCCCATGGGCGATGTGGGATGTTACAATCCACCCCCCTTAAGGGCCCAACGTCCTCGTCGGCACACTTCCGACCAGGGATTAGCTCTAATACCAAATTGTCACATCCTGGCTCGGGCCCCCACCATATCCCAGGCACAACTCTGCCGTAGCACGGTATTGTCCGCTTTGGGCCCCGACCACACCCTCACGATTTTGTTTCTGGGAACTCACACGAGAACTTCCTAGTGGGTCAACCATCATGGGCTTGCTCTCGTGCAAACTCGCTTAACTTTGGAGTTTTTACAGAACTCAAAGCCAGTGAGCTCCCAAAAGGCCTCGTGCTACATATAAGGCTTACAGGATCCACTCCCCTGGGCGATGTGGGATGTTACAATAACATTCCCCATTAAGTGTGTAAATACTCAAGTAAATTTGGCATCATGTAGAGTTGAGGAAGTCGACTTGTCGGCATTGATTCTAGGAACACGTTAGTCTCAAAGTAAAGTAGGAACTTGAATATGGCACTAAGTCTCACAAAAACCAATGGGTATGGTAAAACCTAAGTAGGGACAAAAACTTATTGTCTAAGGAACAATGCGTGAGAGAATACAAAGTTAAATGAAACGTCTACAGGACGTCATCAGGGATATGATCAACCCAAGGTGGGTGCCTCGTCAAAACCTCGTTAGGTAATAAAAACCCAGTGGGAAAAATGCTCCTAATCGTAGGGAAAAAGAGTACAGTAAGATCAAGCAAGTATACTTCAGGATACTCCCCTTGAGTTCGATATAATTCCAAAGAGAACTAACAATGTTACAACTTAGAAAGTTTACGAATACATATTCCTTGAATAAGCTTCTGAAATGTCGCCTTTGGTAGTGATTTGGTGAAGAAGTCGACTAGATTGTCTTGTGAGCGGATTTGCTTGACTTCGATCTTCTGATGCTATTGCTATTAATATGAGAAGAAGAACTTCGGCGCAATGTGCTTGGTGTTATCTCCTTTGATATAACCCTTCTTGAGATGTTCGATGCATGCTGCATTATCTTTATAAATCATCGTGGGGACGTCAACGATTGGGTAAATATCACATGAGCTTTGAATATGGCCCACAACTGCTTTTAACCAGAAGCATTCCCGAGTTGCTTCATGTAAGGTGAGAATTTCAGCATGGTTAGACGAAGTGGCAACTAAGGTTTGTTTAGTTGACCTCTAAGATATTGCGGTGCTTCTAACGGTAAAGACATAACCCGTTTGACAGCGTGCCTTGTGTGGGTCAGATAAGTAACCTGTGTCGGCATAACCAACAAGGTGGGGATCGGTGTGCGTGTGGGTTTCTCATAAACAGTGGGCGAACGGATACTTCGAGAAAGAGTAGTGGTTTTCCTAGAAACGGTGTGTGTGTGGATTCTTCGAGAAGGCCAAAAGTGTAATGGGTTTCTTAGAAGCAGTGGGTAGGGCAGATGTTTCGAAAAGGGTAGAAGAGTAATGGTTTTCCTAGAAATATTGGATAGACGTTTATGAACGTTGTTCTGCAGTTACAGTCTTCAAGCTTTTTTTGAAATTGGCAAGTGTGTTTGCAATATTTGGTAGACCAATTTTGAAAATTTATTGTTAATACCTATGCTAAACATGTAAACCAATAAGGTAATAAAAGCCTTTTTTTTTAAATGAAAATAGGTTAATGCATAGGGAAATTTTTCAAACCCCCAAAAGCGGGAAAAAAAATCAATTTTAAAGTATGTCAGCAATATTTGATTTCTATGTTCACGAACTTTTTATCGCTATATTATTGACATTAGATAAATATTTAATTCTGATCACTTCAATAATTATGCTTTGATATGAAAAATGGATAAATTACATAAAATTATCTCAACTATTTGGCCAATCACAGTTTCATACCCCATCTTTAAAACATTTAAATGTCATACTTTATCTTCGAATTTGTTGCAATGTCATGCCTTCTATCAGTTTGTCTGTCAATTCCTCTGTTAAATGCTGACATAACTTGAGGCAGGGCCCACTTCCTATAAAAAATAAATAAATATTAAAAAATATTAAAAATAAAAAATAAAAATATTTAATAACTGTTTAAATGAGGGACCTACCCTTACAAACCCATCACCTTTTCTTTGGTTCTTTTCCATCTACCCATGTCGCCCAACCTTCCTTCATCACAAAAACCAGAACCCCACCTCCTCCCTTTCTTCCTTCATCTCCACTTCCCTCCCAAAGCTCATCCCCCTCCCCTTCCTCCTCATCCTCCACCACCACATTCCTCTCTAATCCCTACTGTTGAACCCTCACTGTCCTCAAGGATGAGATTGCCCACGTCAAAATCCCAGAAATTTCACAGTTCGATCCGCCATGAAATTTCAACTAAAAAAAAATCCCATAAATTTCACAGTTCAACCTGCCATGAACAGCGGCCAAATAGCATAAACTATGGGTGGGTCCTGTTTATGGCACTGAGAGTAGTAGAACGGTGGTGACGGAGACAGTTCTTGTCGCCGGAGTTTGCCGTAAACTCACCTAGAAGAAGAAGACCAACAATGCCAAGCCTCTCCATCATAATCATCGTCCTCACACTCCTCCTCTTCCTCTGCCTCTTATTCTTTACGGAATCCCCAACCCACCACCGCCTCCTGGTGTTCCTCGACGACCATTTTCTCTAGTTCTCTCACTCCATCTTCTTCCACTCCCACATCTCCCGCTGCTTCGATCTTGACTTCAAGCTCGCCGAAGACCCCAAGCTATCGCTCCAGCGCTATGGCCAGTACTTGTACGACGATCTCATTCTCTTCTCCCCTTTGCCCATCGTAAGTTCATCAATCAAAAATCAAAATCACCACATTTTGCTTAATTTCTTGATTTGCATTGAAATGTGATTTGATTTGGTTGTGATTTAAGGTTTTGGAAGAGCTTTGGATGTGCAGTCTATGCTCGATTTCTTTGACGTTGGGCACGACTTGATCTTGGCAATTGATGCTTCTGCATCTGATTCAGTTTTGCAAAAAAAGAGGAGGAGGAAGGGGAGGGGGAGAAGCGCCTTGGGATGGAGGTGGAGATGGAGGAAAAGAAGGCGGTGGTGAGGTTTTGGCTTTAGTGGTGAAGGAAGGTTAGGGGGGACACATATGGATAGGGAAAAACCGAAGAATGGGTGATGGGTTGTAGGGGTGGGTCCCCCATTTAAAAAAATAATTAAATAATTTTATTTTTTTAGTTTTTAATATTTAATTAATTTTTTAATAGGGAGTGAGCCCCGCCTCAAGTCACGTCAACAGTTAACGGATGAATTGACAGACAAACTGACAAAAAGTCTGACATTGCAACAAAATCAAAGATAAGGTATGACATTGAAATGTTTTAAAGATAGGATATGAAACTGTGATCGGTCCAATAGTTGAAATAGTTTTGTGTAATTTACCCATAAAAATTCTCCTAACTGAAGGGGTATTTGCTGACTGGATTTGAAGTCTTTGTGTTAGACCATCTCCAAAGAAGATATCAAATTTTAAACCTAAAATTTAAATCTGAAGGCTTACGTGGCACTTTGATATCTTTTAAAGTTTTTCTTTCCATCCTATATGTCAAATTTTAAACCTAAAATAAAAATTCATATTTATTTTCTTTGCATTGGGAATGAAAGAAAATGAATTAAAAGGTATAAAGATATTTAAATATTGCATTGGTAATGAAAAGAAACAAAAAGGAAAGCAAGTGGTTATCTATCACAGTAGTGAAAAAGTGTTGAGCCCTTACATGATGGCGTGAGTTTGAAACATGACGGTGGCTAACTGAACATTTAGTCTAACAAAATCAACAATTTGACACACACAAAAAAAACAAAAAGGCAATGCTTTAACCAATAAAAAAATTAATAAAAAGCATTTAATAATTAATTAAAAAAATTGAAGGTGTTATCAAATTTGGCAACAAGAGGAAGAGATGTCATCCCATGTCATACCACATCGGATTTGGCTTCTAAGTTGAAAAATATTATTGTTGTCTTCTTTTACCGTTATTGCTAATTTAGACATTTTGACATCTCCTTTGGGAGAAAAACTTGTGTAGGCTTGACTTGCCACTGGATTTTACTAAGTGGCACTACAATCTAATAAAAACTTGCCACGTAGTAAGTCTTAAGTATAATATTTGATTAAGTACCTACTATCCCCCAACCTTTTGGTGTCATTTTAAATTGGTCTCAACCTTTTTAAACATTCTAAATAAGTACCCAATATTAAAAATGTCGCATCCGTTAAACTCCAATTAATTGTTCAAACATAGATTCTATTCAAAAGCCACCAACTAGGGTATATCATGGACATTATAAATATTAGTTGTCTCAAAATCTAAATTTCAAACATATATTATAATATGAAACCCAATGATCAAAAGGTATTGAATTGAATCGAAAATGGACCCAAATTAAAATTTCATCAGGAGGGCAATCTTAATAAAGAAGAATTCAGATAGGGTTTTAAGGAATTTGTATCTACTCATGTGATTTCTTTGTTCGCCGATTCTCGGCTCGTAAAGTTTCCAGTTCTTCTTTGTGGGTGGTGAAGATGGTGGTGTCCGCAACATGGTAGTCCATACCATTTTAGCACCTCCATGGCCTATTCTTGATGTTAGCAGCTTGAGTTGTAGGGTGGAGTTTGTGGTTTTCTGTTTGGTTCGGAAGTGATTGCATGATGAGGGTACTGGTAACCGTTAGTTGGTGCAGGCTATGCTTTCATGACCTTTTATTGATTTTGGAGACAAAGCAAGCCTAATTAATTTCACAGATTCTTAACTGGAGCTTAACAGATGTGACATTTTCAACAGGTTAGGTATTTGTTTGGAATGTTTAAAAAGGTTGAGACCAATTTGGAATAACACTAAAATGTTGAGAATTTTAAGTACTTAATCCTATAATATTTTATCATCTTTTATTATTTAAAACTCTCATAATTATTTTTCTTACTAATTAAGATTAATTTAATCGTTCAACTTTTTCTCTTCTCCTTTCCCTCTTTTTTTTCTTCCCAAATTTTCTCGTCTCCAAAACTTCAGAATTGAGGATATAGAAAACCAGGTATTCATTAAGTCCTCCTTATAGTCGTTATAAGGATTTGTCTTCAGTAATGTAGCTTACTAAGTGGTCCAATTTTTAAAACAGATATTACTGTAACATTTTAAAGTCAATTATAACTGTTTATTTTCCGAACGTCAATCTGTGTCTTTCCGTCTTCATAAGAATATGGGGAAAAAAATTAAGCCATTAATTTTTTTCTTCCCAAATTTTCTCAGCAAAAGATTTCTTAAAAATGTATCAACAAATTTATTTACAAATTGATTTATCTTTTATTATTTGAGGACATATGGAAGTCACAATTGTTGGGCAATGAAATGTTGCTCACAAATGAAAAAATGAACAAATAGTTTTCGTAAAAAAATGAAATCTGTGTTGAAGATCATTTCCATAAAATATCATTCGAATCGGAGGTTGTTTAGTTATTCAAATGTATGAAACAAATCCATGCTATGAGTTCTAAGTAACATATTCATGATGAATCGAACCTTCCCGCACATGCAGGCCAATTTATGTTCATTAATTGGAAAATAAAAAACTAATAAACTTACCTCATCTATGCTCTCTCCGCCAACTACCTGACTTGACCTCACCACCAACCACCTCACCCGCCAGCACTGCCCCTCCTTAACAATTGTTAGCCGATCACCTTTCGCACCAAAACACTGGAGGTGAAACTAATCATACAATGTGAGTAATCAACCAAAACCATCAAGTACATAAGTCAAGCAGAGTATATGAAGGAATTCTAACCAAAAAAAGCCTAAGTACGTACGAAGGTGCTCAAGCTTTTACTCAGGATTACTGATTTGATTTTACTATTTTAAGTTGGTTTGTGGTGAACTCAAGCTTTTGACTTGGCTCGTTTCTTTTCATAGGGTTCAGGGTTCAACATACCGAACAATTTTTTTAGAGGATTTTTACCATTTGTACAAAAAAGTTAAAACACTTAAAAATACCTATAAGAGAACAATTGTAGTATAAATAGTCAAGTAAGGTCGTTCTCTACATAGATTAAATGAATAATTTGTATATAAAATCAACTCTTACTTAATTATTTAAAACAAGTTTTGGAAAAGATTAGAAATTGTAACAAAAAATTCAATAAAACAATTGAATTAACTTTTAGTTGAAATTGGCAGCAAAGAGAAAAAGAAATTATTTATAGTAAAAATCAAATTGAAGGGTTTAGCCCCCTTCATTAACAATTGTATGCAATCCTAACAATTATTTATGAGTTATCACATGCAACTTTGAAGTTTAGGTTTTCCTAATGCATATTCTCCACGTGATGTTCAAGTAAGAACGTATATCTAACAAGCAACTCATCTGTTAGGTTCAAATCAAATATAAACATGCAAAACTCATTATATTTTGTGAAAAACCATACAACCCTTAAGACTATAATGTTCACCTTAAGTGAAATTACAATTATCAATCACAAAAAGCCCTACTCAATTTCTGGGTGATGTTCCAATAGAAATTGTGTCAAATTACTTGCCTGCATATCTTAATGGTAGCTAAGCATTAAGACATATAGATAATTTCAACATGGTGATTAATAATTCAACGCCTGCATGCATAATCATAAGTAATTCGATAGAGACTACAAACTCATGCTAGGGCTCATGGCCTCGCCCTATCAAAAGGGAATTAGTTATGCATAATCATTCTTAAATTTAAAGAAAATACTATTGAGAAGAAAAGGATGGATAACACCTTGTAATTGATATCTACAAATCATCAAGCCTATGCCAAGTAATCTCTCAATGTCGCGTAGAAAAAAAAAACCCTAGAGACGGTTGGCTACTTATAAACAGCCCCTTATATATAATCTTACCTAAATAAGGTATTCTAGAAAACTAGGAAACAAAATAACAAAAGGATAACATAAAATCACCACTCTAATCTAACTAGACAATCTGCCCAGACATAAACACTTCACGTTTCTGGACCAAAAAACAACTCCAAAACAGGCCCAATGGTCTTGTTTTAAAGATCAAGATATCCTTAGAAGGGCTAAACTCCATAGAACGTCATCTTCATGCTAAAAAATCACAATTAAGCTAGGAACATTTTGCCAGTATTGCGCGTTGGCCTTAATTGATTTGCCACGTTCAAACGCCTTGGAATTAAATGCTGAATTTTTGATATAAGCTTGACAAACTTGTGAATCTACTCGTGTGAAATTCTGTTCCTAGATTTCACTGTTATAATCTACATATTTATATTATTGTGATTTTATATTATTTTTCGGGAATTTATATTAATTTATTTGAATTTAGATTTTAATTAAACTAGTTACCAAGTTTGAAGTTTGGAAATTAGTTATTTAAAATTCGTAGACCGTTTGAGATCACAATTTATATTTTCAAATAGAGTTCGATCTCATGAAAATGTAAGCGCAAACCGTTCGTGAAATGAAGTTATAACGAATAAGATATGAACAAGCAAAGTTAGGGGCGAATTTGTCATTTTATCATAATCTGGAATGCTCCAGAAAATCTGGAAGTGCCACATGGATGGCTATGATGGAGAAAGGAAATAAGTGGATGGCTGGGATTAAAAGAAAAGATCACAAATGAGAGATTAGGGGCGGCCAATCAAAAATAAGAAGGAAAAAAAAGGAAGGGAGGTCAGTTAATTAGGAGAGGGGAGAGGAAGGAGCTGCCGAATCAGAGGAAAGATGAGGGAGGGAAAAGAGAGAGGTGAGTGGCACATAAAAACTAGACCCTTTCCCCTTGACCCATTACACAAGGACCCGACCGAGTTCCGGCGACTTTTCCCGACGGTTTTCCGTCCATTTTTCTAGGGGTTTACAGCCTTCCACCCCTACCAAACAACTCCCTAGCCTTCCCTCTTTCATTTCCACCCAAAACCCAGTTCCTTTAACCCTCGATTTGAGGAGAACGGAACTCGTGGGTTCCAAATGGGTCATGGCGAGACCTGCCAATCATGCAGGTTCCGACCACCACTACCACTACTAACCCACTCCTCTAGAGGCCAGAAACAAACCCCAAACAACCTTGGAGTCTGTAATACCCTGAAAATTTAAATATATAAATTACATATTCATAATTATGAATATGTGGGAAAAATCGAAAATAAATCAACTTATGGTTATGAAGAATTTAATCGAGAACTTTTAAAGTTTTGTTTCCATAAATTATTATAATTTACGGGTTTGTATTATTGAGATTTTATGTTATTTTTGGAGAAATTATATTAATTCATGTGAGTTTAATTTTAAATTAAACTGGTTATGAAGTTTGAAGTTTGGAAATTAATTATTTAAAATCCGTAGACCTTTCAAAGTCACAATTTATATTTTTGAATAGAACTCTATCTCACGAACGCATAGGCGCAAACCATTCGTGAAACGGAGTTATAACGAATAAGTTATTAACGTTTAAAGTCGAGGACAAAATGGTCAATTTATTTTTGAGAAGGCTCCAGATTTCTTTGAGCCAAATCTGGGGAAAGCCACGTGTGTGGCTAATATTTAAGGAAGAAAAGAAGGGACGGTTGTGATGAGAAGGAGAGGGCCAATGAGAAAGAAAAGAAAGGAGGGGAAATGAAAGAAAAAAAGGAAAGGGAAACATATCCCCTTAAGGAACCGTGACTCGACACGGTTTTATCTCCCAACTCCGGCCACCATGGATGGCGAGGTTGGTGTCAAAATAATACTTACCTCGAGGCCAATCTATCCCTCTATCAATTCCACCCCAAAAATTAGAGAATTTGGCTTTGATTTTACAAAGAGGGTGCGACAGGTTTATCTTCAAATCACCAAAACCTAAAACAATTTCCTTCAACCACCACCACCAATAGACTCCCCTCAACCCCAGAGACAAAGCCCATGCATTGGTTGGGGCGGTGGAGTTGTTTTGGAATCGAATCAAGAACACCCAAAAACAAGGGTTTTCGGTGGTTCGTGGCAAATTTAAGGTGTTCCCCGGCCAAATTGGACCGCAAGTATGAAAGTTGCTCCACTCATTGAGATATGCTTATCTGTAAAATTTGGTAATTTTTTGAAATAGTTGATATTTTCCGGCGATTCGGGGCGATCGACAGCCACCGGCGACGGCGCGTGGCCAATGAGCCGACGCTGTATTTTTAAGCAAATTTTGATGTTCTGAAACTAAAATTAATAAGCACTTGGTGTGATACACTTGTTTGAAGCTAGATGGTGATTGGTAGTTATTTGTAGAAATGTCGAAATTTAATGGAATTAGAATTAGTGAACTACGAATGGCTTGATCCTTGTTTAGGGTACGTAGGCAGTCTAACGAGGAGTTAGATGCAGCCATAAAATAAGTAAGGTTAAATAATCGAGAATAAATTTTTAGTTGGAAATTTGATCTAAGAGAAGAAAATGGAAATTCATGGAAAGTGTAATTGTATGTTGATAAGAGAATAATGGTTATGAATCATATGTGGAATGAAGGAATTTATATAAAGAATAGTGATTAATGTTAGTGAATTAAATTGGTAATGTAATTGTATGTTTTGATATTTAAAAATATGGATAGTTTTGTAAGAAAATGAATTATTGAAGTAAAGAAATGTGATTAATGGTAATAAATTAACCACGATTTAAAATTGGGCCAACCAATGGAATTATTTCCAAAAATAAATATTTCGAGGGTGGGGTGTTACAGAAGCGGCGGAGCACCAAAGAAGTCAAATCGAAGCACACTCATTTCTAGAGTTTCTGGCGGTCCAAGGGCAATTTCAGGAATTTCCCAACCGAATTGGACTTTGGCCCAGGCATGAAAATTGCTCCCCTCATTGAGATCTTCATGCTATAAAATTTGGTAATTTTCAGAGTTAGTTGATTTTTCTGGCGAGTAGGGGCTGGCAGGCGGCGCGTGGCCCAAGGAAACATTTGACCCTTCTAGGCTAAATTTGATGTCCCAATTCCATATATGACATCCGATTGATGAAATCTTGTCGTATGAATATAGTTATGATAGAGGCTACCACTTGGTCATTATATGAATCGATGATCCGACCGTTGAATCGTCACCAAACTTTAATAGATTATTATTCGTAATATTTGAGGACCTTAGGAACTTACGGATCAGGAATCCGACGTACGAATCTTCCCGAATTGGATTTCTAAGTTCGTAACATCAAACGTTGACTGCCACTTGAATTTGCGATTGGCAGAGATCCAACCGTTGGATCGTAATGAAATCTTAGCATGTTGTTTTAGAAGACTAACGAGACTCTTGGGAAGTTACGGATCAAAAACCAGATAGGCGGATCTTTCGAATTAGGTTACTAGGGTCGTGGACCCCACCTTTAACAAAGACTTGACTTTTGGTCAATATGTTAAGAATTGATCTTAAATGTTAAAATTAGTATTGCTAGGGACTATGTAGGGCTTAGTGGGCCTATATTGGTTAGTGAGTTATCCGCGATAATATATACAACGGTTTACGTGTATGGGACATCATATTGAGATATATATGTGTTTATTTATCTTCTTAATAATGTGAATGATAAGTATGATAAATGTTATGACAATGTGATTCTAGAATAGTATAAGAAGTATTCAGTAGAACTTATATGCTTATGTGACATATTAGTTGGTGGCCATGAGAAGTTGATGGTGTAGGTGACTACGTTGTAACTCATAGGGGTTGAGGTATGGGTAAGTTATGTGTTGAATTTACTACACCATGTAGCAGTGGTACATGGATGGTCCTGCTTGGTATATCCGCGATGGGGGACCATACGTATTTTGGGGGTGATCATGCTTGGTATATCTGCAATAGGTGATCATCGCCTACACGATTAGACTATGCATATGGTTCTGCTTGGTATATCCGCGATGAGGGACTATACGCATTCTATGAGTGATCATGCTTGGTATATCCGCAATGGGTGATCACTACGTAGAGCTATAGGATGCAGTCCTGCTTGGTATATCCGCGATGGAGGACTGTTAGGGGTGATCATGCTTGGTATATCCACAATGGGTGATCACTGCCTACATTATTAGACTATGCTTATGGTTCTGCTTGGTATATCCATGATGAGGGACCATACGCATTCTAAGAATGATCATGCTTCGTATATCTACGATGGGTGATCATTACCTAGAGTTAGGATATGGTCCTGCTTGGTATATCCGTAATGGGGGACCATATGTATTCAGGGGTGTTCATGCTTGGTATATCCGCGATGGGTGATCACTGCTTGCACGATCAGATTATGCCCATGGTTCTGCTTGGTATATCCGCGATGGGGAACCATATGCATTCTAAGGGTGATAAGGATTAGTTGTACTTGGTACATTTCGATAGGCGATCATATTTTGGTTCGATATCACTTGATTATATAATGTGAATCTATTGAAATGTGATTAGTCATTGATCTATGTTTATTAGTCGCGATTTGACTTATGTATTGATAATATCTATGAAATGTGATTTGAAGTGCTTGATGAATTGTTCGATGGAAAGTAATTTGACATGCATATTTGAAATGAGATTTAATTTGCATGATTGGCATGATGTGATGAAATGTGAGGGCTAGTAGTGGACCGTTAACCTATTGTCATGGGGATTGTTGCTTCGTTGAGCCGTTCTAATTGGGTACCTTGTGCTTTGTTCCATTTCTTGTTTCGTTGAGCTTTTGTATTTGAGTATTTGTTTCATGTCTTGTTTTTCGAGTGTTGCTATATTTCTTGGACTTTGGCTAGGTTCCATTGAGTGATCCGGAACTAGGTTTCCGCTGGGGTTCTGTTGAGTGGTCCAGTTCCCTACTCCATCTGGATTCCGTTAAGTGGTCTAAAATCCCTCGTGCTCCGTGATTCCATTGAGTGGTCCAGAATCGTATCTAGCTTGGATTTCATTGAGTGGTTCGATATGCATTGTACTCTGCGATTCTGTTGAGTGGTCCAGAATCGTATCTTGGTTTAGATTCCGTTGAGTGGTCCGGAATCCCCTTTGGTGTCTTGGTTCCGTTGAGCGGTCTGAAACCCAATGTTGATGGATTTCGTTGAGTGGTCCGAAATCTCATCATCTGACTTGTTGGTTCCTTGGATTTAATTTCAGCTTCAAAGATGTACATTTTGACCGAACTGTGTCGCTCTAGCCCTGCATTTCTGTGTATGGTATGTGTTATTGATAGATGTGATTGTTGTCATTATGATTAGACTCGTTGACCAATATGGCTAGAGATTTATGTTGCGCTTCATCGAATGTTCCTCGAGATGTTGCATGCCTGTTTATGGTATTATGTTGAGAGACATAGTGATTTATGTGATGATTGTTCGAGTGTAGTGAAGGACGAACTACAAATGGCTTTATCCCTGCTTAGAGTGCGTAGGCAGTCTAACGAGAATGTTAGATGCAGCCATAAAGTATACGAAAAATTAATACGCAATTCTAATCTTGAGTTGTGCTTTGTCCATATCCCGGAGGCAGGGTATGTGAGATATATAGGTATTTGGTGACGTCACGTGTCAATTCCGGAAGTATGTCGGGATTGGGGCGTGACAACTCGAGTTAGAAATTTTCCAAAACTCCATAATTTCATCACTTATTTGCATAGAGTAAATCACATGTCCTACATAAAAAATAAAGTATCCAAATCTCACAAAATAATCACCAAAACATAGTAAGAATAGGGTAAAATATATAATGTAAAATCGACTTATCAATGTTCAAGCTTTTACTCAAGAAATATTAATAATATGATGTTTACTACAGTGGTGGAAATGTGCTAAGCCCTTACATGACATCGTGAGTTCGCGGTGGCTAATCTAACAAAATCTATCGTTTAATAAAAATAAAAAATGATTTTTACTAAGTTCAGCTCATTTGTGGTGAGCTCAAGCTTTTGACTTGGCTCGGTTCCTTTCATAGGGTTTAGGGTTCAACATTTCACAATGCATTATTTCGAGATAGTAAAATACCTTTTAGTCTTCAAATGTGTATCAAATCCCTAATTTTGTTCTAATTTGGAGTTTTTCATTCTAATTGATTTACTTGCTCTATGGTTGTGTTTCATTTTCTTGCTTGTGCATATTATTTATTGGATTTTAACATGGTTTTGATTTATCAATGTTGGTTGTTTTTGATAAAGAAAGGTGATTTCCATAGATGGTACAACATTATGACTTAACATATAAGTGTTTCGTTTAGTATATTGCGTTGTCCATTTGAGTTGAAGTTTAAACTGAATTGAAGCTGGGCATTAATTTTGATCTAATTTTTAGTTATGTCCTCTGACATTTGATTTTGATCTAATTTTGCCCCTGAAACTCAAATTTCGTCACATAACCTACTGAAACTCGATTTTTGTTCAATTTTGCCTAAATTATGTGTACTCCCTTAAGTATGCATCAAATTGATGACGTGGTAGAAAGAAAAGGATATTTTGGTAAAATAAACATTTATTTACTTGTTATTAAAAAATAAAAAAAATAAAAAATAAAAAAATAAAAAAAAAAGAAGGTAAAAGTAAAAGGCCAAAATCTGCTTCCCCATCTCCCATCACCACCTCGCACGTCAAAATTTTCTAGGGTTCTTTTTGTCGAGGATTTTTCTTGTATCTAAGGCAAACTGGAGTAAAAATCAAGTTTTAAGAGGTTAATTAGTGACGAAATTTGAATTTCAGATGGCAAAATAAGCGAAGTCAAAGTCGAATTATAGGGCATAGCTAATAATAAGCCTAATTATAACAACATCTGCTTTCAAGTATAAATTGTAGCCACAATCTTCGATATTTTATTCAGGGTCACAACATATTCGAATCAAAAGCTAGCTTCGAACTTCAATATCTATTACTTAATCATTAAACAATTGTTATGGACAGATTCTCCGATGCCTTTCTAAAACCATGCACTTGATCAGCTACACTGCGAAAAAATTCTGGGCCACGGTTGCTTTCTTCAGTTGAGGTGATCACAGTAAGCTTCTCCAGCACACGAGCATGGTTGACAAGATAGAACATCACATAGACTTCATTTGGCGTCCCCTTGAAGCCCTTGATCTCAACTTTCCTCAAAGTTTGAGTTATGCACTTGAAAATTATTGCACTCCGAGTCCACAAACACTCGAACTTATCCCCCAATGGAGGTTCATATTCCTGAAGGGATGGATGCAACAAACATAAGAATTGCACAGTATTAATTAGTGTTATGCAGTTAATTAAAAGGACTAGTTACTAATTAATCAATGAGTACTCACATCACATATTCTGCGTGAGCGGTCTATGTCGATTGTAAGAGTCTCCAAACGAGGACAACTATTAAAGAAAAACCGGATGCCATATTGTTCATAATTATGCATGGCAGTCCTTAAGGTCAAATGTGTAACATTCAACCTAGGTACCATACCAAGTGGTTCCTCTCCCATAGGAATAACCTGCAAAATCGACAAATTAACCATGAAACCAACCTTTAGTTAATTAGGAGAGAAACATACTCAATTAGTTAGGGAAGAATTTCAGGGGTTGAAAAAATGATTTTATACTTATAACTCATAATCTTATTGCGGGACACTCTTTTCTCCTTTGCAAATCCCGCCAAAAAAAAAAAAATTTGAAGCCCACATAATGCAAAGATAATTTGTTTAATGTGACAGGTAGATAATGAACACTATATAGTTTTTTCCTATTTAGGGTTTAGGGTTATATCACCCACATATTATACAGATGTGAAATTAATAAGTTGAAGAGGGGAATTAAGTACCTGAAGCATGTAGGTGCAAACGGTCAAAGCCGTAGTAGGGCAAATTTGATTGAGTGATTGATAGAGAGAATCTCCCAGTGACTCATCACATTCGGACTCAAGCCCAAAATCAAGGTCTGCCTCCTCCAATCCAGTTCCGTTCACAAAAAATACACCAACAGTGCCAGAATACTTCAAGTATTTGAGATTTGGAGCCTCGATTTCAAAGTACGGATTCAGAAAATGGCATTTTTCAACAACCAAAGTTGACAACTTCAAGTCCTTCCCACAAACATCAAGGCCGTCCATGTTCCAGCAACTCTTCACGCTCAAACTCTCGAGACACCCACAGTTGGCCAGCAAAGCCTTGAGAGTAGAAACTTTGAGTTCGATCCAACGCAGCGAAATACTTTTCAGCAACCCAAAATTCTTGAATCTTAAAACGTCGAATTTGCAAGAAAAGAGCGTCATGGATTCAAGAACTTGATGGTTGTAAAAAGACAGAGGCAAATCAAACATTGGATGTGGCGGGCCATCGAGGTCGTTTTCATCCCATGTGGGGTCGGAGAAATCAAGCTTCAGGTGTTTTACGTTGCGCTCGACAGAAAATGTGATGCATTTTTCCACCAATTCTTGGGAGTCTCCAGGCGAAGAAAATGTGAGGGAAAGTTTGTCCATGATGGGACTTTTGTTGTTTGCAATAAATTGTTGGACGAAATCGGTGAAGATTTGTGGTTGGAGTTTGACATCTCCGTTAGAATCACGATTGGCGAAGTAAAGGTGGTTGAAGTCGAGGTTTCGGGTTGATTTCCATTGGTTGCGCCATTGCTTCGACAAGGAGGAGGTTTTTGCCGCTTCTTTGAAGGGCAAGGAGGAGAGTATGTGTGAGAGGAGGGGATGAGGGAGGTTTGAGAGGCGGTCCATGGTTGTGTTTTTGTTTATTAGGGTGGCGGGATTGAACTGAAAGAAGTTGAAGGGACTGGGATGACTTAATAGGAGATGATATGATTGTTTGAGGCACCGTTTCGGGGTTTGGCGAAAAGTTGTGTGCCTCTTTGATGTTGAGAGACGACCGGGAGATGGGGTGTAATAGAGAGACACTACGTTTTATGGAGTTGGGTTCAAAAGGGTATTTGTTGTGTGGGTGAATTGTATGTTGAACAAGAACAAGGTAATATGGATCAAAAATAGGAAAAGTGAAACGATAAAAGAAACTAATCCGAGTTTATATGACAAGTTTTTTTTTGTTTATTTATTCCCAGTTACGATTGTTATAAAAATAATGCTGTGTAGTTACTTGAATCTGAAAAGTTAACGAATTTAACAGTCTTTCACGCTAAAATAATAAGCTAAGTACGTGAAACTCATCACACATAAGTCTGTCTCAAGTATGCTTATTTTTTTATTAGACTAAACTGTCTTGCGCCAAAATAATAAGATAAACACGTGAAATTTATCATGCATAAGCCTATATATCACATGCTTGCATCAATGAAATAGGGTTTGTGATTTTTTATTAATTTTAATTCTAGCAATAATAGGAGAGGGATATTCAAATTTGGGACATCTGTTGCAAGAGAATGTTTTTATCCAATTGTGCTACAAAGTTCTTATGATTGTGCATTTTAGCAGCCTTGTAGCCTTACTTTCCTCCCACAATGCAAGTGAAAAGAACAAGACCCATAGTTTGGTCGTGGAATTACCTAAATAGAGTACTTCTTTCCCGCTCAGAGCAATTAGAAAAAACCAACCTCTCTAATAAACTATTCCCCTCCCTTGAAACTATAAAGTAGTTAATCTAAATATTACAATTCTTCAACAAAACATCTAAAATTAATCATGAGGTTCTTCATAACCAAATGTAAATATCATCTGAATAAAGTGCAAGGCAAGCCAGACGATGAGCCACTTTATTGGCAACATTTTTTAGTGTAGCAAGAAGGCAATTTCCTTGTAGTGGTAAAATGAACCTCAGTGATCTAAGCTAACATCAACTTGGCATCCACTAATGCTGGCTCAGTCATAAATTGGTCCTATTAGATTATGAAGAGCTGAAATGATTTGAAGTAAATCGCTTTCAAAAAGAAGATTATTTATTTATTTTTAATCTAAGTACGATATTCATTGAAGATTGAGAACACGTACAAACTAAGGATAGGGTGCTTACATTAGGCCTTAACAAAAACTTTGTCAGGGCTTTCAACCCGATCAAAGGAAAAAAGTGTGTTCCGCACCAAATTAACTACTAGAACTATCCTTTAATAATAAATCATAAATTACATCAGGAGGTTTTTCAAACTAAGAAACTGGGTGATCAACAGTTAGACTAAACCTTGCAAGGCGATGAGCCACCTTATTCGTCTCTCTTCGACCACATGTGATTTTCCATTGCTTGAAATCTTCCAGGAGCCGCCTTTCATCGAACATATGTCTGTAGTGACCACTGTACGCTGCACCTGCATTTTGAACTATAGAAACCACCAGTAATGCATTCCCTTCCACCTGGACCTGCTCCGTGACCCATCTGCCCAATTGCGGCAGCTGCCTCTGCATGTAATGCTGATTTGATATCATCCTCCCTGCTCACCTATGGCACCAGAAAACCTCCCTTCGAGTCCCTCACGACCAACCCAAAACCTCCAATTGACTTCTTCTCATCCCAAGCTGCATCAAAAGTGCATTTTATCCATCCAGAAGCCGAAGGCTGCCATTTATATGTTCTTGTCGATGAGTTTGGCGGTTCCACAACATTCCATTTTTTAAATTCCGCTAGCCACGTTTGTGCTTTGATTTGGGTATCCGAAGGAGACACATCAACACCATTCCAAAGAAACTTATTACGTACCTTCCAAATACTCCAAACAAGGACAAATAGCAGCTCAAAACTATCCGTAGACATATTTTGCGCCATATACTCCAACCAACTTCGAAAGCCCTCCTTAATTCGATGAAACGAACGGATTCCTAAAGGACTTCCAAACCACACCCCAGCCGCTCTAGGACACATTAGTAAAACATGCACACATTAGTAAAGCATGCTCCATTGTCTCAGCATCTTTATCACAAAAACCACAAGTAACCTCCGTAAGTACTCGTCGATTCTTCAAATTCACTTTGGAAGGCAAATATACCCACGCCATAGACATATCTTCACTTTCCCCGAAATTTTAGCTCGCCACAATGCTTTCCAAAAGAACTTAGTGTTGGCATTAAGCACCTAACGCATAGGCTCATCACCACCCATTCCTTGGCATGATCTTGCTACAAAGTACGCACTCTTAGTTGTAAATAAACCTTTAGGTTCTTTTGCCCAAATCATAGAATCTGCTGGGCAAAACAAACTCAAGGGAATGATCAAAATCAAATCCGCTTCCTCCTTCAAGAACCAATTGCAAACCAAATTGGAATTCGAATGAATCCCATCATCCTCCACCATTAATGATCTAACCGTAAGCTCTGGATGCACCCCCAACAGTCTTGGGCTAAGAACTTTATAAAAATGCTCCCGTGGCAGCCAACTATCCCCCCAAATATGAATTCGTAAACAGTCCCCCACCCTCCATTTCGCACCTCGGCAAATAATTGCCCGAGATGCCACCACACTGCGCCAACAATACGAGGAATTAGGCTTAACTAAAGCCTGTAAGAACTCAGTGGTAGGATGGTAACGAGCTTTGAACATTCTTGCAACAAGAGAATTAGGTTGTTGTAGTAATCTCCACCCTTGCTTTGTAAGCAAAGCAAGATTGAACGCATATAAATCCTTAAACCCCAAGCCACTTTCACTTTTTGGTTTACACAACCGTTGCCATTTTACCCAATGTATTCTCCGTCTTCCTGCTTCTTTTCCCCATCAAAACTGCGCCACCATTCGATTTAGCTCATCACAAAAGGATTTTGGCAACAAGAACGTCTACATTGTATATAGTGGCACAACCTGGGCAACCGCTTTTATCAAAATCTCTTTCCCCGTACTACTCAACAAGGATCCACGCCAACCATTGAACTTTTTCCACAAACGGTCTTTAATAAAAGTAAATGTATCTTTCTTAGACCTACCAATGAACACCGATAAGCCAAGATACCAATCGTGGTACTCCACCCGCTCTATCCCTAAACAATCAGCCAACAATTGAGCATCAATCTCCGTGAGATTCTGACTAAACGCAACACAACTCTTGGAAAGATTGACCGCTTATTCGGAAGCCCATTCATAAGTACGTAATAATTCCTTTACCTGCAAACACTCTTGCAGAGAACTCCTGGAAAAAATAAAGCTATCATCCGCAAAAAGTAAATGATGGACACTTGGTGCCCCATTACAAACCTGCACCCCCTGAATCCGGCCTTGGGCTTCCCATGAATCAAATAAGGCTGATAATCCCTCCACACATAAGACAAATAAGAATGGTGACGGCGAGTCGCCTTGACGAATTCCCTGTTTTGAATAAACAAGTCCCACCAGTTCCTCATTCAGTTTGAATGAATAAGAAACTGTAGACACACACATCATTATCCAGTGTATCCATTCCTCCGCAAAACCCAACATTTTCATGATTTACTCCAAGAAACTCCATTCAATACGATCATAAGCCTTACTGATGTCTAACTTCAATGCCATCACCCCATTCCACCCATTATTCTTCCGATGCATATAATGTACAATTTCCGAGGCAACCAAACAATTATCAGAAATTAGCCTTCCGGTATAAATGCACCTTGCGAAGGTTAAATAATTTCCGAAAGAAAAACCTTCAGTCGGTTAGTAAGAACTTTGGAGCAAATCTTATAAATCACATTACAAAGACTAATCGGCCTAAGCTAAGTCATTGTGGTTGGATCAATTTTCTTTGGAATCAAGGGGACATGGGTATAATTGATTTTCCTAAGCATATGATCCAATGACAGAATATGCCTTACCCCATCATACACATCTTGGCCAACAGTGTCCCAATACTTCTGATAAAAACCCGATGACATACCATCAGGCCCTGACGCTTTAGTCGAATGCATTTGAAACAACGCCTCTATAATTTCATCATTTGAAACCGGCCGAATAAGCTCTTGGTTGCTGAGACCTTAGGGGTCACCGCCCGCATGATTTCCGCCACATCCATCTCGCCCTGGGAGTCGAACAATTTGGAGAAAAAAAAGAAGATTATTATACTCCTTGATTTTATTTTATTTGAAATTCCTTCTTTTGTTATCACTATAATTATTTTTTTTTCTGAAGAAAAAAAAGTTTAAAAATATAGAAATTCTATTGTCACATGGGACCAAAAAAAGTTTAGGGCTTGGGCTTGCACAGTCTCATACTCTCCCATTCACTTCCGATCCGCCACCGCCTTCTGGTTTAAACTTAATCGTATTCATATTCCTTCCACACTTTACAATCCAGAGCTTTATGCTACCAATTTGCAGCGACAACCACATCGTCGACGAAGCTTCAACCTCGCCATTGCCGCTCTACTCTCTCTCAGGTTAGTAGATTTTTTCCCTTTTCCTTTTCTTCAGTAAAACCTCTGATACCAAAACCCTAGCGTTTCTTCTGGTTCAACGTCGGGAAATTCCAAAGCTTCGTTGCCCCAAATCGTATCTTTCCATTTCTGTATTCTGCATATTTGAACTTCTATCGTAAGCTTTTGCCGCTGCATCATAACATGCTCCAACGTGCACACCGACTGTTTGATGAATGTCTCTACTAAAAATTTCCAGTCTTGATCTTTTGTGTTTTTATAAACGTTTTGCTTTTGCGAGCTCTCTGTGTGTTATGCCTGCTGGGAAGTTCTTTTCTTATTTTGCCGTTACAGATGATTTCTGGGGTGGGCTTGTTATTTGAATTTTTCACCATTTGAAAATTGTGTGTAGAATATAATTAATGGTTGATTGTGTATTTATTTATTTAGCATTTCCATTAACAAATATTGGGTAATGAGGATATTGATGCATATTAGACCAGTACATGACCTCGAGCTTTTACAATTTTTTTGTTGTTGCTTTATCTGAATTTTTACTTTGTGTGTCAATTTTTCTTGGATAGGTGAAGAGGCTCATGCATTTGTGAATTGATTAATGGGGCGTAACGTTTCAAATCGTTCAGTATCTCCGGTTGGGTCTCCTCGTAGGAGGAGCCCATATAGGAAGAGTCCATCTCGAACAGAAAGATCACCTGCCCGACATAGGAGATCCAACAGGGGTAGTTCTCCACCAAGGGAGAAACATTCGAGTCACCCTAAGTCTCCGAAGCATGCAAGGTCCCCTTCTCCTCTTGCTCGCTCTCCTTCTCCCCGGACAAAACGGTTAAGAAGAGCTCAAGCTGGAAGAGAGGCTGAAAGAGTATCTGAAAGGAACAATGGGAAAGGACCTGATAAGGATTTACAGAAGGAAGGGGGTTCAGTGAGAGATGTTGGGAGCGATAGAAAGGAGAGACGATTGGGAAGAGATGATACTGATGGTAAATCTTTAACATCAAGACATGGTACTTCTCCATCAGATCGACAGCGCAGGAGTAGGCATAGATCCTCCTCACCTCAACCTGCTGGTGATACTAGAGGTGTGGAGAAAGTAATTGATAAAGACCGTGCAGGGAATCATGGCAGAGGGAGTGATAGAAGTATGCAAAGGGAAAAAGGTTCAGATAGGGAAACTGAGAGTGGCAAAGTGGAGAGAAAGTCAGGAAAAGACAGTGCTGATCACAGGTCTTCAAGATCAAGACATGGGCGGTCTACTTCTCCATTAGATCGGCACCACCAGAACAGACATAGTTCTCATTCACCTCAACATGCTGCCAATACCAGAATTCGTGATGAGGTGTCTGGTGATATCCACACCTTCAACTTCTCAAGCCCCCCTCCCCCATAATTTTATTCCGTCTTGAAGATTTTTACTTCTTAAATTTCATGTTTTTAGTTTACTTCTTAAATTTCACTGATGACTTTGGAAAGCATTTTTACATCATTATAGATTGGCAGAGATTATTTTGCATAGGTTTACTTTTCAGTAACTTACATTTCAATTTAAAACAGTTATGTTATTCTCTTTTTTTCACCCACCTATTCACTCATGCCAGTATGTTTTAAGACTTTTTTTAAATGAAGCAGAGCACAGAAAATTAGTCAGTAATCATTAATTATTTTAGTTTCACAAAATAATCATTATTTATTTTAGCATTCATTGTGCAATGATATCCTGTGATGCTTATAAGTGACTTCTCTTTCGGTTTGCATTGATTCTTATCTAAAGTATCTAACCAAAGGTAATGTCTTCAGGTGCCAAATTCAAGAGGAGCTGAGCAAGGGTGAGTTGATCTGTTAAAACTTTTCGTTTTCTGTTTATTGCACTTTGGTATTTTTAATCCTTCTATTTATTAGTTTTGGTGAATGAGAGGAGATAAAGGTGAATGAAGCAATATGTTCTTAATTAACAAGAGTAAACCTTCAAGATGTAGTAAAAGTAAGAAAACATGTCAATTTTTTTAATAATAAATAAGATATAGGTGGCAATGGAAGAAATATGAAGCCAATTTTTGTTAATTTAACAGAATAAACCTTCATGTATGTTAACTTTTTAGGCTAGATTCACTTGAACAGAGGTTCTACACTTTTGGACTTTGTTGATTCAAATTTTTTCAAAGTCTGAGTGCTCGCGTTTTAATGTCAATAACCCTGGGTGTAGATTTTGATGACTTTTGGTTGCTTTCTTGGGCAGGGATGATGAGAATGATGCAATAGCGATGATGAAGGCTGCAGAGGAGGCCTTGGAAGCAAAGCAAAAGGTAAGTAATGCATGGATAACATTCTTTCTTGATTCATAACTATCATCTACTTTTTGTTATTCATGCTGATATTTTCAGCTACCGGGTGCAAGCTGTGATAGATAACCTTGCTTCATTTATTTCCAAGTATCATTTTAGTGCATATTATTCTTTTTGCAGTTGTACTTACCTTTCGTTCCTTTTACTATATACAGCAAAAACCTTCTTTTGAGCTGTCTGGGAAGCTTGCTGCAGAAACCAATAGAGTCAATGGTGAGATCTCCATTTCTTTGGGGGTTGATACAGAAATTTGAACGTTTCTATCTTATGGTTTTGAAAATGCTTTTGTTGAAAATAGGAATAAACAGATCCACCAATTAGAAGTTTAGAACACATAAAGGGCTTATCAGAGTACAAGCAGATCACAATAGGAAACTAAATAACAACCAATCACTTAAATGGGGAAGCCATATGTCACAGTGAGAAACTGAATGGCTATCTCTTACATAACTAGGATGTTAAATATTCTTATTACTTATATCCTAAATTACAAATATTTGTCTTCTCTAAAAAATTTCGCATAGAAATTGTAGAGATTTTGCATTTCTATTTGTTTGCTATTATAACAAATAAAACGAAAATGATCTTTTTCATGTGGTTATTACTTTGTCAGGTGTAACACTATTATTCACCGAGCCTCCAGAAGCACGAAAACCTAACGTGAGATGGCGACTTTATGTTTTCAAGGGTGGTGAAGTTTTGAAAGGTAAATTATCAACTTGTTCTTGTGCCTTTTTTGCGACCTTCATGCGCTTCGTTAACAGTGACACACTTAGAGGTTGAATGACTAGTGATAATGAGGGAGCTGTTAAGTACTGATGGGTTTCTTCTGTATAAATGTAAAATGCTTCTAAAGACCTCGTGTCGTGTGATTAAAGTGCCTTTTTTTGTGTGGAGACAAAATACCTTATTTGAATTCAAGTTTCAAAAATAGTTAAACACCAAAGGTTGAAGAGCTACTGGCTGAAGATTCTCTGATTTTCTTAAGACCTGGGCTGCAAACCCACAATGAGGCATCAATCTTCATTTTTATATTTAAGTGACCATAGGCTTGTAGGGAGAACTAGTTCTATGTGAAGAAGGATAAGTGCTTGTGCTAAAGAGGAGGTAGGCCTTTTGTGTTCTTAAGATCCATATAGTAACTTCTATCACACACTTAACCTCTCCAGATAACATTGTTTTTTCAGACTAGCAGACTGTAGTAATTCTTTTCCTTTTCTCGTAATGGAAACATCTCCTTAAAAGTTCCAATCAGTGATTGGCTTGGGTGCAATGGAGTGAGTAATAAATATTGGACAGTTTAAGAAATATTTGACTGTTTAAGACTTTTCGTTCAAATATAATATATTGCAAGTTTTGCACACAAACAAATGGTTGTTGTACATTGTGGTGTTTACTACTACTGGAAATTTATTTTAGATTTTGAGGCATTTGCTCTAGTTTTCTTCCCAAAAGAGAAAAATATAAAACTATGTAATATAGTAATATACTGATAACTGTTTTTGTTGTTGCTTTAGGTTCTTATTGCACTTAGTTTAATTTTGTGTTTAAACTTTATTGACTTTGTATTACTGAGTAGACCAGTTAAGTTCCATTACTTAGGTGAGCATATTGTTGCGTAGTGGTTACCATTCCCAAGCTGGGCTGTTCCATTTTCTTTTCGTGATGACTTAGTTTTTGTGATTTTCCATATATATGATTTCCAGACCCCCTTTACATACATCGTCAAAGCTGTTACCTATTTGGGAGGGAAAGAAGGGTAGCAGACGTCCCTACAGATCACCCATCCTGCAGCAAGCAACATGCTGTTATACAATACCGGTAGATCTAGAATTTTGTAGTTCTATTTTTGCTATATAGATTCTTGGTTAGCAACTAGTATCTTATTCTATTTTTCTTGTCATACCAGGCAAGTTGAAAAGGAGCAACCTGATGGTATGTTATCAAAGGAAGTAAGGTAAGACAAAGTTACCTTGCGGTTAATTCCATTAATTTGAGAGTTCAAATCTCATATCTAACTTCTTGCGTGCACAACTGTAGGCCGTACTTGATGGACCTCGGAAGCACAAATAAAACTTTTCTTAATGCAAGTGGCTCATTAGATTTATTGGTTTTTGCATTTGTGTTGTGTAGAGTAAAGCTTGGTTTTACTGTATTTGCAGGAACTTGATTTTAACATTTGCTTTGCTGTTGCAGGAAAATGCAATCGAACCTCAACGATATTATGAACTTATGGAAAAGGATACAATCAGATTTGGTAATAGTAGGTACGTCACTAATCAATTATCTAACTTGAGCTTTGTGATGCTTAGATTGTTGTCCCCCTGAAAATACTCATCTTTTTTTTAATGCTTTCTTCCTTACCGATTACTGTAGTGATCTTGCAGGTATTAATTGAATTTGTTTGATTTAGAAGGTTACCATATTTGGATTACGTTGAAACAATAATTCTCATGTTCATGTAGTTTCTAGAACTAGAAGTGTAAGTAATTGGAATCAATTGAAGAATGACATACATGGAAACAAACTAAAGCTTTAGAAACCCTGGAACATATGAACAATCAAATATCACCCCTACATGTTTGTAACTGCAATCAGCACCAAGTGATTCATTTTTCTCGGTCGACTTTATTTTCAAGTTTGAAAGATGATTTCCTTGGTTAGGTTGGTTGATTGGGAAAACTTCTGTATATCTCTTCAAATTTGGTCATCCTTTCTGATGATTTGTAGTCAATTCTGTACTGCTGCTAATATTTATGTCGCATATTTTGACACCGTCCTCATAATTTGGTTTTTTGCAGCCGGGAGTATGTTCTGCTGCACGAAAACTCAATGGATTGATGGGTACAATTTGGCGGCGCACCTACCTTTCTAGCATGTGGAATGTGTAATGTACGGACCTCTTTTAGTTTTGGCAAATCAGAATGTTAGTTACGAATACCATCAAAGTTTTCTGAATGTTATTTAAGGATGTTACTAGATAGAATGCGTGGTATGTTGCCTCAGTCTTAGACCTGGTTTGGGAGTGAGGTGCTTAAAAAAAAAAGCACCCATGAAAAAAAGCTGTGAGGGTTTTAGGTGTTTGGTAAACTGAAAAAAAAAAGTTTATTTTGGAAGCTGTTGTGAGAATAAGCTAAAATCAAAGGAAAAAGCTGAAGCTGCTATTTGCAACTTTGGAAAACTGGCTTTTTTTCAAAGCACACGGAGCTACAGTGCTCTTTTAATGAAAAGACCTATTATCAGACTGGTTTTTTTCTTTCCAAAAGCACTTTTACAAAAAAAAGTTTACCAAACACTCTGCTGATTTATTTCACAGTCGCTTATTCTCACAGCACAGCCGTTTATTCTCACAGCAGCTTTTTTTCAAAGCACAGCAATACCAAACCAGCCCTAACGGGGATCGAAGTACAAATTGCTTTTTTCATTTATCGATTACAAGTGCAAAGTGGAAATTTGTTTGAAGACCGTAACCATTGTGGCCGGAAATAGCGCGAAAATCACTTTATCTTTTGTAGTAATGCCGATATGAGAGGCATATGCATTTCTAATTTTCTATGGTTGGTACTTGGTAGTATGTGGATAAGACCAAATGGATGCTCCCCTCTTATTATTTTTGGTTAAATTTCCCAATATATACTTGAAACTAATCCAAAGTAACCTTTTTTATTGTTTATCAAGACATAAATTTCATTCTTTGTATTTGGTCTCAATAAGCTAATAAATCTCACAGCCTAAAGGCATATTTGTCGGTTTGCCCTCGAACTTGGTAGCACTCACCTACTAACCACAACTGCCGTTTCCACCGTTCGCCTATAAAAGGCACTAAAGGCCAAAGCAAACTGGAAAAAAAATGAAACGCAGAAAAAGCAGCAGAGAACCAACAAAAAGGAAGAGAGGAGTACGGAGGGGTTCACGGCAGAAGGAAAAAAGGGAAAGCAAGGAAGACACGGCAAAGGGAGCAAAAGTTCTAGGTATAAATTTATTGTTTATAATTTGTTCTTCGTCTTGGTGTTGGTTCAGCTTTTTGCAGAGGAAAAGAAAGAAGACTTGGCTCTTTTTATTTTCACCAAAGCAAAGAAAAAGGTGAAAGTCCACCATCGCAGCCATCAGAAGCAAAGCACGGCTACTGCAGCAATCACTACCTCCAGTGTTAACCTCCCCAGGGACAATGCAACAATCCACACTTGCAACCGCGGCGAAGCAACATTGGGTATCAAGCATGCAGTAAGGGATAACGAAGACGATGCCAAAGAAACAGTTGCAGAATGAGAGAAGGCAGCGGAACACGAAGCCAAAGATGCGGTTGGCGAGCAGAGAAGAAAGAGAGACGCTCACCGCTCCCTGCTGCTGTCGACTCCCCAAGGTCTAGACGGCTGCTCCTTGTTCCTCTCTGCCCAGCGAGAGTCCCATCCGTGAGCCCAGAGACCGCAAAGTGCACCCTCGTCTTGGCCGATAACAACGGAAAGGCAGTAGCAAAGTGGTGACATTCGGAGACCGTGAGCCCACCGCAGTTCTCTCTCTACTTATCTTGGACTCTCCTTCAACGCACACTGCAGCCCTTCCTTCCTCGCATAATGCTGCACCAACCGCCGACTTCAGACGGAAGCCCAAACGAAGGTAGCAGCCGTGCCATGTCTCCAGCCGTCGTCTCCGGTTGTCTTCCAGAAAGAGCCCATGCACTCTGTGACTTGAAGGAGATGGATTTGGTGATGCAGTGTTGCACAAAGCTAGAAGAGACCGAAGAAAGTCACGACAACGGAGGAGAGGATCAACAACCGCCGCTAATCTGCACTGCCCTTCCTATGCCATCGCAGCACCGCTCTCGTCACAATGAGAGCAGGCAAAAAATGCAACACCAATCGCTGCGAGCCATTCCCATCCCATCGACAGTTGCGAGAATAACCCAAAGCCTTCAGAAAATGCGGAAGACATCCGAAGGCAAGAAAGCCGAGAATTTGAGGAAAGAAAAAGTCCCCCGGTCCAAAATCGTCTCTGCCACCGTGTTGGTCAAAAAGCAGGGAATTGAAATGGCATTCATCGCATCAAAATCGTCTCTGCCACCGTTTCGGTCAAAAAGCAGGGAATTGAAATGGCATTCATCGCATTGAAGCAAATACAAGCTGCAGCGGAAGTGGCTCTAAAGTTGCATTTTGAAACAGATTGCAGAAGCTCAAAAGCTGTTTCTGCAGCCATACCCGACGGCCGTGCAGTACTATTCGAGACTTTGGAAAATTCAAGTCTTCAAAGAGGAGACAGGAAAGCACGGAGGAGATTGACGGTAAAAGTATACAAAGAGGGACAAAAGCGTTGCAGAAATTGCTGAGGCATCAAAAGCTCCAATGGCTCAAAGTTCTAACCCGCATGAGCTAAAATTGCACTAGGCATTAAAAGCTCCAAGTGACTCGAAGTCCTCGCCTACAAGAGCCTAAACTGCATAAAACATCAAATGCTCCTTGCCTGCACGAGTTGAAACTGCACAAGGTATCAAACTCCAACAAATACATGAACTACGCGTGACTTGATCCCTCAATAAGGGTATGTAGGCAATCTAGGGCTCTACCTAGGTGCAGTCACAAAATCAAAATCAAACACCCAAATCCCTAAATTACGATTTATTCATATTGGAATCAAAGGTTTTTCCTTTTTGACGGAGGATTGTAGTTAATAGACGCATAGTTTAGAATGAGTTGAACTCAAATTAATAAAATCCTCTTCGGAAAAATGAACCACGGTGAAATTGTATCGAGTGAATTATTTGTTTACATATTATGTACAATTTTTGTTCACATATTATGTACAATTTTTGTTCAACAATGTGAATACATAATACATCCAACGTGCACAAAACATATTTTGGTAATCTTACAATTTGGTGGGTAATTGAATGAAAAAAATCCGAACTTTTAGGTAAATCCCTTTACTCTACCGATAAATTTTTCAGTTTCTAAGAAACACAGTTGAATACATCATGTATCAATATAATTAGTTGAATTTTTTTTTTAATTTTCAATCATTTTTATTGTTATTAGTATACTAAACCGTATCAGGCGACTCTGAAAAATCTCTTGACTCGACCTAACCTTTTACCTTTGTCCCCAGGAGGTTAGAAAAGTCGTTAGAAACTCTACTCCAAACAACAACAACAAAACTTTTTCCCACTAAGTAGGGTTGGCTATATGAACCCTAGAACGCTATTGCGCTCGGTCATCTGCCACTTCTTCTATTAGATCTAAGTATTCTAAGTCTTTTCTTAAAGTCTATTCCAAAGTCTTCTTAGGTCTCCCTCTACCCCTTCGGCCCTAAACATTTGTCCCGTAATCACATCTTCTAACCGAAGCGTCAGTAGGCCTTCGTTTCACATGTCCAAACCACCGTAACCGATTTTCTCTCATCTTTTCTTCAATTTCGGCTACTCATATTTTACCTCAGATATCTTCATTCCTAATCTTATCCTTCCTCGTGTGCCCACACATCTAACGAAGCATTCTCATCTCTGCTACACCCATTTTATGTACGTGTTGATACTTCACCGCCCAATATTTCGTGCCATAAAGTATTGTCGGCCTTATTGCTATCCTATAAAAAATTTCCTTGAGCTTATGTGGCATACGACGGTCACACAACACGCCAGATGCACTTTTCCACTTCATCCATCCAACTTGTATTATATGGTTGAGGTCTTCATCCAACTCTCCGTTTTTTTGCAAGATGAATCCTAGGTAGCGAAAACGGTCGCTCTTTGGCACTTCCTGATCTTCAATCCTCACCCTAACTCAATTAAGCCTCCGTTTGCATTGAACTTGCACTCCATATACTTTGTCTTTGACCGACTTAGGTGAAGACCTTTAGATTTCAACACTTCTCTCCAAAGGTTAAACTTCGCATTTACTCATTCCTAAGTTTCATCTATCAACACTATATCGTCTGCGAAAAGCATACACCAATAAATATCATCTTAAATATTTCTCGTTAACTTATCCATTACCAAAGCAAAAAGGTAAGGACTTAAAGATGAGCTTTGATGTAACCCTACAGTTATGGAGAAGCCTTCGGTTTGTCCTTCGTGAGTTCTTAGGGCAATCTTTGCTCCATCATACATATCTTTTATAGCTTGGATATATGCTACTCGTACTCTTTTCTTCTCTAAAATCCTTTAGAGAATGTCTCTTAGGACCCTATCATATGCCTTTTCCAAATCTATAAAGACCATGTATAAATCTTTTTTTTATATCTCTATATATTTCCATCAATCTTTGTAAAAGATAGATTGCCTCCATGGTTAAGCGTCCTGGCATGAACTCGAATTGGTTGTCCGAGACCCATGTCTCTTGCCTCAGTCTATGCTCAATTACTCTCTCCCAGAGCTTCATTGTATGACTCATTCACTTAATGCACCTATAGTTCATGCAATTTTGTACGTCACCCTTATTCTTGTAGATAGGCACCAAAGTGCTATTTTGCCACTCATTTGACATCTTCTTCGTTTTCAAAATCCTGTTGAAAAGGTCTATGAGCCATGCTATACCTGTCTCTCCCAAAACTTTCCACACTTTGATCGGTATATCATCTGGGCCCACTACTTTTCTATGCTTCATCTTTTTCAATGCTACAACCACTTCCTTCCTAATTCAACGGTAAAATGAGTATTTTTTACACTATTCTGAGTTACTCAGCTTTCCCAAAGAAGTACTCCTTTCATGTCCTTCATTGAAAAGTTTATGAAAATAACCTCTCTATCTATCTTTGACCGCGTTCTCTGTAATAAGAACATTTCCATTCTTATCCTTGATGCACCTCACTTAGTTTAGGTCCCTTATCTTCTTTTTCCTTGCTCTAGCTAGCTTGTAGATATTTAACTCTCTTTTTTTGATATCTATTTGCTTATACGTATCGTCAAAAGCCTCTAGGTTAGCTTCTCACACAACTTTTTTCGCCTCCACTATTCTACTCCAAACAAAAAGAGAAAAGAAAAAGAGGCGACGTTTCTCCTCTCAATTGCGTGGGCGTGTCACTTCCGAAACCTCATAAATGGCAGCAGCAGCCTCCGGTAGCGCCTCCACCACTTGCAAAACCCACCGCCTTATCGCCCCGCCGCTCCCAAAACCCTACTCCTCCTCCTCCACCCAGCTTCCCTTCAAGTTTACCTCCCGCGCCACCGCTGCCCCTACATCCATCTCCTGCACTCTCACCCGGGATTCCGCCGCTCTTCAGATGGATGAGAAAAACGATAACGGCGCCTTCCCGGTTCTGCCCCGGCCCGATTCGTTCGGCCGGTTCGGTAAGTATGGCGGGAAGTACGTCCCGGAGACCCTAATGCACGCGCTCGCTGAGCTCGAGGCCGCGTTTCACGCTCTCGCTAGTGATGAAGAGTTTCAGGTCCTGTCAATTTTGCTTCTTCCATTCCTATTTTTCTTTTCTTTTTTAAATGTGAATTTTTTTTGTTTTCTGAGAATTATGTATTAATGAATTTGAAATTTCTCTCTATAATATTTAGTTGTAGAAGTAAATTTACGTATTGTAAATGTTTTCGAGGCGAAATTTGTGAGAGGAATAAATAAAATAGAGCTATTTGAATCAAGTTTCTGCAATGTTTTTCGAGATTGAATTGAGCTGGGAAGGCAATGTGGACAACAAAACTCGATTGCGGAGTACATGGCTCTGTTGAATTTTTAGGATTTGGAAATTCTCATTTCAATGCTGCATCCAATTAGTTAGAGAATTTGAATTTGTAGGAGTTGTTATTCGGTTTACGGTTTGTTTTATATAAATGTTTGCATTTTTTGGTTGTCATGTGGTGTCTTTAGGAACAAATTAGGACTAATTAACAAAGATTGTTGTGATTGATGATTTTCTAATCGTTCACATTTTTTTTTGTTCAATCCGATATATGGTAGGATGCATACACTAAATATTAAATTGGGATGAAGATATCTTTATGATTTGGGGATTATACAGTTTTTTTTATTGACGATGACCGTGTGATTTTGCAGAAAGAGTTGAATGGCATTTTGAAGGACTATGTTGGGAGGGAAACTCCTCTCTACTTTGCGGAGCGGCTAACTGAGCACTACAAACGCCCTAATGGTGAAGGGCCTCATGTTTACCTGAAGAGGGAAGATCTTAACCATACCGGGGCCCATAAGATCAACAATGCCGTTGCCCAAGCCTTGCTTGCTAAGAAATTGGGAAAGAAACGGATTATTGCTGAGACTGGAGCAGGACAACATGGTGTTGCCACTGCCACAGTTTGTGCTCGGTTTGGATTGCAGTGTATCATCTATATGGGTGCCCAAGATATGGAAAGGCAAGCCCTCAATGTTTTCAGAATGCGGCTTCTGGGGGCTGAGGTTTGTTATGATTCTGCAACTTCTTTTAAGCAATGCAACTTAATTATTTAATTTAGCCCACATTTATAAGCTGACATTGAATGTTCTATGAAACTGGAATGTACTGACAGGCGACAGATTGGGCATATTTTTCTCGATTGTCTTTCTGTGGAATGTTCCATACTGTTAATATGTAATGCTTGCCCCTTATGTTGCCTAATTGGATTAGTCATGGTTTCGCATCTGTTGAATACTTTTAAATTTACTCGGATTGACAAATTTAGCTTATTTTTCTCAAGGGAGTTTGTTTACATAATTTTTAATTTGTCCTAGTTTCCATCACATGGATGGTTAGTCAACAGTTGTTTTATTCTGTTAGTCAAGAAATGATGACTTTACTTGTGCTAAGTTGTAAGTTTATAGTTATATTTCACCCCAAAAAAGCTCTTATATTTCCAAGTTGTGAAATTTATAAACCATTATATCTTTTCTGGTGTGATTTAGCAAGATAGGTTTTCTGATCAGAACATACACATTGCATCTTCTCTGTACAGTGTACACAGAAAAATGCGTATTCATTTCATAGCACAATTAACTGAATTTAACATGGATGACCGGTTCTTTTAAATTTGTTTGTTCTTTTTCTTGAGAATCTCAATATTTTCAAAAAGGCCTAAACCGTTAATGTTTACGTAAGCCAGATGTTTTGCTCTTATTAATCCTATGTATTTTGAACTGCAACTTCTCTTCCTGTTTTGAAAAAAAAAAGGTTAGACCAGTCCATTCTGGGACGGCAACATTGAAGGATGCTACCTCAGAAGCGATAAGGGACTGGGTGACTAATGTCGAGACAACTCATTATATTTTGGGCTCTGTTGCTGGCCCACATCCATACCCTATGATGGTTCGGGATTTCCACAAGGTGATTGGTAGAGAAACAAGAAAACAAGCACTGGAAAAGTGGGGAGGGAAGCCAGATGTGCTGGTAGCTTGTGTTGGTGGAGGTTCAAATGCCATGGGACTCTTCCATGAGTTTGTTGACGACAAAGATGTCCGGCTGATTGGGGTGGAGGCTGCAGGGTTTGGATTGGACAGTGGAAAGCATGCTGCAACTTTGACCAAGGGGGAAGTTGGGGTCTTGCATGGAGCAATGAGTTACTTGTTACAGGATGATGATGGACAAATTATTGAGCCTCATTCTATAAGTGCAGGGTATGACAATTAATTGGATTTTTTGGCTATTGATTTTTGTATGGCTTGTAGTGTGTTAATCGTATGAATTTTGTGTGGTATTCAGCCTGGATTACCCGGGAGTTGGCCCGGAGCATAGTTTTCTGAAAGACATGGGGCGTGCTGAGTATTATAGCATTACTGATGAAGAAGCATTGGAAGGTATTGCACTTACACTCAACTTTACTTTATGCTCTCTTTTGACATCTTTCGGTAGATGGTGGGGGTAAGCATTCTAGGTATGCATATTGTTTGATATGTTATCTATAGATGAATCTTTGTTTTACATATCGAGTATTGATATATTTTGTCCTTGGTTGCCATTCCATCTGAAGCTTAATATATGGTCCTCAAATGATACTGCGAAGAATTAGAGACCTTAATAAGCTTTGACGTTTTTCTTTGCCCCATAGTCGCAGTGTCCTTGTGATGTCTTGGTCTTAAGTCCTTTAACCATACTTTATCCTTCCCTTCCTCTGGCTTTTTTTGTTCTTGGTTCAAACTTCGAATGGATTTCTTTTTCCCTTTGCACATCCTTCATCATTTTTTTCTCCGCACATGCAGCTTTTAAACGATTATCAAGACTGGAGGGGATAATTCCAGCTTTGGAGACATCTCATGCACTGGCTTACTTAGAGAAGTTGTGCCCTACGCTCCCCGATGGTGCCAAGGTCGTGCTTAACTGCAGTGGCAGAGGGGATAAGGATGTCCAAACCGCCATCAAGCACTTGAAGCTTTGATGTTGCGGCCACGAATGAGCAAACCAAAGGACCGTCTTCGTAAAAGTAAAAGGACCATGGAAAATAGAAGTTTCATTATTTCCTTAAATGGGTCTTATGTAGCCACAGTTACAGAGAAAGTTTAGAAATGCAGTTCGTCGTTTGGTTGAGGATGCCTGTTCGGCATCTGCCAACCGAAGGAAGAATTGGCGGTTTCGGTTGTTTCTTTGAAGGGAAATTTTGTGCTACACATTTCTTAAATAACTTAAGCCAGTTTTTGTAATAATGCAAGTTTCTTTGGTTTTGCTGTATGATGTAACTTCAATAATTTCAATGAGAAAATACACAGTTCTGTTTTGGTCTGAATCGTTCTGATGGATTGCTATTGCAAACCCTTCGATAAATTGCTATTTTTTTTCTTCGGAAAAAAAAAAAACCATGATGTGTCGCCACACGTGTGGGAGCATGTGAAGTGGAGTAATAATGTAATTGTAATTATTTCATGTGGGTCTTACCTCAAAATCAGTAATTAAGCACACTCAAATTCAAGAACGAGATTGACTACGGGAGTTGTCATCCGATCTTGAGAAGAGATTCTCTCTGGATCTCTTCCACCAAAGCTCACAAATAAATTAATCCGGACTCCTGAAATTTGATCCAACGGTTAAAATTATAATAACTGTTAAAGGGGCCCCTTGTTTGTAACCGTTGGATCAAATTTCAAGGGTCCAAATTAATTGATTGGTGGGCTTTGGTGAGAGATTCGGAGGAGATCTCTTCCCTCCGATCCTCATTCATTTCTTAATTTCTATGTTTCTAGTAAGCAAACGTGTCATTCAACAGTAGGATACATTGATATATATTACATCTGGACGCGGGACTTTAAAGCTTTGAAGTTTTATGAAACTTGAATTAAATTGGTTAGGAATGCACTACAAAAATTAGAAAGAAAAAAAAAACTTGAAAATGGCTTTAGATATAATACATTCGAGGGAACTATCAATCGACTCTTTAAAAGTTGTCGTTTTGAAAGTCTTTTGTTAGTGTCGTTGTAGTGCATTTCTAGTGTTTAAGTAGAAGCTTTGTAGTAGTGTTTGAGTAATGTTATGTTGCTGAGTATCTACAGCAATTTCTTTAAAATTTTGTTAGCTTAGCTACTAAATAGTGTCCATAACTACATAGCTAAACAATTTAACTCAGTATCTCCAATAACACTCTCTATTTTAACAAACATTATATACTTTAATATTAAGTCATTGTATCTTGGAACCGGTATATCCAACTTAGCATAAAATAAAATAAAAGAATCAATAAAGCAAGAAATATATTCGTGGCAAACAAGCAAGCTGGACCTTACCCCAGTAGTATTTGGTAGAAAAACTTGTCGCAGCCATTCAACATTTATCTCTTCTTAGCTAATAACTGTTTATGTTTAGCTAACTCAAAATTCTCTTTCCTCTTTAAAGTTAATTAACAACCGTCCACAAAACATAATAGAGAATGAGATAGAGAGCACATTATTATGTTTATTATTTAACGGTTAAATATGCAATTCAAAAGAGAGAACATCATATTTATCTATATTATGAATGTATTAAGGGTAAATTACATAAAACTACTTCAATTATGGGTCGAATCACAATCACATATCTCATGTTTTAAACATTGCAATGTCATACCTCAACTTATGAATTCGTTGCAATGACAGACTTCCGTTAAATTTTCTATCAATTTGACTGTTAAATGATGATGTGGCAAGACTACAAGGTAGAGTTACAACTAGGGGTTAACAAGACTCAATGAAGAGTTGAAACTAAGGATTGAAAGTAGCTAAATCGCCTGTATAACAGATCTACGAATAGCCAACGCCTCTAACAACGTATTTTAGGGCGGTTCCTTAGGCACCTTCACATCTACATCTACTTATAACAAGCACGTACACACAAGCAAGCTTGAATCCTGTTATCTTAACGGGGAATGCCGTTACTTATAACCGCAGCTACACATTGGTCGAGACTCACACGACAGTCGATACTCAGGATTTCGTTTAGCCTGTAGACTAGAATAGTAAACCTCACCCTAATTTAACATCTGCTTGAACTCCCGATCACTTGGGGCCCACTCCTTGTTCAACTGGATTAAACTATTGATAAAAAAATCTTAATTTATTAATATTAATATTTCTAAGGGAAAATTATTAATATCAATAAAAAAAAGATTTTTTTATATTAGCACCTCACAAACTGTTGAATGCACCATATATTAAAATTTAATATTAAATGATTTATTTAGGGGTGTGCTATCCACACACCCCAAATTACTTCCCACACACCCCTTGTTAATTTATGTCCGTTGATCTTCTTCAATTCATCCGATCCGACGGCTGAAAATTAGAAGGGTGTGTGAGAAGTAAAATGGGGTGTGTGGATATCACACCCCTTTATTTATCCTACTATGCAATGACAATTTTGACCTTATTAGGTTTTTAAAAAAAAAAATTCTAAATACACCAAAAATCATTTTTTAACGTATTATGTATCTTCTTCAACTATCAAAATTTATTCGAACCTCCATTATTGAATAAAACTCTAACCAATGAAACTACAAACATGTTGATTGAGAAATTATTTTTGAAGAATGAAACACGAAATTGATTTTTTGGAAGCTTCAAATGAGGTAAGACTTCATATTTTTTATTGTTTGAATGATTTTGACGACATCGATAATTATTTAATCTTGCTTTTGCTGCGTTATTCAAGTTTCTATGTTCGTATTCATCTTTTAGGGATCACATGTATTACATGAAGAATTAAACATCTAAAATTACCACCAAATATTAAAAACAGACGACATGAGTTTTAATGGTGGAATTGAAAACAACCCACATATACTTTAAATCTGAGGCGGCATCTTTTGTCAAAATTCCAATCCGCATTTTTTTGCCAAATTAAAAGCTTTATAAGATTTGAGAAATATGGGATGCATTTACAAAATGTAAGGTGTATATTGAGAATGTGAGGTGTGAGGGTATTATGGGGAAGTATGTGGGGGTGTATTAAGATAATTTTTTATTGAAAAAGCAAATATGAGGTGTATTAAGTACGTGTGGTTTATTCAACAATTTGTGGGATGATAATATAATAAGCCTAAAAAAACTGAAAAAATATTTTTTTAATATGGGGCTTGAGACTGCTGGAGAAGGGTGGCTGCTAGGGGTGGGTTCAGTTCGGTTTTTTGCCAAAATCGGAAACCGAATTGAAATTACTGTTTCGTTCGGTTCGGTTCGATTTGTTGTCAGTTTGTATTCGGTTCGGTTTGCATTCGGTTCGGTTTCGGCTCGGTTCAGTTTTTTTCTTTTTTTCTTTTTTTTCAGCAGCAAAAAAAAAAGGTTTCTAAGAAAACAACTTGTAGCCATTTTGTAATACATCTTTCAAAGGAGTATAAATAAAATCAAAGTCAACCAAAGTCTCATTTCAACATAAGCATTCCAAATTTCTAATAGAATCATCAAACAAACTAACAAAGATAATGAAAATAAACATTCCATTCAAAGTTCAATTATAATTAAGTCTTCCAAAGTCCAAGTTAAATAAACATCAAAGTTCAAATCAAAGTCCAAACTTAAAATACACATCAAAGTTCAAGTTTTCCACACCTAAAATAATAAGAGGATAGTAGTTAGTACTACAAACTTATACAAAAGTAAATGTTAATTAAAATATGAAGGGTCAATGATACAAAATCAAGACAAAATATGGAAGGCAAGAATCAAACTCCCTTCACAATATATATAACCTGCAGCCAAACTCCCTTCATTAGGGATATTTTTTCAAACACACACATACACAACTTGCAGCCATTATATATATACAACCTGCAACCATTATATATATATATATATATATATAAAATAAAAACTGAATCACACATACACAACCTGCAGCCATTATATATATATATATATATATCTTTAGCTTTAGCTAAAATATAACATTTGAGTGTTAGAGTTTAATGATATTTCTCAAGAAGTCTAACATATTTTACAATATAATTCTCATTAAACAACGTTTTGTGCGAGATAAATTAAACTCATGTGCAAACACACGGATAATCTATCCTTCCTAACTAATTAATCTAACCTATGTCTATTATATCAACTCTTACTCATCCACACGGTACAGTTTGCATATCAACTCTTACTCATCCACACGGTACAGTTTGCTCACTTAATTTCTGACCTATGTCTGTTATATATCTATAGCTTTAGCTAAAGCCTACAGGGGTTCCAAGAAGCAACCACATAGAGCAAAGACAATGTAATGTGCCCCAGTGACATTCCGAAGCATAAAAATACCCAATCTGAAGCACAATCAATCGTGGGAACTCAATTCAATTACTTTATGAAGCATAAAAACACCCAATCTGTTATTACAACTCAATCAATATATTCACTAAAATACAAATCAAATCTCCAAAATTGTATAAGTAGAACTGAAAATTAAACGTGAAACTAACCTTTTACTGTGATTGAGATTTGAGAGTAAGAAGTCGCCGCTGCTGCGGGACAGATGAGGATGCTGCTGCGAGAGAGACAGAGAGAGAGGATGCTGCTGCGAGAGAGACAGATGAGGTGAGGCTACTGCAAGGGGGAATGAGAAAGACAAAGAGAGGCAGCTGCTGTGAGAGAGAGACAGATGAAAGAGGCTGCGTGCGAAGTGCAACTGCGAACTGGGGAGGGCAAGGGAGTGGGAAAATAAGAGAGAGACCGAGAGAGGAGGAGGGCTAGGGTTGGTTACTTACGGGTTGCAGTTTTAGTTTAGGAATAAAATGGTGCCATTTTAGAATTAGGGTTATTAATTAATAAAATATTATAAAACGACATCGTTTTGAAGATGTTCGGTTTCCGAACCCAAGAAACCGAAACCGAACCAACCAGATTCGGTTTGGTTCGGTTCGGTTCAACAGATTCGGTTCGGTTTTCAGTCCGGTTTTTTTCGGTTTTCGGTTTTTCCAACCCACCCCTGGTGGCCGCTCGTCGAAGAAGCAAAACTTGACGCCGATGAAGAGATCCTGCCATTGGAAGCGGTATAGAACCCTAAATTGAAGTGAAGCGAGGACAGAGAAAAGAAGCGAGGAGAGGGAGAAAGGGAGGAGTCTCCCCAAAGTCGTTTGTGAGAAAAAACACTACCCAGATACAAACCCTAAATTGAAGTAATTTTTGAAAAATCGAGTAAATCAAAGAGTTAAATGAGAAGCTAGACTTTAGGACTGGAGGGTTTTTGGTGCGAAGGCATTTAAATCTTGCTGGTGGATTGGAATCTCACTCTCGCAGGCCATCCGTAATGACTCCATCTTCGTCCACCCGAACTCATCTGGTCAGCTGCCAGCGGAGTACCCGAACCCGAACTACCTTCATTCTTCCGTTGATTTCGTCGCCGCCAATTGGGTCTCTCTTCTTTCCGATTCCTCGCAACTTTGATATGCTGAACTGTGATTCGCAATCCTTTTGATTCAATTGTCGACGTCGGCAGTGATGAGCTAAGTCCCGAGATCCGCGGGCGGAAGACAACTGGGTAGGCATGGATTCGTGGAGCTTGCCTGTGCAACTCACGAATAAAAAAATTATTTTTTTCAGTTTTTTTTAGAAAACTAATGAAAATGGACAATAAGGACAAAATAAAAGGTAAAATGAATAATATTAATATTGGCTTTTTAGTGTAAAAATGTGATTTTTCGTTAAAGTAAACAATACCGCAAATTTTTTGTTATTTTTTTTTAACAATTTTCAAATTTTTATTAATATTTTTTAGGGTTTAGGAATATTAGTATTCCTAAACCCTAAAAAATCATACTGTTTTGCTTCTAAGAGATGGTTTCTGATTTTCACAAAGATGGGTTGAAGCTGTGGTTTTTACATAGTGATAGAAATGGAGTTGCTATGCGAGATTAGAAGAAAAATGGAAGGTTTTGAATGTCAGGAAAAAATGGGGGAGAGAATATGAGAGAAATCCACAATGAGGAGAGACTAACGGACAAAAACTTGTCGTTAGGGATAAAATTGTAAACTCAATATTTGGGCCATTTTAATTAGTCTGATTTAGTATTGGGGTTTGTCCTAACTATTAAATAAAAGGAAAACTAATGAAAATGGCTTGAAAACTTTGAGTTTTAACGATAAGGACAAAATAAAAGGTAAAGTGAATAGTACAAGCATTGACTTTTTAATGTAAAAATGTGGTTGTTCGTTAAAGTGAATAGTACCGGGAGCTTTTCGTTAAAGTTCCCTTAAATAAAGTTGTTACATGGTTTTTGGTTAAAACTCAAAATTTTCAAGTCATTTTCATTAATTTTCCTTTTATTTAATACATGGGTAAATTACACACAATCACCTTAATTATGGGTCGAACCATAATTTCATACTTCATATTTTAAATATTGTAATGTCATACCTCAACTTATTAATTCGTTGCAATATCAGACCTTGGTTAAATTTTCTGTCAATTTAACTGTTAAATGATGATGTGGTAGAATGGAGTCCACTCCTTGCCTAACTAGATTAAAATATTGATAAAAAATTCTTAATTTATTAATACTAATATTCCTAAACCCTAAAAAATATTAATATTAATAAAAAATTGAAAATTGTTAAAAAAAAAGAACTTTAACAAAAAAAACTCCCAGTACCGTTCATTTTAACACTAAAAAGCCAATCATAGTATTATTCATTTTAAGAAAAACTAATGAAAAGGGCTTGAAAACTTTGAGTTTTAACCAAAAATCATGTAATAACATTATTTGATGGTTAGGACAAAGCCCAATACAAAATTAGACTTATTAAAATGGCCCAAATATTGAGTTTATGATTTTATCCCTAACGGCAAGCTTTTGTCCGTTAGTCTCTCTTCATTATGGATCTCTCTCATATTCTCTCCCCCATTTTTTCCTGACATTCAAAACCTTCCATTTTTCTTTCTAATCTCGCATAGCAACTCCATTTCTATCACTATGTAAAAACCACAGCTTCGACCCCAAACTTAATTTTGAGCAGTCTCAATCTCTATGAAAATCGGAAACGATCTCTTACAAGCAAAACGATATGATTTTGTCATACTCTCTCTCCCTCCCTCCCAAAATTTCTCTCTCTCTCTTCTTTGTAAAGATGAGCAAGGGATCTGCACTTTCACCAACATCGACAAAAAAGCCAAAGGTGAATTGTGCCATTCCCTCCTCATTCATCTGATTATTAACCTTTCAATTTTTCATAATGTATTCGAGATACTGTTTTTCAAAATTTTTCTTCTTCAGTGTAGTTCATCGTTTGTTTCTTTAGAAAATAAATTTGAAATCTGTTAGCTTTTTGTTCAGTTTTTTTTCAGATACAATGTAATTTTTTTTTTCCAGATACAGTTTTGCCAACATTTTTTTTTCCAGAAACAATGTTATGTTTTTGTTTTCTAGAAACAGTATTATATTTTGGTTTTTTTTTTCATATACAAACAAAACAATCACTGTATCATATTATTTTTCCAAAAACAGTGTTATGTTTTGGTTTTTCCAAAAACAGTTTTATGTTTTAGTTTTTTTTTTTTCAGAGACAATGTTAGTTTTTTCCAGAAACAGTGTTATTTTTTTGTTTTTCCGGAAACAGTTATATATGTATATTTTTTTTTCAGAGACAATGTTAGTTTTTTCAAAAAACAGTGTTATTTTTTTGTTTTTCCAGAAACAGTTTTATATTTTGGTTTTTTTTTCAGAGACAGTGTTAGTTTTTTTTTCTTCCAGAAACAATGTTAGTTTTTCGCTGGTTTGTTCCGACGGTGTCACTTCCTGAGCCCGCTCCACCACCGTAGCACGATATTGTCTGCTTTGGGCCCAGACCATGCCCTCAATGTTTTGCTTCTGGGAACTCACATGAGAACTTCCTAGTGGGTCACCCATCATGGAAGTGCTCTCGCGCGCTACTCGCTTAACTTCGGATTTCCGATGGAACCCGAAGCTAGTGAGCTCTCAAGAGGCCTCGTGCTAAGTAGAGATGAGAATATACATTTAAGGATCACTCCTCTTGACGATGTGGGATGTTACAATCCACCCCCCTTAGGGGCCCGACGTCCTCATCGGCACACTTTCGGCCAGGGATTGGCTCTAATACCATTTGTCACATCCCGGCCAGGGGCATATCACTTCCCGGGCCCGCTCCACCATTGTAGCACGATATTGTCCGCTTTGGGCTCCGACCACGCACTCACGGTTTTGTTTTTGAGAACTCACACGAGAACTTCCTAGTGAGTTCCCAAAATGCCTCGTGCTAGGTAGGGATGTGAATATACATTTAAGGATCACTCTTCTCGACGATGTGAGATGTTACAGACGGTGGTTCTGATTTTTTTCCATAAACAATTTTAGTTTTCTAGAAACAGTGTTATTTGTTTGTTTCCAGAAACAGCGTTATGTTTTGATTTTTCCGGAAACAGTGTTATGTTTTTCCAAAAAAAGTTTTATATTTTGGTTTTTTTTTTTTCCAGAGACAGTGTTAGTTTTTTTTTCTTCTAGAAACAATGTTAGTTTTTCTTTGATTTGCTTCGACGGTAGTTTTGGTGCGTTTTGCACTTCTTTTTCTCTAGTTTGTTCACATGGAGGTTCTAGCACATTTTCCACATCTTTTTCACCGGTTAGTTCCGACGGAGGTTTTAGTACGTTTTGCACTACTTTTTCGCTGGTTTGTTTCAACGAAGTTTCTGCCATTGAACTTCTTTTGAACTTGTTTTGGCGGCTTTGATCCCATGAATGCTTCCTTTTTCAACTTTGATTTGAACTTTGATTTGGTGATTTTTGAAATGGGGGAATTCAATTTGATAGGAAGACAGGGAGTTATTATGGCGGTTTCGTGCTGGTTTGAGGTTGGTGAAGAGTCAGGAAATATCGAATCATTTAGAGGTATTTACGGAAGTGTAGATTTGTAGTGGGTTGGGCTTGTAAGTTTGGCCCATGAACAATAGTTTTGGATGGTTGTTTTATTAAACTTTGAGCCCTTTTGATTAAATAACATTTTGGGATGATTTTTTATTAAATATTTGTTGGTCCAAGCCCTTTTCATTAAGGCTCCCTTAAATAAATGCATGTATCGTTCCAAAGTTCTTCATTTTAAAGAGGTTTTTGGAGATTCTTCATTGAGCTATTTTACTCCACTACAAATCGTACGTACAGAATGACATGGGAAGGTCTGGTTACTACACCCAACCACACCATATCCTAACCTAGAAGTACATTTTAGTTTACACTGTGCTTATTTGTAGCTATGCTCCTTAAAACTTGATTTTGATCTCACTTTGCTTTCTGAAACTCAAAAGTAGTCACTTTACTTCCTGAAACTCAAAATTTGCTCTATTTTGCCCCTTGAAACTCGATTGATCCCATTTTGCCCCTTGAAATTAAAAAATCGTAATAAATCTCAAAATTCGCTCCACATTACCATCGATCTATTAATTTCTTATGTGAATTTGATTTGGGTGCACTAGGCTAATCAATTTCTTTATTTTCTTCATCTTTTCAATTTATTTTAAACTTAACATTTTCTTATTATTGAATGTTAACTCATAATGAAGATTTATAATCAAAACTATTACATAAATGACATAGTTTTATTAGTGTTGGGTTTCACATATGTTTCGAGAGGACCATGAGTTTCAGGAGAAGAAAGAGTCCACAAGTCAAAATAGAACGAATTTTAAGTTTCAGATAATAAAATTGTAACTTTTAAGTTACTTGGACGAAATAAAATCAAATTCGAATTTCAAAAGCAAAGCTAAAAATAAGCATTTATAGAGAAAGTTGATGGAATACCTTAATGCAAAAAGATGCGGACTCACGTGACTGTTTGGTAGCAAATAGCAATAAGCAAGGCAACCTCATAGGCATTGTTCTCTTCTCTGGTAGAAAGACTTGTCGAAGCCATTCGACATTTCTCTCTTCTTAGTTAACAACTTTTTATGTTTAGCTAACTCAAAATTCTCTTTTCCTCTTTAAAGTTAAGGAACAATTGTCCACAAAACTAAAATAGAGAATGAGATAGAGAGTACCATTTTTGTGCACTTTTAGTTAAACCAGCTAAAGAGCTAAGATTGGCTATCGTACGTGCATTTACTTAATATGTTCATTATTTAACAGTTAGACATGCAATTCAAAAAAGATATGCAATTCAAAAGAGAGAATATAATAGTTACCCATATCTGATTGAATTATTAATGTATTAAAAAAAAATGCATATATTGTAGCAAAGTTCTTCATTTTAAAGAGGTTTTTGGAGATGCTTCTTTGAGCTATTTTCCTCCCCTACATGGGAAGCCCTGATTAGTCAAAGCCACCTTGCACAGTACACCCAACTACACCATATCCTAACCGAGAAAAGTACCTTTTAGTTTATATTAGGATTTTAATCTCATTTTATTTATGTAATTAAAAAATTGTCACTTTACTTCTTAAAACTCAAAATTCGTTTCACTTTGCTCCTAGAACTCGATTTTGATTTTATTTTGTCTCCTGAAATTCAAAAGTCGTTTCTATAAATCTCAAAATCCGCTTCACATTGGCTTAGATCTATTAATTTCTTATGTAGGTTTGAATTAGGTGCACCAGGCTAATCCATTTCTTTTTTATTTTTTTTTCATCTCCTCAATTTATTTTAAACTTAATGTTTGTACCATACTTGACCAATCCTGAAACTACCGAACACCGGTCAATGTTATACCGTCAAGGATCCAGAAGAGTTTCCCTCTAACCAGGAGGCTAATCACAGCACGACACGTGTCAACATCAGAAGCCAATCACAACACGACACGTGTCAACATCAGAGGTCAATCACAACACGACACGTGTCAATGTCAGAACAAAGCTAGAAACTCTCTTCTATAAAAGGAGATCATTCTCCCACAATAATCCCTAATGTCATTTGTACTAAATCATTCACTAGTACTCACTAAAGGAAAGCTTCAACCTATGTACTTGTGTAAACCCTTCACAATTAATGAGAACTCCTCTACTCCATGGACGTAGCCAATCTGGGTGAACCACATACATCTTTTGTTTGCTTCCCTGTTTCTGTCCATTTACATACCTATCTATACTAGTGACCGGAGCAATCTAGTGAAGATCACAAACTTAACATTTTTTATTGTACCAAAATCCACTAATTTTGTGCATCAACATTTGGCGCCGTCTGTGGGAAACGCACTTATTCCTACTCTCTTAAGCTTTGTCAAGCTGGTTTCCACCATTCGTACACTCTCTTTTGACCAAGCATCTTTCTCCAACATGAGGAGCGAAGGAAGCCACAACACACATAACGACACCCCCATCGCGCCTAGTGTGAGGCAGCAAAAGAAGGAACGAAAGAAGTTTGCTCTTCAAGCTAAAATCAAAGAGTTGGAGGCTCAGATCAACAAGATAACAATGAAGAACAAGGTCCTCCAGGAGCAGTATGAGAAGCTCTTCGAGATGTTCCATGAGGCTAGGCATACTCAAACATACGAGTTCATCACCCCTGTGAAAGTCAATCATCAACTGGGTGCCCCCCAACACGAAGGGTCACCTGCCTTCGACATGGGTATTCCTGACGAGGAGCGAGCTATTCATTGAAATGTCAATCAACATGAGACTTTTCTCAACCCAGCTGCTTCAACCCGAAGTAGGAGAGGTGGAGGAAGATACCTTCTTGTAGAAGGAATGGAAAGAAGAAGGTGAAGGAGACTCGGGGGACTTCCAAACAGCACATCTAGAAAGCCAATATGGTGAATCTAAGAAAAAGCCACATGCCTTTGACCAAACTTCCATACTTCCAAGGGATGAGGAAAACTTGCGAATGAGAGTTTTAATGATGCCTGACTCCACTCAGGACCCTCTTATCTTGCATCTCCTCAAAGAGGTGAACAGGCTAAAGGCCAAGCGTCATGCCCAAATCCCTGGCTAGGATCAACCAAAGCCTGGCCCCTCTGACAAAGAGAATCGTTGGCACCCCTCTACAAGGAGAAACGAAACAGAAGCTTAGCATGAAATCTTATACTGGGAAGGAAGATCTGATTAAGCATATATACCTCTTTGAATTTACCATGGCATACCGAAGACACAATGATGAGGAACGATGTCTTATATTCCCCTCAACTCTCTCTAGTGGAGCTCTCAATTGGTATTGTCGTCTTCGACCTAATACTATGGATTCCTTCGCTGAGCTAAAGAGACTTTTTGTGGCTCAACACATCTTCCAAGCTGATCGCTTACACTCCGCTGATGAGCTATACATTATTTGTCAGAAATCAAATGAGTCATTGCGTGAATATGCCGGTCGCTTCTGCTATGAGTACTTTCGTTGTGCTGAGGCAGATGATAAAACAACATTCAAGGCCTTCATGGTAGGCATGCATGAATGCTTCTTCAAGTACATGATGAATGCTAACACTTGGAAGACTTACTCTTAGGTAATGATGCAAACTTACAATCATGCATTTGCCGAGGTAAAGACATACCAAGGGAACCCCCATATGGTTAACCCCTATCAACAAGTGGGAAGTGGAAGTCAAGTTCTACCAAGTGAGGAGATCTTGGTCATTCAGACACCCATTGCATCCTCTCCTGCCTCATTTAGCTGCTTGCTAAGTCACCAAACGTATTCGTCTCTTGGTAAGGGGAAAGATTTTTACTCTCAGCAAGCGCATTACAACAAGAGGGATAAAAGTTCATATCAAGACAACCAGGGGTGAACGTACCGTCGACTATTATGACTATGGGGCCAAGCCTCACTCTTTCAAAGTGGAGGACTAGGTACTGAAGGAAATTTTATTATAAAAAGACATACACATTACAAATGTTTTGACCCTCAACCGTTTGAGATCTTTTGTCACACAAGCTATTCGGCAAATATTTAAAGAAGAGATAATTCAGACAACTTCTTCTGAGTTTTTGCATTCCTAACATTGGAACACTTGGTCTACGCTAACCTACCTCTATACTCTAACTCAGAGCTCTAACAAGCGTACTTTGACACAGAGTTAGTGATACTAAGGGTTACAACTAACATGGTTCACATATCGAAATCATGGATTCCTTCATGCATAGCAAAACATTCATAAGCATCATTCATATCAATCAACATAAACATCATACATTCTAACACATTCATACATAAACATCATACATTCCAACACATTCATACATAAGCCAACTGTTCTTTGAAAGGGTTCAACATACTTTGTTTCATTCGACATTTGCTACAATGTGTCTCGCCACCTTGCCCTTATTCTCACCAACTAGGTGATGAAGGAACTCACCTTCGTGCCACCAACCAGGTGATGAAATGTACAACCTGCACTCTAATATTATTTGGCAACTTGCCATTCTTATCACTAACCAGGTGAAGAAGGAACTCATCTTCATGCTACCAACCAGGTGATGAAATGTACAACTCGTACTCTCATTCATGCCACTAACTAAGTGATGAAATGTGATGAAAAGTGATGAAGAAACTCACCTTTGTACCACCAACCAAGTGATGAAAGCAACTCACCATTCATTCCACCAACTAGAAGACGAGTGGTACAACTTGTACATGTGAACTCATAGCATTTACAAATAATAAAAAACCTTCAAGCTTTACAACTCAACTAAGGGAGCACTTATGCCCAACAAGATTTATAGTCACCAACAAAGTCTTATTGCAAGCCAACAATGGCTTCAGTGCATGGTATACGAAGATCAAACTCTTCAGCCCTCTTGCATCTGCTTCAGACATTTCTCCTCTGTAACAATGCAAATACTACAACTCATAGAAAGCTTCACACACTGTTGATTAAGACTGTTCGAAGCAAATTTAATTTATATAGTTCATCCAAACCTTCGACCACTATAAGGTGTGGCTTGCATCACAATCTCTTGCTCAACAGTGTGGAAGCAAAATTTGTATATGTTGTCTCTCCCACATTTTCAAATTAATTTCCAATTTCCCCCAAAAAAAAAAAGGAAAATTGAAAAATTCAACAACTTCAACAAATGGATGACAACTACAATTCTCAAAAGCTTCACATACTATTGATCAAGATAGTGTGAAGCAAAATCAATTTATGGTGCTAACAAAGCTTCATCAAAGCAGTTCAACCCACAATTCTCAAAAGCCTCACACTCTTGATGAAGATAGTGTGAAGCAAAATCAATTTATGGTGTCAACAAAGCTTTAACCTTCAAAGCTTCACCTATAAAGCTTCAACCTCAAAGCTTCATCACAAAGTTTCAACCCTCAAAGCTTCAACCTTCAAAACTTCACCTACAAAGCTTCACCTACAAAGCTTCAACATCAAAGCTTCACCTACAAAGCTTCAACATCAAAGCTTCTCTTACAAAGCTTCAACCTCAAAGTTTCACTTACAAAGCTTCAACCTCAAAGTTTCACCTACAAAGCTTCACCAACAAAAGCTTCAACAAATGAAGGGCAACTACAAATGCCAAAAGCTTCACACACTTTTGATCAAGATAATGTGAAGCAAAATCAATTCATGGTACCCAACAAAGCTTCAACCTCAAAGCTTCACCTACAAAAGTTCAACACAAAAGCTTCACTTACAAAGCTTCAACATTAAAGCTTCACCTATAAAGCTTCACCAACAAAAGCTTCAACATTAAAGCTTCACTTACAAAGCTTCACCACAAAGTTTCACCAACAAAAGCTTCAACAAATGGAGGACAACTACAAATGCCCAAAGCTTCACACTCTTGATCAAGATAATGTGAAGCAAAATCAATTAATGGTACCCAACAAAGCTTCAACCTCAAAGCTTCATCTACAGAGCTTCAACACAAAAACTTCACCTACAAAGCTTCAACCTCATAGCTTCACCTAAAAAGCTTCATCACATACTAAGCTTCACTACAAAGCTTCAACCTCAAAGCTTCACCAACAAAAGCTTCAACAAATGGAGGGCAACTACAAATGCCAAAAGCTTCACACACTCTTGATCAAGATAGTGTGAACAAAATCAATTCATGGTATCCAACAAAGCTTCAACCTCAAAACTTCACCTACAAAGTTTGAACACAAAAGCTTCACCTACAAAACTTCAACCTTAAAGCTTCACCTAAAAAGCTTCAACACAAAAGCTTCACCTACCAAGCTTCACTACAAAGCCTCACCTACTAAGCTTCACTAAAAACCTTCAACCTCAAAGCTTCACCAACAAAAGCTTCAACAAATTGAGGGCAACTATAAATGCCAAAAGCTTCACACACTCTTGATCAAGATAGTGTGAAGCAAAATTAATTCATGGTACCCAAAAAAGCTTCAACCTCAAAGCTTCACCTACAAAGCTTAAACATAAAAACTTCACCACAAAGCTTCACCAACAAAAGCTTCAACAAATGGAAGGCAACTACAAATGCCAAAAGTTTCACACAATCTTGATCAAGATAGTGTGAAGCAAAATCAATTCATGGTACCTAACAATGCTTCAACCACAAAGCTTCACCTATAAGGCTTCAACACAAAAGCTTCACCTACAAAGCTTCACCAACAAAAGCTTCAACAAATGGAGTGCTTGATCAAGATAGTGTGAAGCAAAATCAATTCATGGTACCCAACAAAGCTTCAACCTCAAAGCTTCACTACAAAGCTTTAATATAAAAGATTCACCACAAAGCTTCACCAACAAAAGCTTCAACAAATGGAGGGTAACTACAAATGTCAAAAGCTTCACACACTCTTGATCAAAATAGTATGAAGTAAAATCAATTCATGGTACCCAACAATGCTTCAACCTCAAAGTTTCACCTATAAGGCTTCAACACAAAAGCTTCACCTACAAAGCTTCACCAACGAAAGCTTCAATAAATGGAGGGCAACTACAAATGCCAAAAGCTTCACACACTCTTGATCAAGATAGCATAAAGCAAAATCAATTCATGGTACCAATATATATATATTTTTTTTTAAATTTGAAAATTCAAAATTCAAAAAAAATTGAAAATTCAAAAAAAAAAAAAAAAAAAAAAAGGGGCCTAGGTCTCCCCATCTTTGGGCCTAACAACTTTCATAACAAATATATATGAATGAGGAGTTTTGGGCTACTACTTAGAAAGGAAAATGGTGAAGTTTTGTTACTTTGGAAACTTGGCTACTAGCAAGACACCTATTTCGTCAACTCTCTCGACCGGAGACTTGGAGGACTCCTACCATATACTACTACACCTCGGTACTTGGAAGTTTCAAGACTGCTCAGTAACTTGGATCTTTCAAGTCTCCAACCGAGAAGTTTTCCTCACTCGGGAAATCAAAGGAGAATTATTTCAACCCAAATGCTTTACCCTTGTAAAAGAAAGGGCAACAGGGATGCTTGTTCAAAAATCGAAGAAGCATTGCTCTTTGAATCTCGAGAGCCATATCTTCCTGGATAAAATTTGTCAACACTACCCACACGCAACATCAGCTTTTCGGGTACCATGGGTAGCTTTCTCAAAGATCGTTGACCAAGCTAAGGCATGTGAATTTTGTAGCCCCAACTACCCTAACTATTACCCACAAGAGGTAAATGAACAGCACCACTACTGGCTAATTGGCAAATCCCTAGATGTGTCGACCTCCATCTTTCGTGAAAACCATACTTACAAGAATGCCTAATTTTTCCTCATATCCAATAGCACACATTCAACATATTTGCTTGTTTAAAAATCAAAGAGGCAACACTCTCCGAATTTCGAGAGTCAGATCTTCAACATATCTTCTTGTTCGAAAATCGAAGAGGCACCACTCTCCAAACTTCGAGAGTCAGCATTTGGAATCAAGCTTCCAGTCAGGAACTAACTGCCTAGAACCCCTTGCCTGATTACTTACCTATCATTTCTCTTTAGTACTCATCTTCAACATCTTGTGCTTCCAGAGAAGATACCACATCTGCTTGAGGAACATATAGGGCAAGTGAAAAGGATACAAGGAAGCATGTGAAGACAATCGCAATAGAACACGTGCTGATTCACCTATTACTTCTTCAAAAGCCAAAGTATCTCATATCATCTTTTCTCTATGTTCTTTTCTTTGTCCTTGTTGATGTTTACAGAACAAGGAGAATGAGAACAATCAGCCGGAACACGAGATCAAACTTTCGATCTGAGACTGACTACTTGGAACTTTAATTGCTTACTTTGTTTGTCATTTCTTTTGGCAAATCTCCTCGCTCAGAGACTTGGGAGACTTTTACTATAGAGTTTGTATAGCGCTTGACCAAGCTCGAAACTACAAGTAAGCTTCAAGTGAAATTGATACATTACCTTGTGCATCTCCATCGGTTAAAGATACCACTCCTGGATGGAGGACAAATACCTCTAGAAAAAGATGCCACTTCTACCTATGAGGTAGAGGCAATGAAAATAATACCACGTTTGTCACAGCCCGTCCCGAATAACTAAGTTTCGTTGATGTGAAATGACAATTTTGCCTTTGGACGTTAAAGTGCGTGATGTGTGATTTGTTTTGAAATGTGATTAATTGAGTTTCCCTAAGTTCTTAGAACCACTTAGGAACTAAGAAACCTTGGTTATGACTAAATGTTGACTAGTTGTGGACCATACACAGCACCTCTCCCTTCTTCCCGTGCTCTTTCTCATCTCTCGGACTCTCTCTCTCCTTCTTCTTGTACGGACAAACACTAATGACCTCTCAAACCTCACTGATCGAGGAAGAAAATGGTACTATTATGTTCGTGAAGCCCAGACGAGTCGATTGGTTCCCATTTCAGGTAAGGATACCTTTGAAACCCCTAGTTTTTCATAACCCCCGATTTGTGCACTGTTCATTGATAGGAGCATATTTATGCGACTTAGTTAGCTTGTTTCTTGGCATTTATGTTGTTAGTTTGTAGTTATTTTATTATTTTAAGCTATTTTCGTGTGTTTGTAGGTCCAAAGGGTTAATGTGGCAAAGAGGTGCATTTTGGAGCATTTTTGGGCATAGAATGGATAGCATATGCTTGGAGCAAAAGGAATGGACGAAATTTGAAGTTTGTGCATTATCCTCTCCCTGTAAATAACCATTTTAGCACACTCATCTCACCCAACACATCCACTCATTACAACCACCCAACACATTCACCTACCACTACATCCACTCATTTCACCCAACACATCCACTCATTACAACCACCCAACACATTCACCTACCACTACATCCACTCTTTTCACCCAACACATCCATTCACCTACCACTACATCCACTCATTTCACCCAACACATCCACTCATTTCAACCACCCAACATATTCACCTACCACTACATCCACTCATTACCACCACCCACTACATCCTCTCCCTAGACTATAAATATATCCATCCAAAGACACATATTGGGGGACAATTTAGGGAGAAGGGAGGAAGACATATTCTGCTGCAAGGCAGAGTCTTTTCTTTTTAACCATTCTACACATTCCCACAACAAAAACACAATTCCATGCACCTTCATTTCCCTTTCCTTGCCGTGACCTCCATCCAACCTAAACACATTCAGCCATTCCCTTCCATATATCCATATGCATCCATCAAACCATACCTTGTGCCGCAACAAAGAGAAGAAGGAGGACCATTGGACGTGCTTGCCATTCAAGTTGGATTGTTGGAGCGTTTTTAGGTGTTTTCATTCTTTTGTTTTCAATGTCTAAATTTGTTTATCTTTGCTTTATGAGTATGAGGAACTAAACCCCCCTTAGCTAGGGGGAATTCAAAGCCATGAACATATTTGCAATATGAATTGATTACCTTCAGTTGTGATTTCATAAGTTGTGAATTCAATTTGTTTAACTGCTTGATTAATAACTTATTCGTGTATGTTTATTAAGAGTGCACACTTAGTTTGCATGCATGAATATGATGCTAGAGTATAAAGGAGTTTCACCTAATAGTTACAAACTTATATTCACAAGTAGTGGAGGTCGCTTATAAACGATCGTGTTAAATGAATTCTTGGCAGGAGTTTCATGCTCATCATAGTAACGAATGCCTCGTCAATACTTATAGTTTTCATAATGCTTAATGATCTTTGATTGTATCTTTATTGTGCTGTTCACGAAAAGGACTTTTGAAGAATGCTTGAATTGTTGTATGCGCTTTCCCATCCAATTCAATAACTTAAGGAGAACTTGAAGGTTAATTTAAGCGGACTTAATTAACTTGGGGTGTTGAGTTTCATGATTTATCGAAAGAACAACTGAAAATTGGTTTATGTGCAAGTGTGTCATGTGTGGAGAAGAACCCTCTAGCTAGCCTATCATCCATAGTTTACCCAAATTCGTCCAAAATCTGTTTTAGTTTACAATCTGTTCGTTTTGTTTTCAAATTCGTCAAAATCAAATCCCCCTTTACTTTAAAGTGTTTTATTAGTCAAAATCTGTTTTGATTTGTGTTTTTAAGTGTCTTGAGTCAAGTTAGAACCTAATTTCGTTCAAAACCATCCCTAGAGTCAGTTTAGTGTCTAATTCATTGTTTTAAGCTGTTTTGAGTCTTTTAAACTAGTTTTGAGTCTTTTTAGTTTGTATTGCATCCTTTGAGTCTAGTTTGGTGTTTTAAACTTAATTTTATGTTTTTAAGTCAGTTTAGAGGTTATTAGCAAGCCCTCCTAATCCCCGGTCCAGAACGATCCATACTTACATTCTTTACTACAATTGATACAAGAGGGTTTAATTTGTGTGTTAAGTAAAATTCGCATCATTCATGCACACGTAATTATGGATGTTTTTGGGAATTTGAAGCTTGTAAGAAGCTTAGTGAGGTCCCAAGGAAGCTCGGAGTGCTTCATTTGAAGGTTTTGAACGTCAGGATCGTGTGGACGAAGTTTGGTCGGTTTTCTTGGAATTCTCCGGTGAGATTCCGTGACTTTTAGAACTTTAAATTAGTATGATTGTGTTCTACAAATTAAGAGCTTCATTTTGGTATAAAATACGTGAAAAATGGTGCAAAAACGAGTGAAAAATGGGCAGTTACAGGTTTGCCTAGAATCCGGCGCTGGTGACACAGTTCTGGCGTCTGGAGGTTGAAGGTGATACGGGTGAGGGCGCGTGAGCCATAGGAAAAATTTTCTAAAAATATCACGATGTTTGTGAGGTTGTGTAGATTACTGTGGTATATTCATATACCCAAATTGAGCAATGTATAAGAAGTTATTAGCTAGTTTTGCCTACGTGCTTTAAAATAACGTTTTTATAGTTAATTCGCATATAGGTGAGACTTATCCCGAGGACGAGCATATCCACGGGCGACTCAGGGGCTACGACCTTTCGACATATTAGTGAGTGGGCTTTTGTTTTCAGTATATATTTATATACTTTATATATTTCCCAGAAATGCATTTTTAAGAAAGTATGCTTTGAAATAAAATGCCAAATGCTTTTATAATTTGAATATGCATTCATGGTTGCATATATAAATAAATGTGGTGCTGTGGAGGCATAGGTAAGTTCAGGTAAGTTACGTTTGGTTATGTGAATCATCAATGATGTGATATATGATTAAACAACGTTGAGCTCATAAAACTGCACCTAGGGTGATTGTGATTTAGCCAGAGATATGAAGTACATGCCTGTTTATTTATGTCACCTCCCGCACTATATGCTCATATTGGATCCAACTTAAGTGCATAGTCTTATCGTACAGACCTTATTCATGGTTCCAACTCGTAGATGACTAGCAATTTATCGCCCGGCTATTATGAGAGAATAGAGTTGAGCATAATTATATCTCACACAATCTTGTCGTACAAACCCTTTCTAGGGGATCCGACTTATGTGCGGTATATTGCCGTATAGGTCATAGTAGTGATTCCGGCTAGATTGAGTTTGAGCTATGAATTCAGCCGTATAGAGTACCACAGAAGTTCCGGCTAACATATCATATTTCCATGAAATCATTCTTACCTGGATTGTTTACTTTGTTATATTTTGGCATGGCATACATATGAATATGATTATATAAAGTATGAACTGAATTGATATGATTTCAGATATATATATATATATATGTATATGCTTATATCTTGATTCTGGGAAAAGTATACATGTTTTACAGCGAATGGTTAGTTATGTTTGTTTGTACCATACTTGACCAATCCCGAAACTACTAAGCACCGGTCAACGTTATACCGTCAAAGACCCAGAAGAGTTTCCCTCCAACCAGGAGGCCAATCACAACTCGACACGTGTCAACATCAGAAGCCAATCATAGCGCGACACGTGTCAACATTAGACGCCAATCACAACACGACATGTGTCAATATCAGAATGAAACTAGAAACTCTCTTTTATAAATAGAGATCATTCTCTCACAATATTTCCTAATATCATTTGTACTAAATCATTCACTAGTACTCATAAAAGGAGAGCTTGAACCTATGTACTTATGTAAACCCTTCACAATTAATGAGAACTCCTCTACTCCGTGGACGTAGCCAATCTGGGTGAACCATATACATCTTGTATTTGCTTCCCTGTCTCTACCCATTTGCATACTTATCTACAATAGTGACCGGAGCAATCTAGCGAATGTCACAAAATTGACACTTTCTGTTGTACCAAAGTCCTCACTGATTTTTTGCATCAACATTTGGCGCCGTCTGTGGGAATCGACACGAAAAGCTGTGTCGGCTCTCTTTCATTTTTTTCATCCCTCCACCAAGAATCTGCATAACCCAAGAACCCAGAATCTCCCTCCTTGGGCTTTTCCAAAAAGCCTTCTACTTTTGTCCTCTCACTCCATACTTCCTTTTTCGGTTTTCTGCAAACACAGATTATACAAGCTAACCAAAAGAAGAAAAAAATACCACCATTTTCTTGTGCAGCAAACACAAATGGCAGATAAGGACCTAGATATTTGCTCCCACAAGTTCCCTTCTACTTCTCAAGTGTTGGAAGAGCTTAGAGAGCTATAGGGGATGGCATTTCCCATAATGGCCATGAACTGTTTGGTGTTTATCCGAGCCACGGTGTCGATCATATTCCTGGGCAGGCTTGAAAGTCTAGAGCTAGCCGGTGGCACACTGTCCCTCGGCTTCACCAACATCACCGGATACTCTGTCCTAATGGGACTAGCATATAGCCTTGAACCTGTTTGCAGCCAAGCATACGACAACAAGAATTATGACCTCATCTCCCTCTCCATCCAGCGTATGGTTTTAATCCTACTTCTGGCCGTAATCCTCATCAGCCTCATCTAGATTAATCTCCAGCCCATCATGGTTTTCATGGGAACAGATGACTCTTTGATCTCCGTGGCTCGCCGTGATGCAGTGTTGTGGATGCTCAATCGAAACGCCCATTACGGGTTCACAGCCCTCACTGCAATCCTAGCCGTTAACTACTTCGATCGGTTCATCTCAAGCTTCCATTTCCAGAGAGACAAGTCGTGGATGGTCTAGCTTGTGGCCGTCACTTGCCTCTCTCTGGCTGCCAAAGTGGAAGAAACCGAAGGTCCTTTTAGACCTTCAAGTGGAAGATACGAAGTACTTTTTCGAGGCAGAAACGATTCAGAGAAAAAAGATTTGGTGCCGGAGAGACCGTGCAGGTCGACGGAGGTACGCCGTTTCGGCTTATAAGAAGGGTCTCGAGATCGATCCCAATAACAAGGCTCTAAAGTCTGGTTTGGCTGACATTCAAGCTGGGGGGCTTACTCCGGTTCTGGCTCCGTCTTTCTTCTTGCTTCGGATCTCCATCGCGACGGTCACTATCTTCGCTTTAAAAAACGAGGCCCTCAAGCTTCAGCTCGACCCAGAATTCAAATGGTTCTTGCTCGAAAAGGGCAACCTGAAGTCCCTCCAGACGCTGCTTATGTTCCACATTATTCCCAGCCGCATCGGGTTGGCCCAGTGGAAATCTGACAACATAGGCTATGGGGGAAGATTAGGTTACATGGTAAATTATAGATCATGTAGTGGAGAGGTCAGAGTTGTGGTGCTAGTTGATGTCCATCTCTCTATTGCAATGCTGGCTGGTTGGCAGTTCTTGAGATCAGGTTCCGTTGCCGGAGCTCTATTTCGACATTTGAGTTCTGACTGGGGAGAGAGAAGTGCAATGCTCATCAATGATGATTATCTCAAAACTCAAAAGCTCCCAGTCAGAGTCAGAAGCTCTCGTCTTCCCTCGAAGCATTCATTTTTATTCGTGAGTCCAGGGAATATTCTTAGATAGTGTAACATCTTGTCATCTGGTTCAGGATACCGTCTCCTTTAATCATTGCCTTCAATGCACAGAAGCAAGAAAATCATCAACCAGCTCTGAGAAAGCAAAAGTGGAATAAAAGAAAGAGGAAAGAGCTGGAAAGACATGCAATCCGCTGTCAAGTAGGTCATCCACTACGCCTACTCAAAAAAAAAAAAAGGAGGAGGAAAGAGATCAGAATAAAGAAAAAGAAAAAGATCATGATGTCGGTAAAAGAATATTTCAGGAAACAGAAAGAGAAACCAAAAGCAGATGGCGAGAGCACATGGCGACACTGCAAAAGCAAGGAATAAACACCCCACCAGAATAATGTGTTTTACTTTCCTTATTTTTTAATGATGTAATTTATTTTCCTTATCTTTCGGAAACATCTGTATAAACCCCATCAGAGGGTAATATGTATAAACCCCATTAGAGGGTAACTAAAAAAAAATAAAAATAAAGCCCAAAATAAATGGGCTGGCATGTCGTGGAGGGCGAAAGCCCATAAGCCCAAAATAGCACCAACCAGGTGATCAAAAGTACGCCAAATACTTCCAAAATTATTCGGCAACTTGCTGCTATTATCACCAACCAGGTGACCAAAAGTATGCCCAGTACTCCAAAAATTATTCGGCAACCTGTCGCTATTACCACCAACCAGGTGATGAAATGTACAACTCGTACTCTAATATCATTTGGCAACTAGCCATTCATGCCACCAACCAGGTGATGAAATGTACAACCCGTACTCTCTTTCATGCCACCAACCAGGTGATCAAAAGTACGCCCAGTACTTCAAATCATACATGAGCATTACTCATGTCAATCATACATAAACATACATGAGCATTACTCATGTCAATCATACATAAACATTCATGAGCATCACTCATCCAATCATACATAAACATTCATGAGCATCACTCATGTCAACATCCATGAGCATCACTCATGTCAATCAACATAAACATTCATGAGCATCACTCGTGTCAATCAGCTTCAAAAGCTTCATTTACAAAAGCTCTAGCTTCAAAAGCTTCATTTACAAAGCTCTAGCTTCAAAAGCTTCATTTACAAAAGTTCTAGCTTCAAAAGCTTCATTTACAGAGCTCTAGCTTCAAAAGCTTCATTTACAGAGCTCTAGCTTCAAAGCTTCACTTGCAAATCTTCACCTATAAAGCTTCAGTGCAGGGTATACAAATACCGCATCCGAACAACCGCCACTTTGGCCCATACATGGATTCAATTTGAAGTCTCTAGCTAACAGACTCTATTGACCGAAGACTTGAGGGACTAAATTATACACCATATATTGAGCCTTAACTGGGCCTCATGAAAAATACTTGGGGGACTCTAGCCCATTATTTATGTATTGAGGAGCAAACTCTTATTCTATAAAATGGACTCCATCACTACCATTAGAGAACATCAACTCTAGCCTATTATTCATGTATTGAGGAGCGAGCCCTTATTCTATAAAAGGGACTCCCTCACCATCATTAGAGAGCATCGTCGCCTACTAAGCAACCGCCTCGCCGTGAGCATCAACTCTAACCCATTATTCATATATTAAGGAGCGAGCCCTTATTCTATAAAAGGGACTCCCTCACCATCATTAGAGAGCATCGCCGCCTACTGAGCAACCGCCTCGCCGCGAGCATCAACTCTAACCCATTATTCATGTATTGAGGAGCGAGCCCTTATTCTATAAAAAGGATTCCCTCACCATCATTAGAGAGCATCGCCGCCTATTGAGCAACCACCTCGCCGTGAGCATCAACTCTAGCCCATATTTATGTATTGAGGAGCGAGCCCTTATTCTATAAAAGGGACTCCCTCACTTTCAAACGCCACAAGCTAAGCCAACCAAGGCAACACAAGCCACAAGCCGAGCAGCCTCGCAGCATGTGCTACTTCTAGTTGAGCATCATTTCAGATTAAGCACCGCCTCATATCGAGCATCAGTTCAAGACAACATCTAGTTACTTCGGCCCACACATGGACTGAATTTCAAGTCCCCAACCAAAAGACTCTCTTGACTGAAGACTTGGGGGACTACTGTTTATACCATATTTAGGGTCTCATATTTAGATCTCGTATAAATACTTGGGGGACTTAAATGTAATTATGTGATAAAGGAAATGGCAAATATGTAATAAGTGAGGAGTCCTTATTCTATAAAATGACCCATCACCCTCATAATTAGAGGAGGCCAACATAGAGGCCATTTCTGGAGCCTTCTCACCCTCTCACATCTTCTCTCATTACAGAGGTTATCTCCCTCACTTTTAAGAGAAATACAATACAATCAGTGTGGACGTATCCTAAACCTTGGGGTGAACCATGATACATCTTGTGTTATTTACATTTCTTGCAGATTCACGACTAGATTTACGTTATTCCAAGACTTCCGGTTTTGTGCATCAACATCTCTGAAGTAAGGGGAAAATTCCTACAAGCAATAAACTCTCTGAATGTACTTCTTGCACACAATTGGTGCCCTTATAAAAGAAAGGGTAACAGGGTTATTGGTTCAAGAATCGAATAGGCACCACTCTCCGGATTCCGAAGAGGCACCACTTTCCACACGCAACATCAACTCATCGAGTACCATAGATAACTTTGCCAAAGATCTCTAACAAAGTTTAGACACATAAATTTTGAAGGTCCAACTACCCTACTATTACCCACAAGGGTAAGGGAACAGCACCACTGCTTGATAACTAGAAAATCTCAATGTGTGTCAACCTCCGTGCTCCGTGCTTCGTGGCAAGGCAGACTGGTAAAAATGCCCAACCTTTACTCACATTCGAGAAAACACTCACAACAGGATTACTTTCTCAAAAATAAAAAAGACACTGCTATCCGAATCTCAAGAGACAGACTCCCAACATGATTGCTTTCTCAAAAATTGAAGAGGCATCGTTTTCTGAATCTCGAGAGTCAAATCCCCAACAGGATTGCTTGTTCGAAAACCGAAAAGGCACCACTCTCCGAACTTCGAGAACCAGATTTCCTTGGATAAAACTTGTCTGCAATCTTCACACGCAACATCAGCTTTCCAGATACCACAAACCACTTTTTCAAAGCGCTCTGACAAAGTTAAAACATGTGAAGCTTGCAGCTCCCACTACATTGCTATGACCAAGAAGGGTAAAAGAATAGCATTATTACTTGCTCAAAAATCAAATAGGCACCGCCCTCCGAATCTCGAGAGCCAGACTCCCAACATGATTACTTTCTCAAAAATCGAAGAGGCACCGCTCTTCGAATCTCAAGAGCCAGACTCCCAATAGGATTGCTTTCTAAAAAATCGAAGAGGCACCGTTCTCTGAATCTCGAGAGCCAGATCCCCGACATGATTGCTTGTTCGAAAACCAAAGAGGCATCGCTCTCCGAACTTCAAGAATCAGATTTCCTTGGATAAAGCTTGTCTGCAATCTTCACACGCAACATCAGCTTTCCAGATACCGCATACCACTTTTTCAAAGTGCTCTGACAAAGTTAAAACACGTGAAGCTTGCAGCTCCCACTACATTGCTACGACCAAGAAGGGTAAAGGAATAGCATTACTACTTGTTGTTAGGGAAACTCCTATATATGTCAACCTCCATCCTCCATGGACAGGCAGACCTGCAAAAATGCTCAACCATTCCTCATATCTGAGAGGGCACTCCCAACGAAGCCTCTCGAAATACTCAGCTTTCTTCCTCCCCAATAATACCTACGCAAACTAGCCACACAAGAGCAAAAGTATCTCATATCATCAAGGTCAAAAGCAAGAGTATCTCATATCATGCTTTTTCCCTATCTTTTCCTTTGCCCTTGTTCTTACTTATAAGACGAGGAGAAAGAAAACAATCAGTCAGCACTTGGCATCAAGCTTCCAGTCAGGAACTGACTGCCTGGAACCCCTTGCCTGACTACTTACCTGACATTGCTCTCGAGTACTCATCTTCAACATCTTATGCTTCCAGAACAGATACCACATCTGCCTGAGGAACAGATAGGGCAAGTGAGAAGGATACAAGGAAGCATGTGGAGACAAGCGCAACAGAACACAGGCTTATTCATCCACTACTTCGTCAACAGCAAAAGTATCCCATATCATCAAGGTTGAAGGTACTCTTGATTTGATGGACTTGTTTTGACCCTCAAATTCTTGAGTCGGCCTTATACTCCGGAGGAAACCAGAAAACCCTCCAGCCCAGTTCAAGAATAAGCCTGTGGAAAGTTACTTCTTCAAAAGCAAAAGTACCTCATATCATCTCTTTTCCATTTGCTTTTCCTTATCCTTGTTGCTGTTTACGACACAAGGAGAAGAAGAACAATCAACCAGAAGCCGAAGTCGAACCTCCGATCCAGGTTGCTTGCTTGGAAGTCTGATTGCTTACCTTGTCTGTTACCTCTTTTGGCAAATCTCCTAGCTCGGCGACTTGGGGGACTCCTACTATGGGGTTTTTTATCGCACTTGACCAAGCCCAAAACTACAAGTAAGCTTCAAGTGAAATTGATACATTACCTTGTGCATCTTCATCGGTTAAAGATACCACCCCTGGATGGAGGAAAAGTACTTCCAAAGAAGATGCCACATCTACGTATGAGACAGATAAGGCAAGTGAAAATGATACCACACTTCGGTACTTAGAAGTTTCGTGATTACTCAATGGCTTGGATCTTGCAAGTCCCCAACCGAGGAGCTTTCCTCACTCGGGAACTTAGGGGAGTACTGTTTGTACCATACTTGACCAATCCCGAAACTACTAAGCACCGGTCAACGTTATACAGTCAAGGACCCAGAAGAGTTTCCCTCTAACCAGGAGGCCAATCAGAACGCGACACGTGTCGACATTAGAAGCCAATCATAGCGCGACACGTGTCAACATCAGAAGCCAATCACAACACGACACGTGTCAATATCAGAATGAAACTAGAAACTCCCTTCTATAAATAGAGATCATTCTCTCATAATATTTCCTAATATCATTTGTACTAAATCATTCACTAGTACTCATAAAAGAAGAGCTTGAACCTATGTACTTGTGTAAACCCTTCACAATTAATGAGAACTCCTCTACTCCGTAGACGTAGCCAATCTGGGTGAACCACGTACATCTTGTGTTTGCTTCCCTATCTCTACCCATTTGCATACTTATCCACACTATTGACCGGAGCAATCTAGCGAAGGTCACAAACTTGACACTTTCTGTTGTACCAAAGTTCTCACTGATTTTGTGCATCAACAATGTTGATAAATGAAATGATTTTGTAAAACATTTGTTTTTGCCCACTCACGTTTTCTGTTTTGTGCCCCTCCATGTTTTAAGTAAGCTTGCTGTTGGTGGCTCGAGGACGTCGGCAGTTCTGACTCATTTAAACAATAGTATGACATTTCTAGTATTGTATAACTAGTACTTGTCCCACTAGACTGCACCTAGACTTTATGCTTTGATTAGGAGTGTTCACAGTTGTAACTAACTCCTATCACTTTCTGTTTAGTAGTGCACTCTAGTAATTTAGTTCTTAATTATTCGTATATTTCTTATCTTTATTGCTTCCGCACTGTGCACATGGCTACGTCACTCTCACGTGACGGCCAACATGCCTTGATCTCGGTCGGGGTGTGTCAACGCTTCGGTACTTAGAAGTTTCGTGATTACTCAGTGGCTTGGATCTTGCAAGTCTCCAACCGAGGAGCTTCTTTCACTTGGGAACTTAAGGGAGCACTGTTTGTACCATACTTGACCAATCCCGAAACTACTGAGCATCGGTCAATGTTATACCGTCAATGACCCATAAGAGTTTCCCTCTAACCAGGATGCCAATCACAGTGCGACACGTGTCGACATCAGAAGCCAATCATAGCGCGACACGTGTCAACATCAGAGGCCAATCACAACACGACATATGTCAATGTCAGAACAAAGCTAGAAACTCTCTTCTATAAAAGGAGATCATTCTCCCATAATAATCTCTAATGTCATTTGTACTAAATCATGCATTAGAACTTATAAATAGGAGAGCTTGAACCTATGTACTTGTGTAAACCCTTCACAATTAATGAGAACTTCTCTACTCCGTAGACGTAGCCAATCTAGGTGAATCACGTACATCTTGTGTTTGCTTCCCTGTTTCTATCCATTTACATACTTATCCACATTAGTGACCGGAGCAATCTAGCGAACATCACAAACTTGACACTTTCTGTTGTACCAAAATTCTCACTGATTTTGTGCATCAACACTTAACATTTTCTAATTGTTGAATGTTAACTCATAATGAAGATTTATAATCAAAATCATTTCATATATGACATAGTTTTATTATTGGGTGTCAAATATATTTCAAGAGGCGACTCATGAGTTTCAGAAAAGAGAAAAAGTTCACTAGTTAAAATAAAACGAATTTTAAATTTCAAAGAGTAATTGTAACTTTTGGGAAAGGCAAAGTAAAATTAATATTGAACTTCGGAACCGTAACTAAAAATAAGCTTTTATGCTACTCCCTTCCAAAGTAGAGAAAGTTGATGGAATACTTAAATGCAAAAAGATGCGGACTCACGTGACAGTTTGGTGGCAAATAGGAATTAAGCAAGGCAACCTCATACGCATTGTTCTCTTCTCTGTCGACTGATGTTTCATAGAAGAAAATAAACCCCAACCCCTTTTGCCTTTTGTATATTTCAACGCCACACCCCTCCACAACGCCACCCCTCCACCAAACCCAACCGTCAACAAATTCAATTAAAATATATAAAATATAAATCCTATTTATTTGATTGTTCTGCTTTCTGAGACCTACTTCTACGGTCAACAATCTATGAAAGCAAAAAATAAATAAAAAATAAAAAATAGTTCCTTTGCTTTTTCATATTTTTATTTTTTATTCAAAAAGCTTTGATCTTTCCTATATATTGAAGATCTACCGTTCTGGGTTCAACTTATTCGAACTTTTCAGGTAAAAAAAAATACTAAATTTGCTTCCGTCTTTATATTTTGCTCCACCACCCCAGTGATTTGATCTCTTCTGGGTTTTGTTACAGAAAACCAATTGAATTTTCACCCAAAAGTCCCACCATGATCTGCTCTGTGAAGCAATACACCGGCGTGACAAATGGGTCCGACATCTTTTTACGGCGGAGCACAGGACCGCCGCCGGTGCAACGATCGCTGTTTCTGCCCTCTCTTCCGGCGCACCAGCCTCAGAGATCAGGAATCTCGGTGCAAAAGGCCTTGCACGTATCTGCGATCGCCACCCTCGGAGCTTTGCCGAAGCCGACTCGAATGAGTGTGGTTAAATGTCAGGCGTTCGAGGCTGACCGATCGCAGCCGATCGAGTCCAGCGTCGAGCTTCCCAAAGTCGATGCTAAACTGGAGGCGGCGAAGAAGCTGAAGATCGGCGTGTATTTTGCTATGTGGTGGGCGCTGAACGTGGTGTTCAATATATACAACAAGAAGGTGTTGAATGCTTACCCTTTCCCATGGCTGACCTCCACCCTGTCTCTGGCATGTGGGTCTTTGATCATGCTTGTATCTTGGGCCACCAGGATTGCTGAGGCCCCCAAAGTTGATATGGAGTTCTGGAAAGCTCTGTTTCCTGTAAGTTCAGTTGGTTTTAATTTGGTTTATGTATATATATATATATATATATATATATATATTCATATGCATGTATGTATATATATGCTTTTGGGGTTCTGAGAATGGAGGAATATGAAGGAAAGTGAAGTTTTTAACTTGTTATGTTTGATGGTGTTGAAATTTCGATATGGATATCGAATTAGGATTGTTGGGCGTCTTTTATTCTGTGAAAATAACTATTTTGTTTGGTAGCTGAGAAAATTAAAGGCAAGAAAGTGTAACTTGAGAGGTCTTAATTGTTGAGAAAGTTATAGAGATAAGTTTTTATTTCCAGCCATACAATGACTCAGAGGCTTTGGTGGTTTGTCATCATTTTGCTTGAAAATTCTGTTTCGGTTTTCGCATATGGGTTGTGATTTTATTGTTTGATATCTCTGAACAGGTTGCTGTGGCGCATACGATTGGGCATGTAGCAGCTACTGTTAGTATGTCTAAGGTTGCAGTTTCTTTCACCCATATCATCAAGAGTGGAGAGCCAGCTTTCAGTGTATTGGTTTCGAGGTTCTTGCTGGGCGAGTCCTTCCCTACATCGGTCTACCTGTCCCTCCTTCCAATCATCGGTGGTTGCGGTCTTGCTGCCTTGACAGAGCTTAACTTTAACATGATAGGTAACCATTTTGTTCTTGTCCCGGAGGGAATGGAATTGTAAAATTATTGGTTTGTTGGTATTTGCAACCTTTGTCAGGCTCCGTTGGAAAAGAAAACAAATACATATTAAAATTAAAATACGTCAATACATGTTTTGCCTTTGTATTCTTATGCAACCAAATTGAGGTTCCATTCTTCGTGCTATATGTTTCAATATAACTTATTTGGCCAAAGTTTCGGTTTATTTTCTTTTATCTGAAGTTGGGTGTCGTAGCCAGTTTCTTTCTCCTTCTAGTTTTTCCAAAAAGCAGGATGAGTTTTGGCTAGTTGCAGGATTTTATTCCGTCATTATATTGTAATTATAATGTAATTTTGTTGCTTTTCTTAAGGTTATAGAGACTTAAAATTCCGTCTTTTTACTGGTTGTTTCAGGATTCATGGGGGCCATGATATCAAACTTGGCATTTGTATTTCGGAACATATTTTCAAAGAAGGGAATGAAGGGGAAGTCTGTTAGCGGAATGAACTATTATGCTCTTCTATCCATTATGTCTCTAGTAATTCTCACACCATTTGCGATTGCGGTGGAGGGACCACAGATGTGGAAAGCTGGATTTGATTCAGCATTTGCTCAAATTGGACCCAACTTGATATGGTAATTACATGTCATCTACTAACTGTGATTTCTTGGCCTGTTACTGACTCTGATATGTTTTATAATTTTATTGTGTGGTTCGATATCTGCAGTTCTTAGCATGTATTTGTTTTCATAATAGAAACTAAGGCAGATAACTGATGTTCCGTGTTGGGAACAAGATAATCACTATGCAACTACTCTTGTGCAATTGTTCTACGAGTGTATTATTTATTTGTTCATTTTTTTTATTTTCACTTAATTATATCCTATTTCACAATCTGTCCAAAGTCAATTCTCTTCTATAGATTACTCTAAAAAAATACGAGAAAACAATATAGTCTCTTTTAGAGATGTTTTGAATGTCCTTAGCAGCTTAGCCAAATGCACACGATGAAAGGGATAAGGCACAATGCTATTGGTTGGAAGGTAGTGTGCTAGAAGTACATCTAATCAGATGATCTCGTTCTTATTGATTATGAAATCCTTCTACACGCAAAATAGTAGGTCTTGAGCTTCCTTTGGTATGTTTAACTGATTGTTATAATAGGGTCCTGCGATCTGTTTTCTCGTCTTTTTCTGTAGGTTTTTTTAGCTTCGTTCTTTATGGTACAGGTCTTTTTATCTTGATGTAATTGTGCTGGAGGAGTTTAACCAGTACTAAATCTGTGTGAATTATTGAATGTTGCAGTATTTACAGTCGTGATTATAAGGTGCAGGTTACTTGTTATATTATGAATTCATAGTTAATATTTCGTGTATTGAGCTGGAAACTTATGGCAATGTTGTTGCAGAGACCATGTGGTGTAATAGCTGATTGGAACTTGAATCCCCATAGGAACAATTCTTTGTGTTTGTTCTTGTTTGATACAGTGATACCTTTTTTTTTCTGAATGTTTTTATAAATGCCTTTACTCACGCTGCTGTTGATTACATCCAATAGGTGGATGGCGGCCCAGAGTGTCTTCTATCATCTCTACAACCAAGTGTCATACATGTCCTTGGACGAGATTTCTCCCTTGACATTTAGCATAGGAAACACCATGAAACGTATATCCGTCATAGTATCCTCCATCATCATATTCCGCACACCTGTCCAGCCCGTCAATGCCCTTGGAGCTGCTATTGCAATTTTCGGAACCTTCTTGTATTCCCAGGTATGCCCATGTTCTCTCTATGCATTGAGGTTGATTGTTCATAATTTACTTATGGTCTTTTTGCTAATTTCGCCTATTAGCTTTTTGGACATTCATGATAGATTTTGTTAGTGTGCCATAGTTTCAAAACATCGATTATTATAATGTGCACCAATTATTCTTTATATATTCTAAACATTCTCTTTTACTTGTGGGCTTGTTTAACCCACAACATCTGGAATTCAACAAAATAGGACGGTCAGGGTTTCATGGATTTGAACAAATGATCTCCCATTTTGATACCATGATGAACCTAACACTTCTCCTCTACCTCGAATGTGTCATATTTCCCGCTTTCGTTAAAGGACACAATTGTGGACTTAAAATTAGGGTGGGAGGTTCTAATTAAAGGGATTTGAACTCTGAATGCCCGAATCCCTTGTTTTAACGTCATATGAATTTTTTGTTTGTTTACCCATAATTTCTACAACTTTGAAGTTGTTACAACGTAGGCCAACTGTTAGTATATTACAACACTTGCTCTGATGCAAATTGGCCAACCCTATGGATCCAGACAAAATTATTTGCTTGCATTCTTCGCATGGCTTTTGTTTGTATGTTAAAGATACCAACAAGAAATCTGGTGGATATTTTTGTTGGTTGTGGGTTGTACCACGGTGCTTACGATAGTGATTGCATCGGAACCTCAAACTAGTTATTTACTTTTATGTTATATTTCTAGTTCTTTAACCTACCTTAATGAAGGTTTAGGTGGAGGCAATTGGAGCAATACGGGGGGTAGATGTATATACCGGCAAGGATCATGTTCCTTTGCTACTAATTAGGATGTTGAATGATAGGTGGCCTTCGCCATGCTGTGGTTGGACCATCAAAACCTACCTAATTTTACTTTGATAAGTTTGTTTCATCGCTTATACCATTAATTAAAGTCGAGAACGCCATTAGGCGTCTAAGTTGACTCCGACCGCACAATGTTGGAATATGCTTTGGTTTCTCCCTCTGTGATGCTAAACACAAACATCTACTCTTTTACCCTAAACATCATCTTGTCTCCCTTTTTCTTCAGGCGAAGCAGTGAGAAGCTCGGGCTTGCGGAAATTTACGTTCATGCAACATAAACGACAGGAAAGGGGGAGGAGGTGGAGCGGTTGGCGATCCATGGTTACTGAATTTTTGGTTGTACGAACCAAGAATGTGTAATTGTAGATACCAATAATGGTTGAAACAACATTTCCACCTGTTAAGAAAGGGAACTAGGCAGTTGTGTTTTTTGTTTTTTTCCATATTTTTGTTTGATGAGGTTGGAGAGAGAAATATTTCAATAAAAAGCAGGGATAATAATAATGATACATGAGACTGTATCTATCTTTATATCTATCTATCTATCTGCCTTGAGAAAGCATCAATGTCAATGTGGACCTTATAGAGCATATTCCAATTGGGTTGGTGGTAGGTATGCTTCATTACACATCGTCCACCTGGTGTAGTTTTTGTTTGTTTCATGGGTGCTTAACTTGTGGCCGGAGGAGGCTGAAATACCTTTTAGTTTTTTCGGCCCTTAGAAGGGGGTGGATAACTGTGACTTGTCACCAGTTCTCTCTTTTTTGAAAATAAAAAGAAGGAGGATTTAGTGCCTCTTTTAATTCTATTTTTTTTGGTAATCTGGGGCTTGAACACTGAACACCCCCAAAAACACTAAATATTCCGAGAAGTGCAAACTAGGTGGTTACTAGCAATTCCCAAAAGGGGTGTGCTATCCACACCCCATTTTACTTCTCACACTCCCTGATAATTTATGTCTGTGGATTTTCTTTAATTCATCCGTTCAGACGATCGAAAATTAAAAAGGTGTGTGAGAAGTGAAATGGGGTGTGTGGATATCACACCCCTTCCCAAAATATCGTCTAACAAAAGATCACCAATCCAAACAAGAGGTTCTTCAAGAAAACAAAATCCCAAATCAAGATTGAAGTTCCAATTGGCTAGACAGTCTACAACGGAATTCTTCTTTGTGTAAATATGCGTGAGTTGAGAGTATTCACGGCCGCTCATGTGTATTTGAGACTTAATCAAGTTAATTAAAGTAGTTTGTTTCGACTTTTACACTCCAGTTCGAATATCCTTCTCCATAAACCATCTAATACCGAACTGTTTATTTGGGGTGTTCTTCTTGAGAGCTTTAGTTTTAGGTTAATAAAAGCTTACAATATTTATGAATATTTCAATCATATTTATAGTAGTGCACCTAAATCAAAGAAAAATTACATACCAATGCCAATATATGCAAAGTTAGCAGCTGTGCGCATATCCCACATAGTTCTTATCAAGGTTTTAAAAAATGCTAGGCGTTAGTCGGGCGGCCTACTCGGGCCTAAGCATGCGCCTAAGCGAACTCGACTTTTAACTGTTAAATTTTGGATAAAAAATCCAAATTTATAATTCAACGGTTAAAAAAACAGAGTATTCTATTTAACAGAGCTTCATAAAATTTTTGTTGACCAATTGCTCTTATAGAACATGTTATCCAGTTTAGTAACATGAACTTCACACCAGATATCATTCACTCTAAAAGTTTTTCTTCTCTTTTGACTTCCGCCTATATTGTCGGCTTAATTTTAAATGGGCCCTTTCAATTTTAAAAAGAAAATCAATCCATAGAACATGTTCGTTGACGTCAAATTGTCTCAGTTTAATTACATAATGTCATGCGTAAGTTTCTCTTTACATGATATTATATTATTGGCGCGAGACCTCACCGTATCAATGAACTTGCTCCTCATAAATTGCTCTCGACACAAGACTGACACTCTTTGATAAGAGAAATATGAGACCAACTATCATAACCGGTGTGATTTTTTATGTTTTTTAATAATAAAAAATTGATGTTATAGTAGTATTTTTTTTCATCTGTAGTTGAGTGAGAAGTTTTTCATTGGCAAAGCAAATTCAAACTAAATTATTATGGATAGCTTATTATGATAACTTATTGTGAGGTAACTTACTTACTGTAGTACAAATAATATCAAAGGAAAACTAACGAAAAACCTAAAAAAACTTCTATTTTAACGAAAAACTCTTTTTAAATGTATAGTGAATAGTGCCAATTGAAGGTAAAAATATAATTTTTTATTAAAATTGAACAGTACCGAAAATATTTTAGGGTATTAAAAGAATTACCCTATACAAGTTGTCCAAAAAAAGTTTGGGTTTACACTCATCGGGTTTGTCTCTTTGTCCAACCCAAGAAACACGAGTAGCGGTGGGAAATGATCACCGGGGAGTGGGGACGGATATCTACGGTTACGTTTAAATGAATACCGACATAACTCTTTAGTTTTTAGCCGTTGAGTAATTTCTTAAACAGTTAACGACGTGCCGTTTTTGCTCGGTTGATGAAATTTTTGCTTCAGTCGCAGTAAATAAATAAAAAAAGGGGTTCCATTCGAATTTTGCTACGAACGAAAAGCAACACACTTCGGATTTCGTTCGTTTTCTGAGAAAAACGAAAAAAATGGGCGATTGGGAGTTGCATCTGAGAACCCTTTCAAGCAGTGCCAGAGACTCCAATGTCGCGAACGATCCCGCTTCCGACTCCTCTCTTCTCCAATCCGTCAGTCCCTCTCTCTCTCTGCATCTCATCATTTCCCTAACTTTCTGTTTGTTTCCCGAGAAAATAATTGAAAAGCAGGGAAACCCAGAAATGAGCTTAATTTTCTTTTCATTTTTCTGATTAAAGGGGAAAAATTGGTTCTTTTTTGTTTGATTAAATGTTGAGCAGGTGAAGAAGCTGTATGAATTGTGTAAAGCTGAGAATTCAGAGGATTTGGTGGCGAGAGTTTACACGCAGATTAACAAGCTCTTTCAGCGCTCGGTGGCTTCGCTGTCTCAATCTCGAACCTCCATTGGCCTTCTACTGCTGGTTCGTTTTTTGGTCCCATTCGGATTTTGAGTCGTTTTTTTGTTGCATTGCTATCCTAATTTTGTTTATTATTCACTTAGCTCTATGTTGTTAACTGCAAATTTCGCTATTTTGTTCCGTTTTGTTTAATTGCTGAGAAAGGATTAGGAAAATAAAACAAATGTTGAGCATTATCAACTTATCAAACAGTGTTTTTAGAACTTGTGGGATGGAAAATGGTATATGGAATGTTTACAAAAGTCACAATATAGATTATCCCGGGAATCCTCTTTAACAACTGATTGGAGCGAGCGCACTTTCTAAGTAACATTCTATAGTTGTTTGGGCCAAATCGCAAGAAATGGCACTCGGCAGAGCATTTATTTGATGCTTAAGGTTTCAACTCCATTTAAGTCTTTGACTTTTGTATGCGTAAGCATTCAGTATGATTTGTTTTGGAAGTAAACTGTGGGTGCTTTTTACCGGGTTACCTAAGGTCTGAGCTTTCCCTTGCAGAATGAGAACTGAATGCTTGTTCTCTAGGGCATGTGCTTTTAACGTGATGGATTTTCTGAAGCAGTTTCATAGTTTAAGGAGGGGGGGGGGGGAGTTAAGATGTAAAAGGGAATCTCTTCTTTCGGTGTCTAATAGATTTTGGTTTTTTGAACGAGTGTATGAAAGGCATATAGTTGAAAAATAATTTTATGAAATTTAATGCTGTAAACTAGCTAAGTTGTATTTTCTGTTAGTGTAATAGCTAATTCAGTTTTCCAATCTATTAGTTTTTTTTATTGATATAACCCCTGATTTTCTATCAGGCCATTCTTCAATTTTACCTTGACTTTGGGGAGATGGTTCTACATGATGCTGACCCCAGTCTCAGGACATTTTTCCGTTCATGTTTGAGCCGGTGAGTGATGTATTTCATTTGAGATTAGTGTCTAGGCTGATTAAAAGTATATGATATTGTGTGCCATTTGGGTTTTTTTTTTATCCATATTGATATATACCTAGTCATTAGTTGTGTGATATGGAAAGTTACTTAGCATTTGCTTGGTTTTTACCATAGGAAAAGAAGATAAATTATGGCAAGATTAATGTGCAATGTATGTTATTCTGTAGTTAAAGATGAAATGGAAGTGAGGAAGATTTTTATTTGTTACTTAAGTTGTTTTAAACTCCCCAAACCATGAAACCTGAGGCCCAAGTCTATTTTGAGATCCAATGGTCAATTTACGAGGGAGATGAACTGAAAAATGACGTACTTTTTATTGGTTAACAGAAGTATGACGCACTTTGCTCACCTTGTCCTCCTTTATAAAAACCTTGATCATCTTGTTTTTTTCATAACAGTTTTGATGGTCAACATGTTCTTAACTGTATACTCTATACATGGACTCATGCCAGACTTGTCCAAAATTTTATTACTATCTATCAGCTTAAATGTTAAATCAGACATAAGCCATGGTGTCTTATCAAAGGATATTGTAGGTTGCTTTATGAAATCAACAACAAGAAGCAAGTATATTGACCTGGAAATTATTCTCTAGATTCTTTTGTACGTTGAAGAGAAAGTTACAAATGTTGAACTTCAAAAAGACAGGCTAACTAAGTTTCATTTGCACTACTTGCCATTTTGTGTTGGAATAAGCATTTGTTTTTTTGCTTATATTCTTACATTTGTTTTCATTCTTCTTATATCAAATCTAACTACAAATATGATGGCCATCACATGTCAAATTTTTCTAATCTGGTTGCAGTGAGTTTGCAGATCCTGTTGTCGCAGAATCAACCCTTGAATTTCTGAACGTCAACAAGAAAAAGCTTTTAACTTCTTTCCCTACCTTACTGCCTCAAGTATGACCGATATTCTCAGGGTTTTCTGTTTATGATAAAAATTGTTATGTAGTATACCTATTAGAAATGTACGACATAAGTCTTTATTTTGATATTGTGCAAAGGTTGTGGAGGTACTTAGCAATTGTGGTGGTGTTTTCATGTACTGCAATACACACATTCACTTGTAAATTACAAAGAATCTGTCAGTGAACATGCTGTCTGAGTTAAAATACTGCTTCTACATTTGAAAGCCACAAAATTGAACAGTTGGACCATGCTCATTAATTGTGATGTTATCTGTGGAATGCAAGACTATTGTGTATTTGTACTTGTTTTGCTTCATAGATCTTTTAAGTTCTTGCTGCTTGACAATGTTCTCATCCTTGTGAAGCTCTCAAATATCCGAAGGAATTAAAACAAAATCAGACCCATTGTGGTCAAATATTTCATCTTGAATTTTATATGCTTTTGTTCCCTTCTTGCTTTTTTTTTTGTTCTTTTATGCTTTTGCAGGATCCGACCATAATATTTCTTTCAATAGCTGGATATGTATCTCTAACCTTAACAACTTCTATGCAGTTCTTTCCCTTGATGTTAAAGTTGATTGCATGGAATGGGGAAAAGTGAGTTCTACAGCAAGTATAATTTGACTTAGGGCTCATGTTCAAAGATGTATATACATACATATGATGTTTCTATGTTGTCAGTTCTGAACACACACACACACACACACACACACACACACACACACTGTGACACATGTACGTACATATGATGTTTCTAAGTTGTCAGTTCTGAACTTCTGATGGTAAGCTGAAGACACACATGCACACACACACGTACGTACATACATATGATGTTCTAAGTTGTCAGTTCTGAACTTCTGATGGTACAACTGAAGATAGACACACACACACTCACGTACGTACATATGATGTTTCTAAGTTGTCAGTTCTGAACTTCTGATGGTACAGCTGAAGATAGACACTTGTGGATATGCACATTACAAAGATTTTTTTTATGTTTCTATTGTCATTTAGCTTTAAAGAAAATTGATGAATTTTATTTTAATGAATGTCCACTTCGTTGTTTTCCCTGCAGGTTAGAAAAGTCATATATGAAAGTTTTTCCAGGGTTGATTTCGCCTGGGTCATTTCTTCCATTATTTCCAGCTTTGGTAGACTTGCCAAGTAAGCATGATTATTCAGTTCACCTTTGTCCTCCGTTTTCACCATATTTCTTTGATGTCACATTGTCTCTTGGCTTCTTTTACCTTATAAGGCTTTTACTATGTTGCATGTATATGAGTTTTTCATCTGTTGTTTCTGTTATGTGTGGAGTTAATTGATTCTAGATCCTTATCTTTAAAATATTTCTTGTATATAACTGATCTGAAATATTTATCTAGCCATCATATAAAATTTATAAGTTGTTAAGCTGATATGTCAAGTGCAAAGTCTGAGCATTCAGCTTATGCCTTAACCACTTTTGAACAGACTGTCATTATGCTGAAAAGAAAAGGGTGAAATAATGGGCTTATTAATTTATCTGTTTTTCCCGAACCGAGTTCTTTTATTTCAAATTTGTTTACTCTTTTTGTTTTTTTTCAAAATATAAAAACTATTGGTTCATGGTAGCCCTGTAATTTGGGCTTGGCTGGGTGTGCTTTTAAGCCTTTTTCAATTGGTTTTTCTTAGTTTCCTCTTAAAGTAGCCTGAGATTTATCATTTTTTGTTTCAACTGTGGTAGTTTTGGTAGTGGCATTGGAGAAGGTTGAAAAGAGCTCGGGATCGTTAGTTGGAAACAGCATTGCATCAATGCAGAAGAGTTCGGCTCCCGAGGTTATTTTTTAGACGTTTGAAAATTACACGTGTTAACCTAAAAGTTCAGAAACCATGCAATCAAAGATGTGCGTTGATATGTTGATGCAGATGCTGCTCGCTCTTATGGATGAAGCATATACTGGTTCAACAATAGGAGATGGAGGGGGAGACTCAGAATCAGAGGACAGCAGTTCAATTGATGTTGCTGATCCTCTGTTCCTTGACCTTCTAAAGGATGAAAATGATGGCATTGCTGTAAGGATATTGTTTCTGAATCTCAATTTCCATTTGCATATCCTAATGTAGAACTGTTTTCCTTTTAAGTTATATAAAAGTAATGTTTCACTTACTTGTATTCCTCTTCTTTCTTTTCTTTTGATGTGTCCTTTTTATCATTTCAACCGAATGCAAATGCAAGACAACATAAAACCATTGTTTTCTTGTAATTACAAGTAATTAAGTAGAGATGTGGACTTACTGGTAAACATTTTTTTGTTCCTTTTAAGCATGACTTTAATGTATATGTTTCGGACCACCGACAATTTTCCAAATCAAGATTTGAGCATGTTTCTACAAATGGTTGGGTAGCATTATGTTATGACAAAATTTATTTCAAATTGAACACTGGGAAAATATACTGAGATTTTATTTATGTTGTATTGCAGGAACGCCATTGGACCTCTCCTGCAATGGCTGCAACTTTACAGGCTGTAATTAATACTCCCCAATCTAATAGGCTGAAAAATATACTACGCATGACACCACGGTTTCTTGATGTGTATTTTGCTATAGCACTGCGTGATGTCAATAATTGTATGTGATATAGCTCTTATCCTACATTAGAGTTTGGTATAAACTCTTTTGTTTCTAAAAAGTTATTTTCTCTATTTTATTCCAGCTTTGGTCTGTGCATTGATACCTCTACTCATGTCCAGAAATGCCACAATATTTCCTGACAGAAGTTTTTCTTATGAGGTATGCATTTAAATATATTTTATGTTTTCTTTTGCTGAGGTTTTTGATGTAGTGCCTTTTTGGCTTCCTAGACAGAAAACTATGGGAGATTGATATATTTATGATTTTTTATGCATGAAAGTGGACCACTCTTCACGTGCACTTCATTTGATTTGATATTGTCAAAAGATCATTCTCCAGCATCACACCAACACCCTTAGTGATCTCATTTTCTTTGATCTCGGGTCAGTTGAGTCAGGGACTCAGGGGTCACATGAAATACAGTAATTGTTGGTCTGGATTTAGGGATCAAATGTGATGATTGGAGACTATTTCTTGCTTTTCAATATCCTTGGTTTCTGGTAGCCTAGTATATATTGGTGTTACATTTTGTCTATACTCATTTTCACTATAATTAATATCTGTTGGTATCTTTTGTGCAAAAAATTCATGTCCATATCCTGCAAGATAAGATGCTTTTCGAATTATGAAATGTGTGAAAGTAATTGTGATCAGTTCATATAATGAAATATTATTTATAGCTATATACCATAAGTGTTTCTGGTGAACTTTAAAGTCTGATTGACCCTCTTGTCATCCTTTGTCATGAGTGAATAATCTTATTTCTAAAATTTATTCATTTCTATAGGTTCGTAAGAGGCTATTAGAATTCATGCTTGCCGCATTTCAGCGCTCTCCAGATTTTATTGCACTTTTGAAGGTAGTGCCCAAAAACATTTTGCCTCTATGATCTTTATTGTACTCTTTATTTCAGCTGTGTATGTTTTTAAATCCATTAGAAACAGTTGGTGGCACGGTTCTCAAGGTATTTGATTAGAAATTCTTAGTAAGGTATGTGATTAGAAATTCTTAGTAGAAAAGAGAAATGCGTGAGTTTGAGCAGACAGGAGGTTGAAGGAATGGATTTTGGTTATTGTGGGTCTTGGTTCATTCCTTTCATGTTTTAAAGGGAAAAGTAGCCGAAGTGCAGTATCCAACTCGTTACTTACCTAGTAGAAGACTGACTCATGTTTAATTTTATAAATATCTAGTCGTCAGATCTTTTCTGTTCTTCATTGAAAGAGTTTACAATGTGATTTCGATCTTTGCAGAAGCCTATAATGGACAGGCTAGGGGAAGCTTATGACAGCCCAGAAAAGGTCAGTTGATCACTTCACTGTGTGTTGAAGCTTGTTGGTGTAGTAGTTTGTGTCTGAGTATGTTACAGTTTTCTTTTCCTATAGACAGAGTTGGCATTACAATTGTGCTGGGCCATAGGAGAGCATGGTGGGGGTGGACGATCTCACAAAGATGAAGCTCGCGAGCTTTTTGAGAGTTTAGAGCTACTCTTGTATGAAAACCTTTCATCTAGGTAAGAAATAAACCAGCAGTTTGATTTGTGTCTCATTTACGTCCTTAGCAATGTCGACTAAATGTCTGCTGACTTTTCTATTTTCCTTTTGTTTTCTTGTGAAGTCGTCTAGGCCTGGGACAGGAATCAACCTTTAGCTCTCATAATCAAACTTACCGAAAGTCATCACAATCAAGGCTTCTATGCTTTGTTGTTACAGCCATTGCAAAGTTGGCCACCATCCACCGTGAATTGCTGCCTAGGGCACATTTTTCCTTGGGCAAGGTTTGAGTTTCAGATTTGACCATAAGTGTAGCTATTTTCCTTGCTAGAATAATGTGTGGTTTTTCAGTTGCAATTTTCTTAAGAGAAAATTTAGCTCCTATGTGTCATAGTGAGATTGGTGGAGTTATGTAGAAGTATATTATGCTGTCAAAATTATCTCAGCAGCTCACGTTCACTAAATTGTTTTGTATCCCCAGGTAGCTCGCTCTCGAATATCAGATGAGAGGGTCTGGAGACGGGCTCGTGATTATTTGGGCTTAATGACAGAACCTGCAATTTCCTTGTCTGTATTGGGGCCTTCCCGGCCTTCAAATGGACAAATGCAGAACCGCGGTACTGTCAAGTGGAGTGATGGTGCATCAAAGATGATTGCACATGTTCCATTTTATATTCTTGGTGAACAAGAAGGTCAGGATCCTTATCGAAACCCTTTTTTTTTTTTTCTTTTTTCCTGGCCGAATATTCTTATTTGAACCTGTTTTACTAAAACTCTGAAATAGTTGCACGCGTCCTTAAACATGTCCTCGCGGAGCATTGAACTTAGGTCAACATGTCAATTGATCTGCATCATCACGTGCCGTTGCCTTTTGAAAATGATTTTTCTTATTTATATTCCCAATACTCACTTAGTGGGACGTGGCTTTGTAGTTGTTGACGATGTTGGGCTAGGATTATGAACGTATAAAATAGAGATGGTAAACAACACGCGGAAAATGAATGAGTGCGTGGTTACACTGCCTACGAAATTTGGTTACTCTGGTTCCTTTACGCTATACTTTTACCAAGTGCTGATTAAGTACAACATATACTTCAATGCAATTATGCTATGTTTTGCAGAGATCGGTTCCTAAATTCGAACTTCGCCTTCTTGCAGGTCCACCCTTCCATGATTTTTTGTTCTCAGATATTCTTCCAAGAAGATGATGAATGGCGGCGGATCTTTTTCAGGGTGTATGTACTTTGTAATTTCTGTCAGAAATCTTAATTTACAGATTGTATTCGTTATTTGTTCTCTAGATAGTAGTTCTAGTTTGTACATTGCCTTTGTACAATATGGTTCTATGAATGTGTAAACTTTGTTAGCCACTCTGCTTATAGCTAATTGCTTATATTATTTTTTTGAAAATAGTTAAAAAAACCGTTTCTTATTTTATGATTTCCATTTTTTTTGTTTGTCCGTAAATTTATTGCAAGCACCTGAAATTAGGGGTGGGCACTTGGAACCGAAAACCGAAACCGAAACACGAATCAAATCAAACCGCACCAAACGGTTTGGTTTTGCGGTTTTGAAACGGTTTCGGTTTCAAAACCGAACCGCAGCACACAAAACGGTTTGGTTTCGGTTTTGGGTTTTCAAAATCGCATCGAAACCGAAACCGCACCATTTAATAAATAAATGTTATATAACTTATATTTTCAACTTTTCAACTAGGTTATAACTTATAGGTTTGTATTATGGCAAACTTAACCTTTTAATTGGGTTGTAAAGTATTGTGATTGGTGATCAAGTTCAATTTTAGTAGATGTCATGCATAAGGATTTAAAGTTTAAATCCTTTAATGCATTGGATGTTGTCTCAATTTTAGTAATTGTCATTTGTTGTAGTTTTGGTACAAGTTAGCTGCACTTTTGGTGCAGATTTTTGGTTTTGTTTTGTGCAGTTTTTTGGTGCAGTTTTGGGGCTGTTTTGGTGCAATTTTTGGTGCTGTTTTTTTATGCAGTTTTGCTGCATTATTTTTTGGTGCAATTTTGGTGCAGTTTTGTGCAGTTTTTGCTGCTGTTTTTTATGCAGTTTTGCTGCAATTTTACTGCATATTTATTAATTAATATACGAGGAAAATAAGACCGTCTTATGCATAAATAGGTGTATATTTTAAATTGTACATTTTTTTTCTCAAAAACCAAACCGAAACCGTTTGAAACCGCACCGCACCGAACCGAACGGTTTGGTTACATTTCAGTTTTGGCTTCAAAACCGCACCGCACCGCACCGCAAAATGTTTCGGTTTCGGTTGTGGTTTCATTCGAAACTGCATCAAACCGCACCGCGCCCACCCCTACCTGAAATCATTGGAAGACATAAGGCCTGTTTGGTGGGCAGGATAGGATGGGTTATTTCCAATTAAATTGGAGTTGTAGCTCAGCCAATATTTGGTGAGTAAAACTGTAACACAGACTGGATTGGCTACAAATCTGAAATAAGGGAAAATATGATGGGTTATGTAACCCGACCACACACATAGGCCATATAACCCATCGCTGCCAATCTAATCATGTTCCTAAGGCTCAATCTCATTCAGTCCACAAAATGGGTAGAGTGTGTTTGTTGCACTATACTATTTTGGATTGGCCTAACTTCAGAGACTAAGTTGGACTTGTTTAGAATAGATTAAACTTGACAGGCTTAGTGAAGTGTTCAGTGCAGTGTTAGATTTATTATTAATTCTACTTTTTTTTCCCTCCAAAATACTCTTCCTCTCCCAAAACCTCCATCTTTTTCAACCTCTTTCTCTCTGTCTCACGCTCTGCCTTCCTCCTTTTTCTCCAATTAAATTCTATACCTTTCCTGCAAAACGCATAATCGAGCTTGGTTGTTGGGATTTTTGTTGGGTGGGCATGGAAGCCCAATGGGTGAGCTTGGTTGGTCAAGATCTTTACGATTTTGAGTCTGAGCTTGTCGAAGTGGGGCTTTGTGCTTACAGCAGTCGTCGTTGAAGTGGGGATTTGGGTCACTTTTGGCTGTCGTTGCGCTTGTTGCTGCGCTCCTCTATTGCGACGGGAATGTCGACGTTCTTTAAAAAATTCCGTCTTTTGGGGATTTGGGTTTCAACGGCGATGCAGCTTAGCCGTTGATTGTCTACTTGTTGGAAGGCTACAAGGACGATGCGAAGCAGACTAGAAACCTGGATGAGCTTGAGGCGAGGCGAGGCGACGCAAAGCAAGTGTAGGAGACAATATTAGCATCCTCCTTTTCAGGGGGTCAGACCCCCTAGCGAAGCGCCCGCAAGTCTGATTTAGCCCTGGTTTGGTATCGCTGTTCTTTGAAAAAAAACTGCTGTGAGAACAAGCGATCGTGCTGTGAGAATAAGCGGTTGAAATAAATCAGCAGAGTGTTTGGTAAACTTTTTTGTAAAAGTGCTTTTGGAAAAAAAAAGCAGTCTGATAGTGGGTCTTTTCATTAAAGGAGCACTGTAGCTCCGTGTGCTTTGAAAAAAAGCCAGTTTTCTAAAGCTACAAATAGCAGCTTCAGCTTTTTCCTTTGATTTCAGCTTATTCTCATAGCAGCTTCCAAAATAAGCTATTTTTTTCAGTTTACCAAACACCTAAAACCCTCACAGCTTTTTTTCATGGGTGTTTTTTTTTTAATCACCTCACTCCCAAACCACCTCTTAGTCTCATTAAACTTAGCTCCTTCTTGCACCAAACACGGACTAGGAATCGTAGTCAGTCAAGTGAAACTTAAGGAAGCCAAACAAACACGCCCTAAGGGTTTGTTTGGAAATCTTTTAAAACGGCTTAAAGTAATTTTGTTGAAAATATTTTTATAACAAATCCTTGGTAAAACCACAAGTGAATATTGAAAAAGCATTTTTCACTTGAAGTGCTTTTTGGAAGAAACACATAACTGATGTTTCAAGAAGCACTTCAACTGCTTTAGAACCCAAAAATATTTTCTCTAAAAGTGCTTCGAGTCATTTTAAAAGCACTTCTAAAAAAGCCCCAACTAGTTCATTAATAAGTAATGCTAGAACAATCACATTTGTGGATCACGTTGATCTTTAGTACGTATACTTGTGAGTCTCGCCTTTATTCGAGATGGGGTCTATATGTGCTGCGTGATAGTTTAGTGTTTACTGTACCCATGCGAAGTGTTGCTTTGTGATTTTGTGGGATATACAACCCATTAAAAAGAAGAATTGGATCAAAATGACTAAGAGCACAACTCTTCTAAGGATCTAATCGACTGAAAACATTAAGAAAATTGCTTTTGGACGAAGCATACATCCTGGGAACGCCACTCTCGGATGGATTGAAAATCCTGGGAAGTTAGAGAATAGTGAGACTGAAAATGCTTACGCACTTGACAAAGAACAAGTCCCTTCTTTCCCCATCCTATGAAATACTACATGACGAGACAATCAATCTCTTGAGAATATTTCTAAGGAAAGTCCTGATAGTTGTCAGTTTTGTTTACGATGAAAGCAAAGGAGAAAGAAATTAACACGCTTGATAAGAAACATACATTAAACATGGTTTTATCGCTGAAAGGAAACAAGACGGTGATATACAAATGGTTATTCAGTATCAAACATAAGGTTGATGAATTGATACAACAACACAAGCAAGACTTGTGAAAAATGGGTACACTGACAAAAAGTGAAAAACATTTTTTATGTGAAGAACGTTTTTCTTCACGACGACCTCTTGTTGCTAATTTTGATGTGAAGAACATTTTTCTTCACGGTTATCTCGATGAAAAGTGACTATCTTGATCATTTATGTTGATGGCATGATTCTTACGTCTAATGATAATGAAGAAATACATAAATTGAAAGGAATACATGAAAATCGAGTTTGAGATCAAGGATGTCGGAGGACTCAAATATTTTTGGAAAATAGGGTGAGTTTGTTGATAGAAATATGAACTTGAGTAACATGTATGCTTGATTACAAATTCACAGATTCACTAATTGTTTGAACCATCACTTAAAAGAATATTACGACCAAGTTCTGGCTAATTAAGAACAGTACAAAATGTATGGTGGGAGGGTGATTTATTTGTCACATACAGGACAAAACATTGCATATGTCATAAGTGTGTAAGTTAGTTCATGCATTTTCCTACTAAAGAACACATGAATCTTGTGGTTAGAATTTTTTTTAAGGAAAACTAATGAAAAAGGTTTGAAAACTTTGAGTTTTAATGATAAGGACAAAATAAAGGGTAAAGTGAATAGTACCAGAATTGACTTTTTAGTGTAAAAATATGGTTTTTCGTTAAAGTGAACAGTACCTAGTACTTTTCGTTAAAATTCCTTTTTTTTTATACTTGAAATCAGCTCCAAGTGAGGCTCGTGTTTCAAAGCATTGTTATTTGAATGTGGACGATACACTGATGTTGATTGGACAAGGAATAGAACTCATAAAAAAAATCTATATCTAGTTACTTTATGTTCATTGAGAGTAATACGGTAACTAAGATTGCGATCAACTAGCAAATATTCTAACAAAGATTGTGTAAAACAAAGGGTTTACAACACAATTGACAATTCGGCCCTGAAGACATAAATTATCAACATAACTAAACCTAACGCTCAAACATACAATCTCATAAATCGTTAACTTTACTTCGTATATAAATATTCTTCTTCTATTGAGAAATATTGTTGAATGAAAATTAAATAAGTTTCTTGGCATAGTAAATGTTACGTGTGAATTTATCTATTTTCATAATCTTTAGTACACAAAATAGTAAAATATAAGTACATAAAGTAGAATATAAATTGTGTGAGGTGCACAATACAATATTAAACTTTATTAATTCCATGTTAGACGTACTTCTTTCGAAAATGAGGTTATAGCAATACGTAGTGAGTCCAGCCGGCCCAGATTAGTCATTGGGGAGCACTTCTTGGCCTCAAGCCTGTTATTGGCTATTTTATTCAAATTAATAAATAATTAAATATGAATACATTATATTTAGTTTTCTAGTAATTTTTTTAAGAAGATAAATTCCTTATTTCTCAAGATATTTGTATTTGGATTGACCAAGCTTGATGAGGAATCAAGTTTGACGGTCATTCTTAAAGATATCAAGGCTACTAATGTGTTGCTTGATGAAATTTTAATCCAAATATGTCTAACTTTGGAATGGCCAAACTTGATGTAGGAGTTAAAACCCACATAAGCACCTATATTGCTAGAACATTGTGAGTCTCTATATTTTAACTTATCTTCTTATATTTGTCCTTCCAATATAGTTGTATTACTGCATATATGTACAACTATTGTATTGATGTGAACTTTCAATTAAGAGAAAAATACCCTACTTTTGTAAGATATTTTCTTAAGCTAAACAATTTCATAATTTCATGATTTAATTTGGAGTGAATATATGGCACTGGAATATACCATTCGAGGTTATTTGACCAATAAACAAATGTTTATAGCTTTGGAATTGTTGTATTAGAGGTCATTAGTGAGAAGGATTGAAGTCAGTAGACAAACGAAAAGACTTTTATATTCTTGATTGGGTAACTTCCTAATTGGAAATCTATTTTGATTTTGTTGAAAGTTCTCTTGGTTTTTTTTAAGGGAACTTTAACGAAAAGCACTCGGTACTGTTCACTTTAACGAAAAACCACATTTTTACACTAAAAAGTCAATCATGGTACTATTCACTTTACCCTTTATTTTGTCCTTATCATTAAAACTCAAAGTTTTCAAACCCTTTTTATTAGTTTTCTTTTTTTTTAAAGGTAAATAACTTAGTGTGCTTTTATTCGTTTCATGTTTTAAGGCACATGTACTAAAATCTGACGGGGATTTGATGAACCTAGTGGATCTAAGGTTGGGATCAAACTTCAAAGGAAGAGATGACTGTTACAATCAATGTGGCTCTTCATTACTCTAATGCTACTTCAAAACTTAGGCCCATCATGCCTTTATTTGTGAGCATGCTTGAAGGCATGGCAACTGTTCAAGAGTTTATCTCAGACCCAAATACCTTATCAAGTAATGAGATGGATGCAAAGATGAAGAAATGTTTTCAATCCTATTCATATCGCCGAGACACTAGAAAAGAGAGAACATAGTGTTTGATAGATTATCAACATAACTAAACCTAACGCTCAAACATACAAGCTCATAAATCATTAACTTTACCTATATAAACTTTCTTTTTTCTGTTTAGAAATATTATTGAAAGAAAAGTTAATTGTTTCTTAGCATGGTAATATTTATGTGTGAATTCATCTATTTCCATAATCTTTAGTACATCCAATAGTACAATGCAAGCACATAAGTAGATTACAAATTGTGTGATGTGCACAATACAACATTAAACTTATTAATTTCATTTTCAAGGTACCATTTTCAAAATGAGGTTATAGCAGTACATAGTGGGTTGGACCGGTCCAAATTAGTCATAAGTGAGCACATTTCAGGCTCTAGCCCGGCTATCTTATTTAACTTAATAGATAATTAAATATTAATATATTGTATTTAGTTTTCTAGTACTTTTTTTAGAGACGATAAATTCCTTATTTCCCAAAGACATCTGATTTTGGATTGGCCAAGATTAGTGAGGAATCAAGTTTGAAGGCTGTTTATACCATATTTAGGGCCTCCGTATTTAGATCTCGTATAAATACTCGGAGGACTTAAATGTAATTATATAATAAAGGAAGGGGCAAATATATAATAAGCGAGGAGCCCTTATTCTATAAAAGGACTTATCACCCTCACAATTAGGAGAGACCAATTTCTTAGGCCATGGAAGGGGTCTCTCACCCTCATAAGCTCTCTCCATCTCTCTCCCTCACAAACAGATAAATACATAATCAGTGTGGACGTAGCCCAAACCTTGGGGTGAACCACGATACATCTTGTGTTATTTACATTTCTTACAGATTCACGGTCGGATTTACGTTGTTCCAAGACCTCCAGTTTTGTGCATCAACATTTGGCGCCGTCTGTGGGAAACGATACGAAAAGTTATGTCGGTTCTCTCTCAATTTTTCACCTCCACTGTGAATCTGCAAGAACCATAAAAATTTCAGATCTCCGTGGCTGCTCAAAGCTGTTGCTAAAAAATTCAGATGAGCCAACTTTCTTTTCATATGCTCAAAGCATGAAATTGGATCTCCGTGGTCTTTACAGAAATTTGCAAATTACCTCTTCCCAATTTTGTACCCTATTCATGTCCAACACAACCGTAACACAATCCCTCATAAACCCATCCGCCTAGAATTCCAGAAAGGTCTCATAGCTCTGCCCCACAAAATCCTCGTGGAGACCCTGCCCTCTGATTCTTCCAAATGGGCGAGCTTGATTCGTGAGCAGTGATGGTGGCAACCCAGATAAAGTCGGGTTAGGTTTGGCAACCCAGATCCCGTAGCGACGCCAGATCTACGACACGTCCTTCGCAGCCTTCCATGTCGTCGAGCTCATTTCCTCCACTCGCTTCTCCCACAAGAAGATGCCTAGGAAAGTGAGAGAACTCTTCCGTCGTCACTCTATTTGGTTCGGATCTATCTTGTCTCTCTTAGCTGGCGCAACAAAGGAGTTCGCGGACGAGCTCGGGTTCTTCAGATCCGCCACAAACGGCGCTAAAGACACTGTCGCCGATTTTATGGGCGTCCTAATCGCTCGCTGTTGCTTTATTTTGTCAAGTATGTGACTCGACCCGAGAAGGAGACAGGTCAGATCAGAGAAGTTTCGATGATTTCAAAAGGTGCTTCTTGTTCTGGCTTTGATTGCTCTTTTTGTTTGGCCGAGGAACGCCGAGTTGAAGCGGTTGGCGAACGCAGTGCTGGGGAAGGAGCTGCAGAATCCGTCATAACCGTTGGCTCCCCACGACCACCACATCAGCACGAAGCTGCTCTGCCATCTGCAAATGACATCCCTTGGATCTCCATTCACTACTTTCGTCTCCACCTTAACATCCTGACGGAGGTCCCTGCACGTTTTCTTGGCCTTCTGCATCAGGTAGTCCGCCACATCAGCACGTCTTCTTGGACCAACTCGAGTACTTCTCTGGTGGGATCTCGATCGCAGGTGGGAAGGTAAATATCCCAAAACTGTGGCAATAAAACAACTGAACCCGCATTCGCCACCGGATCCTCCATTCCGATTTACCCTTCCGTTTTTCGATGGCGACTCCTACCGAGTCTCTCCTCTCCATCGCTGGGTCGGTCTCCACCAACTCCACTAAGAAACGGGTTCGGATCTTCCATGATGAAATTCCCGCCGTCCTCAGTAACTTCGAAATTGGTACTGAGTTTGTACTGCCATTGATAGATATAATCTTTCAAACATTGTACATTTACGATGATCGTGGGTCAAGGAAAACTGTTGATGACATCATTACAAAAGGTTTACAAGAGGTTTCCTTTATGAAAAGTTTTGCGTCAGCCCTTGTTCAGGTCATGGAAAAACAAGCGAAGTTGCAATCACATGTTGGCTGTGATAGACTTCCCCAGTGGTCATGCCTTCTATTGAGTAAGAGTAAGTTTGCCACAGTCTCAAAGAATGCATTGTGGTCGTCGGTCCTACGGTGATTGTGGCTGTCGTCACCCCGGAGAAGATAGTCATCTCCAATTGCGGCGATTATCACGCTGTGCTTTGGTGTGAAGAATGGTGCCGTTCGAGTCGGCCAAGGAGAAGGCCCAGATTTGGGACACCGACGGCCAAGAAAGCCATGGGGAAACAGAGAACTTGAGTGCCATCTGCACTCTGCAAAGTAAAAGCAAAAGTAAAGCAAAAAAAGAAAAAAAAGAAAAAAAAGGAGAAAAGAAAAGCAGTGGGAACAGAAAAGCAAAAAGAAAAAGGGAAAAAGAGAAGTGAGAATGGATGGGCACGACAAAAGCAAGTGGGTTTGCAAGCAAAATATACCTTACAAAACAAGGTAGACAAAGAATAAGCAGGGATATCAAGAAAAGCATCAAGAAAAGCAGAAAGCAAAAGCAAGAAATAAATACCCCACTAGAATGATGTGGTTTACTTTTCTTATTTTTGAATGATGTAATTTATTTTTCGTATCTTTCAGAGATATCTGTATAAACCCTATCAGAGGGTAATAAAAAAAAATGACAAAGCCCAAAATAAATGGGTTGGAATGTTGTGTAGAGGGCGCAGGCCCATAAGCCCAAAATAGCTCCAACCAGGTGATCAAAAGTACGCCCAGTACTTCAAAATTATTCAGCAACCTGCCGCTATTACCACCAACCAGGTGATCAAAAGTACGCCTAGTACTTCAAATTATACATGAGCATTACTCATGTCAATCATACATAAACATGCATGAACATTACTCATGTTAATCATACATAAACATTTATGAGCATTACTCATTCAATCATACATAAACATTCTTGAGTATCACTCATATCAACATTCATGAGCATCACTCATGTCAAAATCAATGAGCATCACTCATAACAATCGACATAAACATTCATGAGCATCACTTATGTCAATCAGCTTCAAAAGCTTCATTTACAAAAGCTCCAGCTTTAAAAGCTTCATGTACAGAGCTCCAGCTTCAAAAGCTTCATTTACAAAAGCTCTAGCTTCAAAAGCTTCATTTACAAAAGCTCTAGCTTCAAAAGCTTCATCACTCACGTCAATCAGCTTCAAAAGCTTCATTTACAAAAGCTCCAGCTTCAAAAGCTTCATTTACAGAGCTCCAGCTTCAAAAGCTTCATTTACAAAAGCTCTAGCTTCAAAAGCTTCATTTACAGAGCTCTAGCTTCAAAAGCTTCATTTACAGAGCTCCAGCCTCAAAGCTTCACTTGCAAAGCTTCACCTACAAAGCTTTAGTGCAGGGTATACAAATACCGCATCCGAACAACCGCCACTTCGGCCCATACATGGATTCAATATGAAGTCTCCAGCCAACAGACTCTATTGACTGAAGACTTGGGGGACTACACTATACACCATTTATTGGGCCTCAACTGGGCCTCATGAAAAATACTTGGGGGACTTAGCCCATTATTTATGTATTGAGGAGCGAGCCCTTATTTTATAAAAGGAACTCCCTCACTTTTGTTAGAAAGCACCCATTATTCATGTACTGAGGAGCGAACCCTTATTTTATAAAAGGGACTCCCTCACCATCATTAGAGAGCATCACCGCCAGCTGAGCAACCGCCTCGCCGCGAGCATCACTCTTAACCTATCACTTATGTATTGAGGAACGAGCCCTTATTCTATAAAAGAGACTCCCTCACCATCATTAGAGAGTATCGCCGCTACTGAGCAATCGCCTCGCCGCGAGCATCAACTATAGCCCATCATTTATGTATGGAGGAACAAGCCCTTATTCTATAAAAGGGACTCCCTCACCATCAACGCCACAAGCCAAGCCAACCAAGGCAACATAAGCCACAAGCCGAGTAGCCTCGCAACATGTGCTACTTCTAGTTGAGCATCATTTCAGATTGGGCACCACCTCATGTCGAGTATCAGTGCCAAACGCCATCTAGTTACTTCGGCCCACACATGGACTGAATTTTAAGTCTCCAGCCAAAAGACTCTCTTAACTGAAGACTTGGGGGATTACTGTTTATACCATATTTAGGGCCACCGTATTTAGATCTCGTATAAATACTCGGAGGATTTAAATGTAATTATGTAATAAAGTAAGGGGCAAATATGTAATAAGCGAGGAGCCCTTATTATATAAAAGGACTTCTCACCCTCACAATTAGGAGATGCCAATTTCTTAGGCCATGGAAGGGCTCTCTCACCCTCAGAAGCTCTCTCCATCTCTCTCCCTCACAAACAGATAAATACATAATTAGTGTGGACGTAGCCCAAACCTTGGGGTAAACCACGATACATCTTATGTTTTTTACATTTCTTGCAGATTCACGATCGGATTTACGTTGTTCCAAGACCTCCGGTTTTGTGCATCAACAAAGGCCATTCACAGAGATATCAAGGCTACTAATGTGTTGCTTGATGAAAATCTTAACTCAAAGATATTTGACTTTGGATTGGCCAAGCTTGATGAAGAGGTTAAAAACACATAAGCTCCTGCATTGCTAGAACTTTGTAAGTCTCTATGTTAATTTATTTTCTTATGTTTGTCTTTTCCATGTAGTTGTACTACAATATATCTGTATAACTATTGTATTGATGTGAAACTTTCAATTAGAAGAAAACACCCTGTTTTTTTAATCTTAGTGGTAAATAATTTTTTTTCTTAAGGTAGACGATTGCATTATTTCATGATTTAATTTGCAATGGAAGTATGCACTGCAAAGTGCAATTTGGGGTTGTCTGATTGATAAAGCAGATGTTTATAGCTTTGGAATTACTATACTGGAGGTTATTAGTGAGAAGAACTGAAGTTAATAGATAAACACATAAGGCTTTTATATTCTTGACTGGGTAACTTTCCTAATTGAACTTCAATTTTGATTTCGTTGATGCTGTTTACAAGCTAGATAGAAGGTTTTTATATTCTTTTTTTTTTATCAAAGTTCTCTCAGTTATTTCTAAAGATAAAAAACTTAATTTTCTTTTGTTCCTTTCATGTTTTAAGGCACATGTACTAAAATCGGATGGGAATTTGATGAACTTAGTGGATCCAAGGTTGGGCTCAAACTTCAACAAAGAATAGATGATGGTTACAATCAATGCGGTTGTCCCCTACTCTAATGCCACTTCAAAACTTAGGCCTACCATACCTTCAGTTGTGAGCATGCTTGAAGGCAGGATTACTGTTGAAGAGTTCATCTCAGACCCAAATCCCTCATCATATAATGAGATGAATGCGAGGATGAAGAAATGTTTTCAATCCTATTTGAAATGGGGGAACTAAAGTAATATCGATTTCTTCATGTGCACCTTTTCATGAAATTCATTTAATCAAATCCTTATTCAAAGCGCGGAGACACTAGAAAAGAGAGAAAATGGCATAGTGCTTGATAGATTATCAACATAACTAACCCTAATGCTCAAACATACAAGCTCATAAGTCATTAACTTACCCTATATAAACTTTCTTTTTTCTGTTTAGAAATATTATTGAAAGAAAAGTTAAATAGTTTCTTAGCATGGTAATTGTTATATGTGAATCATCCATTTCCATGATCTTTAGCACATAAAATAGTACAATATAAGCACATAAGTCGAATACAAATTGTGTGATGTGCACAAACAACATTAAACTTTATTAATTCCATTTTAGAGGTACTTTTTCAAAAAAATTAGGTTATAGTAGTACGTAACGAGTCGGGCTGACCCATATTCGTCATAGGTGAGCACATTTTGGGTTCTAGCCTGATATTGACTATCTTATTTAACTTAGTAGATAATAAAATAGTAATATATTATATATAGTTTTCTAGTACTTTTCTTAGAGAAGATAAATTTCTTATTTCCCAAAGATATCTAACTTTGGATTGGCCAAGGTTGGTGAGGAATCAAGTTCGAAAGCCATTTACATAGATATCAAGTTTATTAATGTGTTGCTGGATGAAATCTTGTAAAGGGAGAACACACCAAACCCATTAGGAGTTCTATAATACTAAATAGCCTCATATAGAAATACTCAGTTTCTCGTGATGATTCAGAACTAATACGATTTGGTACAAATTCCTTTGGTTTAATGTCCAAAACTAGGAGAATTTAATAACACGTTTGTTATTCTATTTTAATTCAACTTTTTAAACTGAAAACTAATTTTTGAGATTTAGGTCATGATTTCCTATGGGGTGTGCTATCCACACATCCCTTTTTATTTCTCACACACTCTTTGTTAATTTATGTCCGTTGATCTTTTTCAATTCATCCGATTTGACGGCCGAAAATTAGAAGAGTGTGTGAGATGTAAAAATGGGTATGTGGATATCACACCCCTTTCCTATTTGCGAGAATTTTTTTGAAGATTGAATTCAAGATTGACTTAAAAAATAACTTACTTCTTAAAAATAACAAAAGTGAGTTTTGAGAATTTTTAAATCTAACTCTTATATCTCTCTTTGTCTTATCTATTTCTCCTCACCCTCTTTTTCTACTCTATCCTTTCTCTCTCCTCTCTTTCTTTCTTCTCACTCTTGCTCTCCTCTCTCTCCCTCCTCTAATATGTTACTCTCTCTCTCTCTCTCTCTCCCTCCCACCTTTTTCTCCCTCTTCTAACTCTGACCCTCTGTCTTCATATCTCTTTCCCCTGTTGAATTTTCCCGACTCCACTATGGAGTTGTTGTAGGTTGAAGTTTTTTCCTTTTCTTTTTAAATTGTTAAGATTTATTTATTTTTTAAAATCTTATGCCAAATAAGTTTTTGGATCTCAAAAACAATTGTTCTTAAGAAATGGTTTTAGAAATGATAAATTTTTAAAATAGGATATCCACGGGTCCTAAGATTTAATTGCCTTATGTAGTCGTATATACTTGACATCACTTATAATTTCAGTATTAATGCTTTCTTTGGCAACTTTCCAAAGAGGATCTCAGACCAAAGCCAGTGTCGAGAGCTCTTGCATAGCGTAAGATGCAAGTTCAGTGATTTTGATTGTGTTCAACTGATCAGTTGCTTCCCACAAGTGTATGTGAACCAAAATCGGTGAGTTGGACTTGTGATATGGATGAGTCTTGAGAGGGCCAAAAATCAAAGAGATGGGTAATGACCCACCACAAATGACACTCATATAGTCTTTAACATTCATTTTACTACTTGCACAACACGACATGTAGAATTTTATTACAAGAGACTTCAGTACAATTATGACTAGTATTAAAAAAAAATAAAAAACAGAGATATAGAATCATTCATTATCATATATCAAATTATATTATATTTTTTCAATTTATCCCACTTGGGATATTCTTACATTCTTCAACATGTGAGTCTTGATGGGACCTCAAATCTGAGAGTTTAACTTGTGCTGGTGAACCTTGAGGGGATGCAGTGGGTTGAGGCAATTCGTTAAGATCGAAATCATACTTTGGTATTGAACCTTGAGTTGATGCAGTAGATTGAAGCAAGACCCTATGTTCTAAATCATATTGCATTGATGAGCATTGCGGTGTCACAGTGTGTTGTGGCAAGTCGTTAAGATCTAAATCATATTGTGGTGGTGACCTTTGACGGGGCGCAGTAGGTTGAGGCAAGTCCCCTTCATCTAAATCATCTTTTGGAGTGCTATTTATCTGAAAATTAGCCAAAAGGTTGAATATTGAGTTAAGTAAAACAAAACGAAAACAAACAAAAGCTCAAAGTAAAATGGAACTTGAATATAACGAGAATACAAAATGATGGTAACGGTACACAGTTAATTTGATGAGATTGTCAAACTCTTCATATTCCCATTGAAGTGGTCAAATTGCAAAAGGAAACATGAATATATACCACAAATATATAAACAGTAATGTTAGTGTTATTATTATTTATTTATTTTGCTAATTAATTTTGAGAACGGGGCCTGATTCGTGGCACCATTTTTTTGACACAATTTTTGACACACATTTTTGTAGGGCCTGATTCATAATGTATTTTAACAATCTAAAATGTTTGTGTCCAAAACATATGTAAAAAACTATGTAACAAAAAGTAGTGCCACAGATCCACCCCATTTGAGAAACTACAAGTTGGGTATGCTCTACCAACTGTAGTAATGTGACCTCAACAATATAATTAGTAATATTATTCAGTCACAAAATAAAATAAAACTTGATTGCTAATATATACTCTCTAGAAAATGTGAGTGCTCCTATAGACACACATAAATAAGAGAGTATGCGAACAATGAGGTAAGTCTTGTATGCTTAAATGACATTACTCGTGCATAAAACGATGTATCACAAACCCCAGTATTTTAGTTTTTGTTAAAATTTATTCAATTTTTTTTTGTTTTAAAATTTACTTAATACCTTTAAATCGACCCAAAGGTTTAACCCTGAATCGCTGTAAGCCTCTACCTTAGGAGTACCACTGCTTGAAGCTTCACACACTTTCATGAAGCTGAAGAAAACAAAAACTCTAAAATCCATTAGAAATCATGGTGATAAATAATGACATCAAACTAAACCCCAAAAAAGTACCTAGAAAAGTGAACAACCAAGCTAAGCCTATATACATATAGTATACATAGATATGTGCGTCTCTTTCTTGATCTCTAGCTTAGTGCAAGGAAACTTACTTCAAAACGCGTTGGACCTCATGATCTGATGTTGTTGCTTTAAATTTCGCAGAATAATTTAGATTTTTGAGATACTCATCAGCTTCGGTGCTTGGAATAGGAGTGTGTTTAGTGTTTCTCCTTGCAGCCATTTTCAACTGTAATAACTTGCATACACCAAAGAAAACATGAATCCATGAGTTTAAACCTAAAAACTTGACATAAAAAAATTAAACTTGAAGAAAATAATAATGAAGTGGTTATGAAATACATGACATACGCTTGGAGATGATAACGGTGAGCGAAACTGAGTAGATCTGTTTCCAGGCTTCCTCCAACCAAGGAGAAAGGTACTTACTTAGGGTTTTGGGACAAGGTGTTTGCTGCCACTCTTATAAAAGTGGGCGGCCTCAGGTGCAAAATGATTGTGGTCAACTGATAGCTTAACCAGAAAAGGAATATAATCTAGTGAGACCTAATTTATTTGGCCAGATAATTGATGGATGTTTTACCTAAAAAATTTTGTCCAGGTACAATATTCTCATTGATTTCTCTCTAAATTTGAAATTATATATATAGCATTACAATACTGGCAGCCAAACGTTGTTCAGCATTGCAGTAATGAGGGAGGGTGAGGTTGTTGGTTATGATATTTTACCCAAAAAACATCAAATTACGATACCGAATGGAGAGTATTATTTCATAAGAAGCTAATATAGACCCTTACTTATACACAGTACAAAACACTATAGAATCCGCCCCTAATAAGCCTACTAGGAACCCTTATGCATCTATACTTCCTTAAATTAAGTTCAAATAGAATAAAAAACCCCTTTGCCCTACTCAAATTCACTAAACCTTAGTGGGCACAAGATATGAGAAGTTAATATTCCAAATCCCAGTTGGATTTCCAAACAATCTATAAGTGATAGGAGACCATATTAGGCCCCTAATGAGATTTCTCCCAATATGGTGCGGCATTTTTAGAATAAATATTGCAACAAAAATATCCCCACATTTCTGTTGCGAAAAGTGCTAGCCGATTTTTTGGCAAATATACTTCCATTTCCAATCAAGCGAATCCAACGCACATAAAACTAAAAACTACATACCATTAAACAATGGAATAAGGGTTACAAACGTTGTAGCCTAAACACCATACATGGTATAAGATATGCAAAGACCGAAGCTCATCAACAAAGACTTCAAAAATCAAGAGGGCTTAATTACATGTATTTACCAAGCTTCTGTATATATAATGTCAACACCATTGGGGAAGCTCAATACTGCAACTACTAAAACTGCCTCCCTTTTTTGGCATGTACATGTGTGAGTCTGCAATTTACAACATATAGTTGTTAGATTTCATAATGTAATCTATGTTGAGAAATATTAAATTTAATCTCTAGTGCAATATATGTATATATAGTATATAGTCATGCTCCTTGCCTTATTTTTCTTGTGGGAAGTGAGTTACTCACATTCTTTGTTCTCCATGCACACTCTTAGTCGTGCTTGGCCGATTAATTGAATAAAGTAAAAGAGAAATGAGGGATAAAAATAAACAAAGGTATAAAGAAAGAAGAAAAAAAGTGCAAAATATAATTTCCTTTTCTTATTACGTGGCCTTTTCCCATTATTTTATGAGCTACTTCACCTTGCAGGAGATAAACTATAAAGTAGACATAGCTAGATCATAAACAAAAAGGAATTTAAAGCATAACCTTAAAGAAAATAAATCCTAAAATCATAGAAGTAAAAAAATTAAAGATCAATTCCACCATATAATGGGAAAATCAAATGAAGTTTCTTCGAATTTCTAGCACATCAACTTAAAAACTTCAGAAGTTGAATAACTCACTGACTTTAGATTTGGCAATTAGGTTATAGATTGTAATCCCTTCTCAACTGAAACCACAGTTGATGCCAGAACAAGTACATAAGATTGGCATGTTGATGAGCAGACACATGTTCTTGAGTTAAAGTTCCAACAGCGATGTGGAAGGCAATTGTCAAGAGACTTGCCGCCAGTATCGTCCCGGTGCATTGGCTTATCAGGAAGTATAGAAAACACTGAGGGCAAATAGCCAAATTATCTGGGTTTCCACCATTTATGAGCTCCGTCATGGCATACATATCAATCGGTGCAAAAACAACGTATGAGCCTGTTGCGTCAGTATAACTTGCTTGCAAGTAGAATATATCGACCTCCATTTTATCCTCTAAATTAAATAAAATTTTGTTAACACAAGTTGAAGTCAAGCTTAAAACATTGTTATCTTATAAAAAGGTAACAGAATAAAAGTTAGGGTCCATAATGCAACTCACATTCGATTTAAAGGCTTGCAATATGGAAACACGATTTCCTGGAGTTTCGCCATTAGCAAAATATGCATATTTATCGAAGTCATGGTTTGATGCAAGCATATCCCACTGTATTATATATACACACAAAGTAAATGGAAACCAACACTATATAAATGTATGCAATGTTGGAAATTATATATTATAATATGAAATATTGTAATATATAATTTTAATAATTGAATGAAAAATAGTGTTAACCGTTTTCTTAGAAAGGTTATGTTGTTTAGGTATATTCCCTTGATAAGTGATGTATACTTATAGATGAAAAGTTACATCTCTTTAATAAGTAGAAATTGGATTCTATATAAACCCATGAAACCATTGGTATTAAATATAGAAAATTAGAGTTAATTTTTACTCTTGAGAAATAGGGTTTCCCCACTTTGTTTCTCAAATGATTCGTGTGTTAAATTCCGAGTTGTGTCTTGAGAGTACAAAATATATAAAGTTCGCCAGAATCCGAAGATTGAAGTGCTTTGACTTCGGATTATAGATTGTTGAATCCTGGGAGATGGACGCCTACCGAACTACAAGCACAAGAGTAGGGGCGAAATTCTATCTTTAGGACATTGCATTTATGCAAGCCTCAATCTCCAAGGTTGTCAGTTATTCTAACTTTCATTCTAGTTGTTTATATTAATCTCATATATAATTGATGTTATGAATTTCTTTATGATTATTATCATTGGAATTATATTCCTATTTTTCATATTTTCTAATATTGCTCCAACATGCAAGGTCACCTGAAACCATCGATTTGATTTCTCTTGAATGAAAACAGCCAGATGGTTGTCTTCGAAAGTTTATTGATGGAAGTTGAGACAATTTTTCCAAGGAAACATCCACAACTCCCCACATTCCCCTGCCCAGGTTTTTGCAGTTGACAAAACAAAGCACTATCCCTACCAAATTTATGAGGGGAGTGTTCTAGCAGACAACTGTTTAACCAATTGGAGACTCATTTGTGTGGATTGATACGACCAATATTGCATACATTTTAATGCCCCTTAATTTAGATTCTTGTTATGTTTTTGAGTGAATTTAGTTTGTTTCACTAGTTTTATGTTTTTCTTAGATTTGATGAGTGAAGAGGAAGAAAGAAGAAAAGGGAACACTTTTGCTATTGAAATGAGTTTGGCATGCTGGAAGCAGAAGCTGTTTGTGCAGATCAGTCAACTTTACGGATTAAACTGTATTTCCTCAGAATGAACCAGCTGTTGAGCCTTGTACCATTGGAAAGATATGTAAGTTATCTTTCAGAGGAATTTTACCGTTTGTGATTCCGAGTTTCCTAAATGATGTTATGAAGATTTTTGTAGAAGATGTTGGTCAGCCAAGTCTACGCGGAAATTGCAAGTCTGTTGGGTTTTTCAAGTCTTCATTCAGTCGAAGACCAAAGCCCAAGAGAGAACGTGTTGAGCTGACTTTAATCCTATTTCAAATGGGTTTTAAGTAATTAATTGGGAAGTTGATTCGCCACATCATCAGTCATGCAATACAAAGGATATCACAAGGCCTAATTATGTTAGGATTTGTCTACTATATAAAGGGAGTCCAAGGGGTTCTTCTGGGGGGATTCTCTGCGTGTTTTTGGAAGGAGCAGCCACCGACCATCTTTGTTATTCCATCTTCATCTTACGGAAGTTTTTCATGTTTTTAAGATTCCTAATTATGTTTTCGTATTCTATGAGTAACTAAACTCTTTTTCTAGGGTTAGGATGATGCCCTAGCATGTTTATGGTTTTTAATGTTATTCATTGGATTTCTAGTTTCTTTTAGATGAATGCTTAATCATTGTTTGAATTGTTACTTTTTGTTTGAGTTCTTTGATTGATCACCTTAGGACTTTGCATCTAGTAAGATTGGAAAATGAATTTGAGGCTGAACTAGCAATATAATTCAATTAGCTTCTTTTGGTTAAGTGTGGTAAATTACATTATTGCTTGACAAAGAATAATGGTTTGCTTGGTTCCCTTGTTTTCTAGAGCGTAAAGTATCCTACTTGTTAATTGGGAACTTTAACGAAAAGCACCCGGTACTGTTCACTTTAACGAAAAACCACATTTTTACACTAAAAAGTCAATCCTGATACTATTCACTTTACCCTTTATTTTGTCCTTATCATTAAAACTCAAAGTTTTCAAGCCCTTTTCATTAGTTTTCCTTTAATTTTATGCCTTAACCAGGATAGACTGCATGTTAGGATGTACGATCTCTGCCTGGACTAGGAGAGAATCATTCACTTAAGGAAAACTATGGTCTAATGCACCTGACAAGGACTTAGATATGGGAATTATCATCTAAAGAATCGAAAGATCCATTGAATGCCTTGAAACCTAAACTAGATTGCTTGTGGTTAATTCTGAATCCCTAGACTTTTTCATCACTTGCTTTAAAACACAATGTTTTCTTCTCTTTAATTTTAGTTTTTATTTAAGGTTCTGTTTTTGTTCGTTTAAACTTACACACATTGATTAACTACAATCACTTGAATCAATTAATCAAATTAAAAGAAAGGTAATGCTAGGCAGATCAAATTTTTAGACTAAATTTGCAAACCAAATTGAAGGAAATTTTGTGAAAAACATGTTCATTTGAGCAACATCTATATAGCATGCAATTAACAATTAAAGGCGGAATCATGCTTACATGCACTCAAAAACAAAACATCAACCATGAAATTCAAAGCCTAGTAGATTGGTGAACCTTGACTCAACTTAAAACAACATTTGTTAGTTGAGAAATTATACCTTTGTAGATTCCTCTTTGCATAAGCAAAGGCTAATCACCCAAAGAGAGGGCCTTCATTCCTTGCATCTTAGATCTATGGATTTGGATGGATGAAATGGTTCTCCAAGTTCCCAAAATTGAGAACCTCTAAGTCTCTTCACCAAGGTTAGATTGGAGAAGAAATAAGTGACCTTGGAGTAGTAGGATTGCTAGCTAAACCCTCCAAGGAGGCCGGCCACTTTAGAGAGAAATGAGAGCTTATGTTCTCATCCTTTCCCCAAAAGAAAACCCTAAATGAATTTTGGCTATAAAGTCATATTTATACCTTAATTCATTGGAGTGGCAAACTTGTAAATAAGTCCAAAACTCACTCAATCTCTAAATGGCCGGCCTTAGGGTATTATTGGGCTAATTGGGCCTTTGTGAATCATTATTCATTAAGTTGTGAATTGAAACATACTTTCAATTCTCCCTTTAGTGATTATACACGTTTAGGGCTTCAACAAACCATGAGTGACACCTGGCAGCATATCATGGTTACCCAAGCTAATCAGAAGAGGTGATGAACCTATTCAGTTTAGGATTACAAATGCAATACGGTCTTTCTCTAATACAATACTCTTGACCACATTGTTTGGTTTGATAGTTTATTCATGTCTACTATCCAATGTGATTCGTGTGCTTATATGATTACCTTGAATGTGATTTGGAACGACTTCCTAAATCTCATTCATACTCTGGCCAGAGATTCTTAATCATATCATAGAGTATTCTCCCTCAAACAGTTTGAAGGTTAGAGATCCCTTGTTGCGCATTCACTCGCCTCCATGGCTAAGTGGCTTAACCCCAACTATGCCGTGGACACCCTCGAATGGAGTGACTTTGACATAATCAAAGATCAAGGACTTAACCACAAGACAACTATGATGCCACAAGTCAAAGGACTACTTTACATTATCCCAACCATGAGTTCTCATGTGACATGAGTATGAGAACTCCTCGTTGATCGTGTTCAGTGGACTCATTCATTATTGAGCACCTACATGCTTGTCTTGATGTCACACACACCAATGACTCGAGACTAGTCACTCTCCCTGAGAGAAGACACAGCACGTACTGATCTTAACGGATTGTCAATGCCCAATTGGCAATCCTATGATCAGGAACGTTTAGGATGTGTCTACAAAAGAATGGTCTCATGAATCTAACTTCTTTAGATCGTATTCTCCCAATCACATATTCCTTGGACTTATCGTTTAAGCGTATAACATTTATATGAGACGGCTCAAACAATAATCTTTGCCCTTGATATTAAACTAGATTAGTTTAACATGTGAAATGTCCGTAAAGTATCATCATATGATTGGTTTTAGGGCACATTTCCAACACAAATGATGTGTCACCAATAGTAAATAAGCATATTAATCAACCCTTAAGTAATAATCCAATCATCAACAACCATGTCATATGGTTTACAAAATTTAGTTTGAAAATTTGGTCTCTCTAGCATTAACCTTAAAAGAATCCAAAGTTCTAATAAGGGCTAAATTAACCATAACAGAAAAACTCATATACACTCTTGTTTGTCGAAAAGCTATCCAATAGGCAAGTGTAATTGGATGTAAATTCTATTAAAGCAGGTGGTGTTTTGAGAGATTCTGATGGTAAATGGATTTTTGAGTTTTGCACCAATTTGGGCACAGGTGGCGTTTCCATTGCTGAGCTATAGGGTCTTTACTTAGGCTTACAATTGACATGGAGATTACAGATTGATAAATTATTGGTGGAATCAGACTATGCAGTCACAATTCATTTGGTGTTGCAAGCTGCTAGCAATAATCATCCTTTAGGTCCCCTTGTATTGGCTTGCCAAGATTTGCTTTCAAGATCTTGGCAATGTGAACTTTGGCATGTCTACAGAGAAAAGAATTTATGGCGGACAGTTAGTTTTATTCATGAGGATCAACTTGGGATGTCTTGGTCTAGATTTATTATTGAGTAGGTTTGTTTGGGCTCTTGCTTTTACCCCCGTTTTTCAAACAAAAAAAAGAAGAAGAAAGAGATGGGAGACCTAATTCTTAATTTACATATCTCTACTGGAGCAAAACTACATGTATATCTTCTGAAGATGTAAATGAGATGCGCGGTACCATGGTTTTCAAACTGGAAAATGTGGCACTCAAGATGGTCACAATGATCGGAATGCCTAGTATGTAAGTGGATAGGCTTCGGCTGTCCGAATCTAATTGCCTAAACTCGGGCAATTCTTTGAGCTCCGAGGTTGTAAACAAATCTTATTCTTTTGGGGCGATTTCTTGCCTCCCAAGTATAAGAAACCTAATTTGACATTGATTGGGAAAGAGTCCCAAAGATATTGGGAGTCCAATTTAATTGAGATTGGCTTATTCCATAAGTAATCACATTCCTGGAAAAAAATGAGATCTAAATTTCCTCTTAGATTCTCGGTTACTGAAGCCTACTATCCTCAAAATGACTTTGCGTGAAACACTATGTTGATGCACAAAATCAGCGAAGACTTTGGTACAACAGAAAGTGTTAAGTTTGTGACCTTCGCTAGATTGTTCCAGTTACTAGTGTGGATAAGTAAGTAAATGGATAGGGACAGGGAAGCAAACACAAGATGTACGTGGTTCACCCAGATTGGCTACGTCTACGGAGTAGAGGAGCTCTCATTAATTATGAAGGGTTTACACAAGTACATAGGTTCAAGCTCTCCTTTAGTGAGTATTAGTGAATGATTTAGTACAAATAACATTAGGAAATATTGTGAGAGAATGATCTCTATTTATAGAAGAGAGTTTCTAGTTTCATTCTGACATTGACATGTGTCGTGTTGTGATTGGCTTCTGATGTTGACATGTGTCGCACTATGATTGGTTTCTGATGTCGACACATGTCACGCTGTGATTGGCCTCCTGGTTGGAAGGAAACTCTTCTAGGTCCTTGACGGTATAACGTTGACCGGTGCTCAGTAGTTTCGGGATTGGTCAAGTATGGTACAAACAGTGTTCCCCTAAGTTTCTGAGTGAGGGAAGCTCCTCGATTTGGGACTTGCAAAATCCAAGCTATTGAGTAATCACGAAACTTCTAAGTACCGAAGTGTGGTATCATTTTCACTTGCCTTATCTGTCTCATATGTAGATGTGGCATTTTTTCTGGAAGTACTTTTCCTCCATCTAGGGATGGTATCTTTAATCGATAAAGATGCACAAGGTAATGTATCAATTTCACTTGAAGCTTACATGTAGTTTCGGGCTTCGTTAAGTGCGATACAAACCCTATAGTAGGAGTCCCCCAAGTCGCCGAGCTAGGAGATTTACCGAAGGAGGTAACAGACAAGGTAAGCAATCAGACTTCCAAGCAAGCAACCTGGATCGGAGGTTCGACTTCGGCTTCCAGTTGATTGTTCTCATTCTCCTTGTGTCGTAAATAGCACCAAGGATAAGGAGAAGCAAATGGAGAAGAGATGATATGAGATATTTTTGCTTTTGAAGAAGTAACTTTCCACAAGCTTATTCTTGAACTGGGCTAGAGGGTTTTCTGGTTTCCTCCAGAGTATAAGGCCGACTCAAGAATTTGAGGGTCAAAACAAGTCCATCAAATCTAGAGTATGTTCGACCCTGATGATATGGGATACTTTTGCTTTTGACAAAGTAGTGGATGTATCGGCACGTGTTCTATTACGCTTGTCTCCACATGCTTCATTGTATCCTTCTCACTTGCCCTATCTGTTCCTCAGGCAGATGTGGTATCTTCTCTGAAAGCATAAGATGTTGAAGATGAGTACTCAAGAGCAATGTCAGGTAAGTAATCAGGCAAGGGGTTCCAGGCAGTCAGTTCTTGACTGGAAGCTTAATTCCAAGTGATGACTGATTGCTCTCTTTCTCCTTGTCTTGCAAGAAAGAACAAGGTCAAAGGAAAAGACAGGGAAAATGCATGATATGGGATACTCTTGCTTTTGACCCTGATGATATGAGATACTCTTGCTCTGGTGTGGCTGGTTTGCATAGGTATTATTGGAGGGGGGAGAAAGCTGAGTATTTCGAGAGGCTTCGTTGAGAGTGCCTTCTCAGATATGAGGAAAGGTTGAGCATTTTTGCAAGTCTGCCTGTCCGTGGAGGATGGAGGTCGACATATATAGAAGTCTCCCTAACAACAAGTAGTAATGCTTTTCCTTTACCATTCTTGGTCGTAGCAATGTAGTGGGAACTGCAAGCTTCACATGTTTTAACTTTGTCAGAGAACTTTGAAAAAGTGGTATGTGGTATCTGGAAAGCTGATGTTGCGTGTGAAGATTGCAGACAAGCTTTATCCAAGGAAATCTGGCTTTCGAAGTTCGAAGAGCGATGCCTTTTTAGTTTTCGAACAAGCAATCCTATCGGGGATCTGGCTCTAGAGATTCGGAGAACAGTGCCTCTTCGATTTTTGAGAAAGCAATCATGTTGGGAGTCTGGCTCTTGAGATTTGGAGAGCGGTGCCTCTTCGATTTTTGAGAAAGTAATCCTGTTAGGAGTCTGGCTATCGAGATTCGGAGGGCGGTGCCTATTCGATTTTTGAGCAAGTAATAATGCTATTCCTTTACCCTTCTTGGTTATAGCAATGTAGTGGGAGCTGCAAGCTTCACATGTTTTAACTTTGTCAGAGCGCTTTGAAAAAGTGGTATGTGGTATCTGGAAACTGAAGTTTCGTGTAAAGATTGCAGACAAGCTTTATCCAAGGAAATTTGGCTCTCGAAGTTCGGAGAGCGGTGCCTCTTCGATTTTCGAACAAGCAATCCTGTCGGGGATCTGGCTCTCGAGATTCAGAGAACGGTGCCTCTTCGATTTTTGAGAAAGCAATCCTGTTGTGAGTCTGACTCTTGAGATTCAGATAGCAGTGTCTCTTCGATTTTTGAGAAAGTAATCATGTTGGGAGTCTGACTCTCGAGATTCAGAGAGTGGTGCCTCTTCGATTTTTGAGCAAGCAATCTTGTTGGGAGTGTTTTCTTGAATGTGAGTAAAGGTTAGGCATTTTTGCCAGTCTGCCTTGCCACAGAGCATGGAGGTTGACACACATTGGGACTTTCTTGTTATCAAGTAGTGGTGTTGTTCCTTTACCCTTGTGGGTAATAGTAGGGTAGCTGGATCTTCAAAATTTATGTGTCTAAACTTTGTCAGAGATCTTTGGTAAAGTTATCTGTGGTACCCGAGGAGCTGATGTTGCGTGTGGAAAGTGGTGCCTCTTCGAAATCCGGAAAGTGGTGCCTCTTCGATTTTTGAACCAACGACCCTGTTGCCCTTTCTTTTATAAGGGCACCAATTGTGTGCAAGAAGTACATTCAGAGAGTTATTGCTTGTAGGAATTTTGCCCTTACTTTAGAGATTTATTACACCTCATTTCTCCTTCATCATTTCTGAGAATGTATGGCCATCCAACTGTCTTTTTGACTTGAACTTTGGTGAAGAGGCAGCAATGCCTTCTCAAGACAACATATGGCGCCCATCCTTCTTATCTCCTACTGGTCCTCTTACTGTTGGGGACTCTGTGATGAAGAATGATATGACCGCTGCGGTGGTGGCCAGAAACCTTCTCACTCCCAAAGATAACAGACTACTTTTCAAACGGTCTGATAAGTTGGCTGTTAAGGATTCTTTGGCTCTTAGTGTTCAGTGTGCAGGTTATGTGTCTAATATGGCCCAACGCCTATTTGCTCGAACCCGCCAAGTTGAATCATTAGCGGCTGAAGTGATAAGTCTCAAACAGGAGATCAGAGGGCTCAAGCATGAGAATAAACAGTTGCACAGGCTCGCACATGACTATGCTACAAACATGAAGAGGAAGCTCGACCAGCTGCAGGAATCTGATGGTCAGACTTTACTTGATCATCAGAGGTTTGTGGGTTTGTTCCAAAGGCATTTATTGCCTTCGTCTTCTGGGGTAGTACCGCGTAACGAAGCTCCAAATGATCAACCTTCGGTGCCTCCTTCTTCTGGGGTTCTGCCTAGTACTGAGGCTCCGAATAATCACCCTCTGGTGCCTCATCTTTCTGGGGCTCTGCCGACTGCTCCTGAGCAACCTTTGTGAAGACTCCCTCTTGTTTGTTTATTTTGATTCATGTATATGTACATATTTGTAACTTATCGGAGATATCAATGAACAAGCTTTGCTTCATTTCAACGTATTGTGTTAAATACACCAAGGCCTTCTTCATTAAGTTCTTTGAATTTTTCCTTTTGTTGAAGCTTTGTGAGTGAAGCATGTAGGTTGAGGTAGTGCTCCCTTAATTTCCCGAGTGAGGAAAACTTCTCGTTTGGAGACTTGAAAAATCCAAGTCACTGAGTGGTCGTGAGACTTCCGAGTATCAAGGTGCAGTAGCATATGGTAGGAGTCCCCCAAGTCTCCGGTCGAGGGAGTTGACGAATGAGGCATTTCCTTTCTAAGTGGTAGCCCAAAACTCCTTCTTCATATATATTTGTTATGAAAGTTGTTAGGCCCAAAGAAGAGGAGGCCTAGGCAATTTTATTTATTTTTTTCCGAAATTTTTTTTCGATTTTTTTTTTTCGAATTTTTGAAATTTTGAATTTCCGAATTTTTGAATTTTCAAATTTCTGAAAAAAAATATATATATATATATATATATTAAAGCTTTATAGGTGAAGCTTTGCTGTTGAAGCTTTTGAGAATTTGTAGTTGTCCTTCATTGATGAAGCTTTTGTTGGTGAAGCTTTGGAGTTGAAGCTTTTGTTGAATTTCCCTTTTTTTTTTGTTTTTTTTTTGGGAAACTAGAACTTTGAAAATGTGGGAGAGACAACATATACAAATTTGGCTTCCACACTGTTGAGCAAGAGATTGTGATGCAAGCCACACCTTGTAGTAGTCGAATGTTTGGATGAACTATATAAATTGAATTTGCTTCGAACAGTCTTGAATTTACTTCGAAGGTTTGAGAATTGTAGTTGCCCTCCATTGATGAAGCTTTTGTTGGCACCATAAATTGGTTTTGCTTCACACTGTCTTGATCAATAGTGTGAAACTTTTGAGAATTGCGGTTGCCCTCCTTTGATGAAGCTCTTGTTGGCACCATAAATTGGTTTTGCTTCACACTGTCTTGATCAAGAGTATGTGAAGCTTTTGAGAATTGTGGTTGAACTCCTTTGATGAAGCTCTTGTTGGCACCATAAATTGGTTTTGCTTCACACTGTCTTGATCAAGAGTGTGTGAAGCTTCTACGAGTTGTAGTGTTTGCATTGTTACAGAGGGGAAATGTTTGAAGCAGATGTAAGAAGGCTGAATAGCTTGATCTTCGTATGCCATGCACTGAAGTTGTTGCTGGCTTGCAATAAGACTTTGTTGGTGACTATAACTCTTGTTGGGCATAAGTGCTCCCCTAGTTGAGTTGTCAAGCTTCAGGGTTTTTTATTATTTGTGAATGCTAGGAGTTCACATGTACAAGTTGTAACACTCGTCTTCTAGTAGGTGGAATGAATGGTAAGTTGCTTTCATCACTTGGTTGGTGGTACGAATGTGAGTTCCTTCATCACCTTTCATCACATTCCATCACTTGGTTAATGGCACAAGGATGAGTTCCTTCTTCACCTGGTTGGTGGCATGAATGGCAAGTTGCCAAATGATATTAGAGTACGAGTTGTACATTTCATCACCTAGTTGGTGGCATGAAGGAGAGTACGGGTTGTACATTTCATCACCTGGTTGGTGGCATGAAGATGAGTTCCTTCTTCACCTGGTTGGTGGCTTGAGTGGCAAGTTGCCCAATGATATTAGAGTACGGGTTGTACATTTCATCACCTGGTTGGTGGCATGAAGGAGAGTACGGGTTGTACATTTGATCACCTCGTTGGTGGCATGAAGATGAGTTCATTCTTCACATTTCATCACCTGGTTGGCTAGAATAAGGGCAAGGTGTCTAGGCACATTGTAGCAAGTGTCGAATGACACAAATTATGTTGAATCCTTTCAAAGCACAGTTGGCTTATGTACGAATGTGTTGGAATGTATGATTGAACGAATATACTGTGAAGTTGTTCGTTTATTTGTATAGTCTTGTTGACATGTACTTAGAATTTGTTTCATGTTGGAAGCATTCATTTTGAAGCTTTGAACCAAAGTGTTTCATTGCTAGGAATGTATGATGATTATGACCAAATAGTCTTCATTACATAAGATGCCAAACGGCTGAAGCTTAACACTTGTACAATGTGAGTTTACTTGTAATAGTACTCCAAGTAATCAACGTTCCATGGATGGCCAAGGTTCTTGCCATCGGAGCTTCTAAGCTTGTAGGAGCCAGGGCGACTGATGCCAACAACTTAAAACGGTCCATCCTAGTTTGGACTAAGTGTTCCTTCACTCGGGACTCTGTCGCAGAGTAATCTTTTCTTCAATACCCAGTCCCCTACTTTGAAAGAACGAGGTTTGACCCTGGAGTCATAGTAGTTGGAGACACGCTGCTTGTAGGCGACATTCTTCAAGTGAGCCTAGTTTCTGTGTTCCTCGACTAGATCTAAGTTGAGGGTACGTTGTTTGTCATTTTTGTTTTGCACGTAGTTCTGGACTTGGAACGTTGCTTTCTTAAGCTCAAATGGGGTTTCTCCTGTTGATGTTCGATACGAAGTGCGGTATGACCAAAGAACTTAGGGTACAAATTCTGGCCAACAACCTTTAGCCTTGTCCAAGCTGGTTTTCAAATTTCGCTTGATTATTTTGTTAATGGCTTCAACTTGTCCATTACACTGGGATGAGCTGGGGAGGCAAAACATAAGTTGATGTTGAACTTAGAGCAGAACATCCTAAACTTATTGTTGTCGAACTATTGCCCGTTGTCAGTGACTATCGCATTGGGAATGTTGAATCTGCAAAGGATGTTCTTCCATACAAAGACTTCTATTTTTGCCTCAGTAATGGTTGCCAAGGGTTCTACTTCGGCTCACTTTGTGAAGTAGTCAACTGCAACGATTGCATAGCGAACTTTGCCCTTCCCTGCAGGCATTGGGCCAATCAAATCAAGTCCCCATTGGGCGAAGGGCCAAGGGCTGATCATAGGAATGAGCAGCTCGGGAGGGGAGTGAGGAATAGTTGCGTAGCGTTAACACTTATCACATGAGCGGGATATTCTGATGGCATCTTGGTGGAGTGTTGGCTTGTAATATCCTTGGCGAAAAGCCTTGTGTGCTAGGGATTGAGATCCAGCATGATCTCCGCAGACTCCTTCATATATTTCCCGAATGACAGTTTCCGCCTCTGCGGGCGTAAGGCATCTTAGGTATGGTAGGTTAAAACCCCGCTTGTAGAGTTGGTCATTAATGATCAAGTAACAAGTAGCCTTGTATCGAATCTGCTTAGCCTGGAATTTGTCATTTGGAAGGGTGCCATGAGCAAGGAATCTATAAATCGGGGTAATCCAACTATCTCCTTGTTGTAAGTTGCACACTTCCGCAGCCATGGTGCTTGGTGCTGCCAACAATTCGACCTGAATTTTTCTCCCAATCCTATCTTCCACCGCTGAGGCAAGGCGAGGCGAAGCATCTGCATGACTGTTTGCCGCTCGAGGAATTTAGGTGATCTGGTAGTGGAAGTACTTGAGCAACAATTATGTTTGTGCTAGATATATTGCCATGGAGCTATCCTTAGCGTCAAAGTTGTTGGTGACCTGGTTAACCACCAATTGGGAGTCACTGAAGATATCAATTCGTTTAACCCCAAGGTGTTTGGCCAAACGTAAGCCTGCTAGGAGGGCTTCATATTCGGCCTCATTGTTCGACGCCTTGAATTTGAAACGAAGAGCATACTCTATCGCCACTTTGTCAGGGGTCGTAAGGACTAGTCCTGCTCCACAACCATGTTGGTTGAACGAGCCATCAACATATAGACTCCATGTTGGGGCTGTTAGTTCTATTTTCTGAGCTTCCGAGGGTAATGAAACCACTTCTTTAGGCGTAGAAACAATGTCAACAGGATATGTGAAGTCGGCAATGAAGTCTGCCACTACTTGGCCCTTCTCAGCTGGCTTTGGTTGGTAAGAGATGTCAAACTCACCCAAAGCTATTGCCCATTTGATCATTCGCCTGGAAGTGTTAGGACTTTGGAGTATTTGTCGAAGATGATGATTGGTAAGCACGATGATGAAGTGTGCTTGGAAGTAAGGGCGAAGTTTTCGAGCAGACATGACCAATGCTAGTGCCAATTTCTCAATGTTGGAGTATCGTGTCTCCGCATCTTGTAAGGCCTTACTAGCATAGTAGACAAGTCGTTCGACATTACCATCATTTCGAATGAGAACGGAACTTACTGCTGAAGCCGATACCGACAGATAGATAATGATAGTGTCACCAACCTCAGGTTTGGAGAGCAAATGGGCTTTACTCATGTAGTCTTTGAGGTTCTTGAATGCCTCAGCACATTCATCAGTCCATGTAATGTACTTCTTACTTCCCTTAAGTGCTTTGAAGAAATGAGCACATCTGTCTGTGGCCTTAGAGATGAACCTAGTTAAGGCTGCCACCTTGCCAGTAAGGCTCTGGATGTCTTTTGAAGTTACCGGTTCCTTCATGTCGAGGATTGCTTTGATCTTCTCGGGATTAGCCTCAATGCCTCGTTGGCTTATCATGAAGCCTAAGAATTTGCCAGAGCCTACGCTGAAGGCACATTTGTTAGGGTTCAACCTCATTCGATACCTCTTCAGAATGGTGAAAGTTTCAGATAGGTTGGTGATGTGTTGGTCAGTATGTTTGCTTTTGACTAGCATATCATCAACGTAAACTTCCATGTTCTTCCCAATCTGTTCGGCGAACATTGAATTGACCAGTCTCTGATAAGTCGCTCCTGCATTCTTTAGGCCGAAGAGCATGACTTTATAGCAATATAGTCCCCTGTCAGTAGTGAAGGTTGTGTATTCTTGGTCTGGAGGGTTCATGAGGATTTGGTTGTATCCTGAGTAAGCATCTATGAAGCTCAGGAGTTCACACCCTACCGTAGAGTCTATAAGTCTGTCTATGAAAGGAAGAGGAAAGCTATCCTTCGAGCATCCTTTGTTTAGGTCGGTGTAATCGATACACATTCTTCACAAGACCTTTTAGAGCAGGAGACTTTCCTTGGTCGGATTCTTCTTAACAAGGACAACATTTGCTACCCACGTTGGATAATTGACTTCACGGACGAAGCCTTTGCCTTTGAGTTTTTCAACTTCTGCCTTCATTGCCTCGTACCGTTTAGTGTTATAACATTTTCGCTTCTGTCTCATTGGCTTGGTCTTGGGGTCAATACTTAAGTGATGACAGATTATATCGGGAGAGATGCCTGGCATGTCCTCGTATGACCAGGCGAAGACCTTAGTGTTCTCTTCCAAAAAAGAGATCAATACCAACCGAATGGGTGGTGATAAGGTGGTACCAATCTTCACCATACGATTCGGATAATCTTTTGAGATAGAGACCTTCTCCAACTCTTCAGCGGGTTGTGCTTGCTGGGTGAAAAAGTCATCTCGAGAAACGTCGGGTTGACTATTGCCACCGTGAAAATCCAAGTTGGCTTCGTCTGGGCTGGTCTTTATGACTTGGTCATGTATAGAAAGGGTTTCCTTGGGCACATGCAGGTGCTCTTGCTTGACCAACATGTTGTAACATGATTGTGCACTAAGTTGATCTCCTCTAATGTAACCATTGCCATAGGGGGTTGGAAATTTCATCAACAACATATGTGTGGATACCATGGCCTTGAGATCATTGATGCCTGTGCGTCCGAAGATGACATTGTATGTCGTTGGGCAATCAACCACTAGGAAGTTAGTGGTAATGGTAGCTGTGTAAGGGTATGTACCAATGGTGAAAGGTAAGTGTATGCTCCCCAAAGGTTGCACGATATCATCGGAGAAGCTTATCAGAGGGGAAATCGAGCGGTCGAGCAAGTGTTCAGCTACATTAAGTGCCCTGAAAGCTTCAGCAAACATGATATTGACCGAAGCCCCCGTGTCTACCAGGATTCACCGTACTTCAAAGTTGGCTATGTGAGCTTCCACGATCAGTAGGTCGTTGTGAAGGTAGATGATACCTCTTTCTTCCTCAGGGTAGAAACATATTGGATCTCAGTTAGGCTTTTGATATTTACCTCCCATGATGTCTTCCACGTGAAACATTTGGTGGCCAGACCTTAAAGCTCGTTCACTATTTTTCATAGCCCTATTGGAAGATTTAGATATGGGTGTGCCACCACTTATGGAATATATCACATTTACTTGCCGTTGGTTACGGTTACCCCTTGGAGGGTGAATGAGGAATTGATCAATTTTTCCTTCACGTGTCAAAGCTTCAATATGATCACGAAGGGTGATACACTTCTCGCCGTCATGGCCGTTAAGCTCGTGGTAGCATCAAAACGTGCTCGTGTTCTTTGTGGGCTTATAATCTGGGTGCCTTGGCTTTGGCTTCAGTATCAAGTGGGCTATGCTGGGGTAAATGGCCACGCATGTGGCGTTCAAAGGTGTGTATGCCTCATACCTCGAGGTAGGGGCTGTCCTGACACGTGCTTGACCCACTGTGTTGACTGCCTGGGGTCAGGGATTATCATAGCGATACCTTTGGTTATCGCAGTAGTGTCCCTTACTCCTTTTACTAAAATGAGACTGGTGAGGATGGAAATCTTTCCTTTTTCCCTGAGATTGATATGTCTGTTGACTTGGCAAAGTATGAAGTAAGGCAGAGGGAGGCACCACTGCCGTTTGGAAGGTCGAGGTCTTCTCATTTGGTTGGATCTGGCTTCCACTCCCTACTTGCTGATAAGGGGTGGTTGTGGGGGGTTTCCCTTGATATGTCTTTGCCTCGGCAGAGGCATGGTTGTAAGCGTATGCCATCACTTCAGAGTAAGTCTTCCAAGTGTTAGCATTGATCATGTACTTGAAGAAACAATCACGTAGGCCTGCCGTGAAAGCCTTGAAGGCGGTCTTGTCATCTGCCTCAGTGCAGCGAGAATACTTATAGCTGAAACGACGGACATAGTTTCGTAATGACTTGTCCGGCTTCTGGCGGATAGTGTGCAAGTCATCTGCATAATGCAAGCAATCGGTTTGGAAAATGTGTTGAAAGACAAACAGTTTCCTCAGTTCCTCAAATGAGTCTACTGTCTCAGGTGGAAGACGACAATACCAATTTAGAACTCCGCCAGAGAGGGTGGAAGGGAAGAGAAAACATCGCTCTTCGTCGGTGTGCATCCGATAGGCCATGGTGGACTCAAAGAGGTTAAGATGTTCAATTGAGTCTTCTCTTCCAGTATAGAGTTGTAAACCAAGCTTTTGTTTTGTCTTTGCTTGAAGGGGGTGTTGAGGATCCTCCATGTGAGAGGGCCAGGCCTGGGTTGGTTCCAATTAGGTATCTCAGCCTGACGTTAGGCCTTCAACTTGTTTACTTCCTCAAGGAGCTGTAGGACAAGGGGGTCCTGAGTGGAGTCATGTACCACTAGGATTTTCTTTCGTAAGTCTCCATCGCCTCTTAGAAGTAGGAAAGTTTGAGCAAAGACGTGTGATTTTTCCTTGGACTCGCTATACTGACTTCTAGGGCGAGTCTGTCGGAATACCTCAGAGTCCCATGTACCTTCATGTCCCTCTGGGACCTGTTGTTCCTTCCCTAGATTGGTAGATGGCCTGGGTCGTAGGAAGGGACCGAGTTTTTCAAAAACCCTTGGGTCATTGATCTTCGAGCATATGTGAAAGGGATTCTCTCGACGTTGCTTTAAGAAGTCTCAGCAGTCACGATAAACGGCTTTCGATCCTTCCAACCCTTCTGCAAGGAGGTGTCTTCCTCCACTTCTCCTGCTTCGGGTCGAAGTAGCTGGGTTGAGAGATGTCTCATGTTGATCAATGTTTTGATGATTAGCTCACTCTTCATCAGGGATACCCATGTCGAAGGAAGGTAACCCTCCGTGTTGGAGGGCACCCAGATGATGGTTGATGTCCACAAGGGCAATGAGCTCGCGTGTTTGAGTATGTCTAGTTTCGTGGAGCATCTCAAATAACTTCTCATATTGCTCCTGGAGGACCTCATTCTTCATTGCTATCTTGTTGTTCTGAGCTTCTAGCTCATCGACTTTAGCTTGAAAAGCAACCCTCTTTCTTTCCTTCTTTCGTTGCTTCGCACTAGGTGCAAGAGGGGTGTCATTCTGTGTGATGTGGCTTCCTTCGCTCCCTATGTTGGAGAGGGATGCCTGGTCAAAAGAGAGTGTACGAATGGTGGAAACCAGCTTGACAAAGCTGAAGAGAGTGGGAATAAGTGTCCTTTCCACAGACGGCGCCAAATGTTGATGCACAAAATCAACGAGGACTTTGGTACAACAGAAAGTGTTAAGTTTGTGACCTTCGCTAGATTGTTCCGATCACTAGTGTGGATAAGTAAGTAAATGGATAGGGACATGGAAGCAAACACAAGATGTACGTGATTCACTCAGATTGGCTATGTCTACGGAGTAAAAGAGTTCTCATTAATTGTGAAGGGTTTACACAAGTACATAGGTTCAAGCTCTCCTTTAGTGAGTACTAGTGAATGATTTAGTACAAATAACATTAGGAAATATTGTGAGAGAATGATCTCTATTCATAGAAGAAAGTTTCTAGTTTCATTCTGACATTGACATGTGTCATGTTGTGATTGGCTTCTGATGTTGACACGTGTCGCGCTATGATTGGCTTCTGATGTCGACACGTGTCACGTTGTGATTGGCCTCCTGGTTAGAGGGAAACTCTTCTAGGTCCTTGACGGTATAACGTTGACCGGTGCTCAGTAGTTTCGGGATTGGTCAAGCATGGTACAAACACACTACAAATAGCCCTTCTCGACCATCCATCCCAACTATCATCAAAGGCATTATGTATCTCTACTCCAAAGCCTACTGTTTGAGTTGTAATGTCATTACTGCCTTGATCGTCGGAGAGTCCTTGGCCTGTTCCACACCGGTGCGCAAGTTCTTTTATGATCTCTTCCTTTGTTTTGCAAGTTTGGCATGGTATAGTTTAGGCAACTTTGGCATTTTGAAAATTTGTCTCCAAAAAGATGCAAATGAATACATCTCAAATTTGTATCTCTCAATTACATATACACTTAATCTATAGGGTCTAATTCCTTTCTGTCAAAATATATTCTCAAGATTTTTATTTTTATTTCTAAGTTGTTGTGAAGTCATATCGGAGCTGCTGTGAAGTCGTATCAAGGCTCGATAGCCATCAACACGTACGTTGCTCATCAACCAAGGAGAAAAGCTCTATAAGACCCACCGCCATCCAACCAGTGCTGGCGACCGATCGACGCTGCAAAGCTTTTGGATACCCACGAGTTTCTTGACAATTCTCGTCATTTTCCCAAGAAATATCACGCTGGCCAAAGTATCCTATTTGTGATCTAAGTAAATTGTTGTGGCGTTTATTCAAGTTCAAAGTTCGGATTTCCAATAGTCAGACCACCGCGGTCTTTATGATTTAGGGTTTGGAGTTTATACTCGATTTAAATGTTGGACGTGTAAGGTAAACAAGTATTAATGATCAAGTGCTACAATATGTGCGAGGTGTTATACCGGAATTAAACGTTGGACGTGGAAGAGCTTGTGATTAAATTATACGAAAACTGAATACAGATGAAGTTGTTATGTTAATTAGGATCTGAGATTAAATCTGCATTTGTCATTTCAATTAGTGATTCCAATGTTATTGTTCGTCATTCGCACGAACTTTATAGCTTATAGTCTTTCATCTAAACAAACATACTAAATCACGGAGCACTTGAAAAGTAGGTTTTTAATAACCCTTATATTTAGTCAGTTTGATTTCGTTCTCTTGTGAAGTAAAATTTGTTGTAAATTGTTATTGTGCTGAGATCTGATATATTGAATGTAACATCTATTTATAACATCATTTGTACCATTGATCTAATTGAGGTAAGGCCCACTAATACATGTGGATCTCATCTTTATTAGAAAGATGATACGAATGGCGATATAAATAGATAGTAAAAATAGTTTCTTTTGTTGCAGTCATATTTAGAATAAGAATGTGATTGTGTAAATCTTAGTGTATCTAGGGATATCTTTTATATTCCCTTTGGTAGTTTAATTTCTATTAAGAGTTGTAATCCTAAAAGGGTAAGGATTTAACCTATCTTGCTACTATAAATAAAGGTACAATGGGGTGATACAACACACACCTTACAATTAAATGTCTCTCTTCTCTCTCTCACTACCGCCGGCCTCCCCCTCTCTATTCCCTTAGAATAGCTCAGTTAAATAGGCCTACAATACATTATCAGCAGGCTCTTGCCAGAAGCTAAGGAACTGAAGGATCATAGGAGGAGGCTCTCTTCTACAAAATTCAAAGGCTTTTATTTGTTTTCTGCCAATCAGGTACGCTTAAAATAAAGTAAGATATTTGAAACATCCACGAAGCATGAAAACATTCCCCATGATGCATAAACCCCCTATGTTTATATTTTTCTTTCGATATATATTGTGTGTGTGTGTGTGTGTGTGTATGTTTCATGCATTACACAATTATATTGCTATGTGGAATTTGTGAATCAAAGCATATAAATAAATTAGAAGCATATAAATAAAAGACGTCATCTAGGAAACCGTGCGGCACGACTGCTGCATCGCCTTGGACCTCCGTGTTGGCCTGCAGCCTAGCCGCGTCAAGCACGCCACCAAGATGACGTCATTTTGACGCCTGACCCATGGTGCAGCCCGTTGGGCTTGCCGTGAGCAAAGAAAACCCGGCCTCTTTGGCCTGGTTTAGTTCTGATTGGGCCTGCAACCCTAGCCCATAGCCGTTTGTTGGGCTTTGCCCTCACACCCATGGCCTATCACTAGTAACCCGTGTGTTGCTAGGCCTGGTCTTGTGTCCTTGGGCCGCCTGCAGGAAGCCCATATCGCTTATTGGGCTTTGCCCAAATCTCGACCCATTCACCTGCAACCGTTTGCCTCTGGGCTTGAACTGCCTCGACCCAAAAACATGAAACCCAGTTTCGGATGGGCTTCCTCGGACCGACCCAAGGCCAGCTTTCGCTAGGCCTACACCCGTGTCCAATTTTTGGCCCAATGCCAATAGCTATTGTTGCTTGGCTTACCCAGACCGCTCGGCCCGAGGCCTGCAGCCCTCATTGAGGCCCAATAAGCCTGCAATCATACCTGCAAGGCCCACTCCTGTGTTTTTTCAACCCGATGCCAATTTTTGGCATCCCCGCGTTATAAATCATGCCCAAATATTTTATTTGGGGCGTTTTGGTTTACGCTAATTAATTCTAATTTAATTATCACTTGGTTTATCACTAACCGAAGCTAATATGACACATTTGTCATTATTTTGCTTCCACGATCGACCCCGTTTGGTCTTGATCTATTGAATTAATTAAAAGTGACATGCAGTCCCTTAATCTAATAATTAATCCAATAATTAATCCAAAATTATTGACCTAAAAATCACTTTTGGACATTAATGATTCAATAATTTATTTTTATACTTTGAACCGTTGACATCCTTTCATAGTCCCGAAGCTCTCACACTTGAGTTCCCGAAGCAACTCAAATCCACTACACTTAAATCAGCATATTGCATTATGTGTTCTTGCAGGAACCTTTCCTTTATGAACTAATCATTCATAAAACTAAATTGAACCTGTAGTTTCATATTTAGTGCCTTTGAAATCTGAAGTTTTCATCCAAAACTTACCACATGAAATCAGTAGCTTTCATGCATAAATTAAACCAATGTATATAGAACCCAAATGTTATACAATATATGTCTATGGATCACCATCTAACTAACCATGTTTTTGTTGTACCCTCCGTTTTAGGGACATGTCGAACTTGAACAAGCTCGATTTCACCGCTCTGGAAGAAACTATCTGAAGTGGATTCAAGACGTGAAGTTTCATCTTACTGTAAAAGGTATTAGAGCCACCATCGAGGCACCTATCGATGACAAACCAGTCGACGAAGCTTAGAAAGCTAATGCAATGATCCGAGTACCTCGTCGAGGAAGACCCACGCACCATCGGGCTTGCTCTGGCCTTCAGTTTCAATCACCAGAAAGACATCTACTTGCCTGAAGCAAGACTTGACTGGTAGCATCTTCACTTCCAAGACTTTAAGTCATTGAATGAATACAACTCTGAGGTTTGTAGAATCCGATCACTATTGAAGTTCTGTAAAGTGGAACTAACCGATTCAGATCTCCTGGAGAAGACATATTCGACCTTCCATGCCATCAATATTGTCCTGCAGCAATAATATAACGCACAAAAGTTCACCAAATTTTTGGATTTGATCTCTGTTTTACTTATCGCTGAAAAGCAGAACCAGCTTTTGATGAAGAATCATCAAGCTCGATCCACTGGCTCGAACACCGCGCCTAAAGCGCATGCGACCAATTCTAGCAGCCACAAACGACGCAAAAATCATTGTGGCCGTGAAAATGGGCGGCAAGCCTAACCACGGGCCCATGGTCAACAGAATCAAGGCCCACCCAAGGGAGGAAATTTGACCCAGAAACGCCAACCCCTTGCCCCTAAGGCCCCAAACTTCAAGAACAAAGGAAAAACTACCGTTCAATCTGCTTCCACTGAAATGGACATGTGCTATTGTTGTGAATCAAATGATCATTAATCACGCGTATACCGAGCTACCCCTGAGGCTATTGCCAAGTATCATTCTTGTCGTGAGTCTAACTTTGCACATGTGGAAGATCTGAAAGTTGCTACTACATCTATGGAGATATCAGATTTTCAAGAGGCATCAACTCCTATGTACAAATAAATTTTAGATATGTTTTTAGGGTGTTTTACCCTAGTGGCCGAACCCACTAGGAGAGGCTGAACCCCCCCCCTAAATTTTTAGGTTTATGGTTTAATTTTTGGACAATTCTTCTAAGACTTTGGAATTATTTGTTTGGTTTTTGGTTTGTTTTGAATTATGGATAATTATTTTGTGGATATTATTTCTCGAATTGATTAATTGAATGAATGGATTTATAGTTATGCATGTGACCAATTCAATCAATTTACTTCTAGGTATATGTCTAGTGGGGAAGTTAGTTGTTTGGCTGATAGTGCTACCACGCACACCATATTGCGTGAGCGGCACTATTTTACTAACTTTGTACCTAAGAAAGCACCTCTGACAACTTTCTCAGGCTCATCCAACCTAATTGAAGGATACGGAAATGCCCGTATCATGTTGTCCAATGGTACTGTCTTAACCATTAAAGAGGCCCTCTATTATCCACGTTCCGGAAGAACGTTGCTAAGTTTTAGAGATATTCAAGATAATCAATATCATATTGAAACCACTGAAGATAATGGTTCTGAATTTCTTTGTATCACTTTGTACGAATATGGCCAAAAGCGTATTCACGAGAAGTTGGAACGTCTTCTGAGTGGGTTATACATAACAACCATTAGCGGCATAGAAGCCCACCATGTGGCTGGCCCTATGCCTGAGTTCCAGAGCACTTTGTTGCTTTGGCATGACCATATGGGATATCCCAGACATGATATGTTGCGTCGTATCCTCAAATCATCACAAGGGCATCATTTACCTCCCTACATTGGATTCCCACCATGCAAAGTGTGTTCTTTGGGGAAGTTAAATACTCAACCCTCGATTACAAAGATTATTCACAACCCTCCTAAGTTTTTTCAGAAGATTCAAATGGATATTTGCGGACATATCCAACCAACATACAGACCATTATTTTATGGTGTTGGTTGACACATCAACACAATGGTCACATATTTTCTTGTTGTCCACATGCAACGGTGCATTTGCGAAACTCCTAGCATAAATTATTAAGCTAAGGGCTCACCACCCTGATTATTCGATCAAGTCGATTCGATTGGAGAACGTTGGAGATTTTACGAAACGGACTTTTAACGATTATTGCATGTCAGTAGGGATTGAAGTGGAACATCTTGTACCTCATGTTCACACCCAAAACGGCATGGCTGAAGCTTTCATAAAGCACATTCAATTGATAGCTCGAACTTTGGTTATGCGAACCAAACTACCGGTATCTGCCTAGGGTTATGCAATATTGCACGTAGCTATGCTGGTTCACCTAAGGCCCATCGTTACCCAACCTCATTCACCGTTACAGTTGGTTACTGGATACGAGCCTAACGTCTCGCATTTATGTGTGTTTGGGTGCCCAGTTTATGTGCTAATAGTGCCACCACTATGTACCAAAATGGATCCTCAGAGAAAAATGGGAATATATGTCGGTTATGATTCACCATCAATTGTTCCCTATTTAAAACCCTTGATAGGAGATCTCTTTACCGCATGTTTTGCGGATTGTCATTTTGATGAGACAGTTTTCCCGTTGTTAAGGGGAGATAAGTATACTAGCATTCCTATATAACGTCGCGAATTGTCGTGGATTACTCCCACTATGTCTCATTTAGATCCCTGCACCCTTCAGTCTTAATTGAAGTGCAACGTATTCTAGATTTTCAGAGCATTGCTCAAAGCATGCCAGATGTTTTTACTGATCTAGCAAAGGTGATGAGATCACATATACTCGCTGCAAACACACCTGCAAGGATGGACGTACTTAAAGTACGCTGTAACACCGCCGTGGAAGGCTGGACCATCCCCGAGGGTGTGGCGGCTGCACCTCCTACACGGCACGGTACACTGGCGGCTAACCAATCACCTGCTCCTACCCTGAAGCGTGGCAGGTCCCTTAGTTTAAAGGATTCACAACCTCAAAAAAGGAAAACATCACAAACTAGTGATCCTAGTCTGAATCTAACCATTGCTTACTCATCTGTTTCATGAGGTTATTCTAGATTACGATGATGTCTTAGATGAGACATACCAGCCTCCCAAGAATCGTGAGATTTCGATCCATTACGCAGTATTGGATGAGGTTTGGAATTGGAATGAAATGATTGTTGATCATGCATTTGTATATACCGTTGCTTCCGACATCATGCTTAGCAATAACATTGAACCACGTTCCGTTGATGAATGTCACGTCACATTGAACCATCAATCCAGGTTAAATTCAATTCACTTGTGAAACGTAAAGTGTTTGAACCTGTAGCTCATACTCCACCATATGTGAAGCCCGTGGGCTACAAATTTCGTAAGGAAGCATAATGAGAAGAATGAAATAGTGCGATATAAAGCACGCCTCGTAGTGTAAGGATTCTCTCAACGCCTAGGATTGATTACAAGGAGAAGTATTCCCCTGTAATGGACGTTATAACGTTCTGTTACCTAATCAGTTTGGTAGTTTCTGTAAAACTAAATATGCAGCTTATGGACGTGGTAACCGCGTATCTCTATGGGGATCTATATACATATATCTACATGAAAGTTCCAAAATGACTTCCATTGACTGGTTTAAATAGTTCTAGACCAAGGAACACTCTTTCTATTAGATTAATCACTCTACGAATTGAAATAATTCGGACGGATGTGGTATTACCGTCATTTGACACGTCAAGGTTATGTGAACAATGAATTATGCCCATGCATGTTTATAAAGAAGTCACATTCTGGATTTGCAATCGTTGCAGTTTATGTCGATGACATGAACCTTATCAAGACTCCCGCAAAGCTTGAGGAAATTGTTGTTCACTTGAAATCAGAATTTGAGATGAAAGATCTTGGGAACACTCGATACTGTCTCGGCTTGGAGATCGAGCACTGTTCAGATGGAATCCTAGTACATCAATCAAACTACACCCAAAAGGTGTTATGACGTTTTAATGAGGATAAAACGAAGTCGTCGAGTACACCTATGGTCATTTGGACTCTAAATGCTAAACGAGATCCCTTTCATCCAAAGGAAGATGAGGAATAGATTTTGGAGCCCAAAGTTCCATACCTAAGTGCAATTGGGGCTTTATTGTACTTGGGTCAATACATTAGACCTGACATCTCCTTCGCTATTAATCTTTTGGCTAAATACAGCAAAACGCCCACACGCAGACACTGGAATGGTGTTAAAGACATTTTCCGCTACCTCAAAGGTACTACGGATTTGGGCTTGTTCTATACCCGTGAATCTTCGAGAATTACCGCCACCTCAGTCTTTGGATTGATTCCCGCCTTGTTAGTTATACAGATGCTGGATATCTATCTGACCCACATAGGGCACGTTCTTAAACGGGCTATGTCTTTACCGTTGGAGACACCGCTATATCTTGGAGGTTTACCAAGCAAACGCTAGTTGCGACTTCTTCGAACCATGCTGAGATTCTCGTCCTGCATGAAGCATTATGTGAGTGCTTTTGGTTGAAAACAGTCATGGAACATATTCGAAGCACTAGTGGTCTTACTTTTGTCGTTGACCTTCCTACGACGATCTTTGAAGACAATGAGCATGTATCGAGTGGTTAAAGAGGGGATACATCAAAGGAGACAACACCAAGCACATAGCGTCAAAGTTCTTTTGTTCTCACCAGCAACAACAGCATCAGAATATTGAAGTCAAGCAAATCCATTCCTAGGACAACCTGGCCGATCTCTTTACTAAGTCATTGCCCAAGTCTACTTTTCAGAAGCTCGTCCAAGGAATCAGTATGTGTAAATTATCTGAATTAAATTGCTTATAGTTCTTTTATTTGGAAGTTATGTCTAACTCAGGAGGAGTATCCTGAAGCAAACTCACTTGATCTTAATGTACTATTTTTCCTACGATTAAGAGCATTTTTCCCACTGAGTTTTTGCTACCTAACGAGGTTTTGATGAGGCACCCATCCTGAGATGATCATACTCCGTTGAGTTCACTACTTTCGTCCCGCTTGATGTTTGTTTTAGACATTATGCATACTTCTCACTTTTTCTCCTTAGCCAATGGGTTTTCACCTACCTTGGGTTTTACCATAACGAGGTTTTGTGAATTTTACTACCCATGCATACTTTCTTTAAATTTGGCACTCGCATTCATCCGTTGTGCTGCCGACTTCATCAACTGTTCTACCTTATCTGCTGATGATCTGATGCGATGTTTTGTTTGAGTATTTACACACTCAAGGGGGAGTGTTGTAGTCATATTTGGAATTGGAATGTGATTATGTAAATCCTAGTGTATCTAGGGATATCTTTTATATTCCCTTTAGTAGTTTAATTCATATTAAGAGTTGTAATCCTAAAAGGATAAGAATTTAACCTATCCTACTACTGTAAATAAAGACACAAAGGGGTGATGCAACACACACCTCACAATTAAATCTCTCTCTTCTCTCTCTCACTGCTGCTGGCCTCCCCCTCTCTATTCCCTTGGAATAGCTCAGTTAAATAGACATACAACATCTTTAGAGTTTTATTGGACTTTTGATATGTGTATATTTGTTATTCAGCTATATTTTGACGTCACGAGTCTATCCTCGAGACGTGACACCGTCAATGTAAAAAATTTAAATAGACACGAAATCTATTAATTTGTTTTGTTTTAATATCGCCTCTCTCGCAGTGGGGCAACACCTATACACAAAAGGGTCGACCACGTGAGATAGAGACAGTACATACGTAGTCGTATATTTCTCATGGTTTTCAAGTATTGAAAGCCAAACATTCGACTTGAACTTCTACCAAACAAATTAACCACTCACTGCCAGAATGTGCACCATCTTTATATGCTAGCGATGCATCATTCATTCATAAAATTATTTATCACATTTATATGCCACATATCTCCGGGTCTCGTTTTAAACTGGCAACTCCAAACTTAGCAAAGTGTTATATGCTTATTGTACATGCATTGTGATCCACCTATCTGCCTCGGACAATGGCCTTCGTTTTATCTTCACGTATTAGAACGCATATTAACCATGCAAATATTCCAGTTAGCTCGAATTTTTTATTTTATGAAAAGTAAAATAAGAATTCACTCAATTTTATCCTTCAACAAAGTTGAACTACTAATTGTTGCGCCAATTCATTTTATTAATTAAAAAAAAAAAGCGCACTACAAGGCACTTCAACACAAAACAGTTTTCATGAGACCCGATAAACGTCATACATGCATGGCTGTGAGTTTTCTAAATATAATAAAGTTATAGAAAGTAAGGTCATCTCTAATTTGGCATTCGGCCCTTCTTAACCCAAGCCTCCTTGAATCGGTGCTGGCCCTTTAAACCCCAAAACTTGCAAAGGAAAATCAAATGGCAAGTTAAAAAGAAAAAAATGGAAAAGAAAAGGAACGATCATTTCCATTTCGCCACGAAGAATCTGTGGAGCAATTGATGAATCAGTAAGACTCGAACTTGGCCTTCTACGATTTAATTGTGTACAAAAACCAAAGTCTTGATTTGACTTGGACAAAAATATATGAAAGTATTGCAATAAAGTCCTAATCGATGATGGATCAAAGTTTGGAAAAAGTAGGACATCTTTGAGAAATGATATTGGAAGTAGACTTTGTATAAAGGAGAGTAGAAAACAATGATGGAAAATTAGATCAAATCACTATAAGAGAAATCATCAGAATGGAATATTATTCATTTGAAACAAGACACTAAACGAAAAGGAAAATAAAAAGATGGCTTTTTAGCCAAAATGGTCCATGAGATTTTCATAACATATAACTTTGGTCCCTGAGATTTAAAATCAATAGAAGTGGTCCTTGAGATTGTCCATCAACTATTATTTTGGTCATTCCATTAAAAACTCCGTTAAGTGGTCCCTGAGCTTTTTAACAAAAGGACCAAAATGATGGATGATGGACAATCTCAGGGACCAAAGTTATGTATTATGCAAATTTCAGGGACCAAAATTATGTGTTTTACAAATCTCAGGGACCAAAGTTATGTGTTATACCCTCAAATTAACGGAGTTTTTTAACGGAATGACCAAAATAATGGAAGGTGAACAATCTCAAGGACCACTTCTATTGATTTTAAATCTCAGTATGTGTTATGCAAATCTCAGAGACCATTTTGACTAAAAAGCCTAAAAAGATTATGAGAGGAGGGGATGAAGTAGAAGCTCTCTACCTCCTACCCTTCCACTAGTGGCTAGGGTTTTTCCTATTCCCCAAGGAGAGTTTCTTTTTTGCGTCTAACAAGAAGAATTATGCCACTTAGTACTACAGTCTAGTGGTATTCCTCTTCACTTGTAAGTCAGATGTCTTAAATTCGATTCTCGCTAAAGACGAATTTGAACCACATTATTACTCACCCATTGTGAGACTTAGCTCACTCTCCCACCCCTTAGCTTTAATGTAAATATTACCATTTGTTTTTTTTTTTTTTTAAAGAATTCTAAACTACTCTTATTTACATCAAAAAACTGAATGCTTACACAATGACTTAGATAGCCTAATCCATATATGCTTGAAACTATTATAAAAAAAATGTGGTATATATTCCCATACAAAAAATAATAGTTTTACTATGTCTAAAGTTCACCATTTAAAGTTTAGAGTTCAGAATTAATCATTGTAGGTACGTTATAAATAAGGTAAACAAATAACACTGGAAAATTTCTCATCAGAAGTATGAGTATATAGGATAATAGGTCCGACCTAACCAAAGAAATTGAATCCAAATTTCAGCTTCTTCTGTTTTTCTAAAAGCAACCTTTCTAGAGACAACACTAATAAAGTTCAGGTTTGGTGACTTATTTTTCTGCGCTCCCAAACCAAACATGCATGTGGTGGTGGCTTGTACAAAGCAGCTGGTAGGGCACACGTGCATGCATGCCCATATGCCCCATGAAAGAACCATTCCTCTAACTATGACCAAAAAAAAAAATACATGATTAGTTTGCATCTTTGAAAAGAAAACACAAAGCAATTTGACCTAAATTAGGAACAATTTCTCAAGGAATCATGTGTTAGCTAGTTTGGACCCACTATTAGGGTAGTGCCCTCAATTTAACTACTTCTCCAGGTCATTGGAAAGAGACCCATCACCCCCTAAAACTTGTACAATTAAACTAATATAGAAGTTTCTTGTCCTACCCAAGGGGAGGCCTCTATAAGTCACCCACATTTTGGTTATATATCACACATACATGTTAGGAATATAGGCTTCTCTATGTATCCTTTGTTTTATAACCTAATTCATAGATTGAAGTTCGGAAAATTGAATAATTTGTCACACGTGGAGAGAATGTGATGCCTTAATTAGATTCTTTGTGGATGAAATGATTAGTATCCAACAACTAATTATATGAGAAGGGGGTAGGTTTAGGCACATCTAATGGGGGCATGATTGACACTAATAATATAAAGAATAATGTTTTTTATTAAAACAAATCAACAGAAAGATCTTCAACTAAAAATGTCATAAGAATGATGCAAAGCCAATAATGATAGATTAATCAACAATTAAGACATGGTGCTCCCGCGCGCTTATGCAATGTGATAATATAAAATTTGAGAGAGAGAAGGGGGGGAGTTAATTTAAAGTAAAAATATCGCTTGTGATCCAACAAAATAAATTCTAAAATGACTATTTAAATGTTACATCCAAAGTATGGTCAAACGAGACGCCAGGTGAACTATGGACATATGAACAATCCCTAAAAGTCCCAGAAACCCTAGATTTGAAGCACATAATTCAAACTCTGGTTAGTTCAAATCTAATGTTTTTTAGGAGATAACTAGAACTTAGAATACAAATTTCTTAATACTGATACTCTCCTTTATCTATGTGCTTAATTAGAAGATGTGCTGCTTAATTAATTACAATCACGATTCAAAATTCTCCGGCTTGCCACTAATACTTTACCTACTTTAAAGAAAACAAACAAACAAAAGTGCTTAATTAAGTGACATACGTTATAACCACCGGAAAAGAAAAAAAAATAACCTACTAATTGGGCTTTTGCATATGCGACATGAGAAATGGTAATGAGACTTTATCAAAAAGTGGAATACTCCATAAACTCTCGACCAACTCATTTTTTAGTACAATATTTTATAATAGTTGTACAAAAATTGACGTTAGACTGTAGGTGTTAGAGAGTCATCTAACATTCCTGCATGTGACATATGTTATAACCACCAAAGCTATAAAGAAAATTAAAACCAACGCCAGCAATAAGACCTATAACTAATCAAAGGCTTATACTAAACATTGACAATTAGCGTCAGCCACGTTTGTTTTTTGTAAAACAATTTTCAACAGTTATTTATGTTGTTTCTTCTGGTTGAGTCAACTTGATACATCATTCTATCCACCTATCCACTGATGGCAGAGTTTTCAACGGCCGACTTGAGGAAAAAAGGAGTTCAAATCCAACATGGTGACCAAATACATTGCTCTCTCTTTTCTTCTCGTGATATCCAGTAACCTGCAAAGTTGTTATTGTCTTGGTACCCAATTACATACCCACCTTAGTCGACAATGATCCTATGCAAATTATTAGTATGAATGATTGGAAATATTTCTTTTTCTTTCTTTTCATTATTGGAGGGAATAAACGATTTAAGTGCTACTCAGTTGAGCTGATCGATTCATTTTAAATCTAATAATTTTTTTTATTTAACAACTACTCATATTATATCTAATAAAAAAACTCATTTTAAAAAAGCATAAATTTTAGATGGGAATGTTATCTTCTAGTTTCTCGTTTTACGTTCTCAGATTCCCTTCTCATCATGTAATTTTGTATGATGATCTAAACCTTCTACGTTTTATTTGAGAAATTTGGAAAAACAACCAGAATTTAGATCCCATATAGAATTATAGCCACAATGTTAAATTTATGATAATTATAACCAAAAGTTGATATAAAAGTACTAAAATACCCATAATGGCTAAAACCTTCCTCATTTGCTGCTCTTAACCATGAAAAAATCGACCTTCAAGATAAAAAAAGATTTGAAAACAAACCGGAGGGGCTACAAACTTCCTAGTCCCCAGATCGCTGATTTGGGTTCAACTTTATTCCTTTTGGCACCATTTGTGAATCCCCAAATTATTTTCCATCTTGAAATCTGACGAAACAAATAGAATTTGTTAATTTTGATTTATTCCATCATAAACTTGGAAGAAAGCCGATAAAAAGACCCACTTCTAACAATTGTTTTTGTTCAGAACGTTGTTAAGTTTTGGAAGACATAAGTAAAAGAATGGGGAGTAGAAAAAGAAAAAACAGAAGACCAAAATCGTCAATTGGATTCATATAGGATTGAAGAAGAACTAAAAGAGCTTGAAATGTGATAGCTTAAAGGATTTAGGAATTTTGTGTTCAAAGGCTCTGACTTCGAATCCAATTGAAGGGGAAGGGGAATCTGTTGAACCGTCTACGGTGGTTTGCATATTTTAATTTTGCGTTTTGGTAATTTTAAGGGTATATTAGTATTTTTATGTCAACTTTTGGTTATAATTATCATAAATTTAAAAGGGTGGCTATAATTCTATATGAGGTCCAAATTGTGGTTATTTTTCCAAATTTCCCGTTTTATTTCACCCCTTATAGGTAAACTCTATAAAAAATAACCAAACTAGAAATCATTTATCTGTTTGATTAATTTTGTCAAAATTTTATGATTAATTGAATAACATGGTTTGTTTAACTTAGAATTTGTGAATTCTTCAATATTATTCTTCTCACGAGAGGAAATATATGTAGTTGTACAACCCTAATCACAATTAATCTAGGAAACCTATTAAGGAAATGAATCCTCAATATAATCAATTACAATATTTGCATTCCTATCTAACAATCCGCCTCAAGTTGGTGCATAATATCGAACATGCCCAACTTGCCCATAAGTTTTGCAAATATCCTCTTCGATATTGTGTTTGTTAAGTCATCTGCAAGTTGATCTTCCGACTTGACTCTTGGTATTTCAAAAATCTCTAGATCTAGCTTCTTCTTGATGAAGAACCAATATACTTCCACATGCTTTGTTCGATCACGATGAACTGTTTTAGCTGCGATCTCACACGCAATTTTATTGTCACAATACAACTTCATAAATTTTTTCGAATCATATCCCAAATCCCTCAAGATATTTCGTGACCAAAGCATTTCAATAGTTCTCAAAGCAACGCCTTTGTACTCTACTTTGGCACTCGAGCGAGTAACAACATTATGTTTTTTACTTCTCCAAGCGACGAAATTACCTCCTACAAAAGTGAGGTAACCTGATGTTAATCTCCTATAATCAATCGATCATGCCCACTCGACATCTGTAAACACTTCAACCTCCAAATGACTTTTCTTAGATAACAAGAACCCTTTACTTTGAGCTGATGTGAAATCTCGTCCCCGGATATCACTATTTCTTTTTCGTATTTCGTATTTTTCCAACTTTATTTTATTTTCATTAATTTTGTAGTTTTACTTTGGTTACAAAGTTTGGTTTTTTGTAATTAGTCGTTCAAAATCCGTAGACCTTTTGGGGTCACTCGTAGAATTTTCAAATAGGGCTCGATCCTACAAACACATAGACGAAAATCGTTCCTGAAACAGAGTTTTAATGAGGGAGATATAAGCAATCAAAGTCAAATGTAATTTGGCATATTGTCGCTTTCTATTTATAGCTTCCCTAAGAAGTCATTCCCATTTTGGAAACCCAACCTAGATAGCTGACCAGTTTACTCGTTTGACCCACGATCTACCCAGGTTCGCTGGGCAAATTTTTTACGATGATTTCGACATTTTTTTGGTTGTTTAACCACTGTAGAGGGCTATTCGAAGGCCACCGATTTTTGGGTTATTCTTCGTCGTCGATCACTCATCTCTAGTCACCCGACATCAACAATCACAACCAATCAACTGATCTCGACCTTGGCAACAAAACCCAACAAAGATCCAAGTCATGAACCCCTAGTGACGGCAGATCAAAGTTCGAAAGTTTTAGAGTTTTTTTTTTTCAGTTCCTCTCACCGTCTTCTGGCATTTTTCGATGGAGTAAGCCTTCATGGAATGTATAAACATTGCTCCACTCTTCACGATCTTCGTTTTGCTATATTTTGGTATCAATAATGTTAGTGTTGGCCGGATTCTAGCAAAGGTTTAGTCGTCCACCGCCGTGTACAGCGGCGTATGGCCAATGACCTAATTTTGTGTTCATAAGCTAAATTCAATGCCTTGAATTCATTTCTAATGTTTATTTGACGAGATTTCTTCATTTGAACATAGTTCCCAAATTGACTACCATATGAATTTTGTGATTGACGGATATCTAACTATTGGATTGTCATGATACTTCTTGAACATGCCTTTTTTTTGTCGAACTTCTTTAACATGCTATCCGTATTATTGGAGACATGATAGAACTTAGTGAAGTTGTGGTGTGTGACACACCCCGACCTAAATCAGGGCATGTTGGCTGTCACGTGAAAGTGACGTAACCATGTGCACAGTGCGGAAGCAAAAATTGATATAGAGAAATATGAGTAAATAAAAATCCAACTACTAGCAGTACTAATTATGATAAGGTGCAAGTGCGAGATTAAGTGTGAAATTCACCATTAGAGCATAAATAGCCTAAGTGCAATCCGACTGAACAAGTACTAATTATACTACACCCAAAGGTGATCCTACATTTGAGATGTTCTGTTAGAACCACCATCAAAATCCCCGTGAGCCACCAAAGCACTTCTACCTAAAATCTGGAAGGACACAAAACAGAAAGTGTGAGTGGGCAAAAACAAAGCTTTTCAAAATCATTTCATTTCTCAAAAGTTCTAACCCCTCGTCGTAAAACCTGTATAATTTCCTAGAAAATAATATATGTTATAACATAAATTATGCTCAGGATGAAAATCCATAGAAATATACCATGCCAAAGTATCTCAATGAAATGCTATAAGTAATCCAATTAAAATGTATCAATGCCAGATATCATATCAGCCAAATCCACCTACGTGACCTGCACGACTGAGTCTATAGCTCATAACCAATCTCAACCATATCAAATCCTGCACATGAGTCGGAACCACCTAAAGTGGTCTGTACGACAAGACTAGGTGTAAAATAAATATGTTCTAGTGCTACGATCACGTGAAGACTGTACAAATGATCGCGGGTCACCTACAAGTTGGAACCACCTAAAGTGGTCTGTACGACAAGCCTGTGCACCTAACTTGGATCCAAGGTGAACATATGGTACGGGAGGTGAACATCACGTGAAGGACTGTGCCCTAACTCTGGGCGGGAGCACTAACACCAGGGTGCAAGTTTATGAGCTCTCAATGCATCACATCATCTCTCGCATAACTAAAGCAATCTCATATCTTTAATTTATGAACTTACCTAACGCTTGCTTGTGCGTTTGCAACACCAATCATAAATATATGCAACTACTAATGCATAAATAAAATAGGCAGATACTTTGCATGGCATTTCAAAACGTATAATCATTCAAATTCATTTTCTGGGAAAAATCTCAAGTATATAGGTATATACAGAAAACCAAAAGCCCACTCACTGATATGTGGAAGGGTCATAGCCCCCAAGCCTCGATTGATGCTCGTCCTCCGGATAGGTCTCACCTATATGCAAAATAACTAAACAAACGTTATTTAAAGCACATATACAAAACTAGGAAATAACTTCTCATACAATGCTCAAATGGGGTATTTGAATATACCACCATGACCTACTCAACCTCAGGAACATCCTTATATTTTTAGAAAATTTTTCCGACCACCCACATGCCTTCACTCGCAGGCACGTGCCTAACACACCAAACAGATTCCCTAACTGCGTTCGGGAATATTCCGTTAAATATAAGCATATACCGTTAAATATACCTGACATCATTAATCACCATTAGGAATATTCCGTCAAAGTTGACGAAATATTCGTCTTCTTCTCCGGCGAGTCACCGAATTCCGTCGTCGTCGTCGGAAACTGGGAAAATTTTCTAAACTTCATATCTTCTTCATTTCTCAACCAAAATTCATGAAATTTGTACCAAAATGAAGCTTACAACGAGTAGAACAAAACATTACCAACTTTAAGCCCTAAAATCCACGGGATCTCGCCGGAGAAACCTCAATAATCCGGCCAAAACTTGAAACTCACGAAGTGGGACTTCCCGACGTCCAAAACACTCCAACTTTCTTCCCCAAGCTTCGTGAAGATGTTTTAAGGCTTCCTATGACCTTAAAACTCACTAAAAAGTCCACATTTACAACTGCATGAACAGTAACCCCAATCGGGGATCTTGGTTTCACGGGTTTTCGAGGTTTTCACGTCTGACTAAGGGTATGGATGAGCTCCTGAGTTCACAAGGAACACAAAAGCAACCTCCTCGACGTCGATCCGAGTAAGATAAAGCTAGTTTGAAGATTGATCGTACAACTTGTATGAAAAATGGATAAAATCTGAGAGAATGAAAAAGAGAAGGGTCAACGGGTTGTTTGGGTGTGTGTGAGTGGTCCTAGTTTGGGTTACCAACCAAAACAAATAAAAGCTTAAGTTCTAGTTGGGTCCAAAAATTTAGAAACTTAACATATTGGTCCACCTCTAAAAGCATGTCACACACAACAGACCTCAACGTCCAAGGGCAAAATAAACATTTCACACTGACGATAAAATAATTCGGGACGGGCTGTGACAGTGTGTCATCTTGGGTGATGTACACCTTAGTATGTGTGCAAGTGGCTCGTTATCTATATTAAGAATTATTTATCTATAGATTTCTAAGATGACACCTGTTGTTTGTCTTAGGCACTAGTCGTGTGTGAGCTCTTCTATCCTTGTGCTAGGCTACTATTGCACAAACTCCAAGTGAGTAACTTTAATATATGTGACATGGTTATTACCCATGAAATTGTCATGCTGATATACTTTGTGGTTATGGTATGCATTTTTAAATGTGTTTCTATTGAAATGTTGCTCTTAAATTCAATCATCAATCTACTTTTATGAAGAAAAAAAATTGTTATAGTTATTTGAGATGATTGAAATGTGACGGCGATTAGAAGACTGCTACCTTATTGTCATGGGGTTATGTGACATAGGAGTCTGCACCATGTAACACTGGTACATTGATTGTCCTGTTTAGTTTATCTGCATTTGGGGACCATACTATTTAAGGGTTGTGTTTGGTTAATCTGCATTGGGCAATCCTAGGATCATTCTTGGTTTATCTGTTATGGGTGATCCTTATTACTTAGGTGTGGCCTTACATACTTTAAGGGGTGATCATACTTGGTTAATTCGCATTGAGCGATCACTGCCTACCAATGTTCTTATGAGTGGTTCTGCTTGATTAATCCGCATTGGAGGGCTACTTCCTACTTGGTTATATATTGTAGGTTTTGGTCAAACTATGTCACTCTAGCCCTAGTTTTTAGTATGTTTATGGAAGCGAGAATTGAGAACCTGTGTGGTTCAATATAAAAAAATTAAAAAAAACGATGGTTGTCTGTGTGACTCATTTGAGATTTTCCAACGAGATTTGTCTATGAGTTTATAAATGGTTTTATGAACTGATGTTTCTAAACTGGGACCTTGCTATGATCCCACGATCCCGGATATCCTATAATCTCATAGTAGCAAGATTTAGAGTGACTACGTTGACCACATTGCTCACAGATTCTATCTGACGGAGGGCGACTGGAACCACCAGTCAAATGGCAGTATAAGGGCTGGATTGGTCCAGTTGGTTGGTGCGGTCATGGTTACGAGACTAGTTTGACGTGGGATGGTTTCGAGCGGTTAGTATAGCAGTGTCGACAGCTTCAGACTTACCATTCATCTTTTCTTAGTGAAGAGCATCGCGACGAATATACGCATAGGCTTCTTCCAAAGGGGAATATGATCTTTGCGTAGGATTTCACCTCGAACTTGTTCAAATTCGGAGTTGAGACTTGCAAAAAAATTGCACTCTCTGATGTTCAATAGATTTTCTGTATGTTTTCACATCATCTTTATCCTTCATGGCCACCTGTTCACAGTGGTGCAGTTCTTGAAAAATCTCCGTTAACTCTCCATAGTATCGTACAAAGTCTTCGGGTGACTAAATAAGTGACGCATTCAAGAAAATGGGTGGAAAGGCAAGTCCACCCCTAGAATTAATCTTTGGCAAATATAGTCTTACACCACAAGGGTCCAACCCTCTCTCTGGCAGTTGCTGTAGCCAAATTTTGCTCCTACTCCCTTAAGGTGTCCCCACATGATCAAGAATATTGATCAGGTTATTATTTTCTTAATCCCAATATTCTCTTTCTTCTCTACTATATATACCTGCTCTCCTCTGGACGTCTTTTCTTCACTTTCCGACAGTTTACTACCAACACCATATACCTATATTTCCTTGTTCTATTTTCATCATCTTATTAATTCAAAAAGCACTACTACACAGATGGAAGATCGCTCCAGAAACTCTATGATGGGAAGAGGTAATTCTTCTGATACAAGAACCACTACTCAAGAGTCCCCTGAGGAGAGTAGTTGGACTATGTACTTGCAAGATTTCATGATAACCAATAGTCAAGACGATGACGATGACGACCGCCGTTCTTTCTCCTCATACGGTTATGAGAATTGTTCCATAATCTCCGACGCCGCTTCTTCAGTCACCCGAAAGTTTACTATTAATGGAGAAGTTTTAGGGTTTGGCGTGGTTGGAGGTTATAATAGATCTGACGTCATGATTAAGAGAAAACCCAAGGAAGCTTTTCTTGATGATGCTTTGGAGGACACAGCTAGTTCTCCAGTAAGTAGTCCCAAGGTGACTATCCTATTCCTAATTGTTTTTTTGTCGGTCCAATATTTTTTTAATCATGCTAACTTTTTACAAGTAAAATGTTTAACATATGCTTCCCAGATTGAATTAATTTCATTTCTACTTTCATTAGGTTTGTAATCTAAGCCAGTCAACTGTGGAACCAACAATCCAAAAAGATTATAAAGACATACCTAATGCGGTAAAAAAGAAATTTACCACACTATTTTTTCATCGGTTTTCTTTTTATTGTAGCATTGTCTTTTATTATTCTGGTGCTTATTTTTGCAAACAATGAGTCCTTAAACCGATGGTGTGCTTTGAATTTTTGCTCTTACAGGAGAAAGGAAGTGCTTCTGGCCGGGTGGATGAGAGAAATGAATCGGGATTTATTGGGAGAGAGAGTGACTGCACAGAATTGAAGAAAAGGGGACTTTGCTTGGTTCCATTTTCTATGGTAGCAAACTATTTTGGATGAATCATTGCTATCATAGTCCATATATACTAGTACCTCAGTGAATACGTATATCTCCTCTCTCTCTCTCTCTCTCTCTCTCTCTCTCTCTCTCTCTCTCTCTCTCATAATAATTGATTCTGTACATAATGTGATCGATTGCTTTTATCATATGCTATTGAGGAAGTACACTTCATGTATCATCAATTTCAGCAAGAACAAAATCAAAACCAGTTGTCCAGTAGCTGTAGACGATATATATAGTCTTTTCCCGTTAGGTTTATACTATGATCACAATCATATAAAGTCATAGTATCAACAGTATCAATATTATAAACGACGTATCGATGGCATATGTACACTAGCATCTCTTAAAAGTGCGTAGTTAACCACGCTAGATAAAATTTGCATATACAATAGCAGGCAGAATTAGTGTTAGATGAGGTAAGAGACATTAATTTATTGGGCCAAAACTGCACAAACTTGATTATTTTCGTCGATACTGTCTTTCAGTGAGGAAATCAATTAAGTTCATTGATGAAGATCTCCACTAAAGGACCATTTTGTTGTAATATCCCCTTTTCCAATTTATCTTTATCTTAAAAAATAAACATTAACTACTAGACGCATCAAAGAAAAATATTTGCCACTTAGTACTACGATCTAGTGGTATTTTTCTTCACTTGCAAGTAAGAGGTCGGTTCGATTCTCGCCAAAGGCAAATTTGAATCATATTATTGCTGACCTATTGTGAGGTCAAGCTCATATTCCTCCCCCTTATTGTAAATAATATCGTTTGTTTAAAAAAATACAAACAAACATAAAAACGTGGATTAGATTGCTTGTTTTAAAATATCAGATATACATTCACACCAAAGAAACAGACATACTCACACATATGTGTACTGAAGAAACATCCTTTGTTAGTAGTCTTTCATTTGGATACCCAGCACATGCAGTTCCCACACCGTAAAATTTTTGGTTTATATATGTGTTTGGACCCGAAATTACATCTTCGGCCTGTACAATCAAGGCCGTTGAATGAGCGTAGCTCATAACCGTTGGATGAAAAGAAGTGAAGATAATTTTGTAGTTATTGAAGGATAATATTGTGATTTTTATCATAATTATCTTTTAATAATGATTTATCTTGTCTTTTTCTTATGAAAGATGGAAAATATATCTCATGCTGGAAACAAGCGGCACGATTCGAATTGGTTTGAATGTGTGGTTTGGATAAATTTTGGTTGATGGATCTGCATGCATACGATGAGGTTGAGGGAAAAAATGGTGATATGCTTGGGAAATAATTCTACACGTGGTGGCAATAAGATGGCAAAACAATTGTTGGGACACATGGTCTTCATGCATGCATAGGAAACTTGCGGATTGGGTGAATCCCAATAGGTAATTAGATAGACATCTGCAACGTGTAGGTGTTTGGGAGCAAAATATCAGTTTGGGCCGAGTATAGAATTATTCTCGGCCCAGAAGGCCTTACGACAGGGTTATCAGGGATCGTTTAGTTCTGGATCGGTTAGGTCATGGGCTTCCAAACCTGGGTCGGTTAAGTTATGCTGCAAGACGAGTCGAATCCTGGTGCAATGAGGAGTCTCGGCAAGACTAATAACCTGGAAGTGAATCCAGCTCAATAAAGGACTAGGTTCGCAATTATAGTGAAAATAGGATTGGTCGAGTTGGTGTTTGATCAGGAGAAGAAGTCCTAATCCGGGTAGGTTTTTAACTCGACCTTGAAGGTATCCGGTGCTATAAATAGAAGAGGTTGTACATCGTTCGAAGCCCCCTCCAATTCAACACACAACTGCCATGAGCAAACTCTCTCAACAACTTTGAGATTTTTATTTTCTCTTTTCGCTGACACATCTTCCGTTGGCATCAACAACACTGTGAAAGCAACCAGTGATATCTTAAGTCAGCATAGATAGCTCTGTCGCCGTAGAATCAGCCAATCTCGCAGCATCTTCCGTTGGCATCAACAGCACTGCAGCGAGGACGGTTGGTTACCTATCCAAGTCTCGGTCAAGAAAGATTTCCGAATCCTTATTGATTGAGGTCATCTTATTAGCCTTCTCGGCGAAGTGAGGTGTTACAGTTTATGGAGCTCGGCGCATTGCACGCCGAGTTATTTTATGATTGGATACTCTCAAGTGGGATTTAGAGTTCGACATTCAGACGGCCGAACCACGTTCACTATTAAGACGTATATTTGTTTTGAGTATTTGTGCCTTTACACTTTGGTGTCGATTCGGCGTGAATTTACTCTGACGAATAACATCACTGTGACCGAATCCGACGACGGCGATTCGTGAACTTCGTAAGAATAGTAGCCTTGTCTTCAGGTTCGAGAACCCAAAAGGCCGAGACGTGTTCCTTCCTCGGTCGCAATCGCAAGATGCAGAAGTCAGCCGCGCACCCAACGCAACATCAATAAATTTACTCCTCGGCCGACGAGTTGGCACGTCCCGCATTCACCGAATGACGTAGTTAGCTTATAGATTACTCGGCCTGCGTGCCACGTAGGTTTGGTAGTTTTTAGGGTCAACAATATGCTACATGTATATTCGCATTCTCTCACTACAAAGTGATTGAGCATTTGTCCAATTTTCTCATGATCGATCACTTACTCTTATCATCATTAGTGTATTTTCCTGGCGGAGATGGTTTCACCACTAACCATTGCAAAATTGAACTTAAAAGCGAGTTCGCTTTCTGTTTTGTCATTGTTATCTTATGTGGTATTGCCGGCTCGCCGGGTTTTTCCCATTAGATATACTTTGTCAGAGCAAGGTTTAAGGCTTAAGGTTTAACAAAGGCCGTCTATAGTCTTCCGTTTTGTAATTCCTTTCTTTTTTAATTCAGTTGCCAATGTTTAAGAGAGAGAGGGAGAGAGAGAATGAGATGAAGTTGAATGTTTTAAATGTTTTTTAAAAAAAAGTTGGTGTGCGCATCCAGGGAATCGAACCCTGGTCAGTACCGTGGGAGGGTACTATGATACCACTACACCAGATGCGCTTGCTTGTTATAATGATTTACTATAGTTACAACATATTTCCAATTTGTTATTTCTAACTTCTGATTTATGAAGTAACTTTAAATTCACTAAGCCAAATAGAAGCTCGTTCCAATCCGAAATTCTACTATGCTTTTGTATGAATAAGGACATCCTCAAACAACAAAGTTACAATTAAAAAGCTAAAAAATTTACTAAACAAGCATTAATATATTAATATATTAAGTTTTTCGTACAAAACACTTATAATCATTGTTGGCAAAGTCAATCATATTGATACTAAGAGAAATGCTAAGGAGACTCTCTTAAAGTGGGACTCTCTATAGACTCTCCGTCACCTTATGTTTTTTGCACAATGTTCAATAATGTTGGTACGGAAATTGTGCTAAAAACATGAGATGACGGAAAGTCCATGGAAAGATCCACTTTTGGAAGAGTCTCCTTAGCATTTCCCTTGATACCAATTAACATATAGGTTTAATTTTTATTTTAATTAGGGTTGGTCATTGAGATGCAAAATTGAACCGTCCCCGTGTGGCATGCACCCGATTGGAGAAATGTAGAGCTGGATGTGTTGTCAAGGATTTAATTATAAAAAATTAAACAGTCGAAGATCTCAATGTATACTATACAGTGGTGCATACCAAAAAAACCCGATAAACAATTACTAATAAAAAAAAACAAAAACTAACAGAAGGAATCGCCTCTACCACTTCTATTTTAAAATATCTACATACTAATGCATATGACTAATTGAGATGGGAAATCCACAGACGCCTTGGGCCTCTTCTTTTTTGTTTCCAATAAGTAACTCTTTTGTTCAGAAAAAAGAAGAAAAACAGAGAGGATTCACCAAAAGAATTATCAATTTGGTGTTATTCAAATTTCCACCATCGGTTTTGAATATTGTTACAATTATTCAAACTGTTCAGCTATTTTGCAGCACGTTTTGGATCCTTGAAACGAGCAGGTTTCGGGTTTATTTTTTCTCAGGAAGCTTCTCTAGCAACTCCGGAATAACTTCAAATATATCGCCTACGAGTCCATAGTCAGCAACCTGGGATGATTAAAGTTTATTTTACTATTGGAATGGCAAAATCAGCAGCATGTAAGTGCATCCATGTCATATCATTCCAAAAGGTCTTGGAACTACGAAAACCACATGCAAAGCAAGTTTTGCGGAATGTAAATTCCTTAAACCTAAAACACAATCTGATTCATATTTCAAGAACGCTTCTCCCTTTTTCTTTTCAGCAGCGGAGGAAGTAAAAATGGCTTGGACTTTTGGATCTTTGAGAAAACACTAAATTCTTTAAGAAATGAATGCATCTTGTATAGGATGAACCTTCACAAAACTTCGAGAGAGTTCAAATCATCACCTGAAATATTGGGGCATCTGCATCTTTGTTCACAGCAACAATGTACTTGGAATCTCTCATGCCTGCTAAATGTTGAATGGCTCCTGAAACACCAAAAGCCAGGTACAACTCCGGGGCAACTATCTTTCCAGTTTGGCCAACCTAACGGACAAAGCAATCACATTCTAAGAGAAGTTAGAACAAAAATATAGGACAAACAGAACATAAGACTAAGGGCTGGTTTGGTATTGATGTGCTTTGAAAAAAAGCTGCTGTGAGAATAAGCGGCTGTGCTGTGAGAATAAGCGGCTGTGAAATAAATCAGCAGAGCGTTTGGTAAACTTTTTTGTAAAAGTGCTTTTGGAAAAAAAAGCAGTCTGATAGTGGGTCTTTTCATTAAAGGAGCACTATAGCTCCGTGTGCTTTGAAAAAAAACCAATTTTCCAAAGCTGCAAATAGCAGCTTCAGCTTTTTCCTTTGATTTCAGCTTATTCTCACAGCAGCTTCCAAAATAAGCCATTTTTTTTCAGTTTACCAAACACCTAAAACCCTCGTAGCTTTTTTTCACAGATGCTTTTTTTTTAAGCACCTCACTCCCAAACTAGGTCTAACTATAACAGGATCAAGGATGTGAGACGTCATATCCTCGAGATAGTGCAAATGGTTAAGATTCATGATATATTTATGGCGAACCATTTTGAAATCAGAACATTCAATTCCAGGAGATGTTTTGCCTGTTGAAGAAGTATAAACTAAAGAGGAAAAAGCATACTAGCTTTGACTAGAACAGGTACTCCAATAGTCCAATGAAGCATCCGCACTACAAACTACTTAATTGGGACTACAAACTACTCCAATAATCCAATAGTCCAATGGTCCAATGAAGCATCTGCACTACTAACTACTCCAATAGTCCAATGACTAGAACCGAAGATGTTTTTGGATCCCAGAAAGGATTCTCAATTGGGACTCAACAAGCCCTTCTATATGGGATGAATTATTCACTTGTTGCATAATGTTAACTTATAACAGATGAGTTTTGAGAGTATCATGTCATTACATTAAACACAAAATATTCTTCAAGGTTGGGAAGAACATTTATAAATGTTACCTGCAGCTCATTAGGAACATATCCGGCATCAACAGCAGCACGGGTAGCTCCAACTAATGAAAAGAGAGGAAAGAAACGTCAGATTATTCTTATCCACATTGCAAAAACAGAACATGCCTATAAGTTCCAAGTATGGAAGGCTAAAACTCATCTAAATTGTGAATTTAATGTATGTTGTTGATATAACTCAACAACATATCACATTGCTAGAACAGAATATGCGTATAGACTCAAATATGGAAGGTTAAAAATTTTCTAAATTGTGAATAAATGTTTATACAACTCAACTAAATTCTGTATATCATATTAAGTCGTAAGAAAGCATGGCAAGTAATCAACAAGAAACATTACAGGTTATCAGCATACACAAGCACAGCCACAACACACACATGACAAAGTAACAAGAATAAGAAGCACAAAGAAGCAACACTAATAAGATTACAGATGCTAGAAAAAAAGAAAAAAAGAATGGAGTTCTGAGCACAAAAAGGATCAGTGAAATTACCAGCTGCACCAAGTTTCTCTGCGAGTTTTTCTATCATTTTGAAGTTTTCAGCACTTTTCAACGCACGGCCCCCAGTAACCACAACACGAGCATTCCCAAGATCAGGCCGGTCTGTATCCTGTGATGTGTGCTTTACATATCGAGATTTACAAACAGAATCTGCAAATGAGATAAAAGCTATGTAAAAATATGGCCTATGTTTTAATAGTCAATAAAAGGTCGTACCCAGTGCACAAGGCTCCCGCTTTACGCAGGGTCTGGGAGAGGTGAATGTCGGCTAGCCTTACCCCCATTTATGGAGAGGCTGCTCCCAAGTTATGTTTTAATAGTCAATGAGGTAAAAAATTTAACAGCTCCATTTATGATCAAAAGGATGTTTTCTAGGGTTACACCATGGACACTTGTAGCATTACCGTTGACCAGCGAAAATGAATTCACAGGTGGGCATAGAAGCAGTCACATAACTTCTTGTTAATTAAATTAGATTTAAACGTATATTTGACTAGTAGATATTATGCATTCAAAAATGACAATCTGACCTTCACCAAAGGTGGAGAGGTCAACCTGGGAGATAGGAGCTTCATTTGATTTCGAATCAGCCGAGATGGGGTATACTGGAAAAGATGTTGATCTAATGCTCAGCAGACAAGGGCCAGCACCAGTGTATCGAACAGTACAAAGGGCATTTCCGGCATAAATTGGCCTGCCATATGAAAAGATAATCTTACATTCTTACTGGTAGCTTGATGAAACCGACATGTACCACAGATACAGAGTCCAAAGTCAACCAAGACATGCTTACACAGGAACGTGAAACTAACCCCTCTAGACCTTTCCATAAGTGAAACAAGATACAAGAATAAAGACGTATTTCATGTTGGCATGCCTCTGAGTTATAGTAAGCGGATAGTTCTAGTTTGAAGAGCAGGGTATTTCCTGATGCATGAGGATATGATTTTGTAAACACGGTTGTAGTGGCTTTGATTGATTATACTTCAGTGAATTGCTATTTCACCGTGTTGTACTGTTGTTTAGTTAATTTCATTTTACTGAAGTCGTTATGTACAAAATCACCAAACAATAATTTACATAATACGAGAAGTGATCACAACAACAACCTAACAACAGAGTTACCTGACAAATAGATGAGAATCAGAAATTTCAATCACATCCGTGATTGGAGAAACATCTAAAAGCGCAGCAGCCCGTGGCAGTATGTTCTTCCCAAATGAACCCGAAGCAGTGATTACATGTGAGTACCCACCTTTCTGCTGAACCAAATGGATCAGTCTAGCCCAAGGTTCTGCTAGAGGATGACTAAATTTCTCAGAATCAGCCACAAGCACCTACACAAACAGTTAGCAATCAAACACCATAACACTCTACATATTTCAAAATCCCATATCATCATATGGGTCAGTAGCCCATTTGGAAATATAAAGGGCCGTTTGATAACCATTTCGTCTTCAATTTTCAATTTTTTTTAAAACCGAAAACTCGTTTGGTAACTATATCCTATATGCTAAAAGCTAAAAACTGAAATGGTTATCAAACGGGCCCTAAAACAACCTCAAATGCAAGATTTTTAATTACAGCTTGAAGAACATGCGGGGTGCCATTTGAGATACCTGAGAAACTGACGGGTCACACGAAGCAGCATTCGCAGCCGCTTCGTGGAGGGCAGGGCCGGAGCCTGCTAATAGCAACGAAATCGAGTTTTCGTCGCTCAAAGAACTTGCAGCCTTCACTGCGCTGACTGATTGGGGTTTGATAGCACCACCTTCGTGTTCGGCTAAAACCAATGTGCTAATCTACTCAATTATTCGAAATAAATCAGAAAATTATACAATTACAAACTGGTAATGAATTTTCAGTACATTAGACGAAGCGAAAATTTGAAAATTTTGAAAATTCTGAGGTGACTGGAGGAAAGTGAGACTTACGGATCTTGAATTGAAGGATGAAGCGAAAATTCGTGCCTTGAAGGAAGGAACGATTCGTTTCCTCAAGGCTCTGAAAGCTGCCATTTCTGAAGCTCTCTCCCTCTCTGTGTGTTTAGCTTTTGGGGTCGATGACGATGGACGAAGAATGACATAGGCAAACGATCGAACCGGCTGAGCTCCAAAATTCCTGACAAACGTGGCATTCTTATCAGTTATCACAACGGTTTTTAAGAAAAAAAACGGTGCGTTTCAAGTGGGTCTTCACTTTTACCTTCTCCCTTAACCAATTTACTAACGATGACGATCCCATCTAACGGCTATATAATAAATAAACAATTTTTTCGATTAACACACTTAATTATAGATATGTTAATAGAATTATTAAACGATTTTCCATTGAGTTGATTTTTTAGAGTTAATCTTTAGAATTTGACCTATAAAAAATGAGAAATGTCCAAAAATGACAAGGTTTCTATATTCCCTTGCAAATTTTACTCTCTTTTTTGCGACCACAATTTTTTTGTGTGACCATAGATGGTATTAAATCGTTGATATTAATAATTGGACCAACATAGATGAGATTGTAAAATTACACAACGCACAAGTACAAAATGATGTATCTTTATTCACTTGAAATTATTGAATTACTGGAGATAGTTTCAACAAAAGAATATCGCGGAGAAATTACAGATTGTATGTTTTGTAAGATAGACTTTTTGGGTCTATGGTATCTTCTAAACCTAACACATCCCGATCCGAAATATAAACCTAGACTTTCACGCCCCAAACCCTAGATACATTAAGGATCGACACACAACGTCTGTTATACCTGCTCAACAACCATGTCGCGCTTCAAGGATATGACAAAAAATAACCAAGCTATTCAATAACATAGTCATTTTTTTCATTTATTTCATGGTTACATCTAACCTCTGTGTTAGATTGTCTACGCACCCCAAGACGAGATCAAGCTATTCATAGTTCAGCTTTTGATAAACAACATAGAGTTCCAAAATCACTCAATAGAACTCAACTAGCATGATTCACTAGATTGTAGACTACATAACAAAACCATATGCCAATCAGGATTGTGATTTTGTTATTCACACATATCACCATGTTTTCTAACACAATTCAACAATCACCACAAGTAATATATTCCATAAATCAAAGATGCACTATGTTAATATTTAACTATGTTTATCACCCAACAAGATCAAACATCGCTTCACTAATTTTAATAAGTCAACCTATATATGATTTACCTTATATTCTCCACTTGAAATTCAAATATTCAACATGGTAACTCTAAGTTACAATCGTAAGCATGAACCCGAGTAAATTATGTGCATAAGAATTTAAGGTTCTGGACCAACTCAACGGAATAGAATAGAAAAAAGGATTCCGGATCACTGAACACCATCCAACAAAGATAGGGTTCCCCAATGCGGATTAACCAGGCAGACTCTAGGTATCAATCTGATAGCATGGTTCCTTAATGTAGATTAACCAGGTAGGACCACCTATGATCTAGTGACCAAGTAGGCAGTAACCTCCCAATGCGGATTAAGTACGCAAACTACCCTTAGAATGCATATGATCCCCCAATGCGGATTAACCATGCAGAGTCACCCCTAGAATGCTCATAGTCCTCAATGTAGATTAACCAGGCGAGACCATCCATGTACGACACTACTACATGGTGATGTCATTTCATCGGACATGATATAACATACAATATAGACTCCACATAAATGACGATTGTAAGCACATACACTATAGACTCTGCACGATCAACAATTATGTAATCACAGAGACATACAAGTTTTACGGAATAATTATAATACGGTCCTCGACATATCTCTTCATATTAGTAATCGCACATTATCATTATTGTTATCTAGAAGCTCAATACACACGTAAATCCCAATAAAGTGCCACTTGCATGCAAACCGAGACATACATCCCTAAGGTGGCTCACTAACTAAGGTAGACCCACTAGATTCTATCGGGTCTCTAGTAATGCTAACTTCCGCTCCTAAGAATGATTCAAAATATGTTGACCAAAAGTCAACCTTCAGTCAACGTGGTTAACAGTAAAGTCAACAACCCTATGTAATTCAATACGGAAGATCCACACATTGAATTTTTGATCTGTAAATTCCTAAGATTCTTACATAAAATGAATAACAACATACTATATTTCGTGACGATCCAATGGTCAGATCTTTGTTTACTATAAGAGTTAAGTGGAGGTTCTTCGTGAATTTAGGTTGAAACGATGAAATCTCATCAAATGGACATCGAAAATGAAATCAGGGCCTTGACATTAGTCTAAGGAGACAAAATAGGGTCACTGGCAATGCGCCACTTCCACATGCAGCCACACATAACGGCCGACGGTTCTGACTCGTTGGAGTTTTTAACGATCACCTAAATGATTCAAATTATACTAGCATTAAGATAGTGAGGAGTAAAATATTTTTCATATCTTCACCAGAGTGCAAATTTGGCCAGAAGACGGTGAAAATTGTCATGGAAGTCACATATTTGCTGTAATTTTGTGGCGTCACCGTGGATGCTTCGATGGGTGATCAGAACCCATGGATCTCGTCCTAAGGTCCTAGGCTGTCGACTGGTGGTGATGGTAGACCTCAGGGTTGGACGGAAGGGTAGTTTTGTCGTTAGTAAGGCTCGGAGCTGTCAATCTCGGTACGCCATGGCCAAATAGGCACAAGGTTGGGTGGGTTGTGTTCGTGAGGATGAGGAGTTTAATGGTGGTGGTGGCAACAAGCCTTGCCGTTAGGGCTCGCTGAAAAAAGCCTCGAGAAGTCTGGATTGAACACAGGTCACTAAGCCGTGTACTCGGGTCAATGCTAGCCAACACCCAAATGGGAAGGCTTCTCTAGTACTTCTTGAGCCTTCCACTTATAAAGGTCTTAATGATGAAAATCCGCCCACCTTTGCTTGTTTATTTCTCCTTCGTTAAAATTCCGTTTCGCGAACGGTTTTCGCCTATGCGTTCGTAGGGTTGAGCTTTATCCAAAAACACTAAGAGTGACCTCGAAGGGCCTACAACCTTTTAATGACCATTTACGAAAATCAAACTTTATAATTAAGTAATCAAAACTCTAAATTTGATGGAAAATAATAATAATTTTCTGAAAATATGATATACGAATAATTGAATAGTGGAATCTAGTGATGAGATTTCACATAGACAAGTGAGTCGAAGAATGTTGGCCGAGATTTGTAAGGTGACGAAGCCATAAAGTGATAGTGAGGTGGAAAGTTAAGAATAAATCAAAATATAAATTAATTGGATAAGAGTGTGCATGTGAGCGAGGTTAAATCTTTATTACAAAAATAAATGTCAGAGCATAAGTATCATTGTGCAACATAAAGTATAAATACACTTACAATTTCCCTAAGCTCATTAGTTAACTTATTTAGTAAATTAAAAAATTTAATTTTAAATTTTAAATATGTAATCTAAACTACATATTAATAGTATCACTTACATGTGATTTTAAGAACTATAATATTTAAAATTTAAAAAAAAATTAAAAGTAAACTTCTCCCCTCTCTCCACTCCCATGTTATCTCTTGCTCTCTTTCTCTCGCTCTCATCCTCTCTTCACTCTCTACTCCCACGTTCTTTTGTAATTATAATAATTTTTTTGAAAGGAAAACTAATGAAAAATGCTTGAAAACTTTGAGTTTTAACGATAAGGATAAAATAAAGAGTAAAATGAATATTACTATAATTAACTTTTTAGTGTACAAATATGATTTTTCGTTAAATTTTTTTTTTTGAATTCCATTAAATTTTAAAATAAACTCATAAAATTCATCAAGTCAAGTTCCTCCACTCGATCTGACTCTCTTGCTGCCCTATTGGCCACAACATCCTCAGGGGACCTTGGCTTATCACCGTCGCACGTGACCGATACGTAGGAGCGAAAAACAAATAGAGAAAGCAAAAGGCGAGAGACTAACGCAGCAGCTCTCTCTCCCATTTCATTCTCTCTGTGATTTTGCTCGGGAAATCGGGATTTGAGCTCTCCGTTGCTCTGGAATCAAATCCAGTCCGCTCATCTCAGCCATGATTTCCACCGGCAAGATCAAGTCCGTCGATTTTTATAGGTCAGATCTCTCGCATTTCCTTCACTCCCTCTCACTGTTCATCAGCTCTGTGTGTGTGGTTTGGATCTGATCGTGGGAAATTCAGTTGGTTTTGGTGTATGTGATCTGTGAATTTTTTATGGACAAGGGAATGAATGGCTTGGAATTATAAATGGAATTGAAGTGATTATAGTCAAGATTAATAATTTAATCAATACTAATGAAAGAGATTGGTGATTTGATTAGTTTGGTTGCTTAGAATTACTATAGTAATTTTTTTCTTTTCAGATTTAGGTTGATTGTTTTTTTTGGAGGAGTTGGAATAGTGTTTGATTGCTTGAATGAACATTGGAAAGTAATGAAATTGGTATTATCCATAATTTTTCGAAATCGAACTTTCTATGGAATACCTATTTAGCTGTTACACAAAAGATGAATTAGGCATTCCATCCATACGTTGGTGCCATTGAAAGGTCCATTTCAACCACACCACCGAAGAGCGAGGAAGCATTACTAGATTATTTGGATGTGCTTAGTGGAAGCATTAATAGCAAAAGATTAAAAGGTTTTAGCTGCTGGGTGTCTGGCCTTTATTGTTATTGTTTTGGGGGACAAAAGTTATAAAAACAAAAAGTTAAACGGAAAGAAAACCCGAGGCAAAAGATAATAAATAATGATACAAAACAAGTATTGGAAAGCAAATGTGCTTTCAGAGTCGTAGTGCATAGCATTGACATAAAAATTTCTAACTACATGTGCTAGGAATTGGGTAAACTTTCTTCATGCATGTATGAAACTAAAGTTATATTGTGCCGCATTGCATCTCTTCTAACCCTGTGAAATAGAAGGAAAAGGAAATTTTCACAAACACCACCTGGACTATTAGGGGTGTGTGCAAAATACCACCCAAACAAAAAATCTTGCCAATTTACCACCCGTACTCCACTTTTAGTGTGGATATGCCTACTCTGTCAATTTCCGTTAGAAATTCCATCAAATCTCATTATGAGATGAGCACGTGAGCACTTTTCCTGCATATTTTGGGGTATGAATTTCGTTGACTATAACTTGTCTTCGAGGAAGCGGAAGATATGTCATGTGAGCTTTTAGTCAACTGAATTCTTACCCTAAGTCATCTAGGGGCCTTTAAGTGTAAAAAATATACTTGTAAAGGGCTCACATGTTTTGCAGTCTTTGCAGATGATACAACAACAACAAAGCCTTTTCCCACTAAGTGGGTCGGCTATATGAATCCTAGAACGCCGTTGTGCTCGGTTTTGTGTCACGTCTTCCGTTAGATCCAAGTACTCTAAGTCTTTTCTTAGAGTCTCTTCCGAAGTCTTCCTAGGTCTTCCTCTGCCCCTTCGGCCCTGTCCCATAATCGCATCTTCTAATTGGAGCGTCAGTAGGCCTTCGTTTCACATGTCCAAAAGTCTTTGCAGATGATACATTTTGACTAAATGTTCAAAAATTAATGGAGGTGGTACATTCACGCTGAAACATGAATCTAGGTGGTACTTTTGTTTGCGTGGTATTTGCACACACCCCTAATGGTGCTGGTGGATTTTATCAGTTTTTTCTATACAAAATATATAATCTGTGCTGTAATTTCGGTGCAATAGTTTCACCTATAGGGGTTGTCCTGATATTTTTATAAATATGTATTTAAGCTACAAATGCTTTACCTATGTACAGGAAAATTCCTAGAGATTTGACAGAAGCATCATTATCCGGTGCAGGATTATCTATAATAGCAGCTCTTGCCATGATGTTTTTATTTGGAATGGTAAGCAGCTCATAACTCTATTGGTTACTAATGCGCTCGAATATTCAAATTTGACCCAATTGACATGGATGGAGTGATAATTCTTTTTTAAGTTTTATCTCCAATGATGTTTGTTTTGGGATGCTTAACCTTTTTTTTATTTTATAATATCTATGAGAATTTCCAGTACTTCTGTTTCGTTTTCCAAGTTCGTTTCATAATTCTATTTTGTTGAGATATTCTTGTGGTTAATGTACATCATCATATCTACATTTACCTTTCTATTTTTCTTTTTCAGTAATCTGTTTCAGCACTTTGTTACTTTAATTTAATGATCATGACATTCCTTTACATCCTGGTGGAACTTATTGTGCTCATTTTACAGGAACTGAATAATTATTTGACTGTCAGCACCTCTACATCTGTTATTGTTGACAAGAGTTCTGATGGGGACTTCTTACGCATTGAATTTAATGTCAGGTAAACTTTCATAGCGGCATTGACGTTCATGAAGTTATTAAGTCAGTTTGTTCAAAGATAACTATTTTAACCATCATTTTGTAAGTCTACATTATCTTCTTAGTGGTGGTACACATGTAGATCCTATATATGAAGTTATGAACGAATAGTTATTACTATTATAAATTATTAAGAGGGGCATAAGTGTCATGGTTGAGAGTGGTGGGACTTATGAAGTGTTGACAAAGTGATGCCTAGTTAGGTTCATGGCTTCACGTGCATTTAAATTGATTAGGTTAGAATGATTCTTAGGTGCACTGCATGCGAATTAGTAGGCAATGCTTTAATCGGCCCGAAAGGGGCAATTATATTGTGCGAGCATTAGGCTATCAGGGTGCCCCCTTTCTTACTCCTGGAAAATTTGGTGATATCACATCTCTGATGCAAACTTTACTAAAAAAAAACTCTTGGCTTTTCACTTTCGATAATTATTTATGCAGTATTTCTTCCCCTGCCTTTGTCTCAGTTCCTTGGCTCCCTGACTAATTTTATCTCCTTTTTCATGTAGTTTTCCCGCACTCTCATGTGAATTTGCATCCGTTGACGTGAGTGATGTGTTGGGAACAGTAAGCTTCTCTATCTACTCTGTTGCTGATTTTTTCTGCCTAATGCTATTTATCCTTTGTTAGTTATTTTTATATTCTTTATGTGGTATCCATCTGTCCTGAATCAGTTCCCTTTTATTCTCAGAACAGATTGAATATAACAAAAACAATTCGCAAGTTCTCTATAGGGACGGATTTAAGACCAACTGGCTCCGAGTTCCGCTCCGGACCCGTTTTACATAACATTAAGCATGGGGATGGAGATGAGTATTCTGGTGATGGTTCTATTTCGCTAACTGCCCAGAATTTTGAAAAGTTTACTCACCAGTAAGTGGAGCAACGTTTAGGTCCATACTTATGATATTTAATGCCCCTGATGTGGGACACTTATGTTGTTATGTTGCAAAGTGATACCTTTCCTAATTTTGTTTAAACAATTCTTTTGCAGGCACCCAATTTTGATTGTTAATTTTTATGCTCCTTGGTGCTACTGGAGCAATCGCCTGGTAAATAAAATAGCTTCACATATTTTTCAAATGTCTTTTGATGAAAGTTTTAGCTTTCTTAATCAATCAATTTCTACAAATCTTGTTTTATAATTGCGTATGCATATGCGTACTATATATTTTTGGCATGATTGCAGAGAAATTAATCTCATATTTTGGCCAGAAATTAAACGTTAGATCATGTATGCCAAGAATGAGATCGTTCAATCATGGGAAAACTTGTCAATTTCAGTTTTCATTGGGAATAGCACTAGCTGAGGATTTGAAATCTTTAAGTTTTGCCAAAAGAAAGAAATCTAAGAGGTTGTAATATATGTATTTTGTTTCATCTGACTTCTTTCTTACATACAATTTTTTTGGGTTTTGGAGATGTGTTTTACTATCATTTACTGCCTTGATTGTTTCCCTTCATTTCACTCTTGATCATGTATGTGCTTGTGTGTGTGCATTATCTTTTGATGAGTCACAAGATCCTTGGGTTAATTCATGTTGCCCTCTCTTCATTTTAGATGGAACTGTTCTATATTTAGAAGATACTTTGTGTGCATTAATTGTTTGGTTGATGTAATTGAACTATTTAGTTGAATCCATTCAAAAGCACATCTTTCTTGCTGCATTTGGTTCTTCCTCTTTTATTACTTACTTCACGTTATCACTTTCTTTTCAGAAACCTTCATGGGAAAAGGCTGCCAAAATAATAAGAGAAAGGTGCTTCACTCTGAAAATTGTGCTGATTTCTTCCACATAATATGACTTTCTAAGGGAGCTGTTATTGGCACTCCTAAATGGTCATCCTGGACTCATTCCTTACAATTTGAAGTTCACAGTTCTTCTCTCTCTTTCGCTCTCTCTCACTCTCTCTCTGTGTTTTGCTCTCATGCTCCCATGGTTAACAGGTATGATCCAGAAATAGATGGCCGTATTCTTATGGCGAAGGTGGATTGTACTGAAGAGGTTGACTTGTGTAGGAGGTATATTTTTAAATTGCTTAGTCCTACTTTTCACTTGATTTTCTAGGGAATACAAATTGTTTTTTTTATACATTCCATTGTGAGCATATACATTTTCAGTTCTTATTAGCTGTAAAACCACTCTACAGTTGTATTCGCATTTTTCTTATTGTAAAAGAGAGCTACACATGCTATATATAATAGCTGACTTACGGCGGACAAGAAAACTGAAGGCAAAACTCCATGAGCGGTAGGTCTCGGGTTCGAGACTTGGGAGCAGCCTCTCCATAAATGGGGGTAAGGCTAGCCGACATTCACCTCTCCCAGACCCTGCGTAAAGCGGGAGCCTTGTGCACTGGGTACGACCTACGACCAATGAATATTTTAAATAATAAATTGAACTCGAAATGATCAGGGTGGTTTTTAATTTTGCTTGAAAATGTGGTCAAGACTTAAAAAGTGGAAGAGAAACCTATTTACCTTTTAAGAAGATTTTGGAACGAGTACTCTGAGCTGCCTACCAGTACCTAACTGGGGTGGTTTACGAATCAGTACTAGAATTTAGTTTTCTGAAGGGTGGTGCTATCCACACACCTATTTTTACTTCTCACACACCCTCTTAATTTCTGGCCGTCGGATTAAATGAATTGAAGATCAGTGGACAAAAATTAACAAGGGTGTGTGGGGGGGGTAAAAAGGGGTGTGTGAATAGCACTACCCTTTCTGAAATGCCCTGTTAGAGCTCTAGATTTTATCTTAAGTGCAGTATTCTTACCAACATAGCATTTTGCTAGCACATTAGTATGTTTGACTGTCTTTCTGCATGAACAGAGAACTGTTAACCTAAGTAGGAGTAGCCGAAATTGAAGGAAAGATGAGAGAAAATCGGTTACGGTGGTTTGGACATGTGCAAAGAAGGCCTACTGACGCTCCGATTAGAAGATGCGACTATGGGACAGAGGTTCAGGGCCGAAGGGGTAGAGGAAGACCTAGGAAAACTTTGGAAGAGACTCTAAGAAAAGACTTAGAGTACTTGGATCTAACGGAGGACATGACACAGGACCGAGCACAATGGCGTTCAAAGATTCATATAGCCGATCCCACTCAGTGACTTGGATTTTCCAAGTCTCCAACCAAGAAGTTTTCCTCACTCGGGAAATTAAGGGAATACTACCTCAACCTACATGCTCCACTCACAAAGCTTCAACATACAAGCTTCAACAAAAGAAAATTCAGAGAACTTAGCGAAGAAGACTTTGGTGTATTCAACACAATACGTTGAAATGAAGGAAAGCTATTTATTGATATCCCCGATAAGTCACAAATATGTACATATACATGAGTCAAAATAAACAAACAAGAGGGAGCCTTCACAAATGTTGCTTAGGAGAAGTCTCAGCAGTCGGTAGAGCCCCAGAAAGAGCAGGCACGGGAGGGGGATCATTTGGAGCCTCAGTACTGGACAGAACCCTAGAAGGAGGAGGCAGCAGAGGTTGATCATTTGGAGCTTCATTACGCGGTACAGCCCCAGAAGACGAAGGCAATAAATGCCTTTGGAACAAACCCACAAATCTCTGATGATCAAGTAAAACCTGACCATCAGATTCCTTCATCTGGTCAAGCTTCCTCTTCATGTTTGTAGCATAGTCATGTGCGAGCCGGTGCAACTGTTTATTCTCATGCTTGAGCCCTCTAATCTCCTGTTTGAGACTCATCACTTCAGCCGCCAATGATTCAACTTGGCGGGTTCGAGCAAATAGGCGTTGGGCCATGTTAGACACAGAACCTGCACACTGAACACTGAGAGCCAGAGAATCCTTAACAGCCAACTCATCAGACCGTTTGGAAAGTAGTCTGTTATCTTTGGGAGTGAGAAGGTTCCTGGCCACTACCGCAGCGGTCATATCATTCTTCATCACGGAATCCCCAACAGTAAGAGGACCAGTAGGGGAGACGAAGGATGGGCGCCATATGTTGTCTGGAGAAGGCGTGGCTGCCTCTTCAACAAGGTTCAAGTCAAAACGACGGTCGGAGGAGCCAGACATTTTCAAAGGTGTTGAAGAGAGAAGAGGTCGGACAAATCAAGATCTTAGAAGTGCAAGAATGGAGCTTCTACTGGTGGAGATTCAAGTGTGCTTTGGAACTTAATGCCAGCCTCTATAAAAAATCTGCACTCGACGGAGCTTCAGAAATCGAAGAGGCGTTTGCTTTCTCAAAAGCTGGGCTGCTCAGAGACCACGAGACGTTTGCTTTCTCAAAAGTTGGGCTGCTCAAAGACCACGAAGGCCGATATCAGAAATCGAAGAGGCGCTTGCTTTCTCAAAAGCTGGGCTGCTCAGAGACCACGAGGGCCGATCTCAGAAATCGAAGAGGCACCTACTTTTCCAGCCTTGTCAGCACCTGTCAGCTTTGCGGAAATTATGGGCATTATGTCGAAGATTTCTGGTGAAGTAGAAAGCACATGAATCTTACTGTTCAATCACCCACTTCCCACACGCAACATTAGCTCATGGGTACCACAGATAACTTTGCCAAAGTTCTCTGACAAAGTTGAGACACGTGAAGCTTGCAGCTCCCACTACACCGCTTTAACCAAGAAGGGTAAAAGAATAGCAAAGAAACAGCACTAACAAAGTTTAGACACATAAATTTTGAAGGTCTAGCTACCATATTATTACCCACAAGGGTAAAGGAACAGTACCACTGCTGGATAATTGGAAAGTCCCTGTGTGTCAACCTCTGTGCTTCGTGGCAAGATAGACTAGCAAACATGCCCAACCTTTTCTCACATTCGAGAAAACACTCCCAACAAGATTGTTTGCTCCAAAATCGAAGAGGCACCGCCCTCCGAATCTCGAGAGCCAGACTCCCAACATGATTACTTTCTCAAAAATCAAAGAGACCGCTCTCCGAATCTCGAGAGCCAGACCCCTAGCAGGATGGCTTTCTCAAAAATCGAAAAGGCATCGTTCTTCGAACCTCGAGAGCCAGATCTCCGACATGATTGCTTGTTCGAAAACCGAAGAGGCACCACTTTCCTAACTTCAAGAGCAGGATCTCCTTGGATAAAGCTTGTCTGTAATATTTACACGCAACATCAGCTTTCCAGATACCATAGACCACTTTTTCAAAGTGCTCTGACAAAGTTAAAACATGTGAAGCTGGCAGCTCCCACTACCGTGTTATGACCAAGCAGGGTAAAGGAATAGCATTACTACTTGTTGTTAGGGAGACTCCTATATATGTTGACCTCCATCCCAAACAGACAGACAGACCTGCAAAAATGCTCAACCCTTCCTCATATCTGAGAGGGCACTCCCAAAGAAGCCTTTCGAAATATTCAGCTTTCTTTCCCCCCGATAATACCTCTGCAAACAAGCTATACTAGAGCAAGAATATCTCATATCATCAGGGTTAAAAGCAAGAGTATCCCATATCATGTTTTTTCCCTGTCTTTTCCTTTGGCCTTGTTCTTACCTACAAGACAAGGAGAAAGAGAGCAATCAGTCAGCACTTGGAATCAAGCTTCCAGTCAGGAACTGACTGCCTGGAACCCTTTACTTGATTACTTACCTGGTATTGCTCTCGAGTACTCATCTTCAACATCTTATGCTTCCAGGGAAGATACCGCATCTGCCTGAGGAACATATAGGGCAAGTGAGAAGGATACAAGGAAGCATGTGGAGACAAGCGTAACAGCACACGTGCCGATACATCCACTACTCTGTCAAAAGCAAAAGTATCCCATATCAGCAGGGTCGAACGTACTATAGATTTGATGGACTTGTTTTGACCCTCAAATTCTTCAGTCGGCCTTATACTCTGGAGGAAACCAGAAAACCCTCCAGCCCAGTTCAAGAATAAGCCTGTGGAAAGTTACTTCTTCAAAAGCAAAAGTATCCCATATCATCTCTTCTCATTTTTCTTCTCTTTATCCTTCATGCTGCCTGCAAGATAGGGAGAATGTGAACAATCAGCCGGAACTCGAAATCAAAGTTCTGATCTGGGACTGATTGCTTGGAGCTCTGATTGCTTACCTTGTCTGTTACCTCTTTCAGCAGATCCCCTAGCTCGGCGACTTGGAGGACTCCTACTACATGGTTTGTATCGCGCTTGACCAAGCCTGAAACTACAAGTAAGCTTCAAGTGAAATTGATACATTACCTTGTGCATCTCCACCAGTTAAAGATACCACCCCTGGATGGAGGAAGAGTACTTCCAGAGAAGATGCCACATCTACCTACGAGACAGATAAGGCAAGTCAAGACGATACCACACTCCGGAACTTAGAAGTTTCGTGATTACGAGATCATTCTCCCACAATATTTCCTAATGTCATTTGTACTAAATCATTCACTTGTACTCACTAAAAGAGAGCTTGAACCCTATGTACTTGTGTAAACCCTTCACAATGAATGAGAACTCCTCTATTTCGTGGACGTAGCCAATATGGGTGAACCACGTACATCTAGTGTTTGCTTTCCTATTTCTATCCATTTATATACTTATCCACACTAATGACCGGATCAATCTAGCGACGATCACAAAAAGCGACCGTTTTCGCTACCTAGGATCTATCTTGCAAGAGAACGGAGAATTAGATGGAGATCTCAACCATAGAATACAAGCTGGATGGATGAAGTGTAAGAGTGCATCCGGCGTGTTGTGTGATCGTCGTAGGTCACTGAAGCTCAAGGGAAAATTTTATAGGACGGTAATAAGGCCAGCGATGTTGTATGGCACAGAATGTTGGGCGGTGAAGCATCAACACGTACACAAAATGGGTGTAGCGGAGATAAGGATGCTTCGTGGGATGCTTCGTGGGATGTGTGGGCACACGAGAAAGGAGAAGATTGTGAATGAGGATATCCGAGGTAAAGTAGGAGTAGCCGAAGTTGAAGGAAAGATGATAGAAAATCGGTTACGGTGGTTTGGACATGTGCAAAGAAGGCCTACTGACGCTCCGGTTCGAAGATGTGACTACGGAACAGAGGTTCGGGGCCGAAGGGGTAGAGGAAGACCTAGGAAAACTTTGGAAGAGACCCTAAGAAAAGACTTAGAGTACTTGGATCTAACGGAGGACATGACACAAAACCGAGCGCAATGGCGTTCTAGGATTCATATAGCCGACCCCACTTAGTGGGAAAAGGCTTTGTTGTTGTTGTATCCACCAAGTTAAGCTTTTATGTGCTATCTTGTTATACTTCAATCCTTTACATCACTCTAGATACAACGTTGTTGTTCTCTTCTTTACTTATCTCTCAAGTTTGCTGCATGTACCACTGTCTCCCTGTTTTTTTGCTATTATTAACTATGCTTCCCCATAATGTTCAGGAATCACATTCAAGGATATCCATCAATTCGTATTTTTCGTAAAGGAAGTGATGTGAGGTAAATGCTACAAAATTCTACTAACTTTTTCTTTTCGAACACATTTCTAATCATTCATTTATTATCGAAATGATTTCAGCTCTTGGAGTCTTAACATTACATTTTAGATCGCATTATTTATGCTTTGTACTTTTTTTTTGTGTTCCATCTTCATCTAACTTGTATGTGCATCTTATCTGCATCTATTGCATAGCGCCTGTGGTTTGTGATGTTCTCTTAGGCTCCATTTCAACATGTGGATTTTAATGCAAGATTTGAATTTGAGTTTTTTTTAATATTGTGTGTGAAGTGTAAAAAAAAGGGATAAAGTGGGAAAATTATGTAGACTAAATTAGGAAGTTAACTTGAAATAACATTTTGTTCTCAAATATTTAATCTAATATTCAATTACATGTTAATTCGATTAGCATAGAATTTTAATGTCTAATATCTCATACAATTTATAATGAAAATGCAAATTCAAATCCTTAATATCAAGTCATCTATCTAAATACAACCTTAGGGCCAATTAGGTCTTATCTAGGTTTTTTATGATAACAGTCCAGGCTCTTTCCTCCAGGGGTGTGTGTCCATTTTGAAGTGAATGTCCTGGGTTATAAAAAGGTTAACTGTTTCAGTGTCCGTTCTTTATATAGAACCGGATTATTTTGATTTATACCTCCGATTCTCAATTTCATCCCCATGGCATGCCTGTCTTGTACACATGAGGCTTAACTTAAGCAACCTCTTTATCTGGCATTTTTTCACAGGGATGAGCATGGACACCATGAGCATGAATCTTATTATGGAGATCGAGATACAGATAGCCTGGTTAAGGTACAAGCATTCATAAGTTTCAGTTAGCCTCACTGCATCACATGTTTAACTTTGTCTGTGAACTTTCTAGTACTTGATATTGAATGCCCCAAATGAAATTGTAAATCTGATCTGAAGCTTCCATCCTTGCAGACAATGGAAGCTTTGGTTGCACCTATCCCTGTGGAGTCTGACAAACACTCTTTGGAGGATAAATCTGACAACAGGGGTGAGAATGCAAAAAGACCAGCACCATTGACAGGAGGGTGTAGAATTGAAGGATATGTGCGTGTAAAGAAGGTGATCTTTCAGTTGAAATTGAAATTACTAGAATCATTGGACACATTAGACCTAATCGTATGGCAATTGTTATTCCCATAGAATTCTTTGCTTTATTCTTCTTGATCCCAAAGCATGGATTGAGGTGCTTCACATGCTTGGAAATGCGATGAAAGTAGAGAAGTGATAAGGATTGAACAACTCATATCTATCTTTTCCTGAAGCATGCCTTCAGGTGTTTCACATGCTTAAAATTGGTATGAATAAAGAGAAATGCTAAGGTCAGTCATGACTACTCAATTTGGTTACCAGACCCGTGCACACAAGTCACCCTCACACCCTGAGAACCACATGTGCAGTCATGGTAGCCATGGCTGGCCTTGGCTTCTTCATGAATAAATTTTTTGCCTCATTAGCAACTAAACTATGGCTTTGTGTAGTTGGTACCTCCTTAAGTTCTTAAGTTCTTGTACTTGATGGTTAACATGAATAAAGAAAAGAGAGAATATTGTACCAGTAATATGCATTTACTCATTTTCACAATTCTGACCTTCTTTGACCTGTCAATTGACCCTACAATGAAACTCTTAGTTGTTATTGAGTCGGAATATAGTTATGATTTGTCCTGTACCGTGCAGGTTCCAGGAAACCTTGTCATTTCTGCACATTCAGGAGCCCATTCGTTCGATGCTTCTCAAATGAACATGTCTCACGTCATATCACATTTTTCATTCGGTAGGATGATTGCTCCTAAGGTGATGAGTGATGTCAAGCGATTGGTACCTTATCTTGGTGGAAGCCATGATAGGTTGAATGGTCGGTCTTTCATAAATCACCGGGAGTTAGGTGCTAATGTTACAGTAAGTTTGTCACTATCCATGATTCTTCCTATCTTATTGTGTTTGCTGCTCCATTTTTTTACTAAATAGTGTTTATTCCTCTTCTTGATTAGCGATATTCCTTCATCTTTATTCATTATTCCTCTGTCCTTAACATATGATCTATTCAGTAGTGAAGAGATCATCAATGAAGTTTATTTTGCTTCGAAGGAATAGCTAATGCTTAAGCTGGTTATAAATACGTTTTCTGGTAATTGTATGTGCAGATAGAGCATTACCTTCAAATAGTAAAATCGGAAGTTATAACAGGGAGATCTCACAAATTAATTGAGGAATACGAGTATACGGCCCACAGCAGCTTGGTGCAAAGTCTCCAAGTACCAGTTGCGAAGTTCCATTTCGAGCTCTCCCCCATGCAGGTTTAATTTTTGTTTAAAAAAGAAAACCAACACCGTAAATGTCTTTTAGCTTTTAATATTTTCGCTTCTCATTTCTCTTTCGTTGTCTTCCATAACCAGGTTTTAATAACAGAAAACCGGAAATCCTTTTCACATTTTATCACCAATGTTTGCGCTATTATCGGAGGCGTTTTCACGGTTGGTATCTTCGTGCCGTCGTTCTTTACTTCTCTCAAGAAAGCAAACTGATTTTTTTCTTTCCTTTGGGTTGCAGGTAGCGGGGATAATGGATTCAATTCTGCACAACACAATTAGAATGATGAGGAAGATTGAACTAGGCAAAAACTTTTGATAGATAGGCGAAGCTTTCGTTAGTGTACCAGAAGAATTCTTTTAGAAAGAAAAAAGTGGAATGAAGCATCTCAAGTGCCAATTTTTCGGTTCGAGTTTTCAGTGCAAGAAACGATTTTATAAACGTTATACATGCCTGTATGGTTCGTAACTCCTGTAATATATGTTTAGCTTCTATTTTATTTTTTTCGAAAATAATTTGACGATGGGAGCGGATACATGACACTACTTTTTGTACATTATTTTTTATATGTTTTGATGGGGTTTATTTTGTAATGTATTTTAACAATTCAAACTGTATCTTTTAGAATATTATTCATAGATAAAAAAAAATTCAAAACCACTAGGACATTCGCTTGTAGGAAGAAAATAGATGGTTACGATTTTACAAAAAAACTCTAAACTTTTAATTCAACGATCATATTGTTTCAGATTTAGGTGATTTTTGGTCAATATATCTTTATCAAAAGTTGTGTAAAAAAATAGGGAATTGGATCCCCTCCTGAGCAAATGGTGGGGATTCTCATGACCACACAACACGGGCCGTTGGAGGAGGGGGAGGACGTCAGGTAGTCGACAGCCGGCACTCCATGATCACGTCGAATCCTTATGAACCTATCTGTCCCCATTATATTGTAATTATTAGTGAGGTAACTTTATACTAAAAAGGAAAACACAAACTAGATACTCTCGCCTTTTGTTCTGGAACATGTCCACGAGGGATAAGTCGAAGGAGCAATTATACTTCTGCTTTGTTTTTCTGTCTTCCAGAATATATCTTTCGCTTTCTGTTCTTTGATGTTTTTTGCTGCAAAGGAGAGCAGAAAGTAGGGATAAATGTGAGGCGTTGATGTAAAAATCAAATTCGCCGTCCAATTTTAATTCTCATTATTTAACGGTCAAATATGCAACTAAAAAGAAAGAAAAAAATATTATATCTGATTGTTAGTTAGTGATATTAAGTAAATGCGCATGTACTGTAGCTAGTCCCTTCAATTTCATTGGTTTCAATTACTTAGCCAGTTGGATTGTATTCCTATATTCATTGATGGACATCAATAGATTAGATTTATGTGATTAGTTTCTTTGCAAAAATCCACTTATACAATTCAATCTAGCACGCTATTTTTCTGGCATAGGTAAGGATTTTCAATTTTTTTTTGAAATTATGTTTACTATACTATTAAGCCAAATATATACATATTTTTAGTAATGTTATGGAAACCAAATTGCAAACCAAATGATCTGTCACCAATAAGAAATAAACACGTTAATCGATACTTAATTAATAATCCAATCATTTACAACCACATCATTTAGTTTGCAAATTTTTAAAAAAAAATTTGGTCTACCTAGTGTTACTTTTTTCTTTAGCATTCAGTTTTTGTTCTACACAGGACAAAAAAATCCACGATGAAAATTTCAGAACTACAAAATCTACAAACCAAGACCACAATGAAAATTTCACAGAACTATAACAAAGCATAAGATTTAGAGATTTTTGGCTTCTGGGTATGACTAGGTTTTAGCTTTGAAGGTTTTTGGGGTCTATATGTTCAAGTGAGATTTTTGTTATATTTGAAAGTTTTATAAAAAATTAAAATTGTGGAATTAGGGGCTAAATTTTGGTTATAAACGATAAAAACTTAAATTCACAACAAATTTTATATTGGATCAAATATGGATTTAGCTAGCTAAGTTTAACGTCTTTGGATAGACGAACACCTCAAATATCTTATTGCTTCCATAATCGCGAGTCATGGAAGAAGGATAATACTTGCATCTCCATGGGGAATGCACATATACATTTGCATGCACCGTGTAAAATCAATCAATTTATTTATTTGTACATATATCTACAATATTGGCCTTTATTTTGGAGTCTCACAAGCACACTACAAATGAGTATGAAACAAATATCAAGCACCGGTACAAACATATACACTGTGCTTTTAAGGAAAAAAAGCAAGTAATAAAAAGAAAGGAAACTCTCAAAGGAAAAGAAGCTTTATACTTAAGGGATCCAATCCAGTTAGAGTAGTAAAAGTGTTGAGGATGCAGCAAATGCCCCGACGGACCCAATAAAACTCATGAAAATTGAAGAAGCCGCATTCGGAGGTGGAGGAGGTGTTTCAGGAGCTGGAGTTGGAGGTGGAGACGCTTCACCAGAGGGAGCTGGAGATGGGGTCATATCTGTTGAGTTTGAAGGTGAAGGTGAAGGAGGAGTTGCATTTCTGTTGCTTCTGTCTGCCAAGACAATCACTAGCACCTTCTCATTTTTGAGACAGTTGTCTTTGTTCCCACTGATGAAATAGAACGGTCCAGATTGGTTAAACTGGAAGGCAGTGTGGCCATCAGAGTATTTCTCGGCCGAAGGCGAATCAGTGTTGCAGTTGTTGTAGTCATCCTGGGTTACTCGAAGCACTGAGTCTTGTCCAGGAGGGTAGTTGAACACTGCAGTTGAAGTATATCTCAAGTAAATTAACAAGGGCAAGCATGGCTATGTGGCAGTCACAAGCCTTTTATTTTTATTTTTACTTTTTACAATTTTATTGTGCTTTTTTATACGGAGAGGGGAAGGAGGGGAATTTGAACTCTATTTTTTTAGTATGGACGTAATTCATTATGATTATTTAACGTGTTATGTTGTCGTGAGAGACTATAAATTAAAATCACCCATATACACATAATTCCACGAAATCAGCAATCCTAATTACAGTTGGTCAATAAATTTCAAATTGTCTAGCGACATATATATACAACATACCAGACTGTGTAGTAAGGTCGAAGAAATTTACTTTTATATTTATTCTAATCACATAACTTCGATTTTTATCATCGTTGATCAATTTATGAACATGAATAATGACAAGTAAATCCATTGAAAAGTAATATAATTCTGTCCTCAAAGTTTGACATACTGAAAGCTGAGATGAATATGTAGAGCCTCAAAATATAGAGCATAAAAAAACTTACCAATGGAGTCTCCGATTTGAAACCTGTTTCCTTCTGCCCATTGACTATAGTGAGTAGAAGAATCTGGAACACTCCAACCCTTTGAGCCTCCAATTGCAAAGTCAGTTGCACCACTCTTCTGTATCAACAGCATCACACATACGATCCCCAGAACAAAAACTGCATTAATATTATTTTTGTGAATGGGGTTGGCCATTGTTGAAAAATTAATTCAAGATCTGGTATAATATATATTTTGAACCAAATATTGCTTGTATTTCCCAGTTAAATTTGGAAGACGAAGAAAAATGGGGTGGAATGAATGGTGTTCGAGAGGGGTTTTTATAGAGGGCAAGTTGCATGAAATACTTTTTCTTTACCTTTTAGGTTTCTTGGCTCTCAGAGCAAAGCATACGTGCACTTTCAAATTGCTAAAGGGTTGTTCTTTGGGACTTTATGTTTGGGAACTTTTAAATAACTTGTTGTGTGGGTTTATTCTTTGCTTATGCATTATCAAGAATATTCATGGCTTGTGTTCTGGGTTAGACTAATTAATTATTCAACGTGATCAGTCATTCACACAAAACCTATGTGCCATTCATTTCCCACTTTCAAATGCAAATATAATTGAAGATCTCTGTCTGTCTTGTTAAGCAATAATATGCAGAAGGAGAAACAGAGAGATCACAGAGGAAAAAGAAGAAGGAATCAGAGAGAATTTAGAGAGGAAGAAAGAAAGAATTGCACTGATATTTTCTTGATTAATTCAATGGTTACAATGATATGCTTACTATATAGATGAGTGCTAGGCTAACCACCTTAACCGACTCACTCCCTTACCAACAATCCTAACTAATTATTCTAACAGTCACATTCCTAACTGCCTTATATACTCTAACATGTCTGTCTCTCTCTCTCTCTCTCTCTCTCTCTCTCTCTCTCTCTCTCTCTCCTGGCATTTGCCTATGTCAATTTGCAGTGGAGTTCTGGAACTTAGTAATAAGAGTCTTGCAGAATGATAATTTGCATTGAAGAACTGACTTATACTGACTAGTGACCGAGCACATGTTCCAACTCCAAATTGCAGAACTCAAGTTTAAGTTTAACTTTGTTTTTCCGTCAGACGTACGGATGCAATCTCTTTTAAAAAAATATACAAATTAATCAAATCATTGTGAGAAGGTAATGAAGTACCCTTTTGGATTAGAGTTGGTCTTGTGGCTGTTGCAAATTCGTTGAATGATTCTGTTCAAGGGGATCATTATATATATGCATCACAATTAATGAGGATGTTATTCCACTAATGCTACAGTTTAATGGTAATTTTATCAAATTTTTAAGGGTGGGTTTGACACTAAAATATTATGGCTAACTCAATGTATGACTTAACCCATCATCCCTTAGTGTAAATGTTGAGTGTATATAAGAGACCTACCATATGCTTACAAGGAGTTTTGCTACTCTCCATGTTGCCATTTGATTTTTTGGTGAAATCTCAATTTCCTTCGTATATTAGAGCATGTTAGACCGTGTTAAGCATAAAAAATTGTGACACGTGAAATTTTATGAAGAAACCTCAACTTCCTTATGTAAAACCGATTTTCCAAGCATAATATTGTGCTAAGCTAGCTTTGCCAAAATCCACTTTGAAGAAGATGCTATATCGTATTTGTTTGCATCGAGTTTGTAGTTTATATATGTAATAATATGAAGGACACAATTTTTTCTCTAGATGGCTAGATTTTATCCCCTTCCTCTTACTTTTGTTTTTGGTGTAAAATTGTCACCTTGAAACATTGAAGTCGCCGAGATATTCACCATCCTTTTGCCTATCCACACAACTACCTCAAGGTTTTGAATCCAGTTGTCACCTTCAATATGAGTTTGGAGCTGCAAAGCGTGAAAGCTATCAAATTGCATTGTATAAGCTATGATTGACTTATTTTCTTAAAGATACAAACCTCCGACTTTGTGTTGTGGTCAAAGTAGAGTTTAGGGTTATTGTCACTTGATGAGCTTGGATTGAAGAATGCCCTGAAGAATTGAAAGCTTCGTACTGAAGAATATCTTAGGCGCTCTACTAAGGTAGAGACATTTCATGCATTGCATATTGCTAGTGTCACGCCCCAGACCTGGGGTTGGTGAAGAAAAATTTTTAAGCAGTATCGGATAAAAAATTAATATTGCCGCTTATAGCAGACATAACCTATATATATCGTATATAACCAACATAAACTCATTATTATCCGAGAAATTTTCGCCCTTAACTTGTACTCCTGGTGGATAGTTTTTATTTTTTTAAATATTTTTAACCAATCTTGGCGAATATAAGTTAATAATGGCGTAAGTTGTTTCATTTCTTCTTCACTGTACGTTGTTCAGTTCTTGTTCTTATTTTTCTTCTTTTTCCTTCTATTCTTTTCATCTTTTCTTCTCATCTTCTATTTCTTCTTTCGTTCAACGCCTCTTGTATCTAATTCTTGTTTCCGATTTTGTTTTGTAGGGGTATTATTTGAGTTGGCTGAGTCCAAGATGTATAAATCGACGATGAAATTCTTCAATTAATTAGATAAATTAGTAATATTGATGTTAAATTAATAAATATTTAATAAAATTTATTTATTTTTTCACTTAAATTGTTATGAGAAAATTTAAATGAACAATATTTAGAAATATTTATGTTAAATTATTTAATATAGCATAAATTAGCATATTAATGTTTATGTTAAATTAATTTATTTTTTCACTTGTAAGTGAGAGGTCTTTGGCCATAGATGGTGAAGTCAATACCAAATTAGGTTGCCCATTGTGTGACTTAGTGAAACTGCCCCTCCTCTTATTGTAAAATATATCGTGGTACTAAAAAAAATTATTTTTTCACTCTAATTGTTATTAGGATGTACAATACTTGAATTTAATGAATAATCAAGATTAGATAAGCATAATTTTGATTACCTTTTGTTGTTTTAAATCTTTTTCTATTATAGGCATTGGAAATTAAAAGATTGCAAGTGTGATAGAGTTCGAGGGTTAAAAGATAGGGATTGAAAATTGTAAAGTTATGCCTACATGATAAGGATTGAAAGATTGTATGGATCTTAATATCAACGTAATATTTTGCCCTCGTAAAGTGGTAAAACATGGACATGAGTTGGTTGATCAACCACGAAATTTGGAAGCGTATACAGATGGAATTAAGTTGTGTTAATGTCATAAGACATTTACTTGAACTTTGATTTTTCACTTTGGTTTGTACTAAGGCAAATACATGAACTTTGATGTTAGATTGAATTTGTTGATGCTTAATGTTGTTAGATTGGATTTGTTGATGTTTGATGTTGTTGGATTGAAAGAAAAAAAAATGATTTTGGCACTAGTATGTGTCGTGAAATTAGATGCTTGAACTTTGATGTTTGTTGAATTGAAAAAAAGGACCTATTTACATTAAAATAAAACTAGCAACAAATTAAAGCCTAAAATTGATTTGGGCCTATTTCTTAAAAAAAAAAGGCTTTGTAAATAAAAGGCCCAAAACCGAATTGGACTTCTTTTGGACCGAACCGAATTGAACTCATTAGGTTCGGTACTAATTCGGTACACCCAGGCATACATAACCGAATTGTATCGAAGTTTTGCTACGAGTTTGGTTTCGGTACCATCTTTATACTGAACCATGCCCATGCCTAGTTTTTATTGACATGAGTATGTATTTAGTATACATACATAGATCTCTAGGCAATCACATTCAGTGAACTTAGTCTTTATTAAACACTTATACACTTGTCTTAGCGACTCTTGCTACTGACGTGAGACTAACCATGCATCTCATCCTACAATTGCGCAAACGTTATGTGTTCCACTCTTACCATATTATAAGATATCCAATCAAATAATCCAACAATTAGAAAGGGAGAGGGGCCGACGGCACAGGAGAGAGGGAAGAGAGATGTGTGTTTGTAGAATTGTAGGGGAATGTGTGTTGTTATCCCTCATACATTGTACCTTTATTTATAGTAGTAAAGGGAGATAAGATATTCCTTCTTCTCCAAGTAATACAAGTTGTAATAGGAAAAGATAACTGGAATCAAATCTAATCTAGGATTTACACAATCATACTTAAACTAGGAATGTTCACAACACTCCCATTTGAGTGTGTAAATACTAAAGGTAGATTCAGCATCATGCAGAAGTTGAGGAAGTCGACTCGTCGGCACTAATTCCAAGGAACAACGCTTATTCTCAATAAGGTAGGAACTTGCATAAGTAGTAAGTCTCATTAAAAAACCCAAAGGCTATGGCAAAAACTCGAGTAGGGACAAAATCCATAGTCTAAGGAAAAATGTATGAGAAATGCAAAGTTAAAAGAAACGTCTACAGGACGTCATCAGGGATATGACCAGCCCAAGGTGGGTGCCTCGTTAAAACCTAGTTAGGTAGCAAAAACCCATTGGAAAAATAGCTCCTAATCGTAGGGAAAAATAGTACATTAAGATCAAGCAAGTATCTACATGATACTCCCCCTGAGTTTGACATAATTCCAAAGAGAAATAGCAAAGTTACAACTCAGAAAGTTTACGCATACCAATTCCATGAACAAGCTTCTGAAACGTCGCATTCGGCAGTGATTTGGTGAAGAGGTCGGCCAGATTATCTTGCGAACGGATTTGCGTGACTTCAATCTTCTGATGCTCTTGTTGTTAATGTGTAAAGAAAAACTTTTGCACAATGTGCTTGGTGTTGTCTCCTTTGATGTAACCTTTATTGAGCTGTTCGATGCAACCTGCGTTGTCCTAAAAAATTGTTGTCAAGGCATTAACGGCGGGATGAAGATCACAGGAGCTTTGAATATGGCCCACTACTGCTCTCAACCAAAAGCATTCCTGAGTTGCTTCATGTAAGGTGAGAATTTCAGCATGGTTATACGAAGTAGCAACTAAGGACTGTTTAGTTGACTTCCAAGAGATTGCAGTGCCTCCAACGGTAAAGACATAACCTGTTTGAGAACGCGCCTTGTGCGGATCGGATAAGTATCCAGTGTCGGCATAACCAATAAGGTGAGAATCAACCCGATGAGCATAGGGTGCGGCATCACTCGAGGATTTGTAGGGATAGAAGAAGCCCAAATCCGTAGTACCCTTAAGGTAACGGAAGATGTCTTTCACGCCAGTCTAGTGTCTGCGTGTTGGTGCATTGCTGTATCTTTCCAAAAGATTAACAGCGAAGGTGTCAGGTCTAGTGCATTGAGCTAAGTACAATAAAGTGCCTATCACACTTAGATAAGGAACTTCAGGCTCCAAAATCTCTTCATCATCCTCTTTCGGACGGAAGGGATCTCGTTTTACATCTAGCGTACGAACGACCATAGGAGTACTCGAAGACTTCGCTTTATCCTCATTCAAAAGACGCAACACTTTTTGGGTGTAGTTCGATTGATGTACTAGGATTCCATCCGAACAATGCTCTATATTGAGATTGAGACAGTATCGAGTCTTACCTAGATCTTTCATCTCAAATTCCGACTTCAGGTGCGAAGCAGTTCTCGTGAGCTCTTCAAGAGTTCCGATGAGATTCATGTCATCGACATATACTGCAACAATCGTAAATCCGGAATGTGACTTTTTAATGAACACATAAGGGCATAGTTCGTTGTTCACATATCCCTGACTAGTCAAATACTCACTTAATACCACATTATTCCAGATTGTTTCAAACCGTAGAGTGAACACCTCAGCTGAATTGAGAGCATGTTCTGGGGTTTGGAAATATTTGAACCAGTCAATGTAAGTTATTCGGGAACTTTCATATAAATTTCCGTATCAAGATCCCCATAGAGATACGCGGTTACTACGTCCATCAGCTGCATATCCAGTTTTTCAGAAACTACCAGATTGATAAGGTAGCGAAAAGTAATCACATCCATAACGGGTGAGTAAGTTTCGTCATAGTCAATCCCGGGGCGTTGCGAGAAACCTTGTGCTACAAGACGAGTTTTGTAACGCACAATCTCGTTCTTCTCATTACGCTTCCGAACGAAAACCCACTTGTAGCCAATGGGCTTCACATGTGGAAGAGTAGGAACTACAGGTCCAAACACCTTACGTTTCGCAAGTGAATCGAGTTCGACTTGGATTGCTTGTTTCCAGTTTGACCAATCAACTCTACGTCGACATTCATCAACGAAACACGGTTCAATGTCATTGCTTAACATGATCTCAGTAGCTACTGCAAATGCTAATGCATCGTCGATAATCATCTCATTTCTACGCTACACATCATCTAAGCTAGTATAAGAGACCAAAATCTCATGATTCTCGGGAGGAGGATTCGTCTCTTCAAGGACGCTTCCGTAATCTAGAATTTCCTCATGAGTTGGGTAGAATGAGTAAGCAATAGTCAGATTCACGATAGGCTCTTTAGGACCTTGTGCCGTGGTTTTCCTCTTTCGGGGGTGTGAATCCTTTGAACCAAGGGGTCTGCCACGTTTTTGTGTAGGGGGCTAGCTGCTAATGCACGTGGATCACCAGAATTGACATCCCGGGCTTCCAGAAGGGCAGTCTGTCGTACATTTGGTACATCCATCTTTGCAGGCATATTCGCAGCTGGAATATGTGATCTTGTCACGCGCGCTAGATTGGTGAAAGCATCTGGCATGCTCTGAGCTATGCTCTGGAGATCTAATATGTGCTGCACTTTAGCTTCGAACTGAGGAGTGCGGGGATCTAAATGAGACAAAGTGGAAGTCGTCCATAATAATTTGTGTCGTTCATTAGGAACGTTGATGTTCTTATCTCTCCATAACGGCGGGAAGACTGTCTCATAGAAGTGACAATCCGTAAAACGAGCGGTAAACAGATCATCTGTCAAAGGTTCTAAGTAACGAATAATTGAAGGAGAATCATATCCGACATAGATTCCCATCCTTCGCTAAAGCTCTATTTTTGTATGTAAGGGCGGCGAGATAGGCACATATATTGCACAACAAAAAACGCGCAGATGCGATATATCGGGTTCGCATCCAGTGACCAACTGAAGGGCATTAAATGGTTGTGTCGCAATAAGCCTCAGGCGGACCAACTTTGCTGCGTGCAATATTGCATGGTCCCAAGCAGCGATCGGGAGCTTGGTACGTATGACCAATGATCGAGCAATCATTTGTAAGCACTTAATGAAAGCCTCTGCCAGGCCGTTCTCGGTGTGAACATGGGGTACATGATGTTCATCTTCAACCCCAACCGACATGCAATAGTCATCAAAAGTTTTAGATGTGAATTCTCCAGCATTATCCAATCGAATATATTTGATCGGATAATCAGGGTGGTAAGCCCTGAGCTTGATAACCTGAGCCAACAGTTTGGAGAATGCAACGTTTCTTATGAAAAACAAGCACACATGTGCCCAACGTGTGGAAGCGTCAACCAAAAACATAAAATATCTAAATGGTCCGCAGGGAAGTTGAATCGGTCCACAAATGTCCCCCTGAATTCGTTGTAGAAAAAATGGGAGGATTCGAACGAATCTTGTCATAAGAAGGCTTAGTAATAAGCTTTCCCATAGAACATGTTTGACATGCGATTTCATGGATCAAACCTAAGCTTCGGGTTAGTGGATGCCCGTGTGAAGATTTGAGGATACGGCACATCGTTATTCGTCCTGGATGTCCCAAACGATCATGCCAAAGCGTAATTTCGTGCACGGTCCCTGTGGTAGGGCTGGCCACATAGTGGCATTCTATGGGGCGTATGGTCGTAGTATATAGACCACTCGGGATACGGTCCATCTTCTCGAGAATACGCTTCTGGCCATATTCGTAGGAAGTTATGCACAGAAATTCAACTCCGTTTTCTATGTGGGTTTCATCGTGGTAATTGTTATCTTTAATGTCCTTGAAACTGAGTAACGTTCTTCCGGAACGTGGAGAATAGAGTGCCTCAGCAATGGTCAAGATTGTACCATTAGACAACATTATACGTGCCTTACCGTATCCTTTTATCAGGTTGGATGGGCCTGAGAGGGTTGTCAGAGATGCATTCTTAGGTATGAAGTTAGTGAAATAGATGTGTTCACGCAAAACAGTGTGCGTGGTTGCACTATCTACCAGACAACTAACTTTCCCACTAGTCATACCTAGAATGAAAAATTAATTTGAATCGGTCACATGCATAAAAGTTTATAAAAACAAATATCAATTCAAAAATAATTTCATTTATTCAAGGATTAAAACTTAATATCCAAAACAAATCGCCAACGAATAATCCAAAAACATAAAGGAAAATTGTTCAAAATCAACCAAAAACAAGGGGGGGTTCGGCCACTAGGTGGAATTCGTCCCCAATGGTCTTATTTTAACTAAAAATAAGTCTATGTCTAAGATTCTAATCTTCCATAGGGGTGGTATCCTCCTGAAAGTCAGAAACCTCCATTTTTGTAGTCTCCGGTTCGTCCACTTGCATGAAGTTTGATTCAAACTTCTTACGACGAGAATGATATTCATCTACAACCTTCTTGGGAGCTCGGCAAACAAGGGACCAATGGTCCTTTGAACCACAGCGATAACATATATTATCATCCATAGTTTTGGGTGCTTTGCCCTTATTCTTGAAGTTCGGGGCCTTAGGAGCGAGGTTTGGGCACTTCTGAGCTTTGTTTCCTCCCTTGGATGGGCATTGGCTTTGTTGACCTTTGTGGGATGGCTTCTGGCCGCCTCTATCACGCCTTTTTTGGCTTGTTGGGTGCTGATTAGTGCTATAATGTGCTTCAGGCACAGCAGTAGCCCCAGTAGGTCGAGCTTGGTGATTCTTCATCAACAGTTTTTTCTGCTTTTCAGCAAGAAGTAAAACAGAGATCAAATCCGAGAACTTGGTGAACTTTTGAGCTCTATATTGTTGCTGCAGGACAATATTAGAGGCATAGAAGGTCGAATAGGTCTTCTCTAGGAGATCCTCTTCAGTCAAAGTTTCATTGCAAAACTTGAGAAGTGATCGAATTCGACAAACTTTATAATTATATTCATTCATAGACTTAAAGTCTTGGAAGCGCAAGTGCTGCCAGTCATGTCTTACTTTAAGCAAGAATATATCATTTTGGTGATCGAAACGATCAGCCAAAGAGACCCATAATGCACGTGGATCCTCCTCAGCAAGGTACTCAGTTTGTAGAGTGTCATGGATATATCTTCGGATGAAGATCATAGCAGTGGCTTTTTCAGCTTCGCCAACAGGTTTATCTATTGCTTCTTCAATAGCAGGACGCAAGTTCTTTGCAGTGAGGTGGAGCTTCACATCTTGAACCTAATTGAGGTAGTTCCTTCCAGAGACCTCCAAAGCGGTGAAGTCGAATTTGTTCAAATTCGAAATGTACCTATCATCAAATAGATGGACAAGATGTGGTTAGTGTAATGGAGAAAAATCAATCCATTCACATAGGAGTAGAACATACAGGTTATAATAAACATGTATTGGTTTAATTTTGCATGAAAAACTTTGGGTTTTCATGGGTGATATGTTTAAGTGAAAACTTCAGGTTTTCAAACAAGGCATGTTTATAAGAAACTTCAGGTTTCAAAGTAATTATGAACTTCAGGTTCATATATTCCTGCAGGCAAACGCAAATATATATGCAAACAAATATGCAACAAGTATATGCAAAAGTATTGTATAATTATAATTGAATTGAATTAATTATTTGGACTTCGGGCCAAATTAAACTGTGGGTGGAAAAATATAAAACCAATTAGGTCTAAAATAATTTAGACGAATAAAATTCGGGGTCAAAAAAAAAAAAAAAACTAAGCCACGGGTGGCTTGAAGGAATTGTTCCATGAGACCTAGGCCTAAAAAAATGGGCTGTGGGGTCTCGGGTGAGCTGCAGGCTCACGGGGAGAGGGATTGGGCTGCTGCAGGCAGACCCAAATTTTTTTTTTTTCGCACGGGCTAGGCCGTGACATCGAAGAGCAACAGCAAGCCCAAAGGGCGCTGATGCAGGCCGAATGATGGAGCCTCATAGGGCTTGGGTCGAGGAGAACCAGGACACCCCAGCGACGCTGGGTGTCGGAGCGCGACAGGGTGGACGTCGGCGTCGCTTTAGGCGACTGTCCTCCGGGGGTTTTTGGCACTACGGCGCACGGGGAACCAACTAGGAACGGAGATTGGAGAAATCTCGATGTGATATCAAAACCCTAGAATTTCGATTGTTATTTCAAAAGAAAAAAAATCGAATCGCAGACAAGAACTCGTTAGGGACGACTGCAGGTCGTCGGGGGTAGTTGGGCATGGCTGCAGGTCATGTTGTGCGACGATTTCATGGGTGGCAACGCCTTCTGGGCGTCGGGTCTCGATTTTTTTCTTTTTTTTTTCAATTCAATTAGATGCATATATAATTCAATGAATCACATATTTACTTTGATGCATATGCAAATAATAGTTTCAATGCATGTAGATATGTGAGATTCAATTCATGAAAAATATCAAATTCTCATAATTGTAGCAATTTTGGTTATGAGGCATACACAATTTATGTAGAATCTAAAATACGTTAAACGTAAAGTTGGGTCATGCATCATGGTGAATGTTCATGCTATCAGGGCTTGCAAAATATCGAGTTAAAAGCCGTTGTTTTGAAAGAACTTGGTTGCGTGATGATATGGATGAACTGGTTTGATGCAGAAAAAAAAATCTCCAACATCAGATTCCTAAGCGCAGCGGTAGGAGCGTGCTGATAACATGTTGTGGTTTATTTTTATCTGACAAAGGGAGAGGGGCCGGTGGCACATGAGAGAGGGAAGAGAGATGTGTGTTTGTAGAATTGTGGGGGAATGTGTGTTGTTATCCCTCCTACATTGTGCCTTTATTTATACTAGTAAAGGGAGAGAAGATATTCCTTCTTCTCCAAGTAATACAAGTTGTAATAGGAAAGGATAACTAGAATTAAATATAATCTAGGATTTACACAATCATACTTAAACTAGGAATGTTCACAACATAAATTAGTATATTAATGTAGGAATATATTATGTTAAATTAATTTATTTTTTTCACTTGTAAGTGAAAGGTCTTCGGCCGTAGATGGTGAAGTCAATACCAAACTAGGTTGTCCATTGCGTGAGTAAGTCAAACTTCCCCTCCTCTTATTGTAAAATATATCGTTGTACTAAAAAAAATTATTTTTTCACTCTAATTGTTACGAGGATGTACAATACTTGAATTTAATGAATAATCAAGATTAGATAAGCATAATTTTGATTAACTTTTGTTGTTTTAAATCTTTTTCTATTATAGGCATTGGAAATTAAAAGATTGCAAGTGTGATAGAGTTCGAGGGTTAAAAGATAGGGATTGAAAATTGTAAAGTTATGCCTACATGATAAGGATTGAAAGATTGTACGGATCTTAATATCAACGTAATATTTTGCCCTTGTAAAGTGGTAAAACATGGACATGAGTTGGTTGATAAACCACGAAATTTGGAAGCGTATACAAATGGAATTAAGTTGTGTTAATGTCATAAGACATTTACTTGAACTTTGATTTTTCACTTTGGTTTGTACTAAGGCAAATACATGAACTTTGATGTTAGATTGAATTTGTTGATGCTTAATGTTGTTAGATTGGATTTGTTGATGTTTGATGTTGTTGGATTGAAAGAAAAAAAAAGATTTTGGCACTAGTATGTGTCGTGAAATTAGATGCTTGAACTTTGATGTTTGTTGAATTGAAAAAAAAGGACCTATTTACATTAAAATAAAACTAGCAACAAATTAAAGCCTAAAATTGATTTGGGCCTATTTCTTAAAAAAAAAAAGGCATTGTAAATAAAAGGCCCAAAACCGAATTGGACTTGTTTTGGATCGAATCGAACTGAACTCATTAGGTTCGGTACTAATTCGGTACACCCAGGCATACATAACCGAATTGTATCGAAGTTTTGCTACGAGTTCGGTTTCGGTACCATCTTTATACTAAACCATGCCCATGCCTAGTTCTTATTGACATGAGTATGTATTTAGTATACATACATAGATCTCTAGGCAATCACATTCAATGAACTTAGTCTTTATTAAACACTTATACACTTGTCTTAGCGACTCTTGCTACTGACGTGAGACTAACCATGCATCTCATCCTACAATTGCGCAAACGTTATGTGTTCCACTCTTACCATATTATAAGATATCCAATCAAATAATCCAACAATTAGAAAGGGAGAGGGGTCGGTGGCTTAGGAGAGAGGGAAGAGAGATGTGTGTTTATAGAATTGTAGGGGAATGTGTGTTGTTATCCCTCCTACATTGTGCCTTTATTTATAATAGTAAAGGGAGATAAGATATTCCTTCTTCTCCAAGTAATACAAGTTGTAATAGGAAAGGATAACTGGAATCAAATCTAATCTAGGATTTACACAACCATACTTAAACTAGGAATGTTCACAACACTCCCATTTGAGTGTGTAAATACTAAAGGTAGATTCAGCATCATGCAGAAGTTGAGGAAGTCGACTCGTCGGCACTAATTCCAAGGAACAACGCTTATTCTTAATAAGGTAGGAACTTGCATAAGTAGTAAGTCTCACTAAAAAACACAAAGGCTATGGCAAAAACTCGAGTAGGGACAAAATCCATAGTCTAAGGAAAAATGTATGAGAAATGCAAAGTTAAAAGAAACGTCTACAAGACATCATCAGGGATATGACCACCCCAAGGTGGGTGCCTCGTTAAAACCTAGTTAGGTAGCATAAACCCATTGGGAAAAATGCTCCTAATAGTAGGGAAAAAGAGTACATTAAGATCAAGCAAGTATCTACAGGATACTCCCCCTGAGTTTGACATAATTCCAAAAAGAAATAGCAAAGTTACAACTCAGAAAGTTTACGCATACCAATTCCATGAACAAGCTTCTGAAACGTCGCATTCGGCAATGATTTGGTGAAGAGGTCGGCCATATTGTCTTGTGAACGGATTTACGTGACTTCAATCTTCTGATGCTCTTGTTGTTAATGTGTAAAGAAAAACTTCTACGCAATGTGCTTGGTGTTGTCTCCTTTGATGTAACCTTTCTTAAGCTGTTCGATGCAACCTGCGTTCTTCTAAAAAATCGTCGTCGGGGCATTAACAGCGGGATGAAGATCGCAGGAGCTTCGAATATGGCCTACTACTGCTCTCAACCAAAAGCATTCCCGAGTTGCTTCATGTAAGGTGAGAATTTCAGCACGGTTAGATAAAGTGGCAACTAAGGTCTGTTTAGTTGACTTCCAAGAGATTGCGGTGCCTCTAACGGTAAAGACATAACCCGTTTAAGAACGTGCCTTGTACGGATTGGATAAGTATCCAACATCGGCATAACCAACAAGGCGAGAATCAACCCGATTATCATAAGGTGCGGCATCACTCGAGGATTCGTAGGGATAGAAGAAGCCTAAATCCGTAGTACCCTTAAGGTAACGGAAGATGTCTTTCATGCTAGTCCAGTGTTTGCGTGTTGGTGCATTGCTGTATCTTGCCAAAAGATTAACAGCGAAGGAGATATCGGGTCTAGTGCATTGAGCTAAGTACAATAAAGCGCCTATCGCACTTAGATAACGAACTTCGGGCTCTAAAATCTCTTCATCATCTTCATTCGGACGGAAAGGGTCTCGTTTTGCATCTAGCGTACGAACGACCATAGGAGTACTCAAAGACTTCGCTTTATCCTCATTAAAATGGCGCAACACCTTCTAGGTGTAGTTTGATTGATGTACTAGGATTCCATCCGAACAATGCTCTATCTCGAGACCGAGACAGTATCAAGTCTTACCTAGATCTTTCATCTCAAATTCTGACTTCAGGTGTAAAGCAGTTCTCGAGAGCTCTTCAGGAGTTCCGATGAGATTCATGTCATCGACATATACTGCAACAATAGTAAATCCGGAATGTGACTTCTTAATTTACACACAAGGGCATAGTTCGTTGTTCACATATCCCTAACTCGTCAAATACTCACTTAGACAATTATACCACATTCTTCTGGATTGTTTCAAACCGTAAAGTGATTGCCTCAGCCGAATTGAGAGCGTGTTCCAAGGTTTAGAAATATTTGAACCAGTTAATGTAAGTCATTCGGGAACTTTCATATAAATTTCTGTATCAAGATCCCCATAGAGATACGCGGTTACTACGTCCATCAGCTGCATATCTAGTTTTTCAGAAACTACCAAACTGATAAGGTAGCGAAAAGTAATCACATCCATAACGGGTGAGTAAGTTTCGTCATAGTCAATCCCGAGGCGTTACGAGAAACCTTGGGCTACAAGACGAGCTTTGTAATGCATAATCTTGTTCTTCTCATTACGCTTCCAAACGAAAACCCATTTGTAGCCAACGGTCTTCATATGTGGAGGAGTATGAACTACAGGTCCAAACACCTTACGCTTCGCAAGTGAATCGAGTTCGACTTGGATTGCTTGTTTCCAGTTTGACCAATCAGCTCTATGTTAACATTCATCAACAGAACACGGTTCAATGTCATCGCTCAACATGATCTCAATAGCTACTGCAAATGATAATGCATCGTCGACAATCATCTCAGTTCTACGCCACACATGATTTAAGCTAGCATAATAGACCGAAATCTCACGATTCTCGGGAGAAGGATTCGTCTCTTCAAAGACGCTTCCGTGATCTAGAATTTCCTTATGAGTTGGGTAGAATGAGTAAACGATAGTTGGATTCACGGTAGGCTCTTCAGGACCTTGTGCCATGGTTTTCCTCTTATGAGGGTGTGAATCCTTTGAACCAAGGGGTCTGCCACGCTTTTGTGTAAGGGTAGATGATTGGCTAGCCGCTAATGTATGTGGATCACCAGAATTGGTGTCCCGGGCTTCCAGAAGGGCAGTCCGTTGTACATTTGGTACATCCATCTTTGCAAGCGTATTCGTAGCTGGAATATGTGATCTTGTCACGCTCGCTAGATCGGTGAAAGCATCTGGCATGCTCTGGAGATCTAATATGCGCTGCATTTCAGCTTCGGACTGAGCGGTGTGAGGATCTAAATGAGGCAAAGTGGGAGTCGTCCACAATAATTCGCGTCGTTCGTTAGGAATGTTGACGTTCTTATCTCCCTTTAACAACGAGAAGACTGTCTCATAGAAGTGACAATCCGCGAAATGAGCGGTAAACAGATCGCCTGTCAAAGGTTCTAAGTAACGAATAATCGAAGGAGCATCATATCCGACATAGATTCCTATCCTTCATTGATGCCTCATTTTTATACGTAAGGGCGATGAGATCAGCATATATACCGCACAACCAAAGACACGTAGATGCGATATGTCGGGTTCGCATCCAGTGACCCAATTGAGGGACACTAAATGGTTGTGTCGCAACATGCCTTAGGCGGACTAACTTTGCTTTAAATAACTTCCATTTTACCCTTTTCGGCCATCTCCTTCAGCAAACTTGACTTTCTAAACTCCCAAAACTCTTGCATTATCAGCCCTCTCTTACCTCAATCTCCAGTCACTCTTTCATTCTTTTCTCTTGAATTCAACAATTGTTCCTAGATCGTGCCCTGCATGAAAGTTTGGAGAAGGGATTGTCACTCTGCGCCATTAGCTCAACGGCCTTTATAGCCCTCAAGTTGGCCATAATTTGTCCATTTTCTTCGAGAAAGAGGGAGTACACTTACTGGGGCATACCTGGACTGCCCGAGTTCCCATTACGGTGGAAAATAACATGCCCGTTGCTAACTGGTTCACCCCTAACCATTACGATGCCGAGGCTGGAACTTCTTCCTCAAAGTGGTCCAACTTCAAGAGGGATTTCCCCTTAATGAATGATGAAGCCTGGTTTAAGTTGGTGGATAAACTAGAGCCCATCTAGAAGCATAAATGGATGGCAAATGGCATCTATGAGCCCATCATGATGTCTAAGATCACTATTCCCATCAAGCACGAGCTTCTCTTAACCGCTCTTCTTTTCTAGAACATAGGGACCAACACTTTTAACTTTAGAGCGGGCCTCACGCCTCCTACCATTCTGGATATAGGTCAGGTCTTTGGTTTGCGGCCATCAGACAGGTGTATAGACATTGCACATAACTGGTAATCCCCCTCTTGCCCAGTTGCTGAAGGCTTATAGACTTCTCAGGTCATCACTAGCTTGAAATATAACCTTACCACCTTTAAGAGTTATGAGACCTCATTCGTGGGCTTTATTCATTTTGCCAAGAAGATATTTAGCCTGCCTTCTCCCATTGCTGACCCAGCTTAGGAACACATGTACCTTTTCCTCTATTGGTTGAATAAGCATGTGTTGCCCAATAAATCCAAAGGCATAAAGATGGAATGGATTCCTTAGGTGGAGGTGTTGCATTCCTTCGATGATGTTGCCACCGGTCATTCTAGCATATATCTATCATCTTCTTTATAAGATGACAAGGGACCAGCCCTTCGAGACTAATATCAATAGAGCTACTTTGATGGTAGGGCTTTAGCTTCAATGGTACTTCCCAGAGTTTTAGGCTACCAATATGGAGTTTCTAGAGGGAGTAGTTCCCGTCCGAATTCTGGTAAAAACGCCCACCACCAACCACTCCACCTTAGCCCACCTCTATTTCTTCAAAATATGTAGGACTCGGGCTGATTTGAAGTGTTGTACCTTAGTGCTCAGGAGATACCCTTGGTTCTCAGACAACCTCTTCCAAGATTCATTTGGGGGGGGATGCCAACAGCTTTTGTAAGGAGAAATTTTGTTAGCTGTATCCAGCAAAAGGACTTGGCCTGGGGAGTCTAGAGTGACAGAGCAGGCTATAAATGTAGGTTGGAGGTCTACCACCCCAACTCATGTGGTAGGCAACTGAGTTTAGACAGGCAGTCCCAATCCCCTTCTTTGATTCTGTCTAGTGTGGAACTTCATATCGTCTCCGTTCTCATTCAGAGGCTACATTTCAAGCAAGCATGCGCAACTTGTAAGTAATGAGCGAGATAGCTTCTAAACCTGTAACCCTCAATTTGGAGTGTACATCTCTGTTCACCACTTGGTGGGAGGCCAAGTGGTCTAGTAAGTATGATGAAGATCTCAGAGAAGCCCAAAATAAGCTCTTTGGGCAGGTCTTCTTCAAGTCCCTTCCCAAGAAAGAAGAATTTGAAAGTTGGAAAGAGGACATCAATCAGAAAAACAAACTTATGTTGATAGGTAACCTATATTGCTGCTTCTTTTTTTACTTCATATTTTTATAGTTTGTGATTGCTTAACTCTTTCTTTGATCTTACAGCCCAAGGCAACCCTGATGAAGTGCATGTTAGGCTAGAAAAAAAGGTTGTTGATGCCTTGATTCTTCAAGAGGCTGCTGCAGAGGTAGCTAGGCAAAAAGTAGGCTTTAGCTGTGTTCCTGAGGATGATGGGGACATCTCTATGATGTTCAATGAATCAGAGATAGAAGCTGGGCCCGAAGCAGAGACCAGGGCTTCTCGTTGGGTGAGATCTGTTGTTGTAGAATCTTCTGATTTTGAGCCCGAGGGGAGGCCCTAAGCTAGACTTGATTTCCCTGCTCTAAGAGCTACTTCAACCAAGAAGAGAACCAGGTCTCAAACGTTTCAAGCTTCTAAATCTCTTTCTGCCCTTCCAAATGAAGTAGGTAGGAAAAAACAGAAGTTTGTCGGTAAGTGATTCAATCTTGATTTTTCTTTATTTAATTTTATCTCCTTAAGTTTTAAGCTATTCATATCTTTCCTTGTGATTAGGACCTGTTATCAACAAAAACTTGGACTCTACCCCCTAGGAGATAGAGGCAAGTGCAGAGATGCAGCAAAGCGATAAGGAGGTCATTGCTAAGATCTTAAAAGAGTTGAAGGTAGCCTCTCGAACTTTGAGTACTTAATTCATTCAGAAGTTCACTCCTCTTAAATTTAGCTAGTTTCTCGTTGCTTTCTAATACAGGCTTCTAAAGCAAAAGGGACTTCTCAAACTGAGCATTCTTCACCTCTAACCCGACCTATGCATCTTTCTTCTTCTCGGGCTGAGCCTTTAAAGGTAAAATTTTTCTTCTCAAAACTTGTCAACTTTATATTTTTAAGTCCTAGGTACTGACTTTACTTTTCCTATTTTCTAGGTAAGGGGAGACACCTCAGCACCTTAGGTTGGGCAAGCACCATCTCATTCTTTTTCTCTCATTCCTCCACCAATGGTAGTGATACCTACCTCCTAGTTCAATCTAACAACTGGAGAAATGCTTCACTTTGTAGAAGATGATAATACCTTTGTAAGTTTTATTTTCTTCTGCCATTCTAATCTTTTCTTAATGTCTTTTCTTTTTGAATTTATGCTCTGTACTTTATCTTTGCCAGTCTTCCCCCTTACCAGAAACTACCACTTAACTAACATCAATCGCTTAGCAGCCTATAGTCTCTGAGATACCAGTTGTCTCAGAGGCGACTAGTTTCAAGGTATCTCATGCTCTTCTTCAGGCAAGCCAACCAAGTTCTTCCAAGACAGCTGTAGCAACACATCATTCTTCCAAAGCATAAGGCCCCTCTCAGGTACAAACATACTCGCAAACTTGTCTTTTCTTAGTTCGGGTCCAAATTGCTTCATTAACTTGGCTTCCATCTATGTTGATGTTGCCACTACTGTTGTTGCCTTTGGTGGTGTTGGTGTGATATATCATCCTCTGGCTTTTCTTCCAGCCACAACCTCTTTGCTCGAACGAGTTAGAAAGTTTGGGCGAATTAAGACAAAGCTGAGATCTCCAAGGTACCCATCTGAGCCTTAGCATCTTTAAGATCAATGTAAGGTCTTCATAGAATGGATGCATAGGACTTTTCTACCTCCTTCAGCCTCAAGGCTCTTCAAGAGGCTAAAAGAGCTCTCACTGATTTATACCAAACTTAACAGATGACTAAGGTGCAGTATGAGTCTTTCATCTCCTTCTTTGAAAATCTGAGGGCTTTGAGGGATCAACATCTCAAGGCTGAGAGGCAAGCAAACAGAGTAAGGTGCTATAAGGAGAAGCACACTACGACTTCTCATACTTTGCAGCAGCTGGTGAAAGAGGGCTCGGCCATGGAGGATCGAATAATGGTGGTAGCCGTTGAGTTCCAGAGGCTGGAAGAACAACTCTCTGCTCTAAAGGCTGAACAGATGACCCTTTCAAGCAAGCTATACAAAAAGATTGAGGAACTGAAGATAGTCAATCATGAAGTGGAGGAATCTGAAGCTTAGTTAGCCAACAACAACATAGCCTTAGAAGAACTGGGTTATATTTTTACCATTATGCAGACTTATAATTATAGAAGAGCTGCCTTGGCTAAAGATGCAGTCCTGTTAGGCTAGGGCCTCTGTACTTCTCCAAATTATTGAATAAAAAGATCTTTCATTGCTTCACTAATTTACTTACTTTTTTTTCTTTTTTTCTAATAGCAACAACTACTTTAAACACATAAAAATGGCTTTCACTTCTTCTTTAAGTATTAGACTTCACTAACATAACAGTCTCCAACATCCCAAAGAGTTGGGTGGTACTTTTTCAGAAATTTAGTATTGAATAGATGTTTCTGTAAGTCCCCCTCTAAATCTGCCAAGTAATACCCCATATGTCTAATACTTTGGTAATTGTAAAAGGGTCTTCCCAAGTGGGACTCCATTTCCTAAAACCTCTAACTTGAGCTCTCAATGGCAGAATTGTTTTCCATACCAATTCTCCTTATTTGAAAGTCTTCAGTCTTACTTTCTTGTTGCAGGCTTAGGCAACAACCTTTTTCCCTTCTTGGATCTTGTTTAAAGCTTCAATTCAGGCAACATCCAATCTTCAATTCCTTGACACCTGACCTGAATGAATTCATCACTGTGTAAGCCAAATTGGTTCTGAATCATCACAAAACTCATATCGATCTCCATAATGAGCACTGCATCTCACCTGAATGTTAACGCATAAGGAGTAGTCCCAGTTTCTACTATTTTTAAGGTTCTGTAAGCCCAAAAAGTATCTTCCAACTTCTCATGCACCATTTTGGGCTATCTGTCACCATTCTTTTAATGATGTTCACCAATATCTTGTTGCTCGCTTCTGCTTGACCATTAGATTTGGGGTAATAAGGGTTAGACTGAATCATCGTTATCTTGAACTTAGCTGCAAAATCTTTTACTTCTTTTGAGATAAATGATGGGCATCTGTATGTAACAATCGTTTCCGGTACCCCATATCTATGTAGGATTTTGGTCTCAATGAACCTTTTTACAGTAACTGAATTAATTGCCTTCACAGCTGAAGCCTTAACCCACTTAGTAAAGTAATCAGTCAGCACAATTATGAAAGTGTGTCTTTTGTTGGAAGCTGGGTATATTTGTCCAATAAAGTCCATGGTCCACCCTCTAAAAAGCCATGACTTTACTACTATATTCAAAGGCACTAATAATGTATGCTTGAAGGGTCCATGCTTTTGACATTCTTCACATCCTCTAGCATAAGCATTACAATCTTTCTCCATGTTGGGCTAGAAGTAGCCATATCTTCTTAGCGACCATCTCATCTTTGTCCCTGCTTGGTGTACTTCACAAATACCTTTATGTACCTCAGCCATCACTCTCATTGACTCTTCCAGACCCAAGAATTTCAACAAAAACCTATATGGAGTCTTTCTCAAGAAAGTTTTATCCCACATAACAAACTTAGTTGCCTGTCGTCTAATATTCTTACTAGTGGGAAGAGAAAGATCTTTCAAATACTGAATGATAGATGTTTTCCAGTCCTTCATCTTAGGTTCTTTAGTCATTACATCCAGGCTAAATCCCCTTTCAAAGATACCAGAGAGACTTCTCCTTTGTATCTCTACTTTCATCTCAGGCCCACTTGAACCTATGCTCCATAAACCTTCTGTGCCATTTCATTGGCAATCACATTTGCTTCTCTAGGAATACGGCTAATTATTGCTTTATTGCCCTAATAATCTAATAATTGAGTAGTTATCAGGTAATACCCTACCATTGTGATATGTTTGCACTTGTACTCTCCATTTAATTAATTAATCACCAACTCAGAGTCACCATATACTTCTATTTCAGCTGCCCCCAACTTTATTAGGATTTCTAAGCCAATAATCAGTGCCTCATACTTTGCCCTGTTGTTGGTAGTATCCTTGTAATCTAGAATGAACGAGTAGCAATGCTGAATCCCTTTTGGATTAATGATGACAATTCCAGCTCCTGCAGCATTTGTGTGCATGATCCATCGAAATATAATCTCCAGTGAGTGATCCATAGGCTTGTTATTGTTTTTACTTCTTGCTTGATCCATTCTTCTTGTCCGAATGAGCTTTACTACGTGGGATCCAAAGGCTAGCTACTTCCAGAGTTTCAGGGATGTTGACAAGTTCCTCCTTGGATTCTTGGTTCTCAACTAAGAAGTCTGTAATTGCTTGTCCCTTTACTGCCCTCTGAGGTACGTACTAAAAAATAAACTTGATAGTACTAGGATCCCCTTCCAAATTCTTCCAATTAGCATTGGCTTGGACAACATGTACTTGATCGTATAAGTTTTGGCAATTATATGGATATGGCAAGGCAACATGTAGTGCCTTAATTTGCTAGTAGTGAAGTACAAGGCTAAGCATAACTTTTCAATTGGGATATATTTTGTTTCTACCTCGGTAAGAATCCTACTGAGGTAGTATATTGCCTACTTCTTTCCCCCTTTATTATTCTGAGCAATAAACTTTCTATTGATTTCTCGGATGTTGAGATGTAGAGCTTCAAAGGTTTCCCTCTCTAGAGAGACATGAGCACTAGAGGAGAGGCTAGGCAAGTTTTTACTTTATCAAATGCCTCTTGGTGTTAAGGGCCCCACTCAAATTTATCTTGATTCTTCAATCTTAACAAATGAGTCAACGGTTGGATCTTGCCCGCAAGATCAGCAATGAATCTTCTCAAAAAGTTAATCTTCCCTAGCAGCCTCTATAATTGCACTTTGTTAGTGGGGGTAGGTGATTCCATTATAGGCCTAGCCTTGTTCTTGTCCACTTTCACACCTCTTTAATGGACCAGGAACCCTAGAAAGTTACCCGATTTAACCCCAAAGGCACACATTCTAGGATTCATCTTTAACTTGTGGGTTCTCATTCTCAGCAAGGCATGTTTAAGTCTTCCAGGTGCTGATCTTCAGTTCTAGACTTCACCATAATGTAATCAATGTATACCTCCATGTTATGCTCGATCAAATCATGAAAAATAGCATTCATCGCCATTTGGTAAGGTGCACCAACATTTTTCAGCCCGAAGAGCATGACAACGTATTCATAAGCTCCTATATGTCTTGAGCATCAGAATGTTGTCTTATGTATGTCTCCTTTAGCCATTTTTATCTGATTATACCCAACATTTCCATCCATGAAAGATAATACTTTGTGTTTTGCAACTGCATCGATGGATGGGTCAGCCATAGGCATAGGGTACTCATCATTGGAAATTGCTTCGTTAATATTTCTATAATCGACACAACATCGAATGACATTAGTTACAGCTTTCAGTACAGGTACAATGTTAGCTAACCACTCTACATATTTTGCAGGCCTAATAAAGCCTGCCTTTATTAGCCTCTCAATTTCATCTTTAACTTTTTCTTTTATTTCTTTTTACATTCTCCTTGGTGCTTGCTTTACAGGTCTGTACCCTTCTTTAATAGGTATTCTATGCTCTACTAAACTAGAGTTTAATCCAGGCATTTCTGTGTAATGCCATGCAAAACAGTCTTTCAATTCATGCAGAAGATCAACTATCTTTGCCTGATCTCTGGCTTCCAGTAGGCCACTGAGTTGTATTGGCCTTAGATCCTCATCAATTCCCAAATTAATGGTTTCCAAGGGGTCTTGAACTTCGGGTGTTGGTTTATCGGGTTCTGTAGAAAAAAATTATATTGACTTTAGAGCCTCGGGCTCATCCTTCGATCAATCCAAGTCATATATACATTCTGCAATATGGATAGCCACCTTTACTTCTTCATGTGGTTGGCCGCTTTCACTTCTTCTTCCAAAATTTCCCTTCATTTGTCATCTTTGGTGCTTGAAGCTCATTCTCCCTACTGTCATTTCTTTGACTAAGCTTTCCTTGATCTCTCTTCGTTCTCTCTCATAGTCCAACAGTTTCTTGATTAAGGACCTAATTGCTATTACTTGGTCCTTTCTCTTTTAGTCTATCATCATTGGTGTTGGCAGGCAGGGATAATATGAGGCATGTCTTATTCCTCCTGCATGAGAGAAAGTCTTTGTTCTAAGAGTTTTTGGGCCATCACCTTGGTAGGATGGTCATTCTGATCAGCATCTAGACATTGTAGTATCCCAACATTGGGATTATAGAAATTAGCTTCAGCAACATTAGCTGTAAAGAGAAATGACCGTGACTTAACCTCCACTATCTTCTAAAATCCTTGTTATACACTAGTGGGTTCTTGATGGACGACAACTTTTTGGTGCAAGGTAGATGGTACAAACAAACTTTGGTGTATCCAATCTCTTCCCAGTAATGCCCTATAAGTAGAGTTGTTGTTCACCACAAAAAATGCCAACATAATCTTCTTGGATCCTAAATCTACTTCTAAGGGCAGTATCCCATGAGTTTTGGTAATGGCCCCAGAAAAACTAACATTGTGAGATCATTAGGTATAAGGTATTCTTCACCTCCGCAAAGTCTCTTTATCTATTTAAGTGGTAGCACATTAACTTCTGCCCCCCATCTATCAACACCTTTTTGAAGAGAACTCCTTCCAAACTAGTTGTCACATATATGGGCTTTGGATGGTTTACTAAGACTATACTTGGCCTTTTGAACACCATTTTATCAAAATAAACTATCTCGCTTTTTTGTGTAGGATCGGGTAAGTCTACCAAGTTTGATTCCTCCTTACTAACTTCTTCAATGTTTACAAGTGCCATCATTGGCTCTTGTGCCAAATAATCATCCTCCATTACTGTTGGTTGATTTGGTTTTGCACAGAACATGGATGATAATACATAGGTTATGTTTACATGAAAGTTGCTAGGTCCAGGTGTTCATTCCTTCTTCTCCCTAATCTAGCACAGAAACTGATCCATTCATGCTTGGGCATCTTTGGTTAACATCAACTCGGGCACTTCCTCTTCTCCTATTACGTTGAAATCATGTAGCTGCCTTGAAGTTTCAAAGGGAACATCTTCCTGTGGTAGTGGAGGCATCCCTTTTTTAGGAGAAATGGTTCCAAAACAAATAGGCTTTGGATTCCAACCTGGTGTAGGTACCATCACCATGCTCTCTTAAGCTCTTCTTAATATTATGTACTTCCCTGGATGAGGGTTTCGAGGAACATGATCTCTTCCACCTTCATCCTTGCTATTAGCCCTCTCTACTTCTTTCTTGCTTCTCCAACTGAGTCGTTTTTCTCCTTTTTGGGTCAACTTCTCAAACATAACATTTTCAGAAGCTTCTGAAATAGCAAGAATTTTTAGTGAGTTTATATGAGCCTTGTGTTGCCTATGAATATTTCTTATCATAGATGCCCTAATTTTTCTGACGTATCTTCCGTCTTTGCCCACTATGTACCATTTTCGACCCAGTTGGGCTGAATTCCCCTTTGTAACTGGTGGTATCAGGCTCATGGTTCTTTCTCACCTTCCTTGTCTCATGCCATTGTGGTTCGTTGGTTGGGGAGTCTTAACATCCACCCATCGTGGTAACCTCACATCCTTATCTTATATTTCTTCAAAGGCTTCAAAGTTTCTAAACACTTCAGATAAACCCTTTGGCTCAGAATCACCTCCCAACCTCTGGAACACAATCTTAGTAGTCTCTTTGTTTATTTCAGCAGCTCGAAGAATACTCATGTGGACATCCTATTATTCTATCTCTTTCCTTCTGACCAACTCTCGACTAATGATGCTAATGTGAAAATTATCTTAACACACAAATTTAACCCTCTTTTGACAATTGTAGTACAAGTATAAGTAGGGATCATTCTGGACCGGGGATTAGGAGGGCTTGCTAATAACCTCTAAACTGACTCAAAAATATAAAACTAAACTTAAAAACACTTAACAAGACTCACAAGACTCAAAGCCAACTTAAAATACTCAAAACAGCTTAAAACAACCAAATAAACTTAAACTAGACACTAGGAATGACTTTGGACGAAAATTGACTTTTACTTAAATCAAAACACTTAAAAACACAAACTAAAACAGATTTGAAACACTTTGAAACAAGAAACTAAAAGAGGGGTTTTGATTTGGATGAAGTTGAAACAAACAAACAAGTATGAAAAACTAGATGGATTGTAAAACGAATGTGAGAAATAAGATGATGGATGGGATAGCTAGAGGCTTTTTCTCCACACATGACATGTATGCAAATAACTCGATTTCCAGTTACTACTTCATTGAATTATGAATGACAATGCTCCAAATTAACCGTGACATCACTAGTTAACTCTCAGATTTTTCTTATTTTATTGGATTGGATGACATCATTCGACAACCTAAAACATTCTTCTAAAGTTCCCTACATGACATCATAATAGAGAAACAATCAAAGATCATTACGTTTAATGAAAATCATAAGTATTGACAAAGCACTTGCAACTATGACATCATGTCACTCATGCTAGGAATTGAACTTAACGCGATCATTTATAAGCAACCTCCATTACTTATGAATATAAGTTTGTAACGATTATGTGAAACTTCCTTATATTCTAGCATCGGATTTATGCATGCCAATTAAGTGTCGACCCTTAATCAACAATTACAAATAAGTTATCAATCAAATAGTTAAGCCAATTGCTTTCACGATTCAAGAGTTCATAACTAGAATTTATCAAATTATATTGCACACATAATCATGGCTTTGAAATCACCCCTAGCCAAGAGGGGATTAGCCACTCATATTTACAACAAAATGAAAGGAAATGAATTTAAACATTAGAAACAAAAGAAAGAAAACACCTAAACGCTTCAACGATCCAAGTTGGACAGCAAGCACATCCAATCACTTTCCTTCCCTTCCTTTGCTACGACACAAGGTGTTGGTGAGAGTTTGAAGGTTTGTTTGTATGGAGGAATGGATGTGAAGATGAATGGATGCGTTTGGATGAAAGTTGTGTTGAAATGGGAGTGAATGATCTAACCAAGTATGAACTAAATTTATGTTACACACACTTCCTTTTATAGAGGAAGTGCATGGCAATTGAGGGGAACATGGAATGGTGTAGCAATTGAGTGCAATGATGTAATGTAATGATGCATGAAATCTGAAATGATGGAGGGAACAAGGAATGGTGTAGCAATTGAGTGCAATGATTCAATGTAATGATGCATGAAATCTGAAATGATGGAGGGAACAAGGAATGGTGTAGCAATTGAGTGCAATGATTCAATGTAATGATGCATGAATCTGAAATGATGGAGGGAACAAGCAATTGAGTGCAATGATTCAATGTAATGATGCATGAAATCTGAAATGATGGAGGGAACAAGGAATGGTATAGCAATTGAGTGCAATGATTCAATGTAATGATGCATGAAATATGAAATGATGGAAGGGACAAGGGTGATTATGCATGGCATGGGTGGAAAGGTGAGTAAGTGGTGAATCAATGAGTGCAAGGAGGTGAAAGGATATTGTGCACATGGTAGACAAAGGAAATGAAGTGGAATGATGCAACAAATGAGTCAATGGAGGGAACATGGATGATGATGCACGGCATAGGAATCCAAAGGGAGTGTAATGGTGGTGCATGGCAATGATGGAAAGGTGAATGGTGGAGTGACACCCCATTATGGCTGAGTTTTGTCCTTTTTACATTAATTCTTCTTTCTCTTTAACACATTCCTAGCCTCTTTAGTCTTCAATTTCGTCCATTCACTTTGCTCCATGCATGTGCTATTCATTCCAAGCCCAAAATTGCTCCAAAATGCACCAAAATGCATCTTATTGCTTTATAAGGCCTATGGACCTACAAACACACAAAAATAGCTTAAAATACATAATTAACTAAGAAATAACAATATAAATTCATGAGAACAAGCTAACTCAGTCACAGAAATATGCTCCTATCAAATTCCCCCACACTTAGCTTTTGCTAGTCCTCGAGCAAAACAAAACACAACCTAGATCTTCCAACATTTGCCTCAGGGATTTTTAATAAAACATGACATGTTAAAAATCATCATTCCCACATATTTTGGTCATCTTTACACTTGAGCACATACTTAATCACAGTCACCACTTACTAGTTCACAATTAACCAATTAAAACAATGTTTTGAATGTAGTAACATGCCTTAGAGAATTTGCTCAATTCATTACAAGATACTTTCTATTTTCACACACATTTTCTGACTACACACCATACACTAGTATATGTGAGAAGATTGATGTAAACAAAAAAGACTAGGACTCACATATGTTATAACAAGGAAAGCAATTTTCTGGAGTTATTAAGCATGTTTAGATATGATCTCATGAATGGAATGCTACTACTTAGATGCGAGAACCAGTGACACCATATGCTCATACCAATTTCGAACTCCACAAATTGAAACACATAATACTCAAGATTGAAGTCAAGGGTTGTAACAGGACTTGGGGGTAATGGCTAATAAAGAAAGGATAGGAATAACAAACGTTCTTAAAGCGATAGCAAGCAAAGAAATGAAATAGATACTTGGAATTCACTTTAGAATGCATAATCAACTTTTAAATACAAAGGGGAAGATTCATGCAACACTTAGGGCTCTTTTTCATACTCTTTTCAATTCTTTTTTTCTTTTCACTCTTTTTTTTTTCTTTTCTACCCGTGCCTTATTAAGGACTTTGGCACACACACACACACACAAGAATCACTTCCCCCACACTTGCTTTCTGCAATACATTGATAAAAAAGGAGTTCATTTTAAGTCATGCTTTACTATGCTTCAAGAATAAGGGTATGGATGGTCCTAAAACTAAGCTCGGTAAGGATAGTGTGGGTTAACAAAGAACATAGGCTTAACAAGGCTCAACGGGGTTAAACTTAAACACATAATGAAATAGGGGCACGGCAATTTGGCTTTGGTGGTCACTACACAACTTCATCTTGAATATGTGTTATGCAAATCAGTTGCATGCTTTGAATGAAATAGGCATGAGTTCTAGCATTTGGAACTAAATGATGAAACGCCTTCTCAGTAGCAACCAAGCAAAGAATAATGAGATCATGCAACGACTTTAGAAAACAATGATGCACATATTATTAACTCTCCAAATAAACGTTTAGGCTCAAGTCTCATAAGGTTGTAGTGTTCATTTGAGTTCCTTCCTTCAAGCATGTTACAAAAACTGATTTTTCCTTTATGATTGCATATGAATTCATAAATTATAACCACAACCAAGCATACACCAAAGAGTAAATCAAATTTTGATCCATGTTTATAACTCTCTTTAACAGTCATGTAATTAAAAACCAAATCCTCATCATTGTGTTGGAAGGTACCCTAAGACACAAATAAACACACAAAAACAACTCTTTTTGGTTTTTTCAAAACAATTTTTCAAATTTTTATGAGATTTTCGGATTTTTATGTCAAAACACACTAAAACAGCTTAAAAACACTTAAAAACAGCAAGGAACAACACTAGAAGTAATGGGTGATAAACTCCTACGAATTTCATGCAAAACAATGGTTCCCCCTCCCCACACTTAAATCAAACATTGTCCTCAATGTTTCAAGCATAAACTCACACAAAAACAAGCAAACAAACAAACAACGAATAAACATGACAAGTATAGCAAAGTAAAAACCAGACAGAGTAGAGTTTAAGAACGCAAATCTGGTTTTAGAGATAGATGATCTTGTTGACTTTCCATAGCTTTGATCTCGAACTAGTTTGGAATTCTGAGTGAGGAATATTAGAGTTCCTTGGTTGTGCAGTCTGTATTCTTCTCTACTTGTTTCTTCTGCACGGCAGGCAGGCACGAAGTAGAGGTGATAGTCTGTTTCTTTCTTCAATCTTTCCAGGTGCCCACCATTTGCTTTCTTTCTCCTTGTCCATAGCTGAGGATGAATTAGCACATTGTCTCCACATGCTTCGAGGTATCATTTTCACTTCCCTTCTCTGTTCCCAGGCAGATGTGGTAGACGAATAGGAAGCATAAGATGTTGAATATGAGTACTTGAGAGCAAGGCTAGGTAAGCAATCAGGAAGGGGTTCCAGGCAGTCGGTTCCAGATCGGAAGATTGATACCAAGTGCTGGCTGATTGCTCTCTTTCTCCTTATCCCGCAAATGAAAACAACGACAAGGAAAAGGACAGGAAGAAAGCATGATATGAGATACTCTTGCTTTCAACCTTCATGATATGAAATACTTTTGTTTTGGATGAGTTATTTGCAAAGATACCCTAAGGAATAAGGAACACTGAGTGACTCGAGAGGCTTTGTTAGGAAGGCATTCTCGAAGATGAAGAAAGGTTATGTATGTCTGCCTTGCAATGGAGGGTGAAAGTTGATATTTATAGGAATTAATAACCGGTACTATTCTTTCACTCTTGTTGGCAACCGTTGGATGATTTAATGGTAAACTTCACATGCCTTCTACTTCACAAGAAATCTTCGACAGATTGCCCGTAATTTTAGCAAGGCTGAGTGTGCATATGACAAGCGTTGATACGTCTGGAAAAGCAAGTGCCTCTTCGATATCTGGAATCGGCGCTTCGACAAACTACCCATGATTTCCGCAAAGCTGAGTGTGCATGTGACAAATGCTGACACGTCTGGAAAAGAAAATGCCTCTCCGATTTCTGAGCTCGCCTCTTCGAGTTCTGAGCTCGCCTCTTTGAGTTCTAAGCTCCGTCGAGTGCAGAGGTTGCATGTGACAAGTGCGGACAAATCTGAAAAAGAAGATTGGCCTGTGGTTTATAAGCAAGCCCAACTTTTGAGAAAGCTAGTGCCTCTTCGATTTTTGAATTGGCTTTTTCGATTTCTGAGCTCGCCTCTTCGATCTCTGAAATCCTGTCGAGCGCTGGTTTTTATAGAGGCGCACAGTACATTTCAAAGCACACTTGAATTTCTGCTTGTAGAAACTCCCTTCTTGCACTTCTACGATCTTGACTTGTCCGACCTCTTCTTTCTTCAACACCTTTGAAAATGTATGGCCCCTCCGACTGTCGTTTTGACTTGAACCTTGGTGAAGAGGCAACCATGCCTTCTCCAGACAACATATAGCGCCCATCCTTCATATCCCCTACTGGTCCTCTTACCGTTGGGGATTTGGTGATGAAGAATGATATGACCGCTGCGGTGGTGGCTCGAAACCTTGTCACTCCCAAAGATAACATACTACTTTCCAAATGGTCTGATGAGTTGGCTGTTAAGGATTCTCTGGCTCTCAGTGTGCAGTGTGCAGGTTCTGTGTCTAATATGGCCCAACGCCTATTTGCTCGAACCCGTCAAGTTGAATCGTTGGCGACTAAAGTGATGAGTCTCAAACAGGAGATTAGAGGGCTCAAGCATGAGAATAAACAGTTGCACAAGTTCGCACATAACTATGCTACAAACATGAAGATGAAGATTGACCAAATGCAGGAATCTGATGGTCAGATTTTACTTGATCATCAGAGGTTTGTGGGTTTGTTCCAACAGCATTTGTCTTCATCTTATGGGGCTGTACCGTGTAATGAAACTCCAAATGATCAACCTCTGATTCCTCCTCCTTCTGGGGCTCCGCCGACTGTTGAGGCTCCGCTGACTACTGAGAGTTCTCCTCAGCAGCCTTTGTGAAGGCTTCCTCTTGTATTTTTTTGCTTAATGTTCCTTTTTTTTTCATGAAAATGAATGTCTAAATACCTTGCATATCTATCAATGTTTCAAAAATAAACCCACACCAAAAACAATTAAACAAGGAACAAATAAAAATGACAATCATGGCAAAATAAAATTGCAGAAAAGAGAAGGTTTTTAGAAATGCAAAACTGATTGTGGAGCGATTCAAAAATCTTCCTCATTTGAATACATAGGTTGCCTCCCAAGAAGCACTTGCTTTAACGTCTTCCAGCCAGACGAAACTTCCTTCTAAACTTGGATAGGGCCTATAGCATGGAATTGATCCTTGAATGGAAGGTGATACTTGACGTGATCCGGCAATGGTTTAAATTCTAGTGTAGGTGCCTGAATCATCAAAATTAGCAAGTTAGTATATAATAAAATCGAAGTTGGAGAAGATGGCTTACTTGCTTGCTCCAACACAAACTCAATTACAAACACCACATCTTTGAAGGTTGCAGGGATATGGGACTTGGCCAGATTTGGTGTTTTGAGAGTTATGACTTTTCCCGTGTCATAAAATCCAACTTCTTTGGGAATTTTCATCTCAAGTGTATTTTCTTTGATGAATTCTAGACATTCCCCATCCACTTCTTGCTCTTGATTCTTTGGAAAGGTTTTGAAGATGCCTTTCTCACCCTCTTCTTCCTTGGATTGCATGATCCTGTAAGGAATAAGGACATTTGGTGAAACAGGGTCAAGACGAATTGAATTTAGGCTTACCTTGGTTGTAGTGGACGACATAGAAGGCATATGGGGTTGCGGCAAGGGTGGTTCTTCCCTTACCGTGGCCTTGTTATTCTTCTCTTCTTCGAGCATCAGCTGTTCATCCATGTTTTGGCTTGGTTTGGATGTCTTGGGTTCACCTCCAACCTCCATAGCACTTTTTAAAGTGATAGCATCATGGATTTCAAAATCTTCTTTCAAATTTTCAATAGTTGAGTTGGAGAGTTCACTTTGCTCTTGAATTTGTGTCGTGAACTCCATAATCTCTCCAAGTTGATTTTTCAGTTCACTCATCTCTTTAGCTTGATTGAGCATTGTTTCATTTTAATTATGATGCCCATGCACCAAAGAGGTTAGTAATTGAAAATTTTGATCACTATCTGTGGACATACTTAAACTTGATTGGAATTGTTGTAGGGGAAGCTGTGGTGGCTGCATAGGTGTTAAATAAAACTCATCAGATTGCTGACAATATCCATCTTGTTGAGCCTCCTTGGTTTGATTTTGTGAGCCCTGCACCAAAGAATTTATTTCATCAAAAATTCGATCATAATCTATTGACGAACCTGAGTTTGATTGAGCATATTGTATATGAGATTGTGATGGCTGCATAGGTCTTGAATGGAACTACTCTTCTTGCTGCCAATATCTATCTTGTTGGAATTGTTGAGGTTCTATGTAATCTAAATAATCTCTCCAATCCGAATTGTAAGCGTTGGAAAACATGTTGTCCCATGATTGGCTATGGCCTTGATAACCCCAAACATTTTCATTCACAACGAATTAAGAATATTGATGAGTTGGATATCCTTGCCCATAGGACACACCACATGTAGGGACACTTTGCATTGTGGTCCTTTCGGCATATTGTGACAATTGAGAAGCAAGTTCCGCCAATTGAGCTTGAATGGTAGCAAAATCCATGTCTTACTTCTTTAGTACCTGAAATAAAGGAAACAAAACTAAATCAAATATCAAAAGTAAAACAAAAAAAAAAAAACACAAACAGAAACAAAGTCAGTAACTAAAAACAAAAGACACAAAAATAAACAAAAAGAAATAACAAGGGATTAGCTAATCCCCGGCAACGGTGCCAAAATCTTGATGCGAAAATTATCTTAACACACAAATTTAACCCTCTTTTGATAATTGTAGTACAAGTATAAGTAGAGATCGTTCTGGACCGGGGATTAGGAGGGCTTGCTAATAAGCTTTAAACTGACTCAAAAACATAAAACTAAACTTAAAAACACTTAACAAGACTCACAAGACTCAAAGCCAACTTAAAATACTCAAAACAGCTTAAAACAACCAAATAAACTTAAACTAGACACTAGGAATGACTTTGGACGAAAATTGACTTTTACTTAAATCAAAACACTTAAAAACACAAACTAAAACAGATTTGAAACACTTTGAAACAAGAAACTAAAAGGGGGGTTTTGATTTGGATAAAGTTGAAACAAACAAACAAGTATGAAAAACTAGACGGATTGTAAAACGAATGTGAGAAATAAGATGATGGATGGGATAGCTAGAGGCTTTTTCTCCACACATGACATGTATGCAAATAACTCGATTTCCAGTTACTACTTCATTGAATTATGAATGACAATGCTCCAAATTAACCGTGACATCACTAGTTAACTCTCAGATTTTCCTTATTTTATTGGATTGGATGACATCATTCGACAACCCAAAACATTCTTCTAAAGTTCCCTACATGACATCATAATAGAGATACAATCAAAGATCATTACGTTTAATGAAAATCATAAGCATTGACAAAGCACTTGCAACTATGACATCATGTCACTCATGCTAGGAATTGAACTTAACGCGATCATTTATAAGCGACCTCCACTACTTATGAATATAAGTTTGTAACGATTATGTGAAACTTCCTTATATTCTAGCATCGGATTTATGCATGCCAATTAAGTGTCGACCCTTAATCAACAATTACAAATAAGTTATCAATCAAATAGTTAAGCCAACTGCATTCACGATTCAAGAGTTCATAACTGGAATTTATCAAATTATATTGCACACATAATCATGGCTTTGAAATCACCCCTAGCCAAGAGGGGTTTAGCCACTCATATTTACAACAAAATGAAAGGAAATGAATTTAAACATTAGAAACAAAAGAAAGAAAACACCTAAACGCTCAAACGATCCAAGTTGGACAGCAAGCACATCCAAGCACTTTCCTTCCCTTCCTTTGCTACGGCACAAGGTGTTGGTGAGTGTTTGAATGTTTGTTTGTATGGAGGAATGGATGTGAAGATGAATGGATGTGTTTGGATGAAGGTTGTGTTGAAATAGGAGTGAATGATCTAACCAAGTATGAACTAAATTTATGTTACACACACTTCCTTTTATAGAGGAAGTGCATGGCAATGGAGGGGAACATGGAGTGGTGTAGCAATTGAGTGCAATGATGCAATGTAATGATGCATGAAATCTGAAATGATGGAGGGAACAAGGAATGGTGTAGCAATTGAGTGCAATGATTCAATGTAATGATGCATGAAATCTGAAATGATGGAGGGAACAAGGAATGGTGTAGCAATTGAGTGCAATGATTCAATGTAATGATGCATGAATCTGAAATGATGGAGGGAACAAGGAATGGTGTAGTAATTGAGTGCAATGATTCAATGTAATGATGCATGAAATATGAAATGATGGAGGGGACAAGGGTGATTATGCATGGCATGGGTGGAAAGGTGAGTAAGTGGTGAATCAATGAGTGCAAGGAGGTGAAAGGATATTGTGCACATGGTAGACAAAGGAAATGAAGTGGAATGATGCAACAAATGAGTCAATGGAGGGAACATGGATGATGATGCACGGCATAAGAATCCAAAGGGAGTGTAATGGTGGTGCACGACAATGATGGAAAGGTGAATGGTAGAGTGACACCCCTTTGTGGCTGAGCTCTTTGTCCTTTTTACATTAATTCTTCTTTCTCTTTAACACATTTCTAGCCTCTTTAGTCTTCAATTTCGTCCATCCACCTTGCTTCATGCATGTGCTAATCATTCCAAGCCCAAAATTGCTCCAAAATGCACCAAAATGCATCTTATTGCTTTATAAGGCCTATAAACCTACAAACACACGAAAATAGCTTAAAATACATAATTAACTAAGAACTAACAACATAAATTCATGAGAACAAGCTAACTCAGACGCATAAATATGCTCCTATCAGATGCCACCTGATGCTGGTACCTCAAGCTCATACTCATACTGATATATGTTTCACAAAACTACTCATTTGACCACAGCTACTTGGGCTTGTCGGGCAACCTACTGACGTCTTCTGTTGGCCTACCAACTTGCATTCTTTCTCCTCTTTCATCCAAGGTAACTTTTCATTTCCTCTTCTCAACCCAATTAAGATTTATCATGTTGATTGAGGCTTCAATGAATGGACCTGTGTCAATCATCATGTTAGCTTGGGGTTTTTATAGCAATAATTTTCCTTTGACTATAAGGTCTTGGATCCAATCTTTGAATTGCACACAATTAGCAATAGAATGATTGAAGGTATAGTGGACCTTGCAATACTTATTCCCTCTAAGTTCTTCCGGTTTAGGCATCTTCTTGGTGTTGTCAGGCAAGATTACTCGAGCCTTCACCAGTTCCTCATAGATGTATGCGACCTTAGTTAAATCAAAGGAATATGACTGATACTTTGGAGGCTTCATGGGTACAAAGCCTAAATCGTTCATCACGATCTTCTGGTCTTTGATGGGTTGAACCAATCCCTTCACCATTAAAGGTTTGAAATCAGGGGTCATTTTTGCAACAAATAACTCTATCCATTCTCTCAACCTGTTATCACTTTCTCTTGCCTCTAAACCTTCAAACTCCAGTTGGTGTATTGGCGTTTTACATTTATAAAAAGGGGGTACTTTAGATGAATGCTACACTTGTTGTTCTTCTTCCAACAGCTTCTCATACTTAGTAGCCGTAATCACCAGCTCCTAAAGCTCGTTAAACTGCTCATCATATAACTTCTTCCTCAAGGGTAGTCTCAAAGCTTTTTGGGCAATGGCTATGAGTTGGGCATGGTTGATTGGGAACTAGCATCTCATCCTGGTTTTCTTGAACCTCATCATAAAATCCTCCGTAGACTCATGTTCATATTGCTTTACTTCCACCAGATCATTAATGGTCATTTCAAGTTCCACCCTATAGAACTGATCGTGAAAGGCCATCTCCATCTGTCCCCAATTGGTAATGGAATTAAGGGGTAACAGAGAGTACCATTGGGAAGCCAAGCCTACCAGTGAGTTTCCAAATAGTCTCAGTTTGTAGTTGGGATTGTTCTCGAACGCCACACATTGATTTGAGAACCTGAAAACATGATCTCTAGAAGATGCATTACAGTCTTCTCCACTGAAAGTCGGGAATGCGGGCATCTTAAAATTGAGAGGGAAATGATTTTGTTCATCAATGTACTCAAGATAAGGCTTATGATATGTTATCTTAAACATCGACCGGGCTTGCTGTTGAGCATTCTGTACCACCATCCTCCTCAATTCTGCTAATTCATTCCTGAGTTTTGGTTAGCTATTTTATTGTGTGGGGTACAAGAAGTCCCCACTTTGGGCTATGATTGATGCCTGAGAAAGCTTCCCTTTGTATGTTTGGCTGTTTCCATTTAGCTTATCTCCTCCTTTATTAGCCAATGGTGGTGGTCTGTAAGGATAAGGCTTGTTTCTCCCATCGAGTTAGACACACCAATCTTTATTCCTTCCTGCCTGACCTGCGTTCTAACATCTGGTAGAGGTGGCAAAGCATCGGGCAAGCCTGTCTCTTGAAACTTTTCTTTTTCTTACCGACTGGTTTCAGCCTCTTCCTTCCTTTTCCGTTTGTTCTTATTTTCTTTAAGTAAGGGAAACAAAGGAATTGCTAGTTCCATTTCTGGGCTTGCCTCCATGATTCTTTCCATGGTATAACCATCATTCAGTGTGGAGTACTCTAACTCCAACTTTCTTTGTAGCGTTCCTGTTAAGGAACACAGCCTACTAACTTCTCCTCTAGTTTCTAGAGAGATCTTCTCCATACTCCTCAATACTTGCACCATATTGGCTTGCAAATCTTCATTAGTAGCATTTCCACCCGACTTCTCAGAAATGGTCGGGCTCTCTAAGATTCTAAGGCCGTGTAGTGAAGGAAAGTCTTCTGGGTGATTTGTCATGCATGTTTCTGTTGGACAAAGAGGTTGCCCAAATTGCACCTTCCACCTGAACGTCTGATCCTTCATTCGTCTTGGCATACAATATCACAAATAGGTCCCACCAGACATACCAAAATTAACTTTCGGGCTAGATCTATCCCTCGCACAACTCCCCTCCGGTCTTGCCTGTCGGGCAAGGTTTGCTGCTTGGTGTGCTGCAATATGAGTATGCTATTAGTTTGAATGGTGCCTTTGTTAGGCCTTGAGGCTCACAATCAAAGCTAATATGAATCTGAGCATGCCACTGTCATCTTTGTATAACAGATTGTTCTTTTTTTGTTATGAACTGGGTTGATTACTTGCGCCACAAGTTACTTAGACCTAGTTTGGGAGTGAGGTGCTTAAAAAAAAAGCACCCATGAAAAAAAGCTGTGAGGGTTTTAGGTGTTTGGTAAACTGAAAAAAAAAAAGGCTTATTTTGGAAGCTGCTGTGAGAATAAGCTGAAATCAAAGGAAAAAGCTGAAGCTGCTATTTGCAGCTTTGGAAAACTGGCTTTTTTTCAAAGCACACGGAGCTACAGTGCTTCTTTAATGAAAAGACCCATTATTAGACTGCTTTTTTTCCAAAAGCACTTTTACAAAAAAGTTTACCAAACGCTCTGCTGATTTATTTCACAGCCGCTTATTCTCACAGCATAGCTGCTTATTCTCACAGCAGCTTTTTTTCAAAGCACAGCAATACCAAACCAGCCCTTAGACTTCTTGATTCTATTGGATTGTTACAAATGGGTTAAGTCAATATAAAGTTCTTTTTCTTGCCTTGTAAACAAGGACTTTTACTCATAATATTATATGTCTAGATAAAGAGAGTTCATGGCTCTTCCAACCATTTCTTTGATTACAATTAATACTAAAGAAGCAAGGTTAATTAGTTTAGCCAGATTAATGATGAAACTTTGAACGAAAAGCAATTGAAACTGATTTAAAACGCAATGGAAGATATTTTAAACAACAAATCTACTTTATGTAAGTATAAACAAAAGAGACTTGGGCAAGATTATAACCTTGTTAGGCAAGATTCATCTTCTTGCAACCTCTTCTCTTTGTGTTTTACAAAGGTTGTAATCTTTGGAGAATGAGATGTAAATCTGGTTTACTAAGGGGATTTGATACTACAATACTAGAAAAAGGTAGTAGAGCTTCTAAAACTTGACAAAAGATGGCTTTCTATGGTGGATTTATGACTAAAATGGTAGAGTTTGGACAAAATGAAGCTTTCTAGTTTCTTGCTTATCTTAGAGCAAAGTTGGATGTCTTTTTATTGATTAGTTGAATGTCCTTGTCTCTGGTGTTCCTTGTTGCTTTTATAGACTTTTTATCCCGACTGTCCAAGTCTTGCCTTTTGGTGATGGCCTCCGGAACATGGTGAGTCACTGTTGGGGTTTTGGGAGGTTTGCCACTGTTGGGGTTGCTCTCCAAAAGCATGGAAATTTCTGTAGGACTATGGGCGGCTGTGGTTTTGGGAGGTTTGCCACTGTTGGGGTTGCTCTTCTGGTGGTGGAATGAGCTCCGGTATGTGCTTCCTCTCAAACTACAACGTTCAGCTACTGGTGCCAAACTTCTGACCGGTCTTATGGGATTTCCATTTATTGGTGAACTGCTCCCCTTCCTTTGGTACTTCAAATTTCTTTGCCGTCCAAATGAATTTATCAATGCTAAACGGGCTCAGTATGCTTTTATTTTCTTCAATGTTCTTCAAATTTCTACTTATAGCATGAGTCTCATTCTTTTGATCATCAGGTGAGATGACGGATTTATGAACACTCAACTTTAGATTCCATATTTATTAAGAGTTAAGATTAAAGCAATCTCCACTCTTGATGTCAAATTCAAAGATGAGTGACCATACATTCTTTCATCACCAAATAACCTAGAGAACAATTTTGAAAGTTGAATATATATTGAAATATTAACTTATGGATCGGGTATGGTGATGGAGTAGGAATGTATAGAACCCACCTGTTTGGATCACCATCCATCATAACATGCTTTCTGGCAGTCAACAAATTTGTATTACAATCATCGGATATATTCACCCTAGTTTGGCCAAGTAATATGATCTTCTTGGTCATGTTTGCCGTTCATGGAAAGTCTCATGAACGACTGAAAAGCTACATCACGAAAGTAATCAATCAGCCCGACGCTCTCCGAGGCATTGCTCTCCTTGTCCAACCCCACATGATTGCATCACTTGAATCATGGGCTTAAAATGGTAGAATTAATGCATATGATGAGGTTAAGAAGTTAAGATATCAAGCATATATTAATTTTGCTTCAAAAGAGAAAGGGGAAAGAAATAAAGAACCCCAAAGTTCTTCAAATTGCTCAAGGCTTAGGGAAATTTGGAAAAAAAATCAGAGGGACAACAAGACTTTTGCCCTTCTTTTCAAAACTCTTAAAACTTTATCCTCAATTTTTTTTTTTCAGGTAAAAGACCTTTTGTTGTAACTGGCCCTTTTGTTGTAACTGCATTCAACCCTTTGTTTACCTAAATCTCATTGCCAGTAAGAATTTCATCTTGACACTTCTTGAGTTGATCTCGAGTGCTTGTCATCTCTCTTCTCTCGAGTGTTATATGTACGTTTGATGCGGCAGTTTTGCTGATGTGTGGTAATTGGTGTTATACGATTGTAATTGTAGCTAGCTAGAGGTTGATCTCGTCGCATATAAGTGACATTTGCTGTAAAATTTATGATGAAATACAACAACAAGACATCGTGATCACAAATTTAATAAACCAAAATTACTTGAATTAACTACAATTAACTTATAGAAGAAGAGTCGGCATATGGTCAAGAATGTCTTAAACTCTCAACAATCTTATTGAATATGGTTTAGAATTGGAATATGGCGTATACTGTGATAGCATGAACAATTCTTATATGGTTACTACAATATCTCTCAATAAAGCCTAATATTAAAATGAAAAATACTCAAAATCACAATTGTATATTTTATATCCGACCATAATAAGTCTTTCAAATAGGATTGCGTAATAGACTTGTTTATACCATACTTAGGGCCTCCGTATTTAGACCTCGTATAAATATTCGGAGGACTTAAATATAATTATGTAATAAAGGAATGGGCAAATATGTAATAAGTGAGGAGCCCTTATTCTATAAAAGGACTCCTCACCCTCACAATTAGAGGAGGCCATTTCTTAAGCCTTCTCACCCCTCTCAAAGCCTCACTCTCATTACAGAGGCTCTCACACTCTCTCCCTCACAATCCTCTCATAAATACAAACATCAATGTGGACGTAGCCCAAACATTAGGATAAACCACGATACATCTTGTGTTATTTACTTTCTTGCAGATTTACGGTCGGGTATATGTTGTTCCAAGACCTCCGGTTTTATGCATCAATATTTGGCGCCGTCTGTGGGAATCGACACGAAAAACTATGTTGGTTCTCTTTCAATTTTTTCACCTCCACCATAAATCTGCAAAATCACAAGAACCCAGAATCTCCCTCCTTGAGCTTTTCCAGAAAACCTCTGTAATGTCTGTAATTCCCTATTCAACCTTTGCAGACGAGCTCCCACAAATTCAAGTTCTTTCTCTATGCAATCTCTGTAATTCCCTATTCTCCACCAAAAAATGGACCTTCAAATCACATTCAAATCGAACCCATTTCTCGTTTCTTTGACCCCATTCAATCACACATCTCCAAGACCCCTTCTTTTCAACCTGCCCACAAAGCACAGACCCAAAATTTCCCGACAAAAACCAACCTTTCGAGTTATGGCGTCTGTAAATTCAAATGGGCCCGATGGGTTTTCTTGGCAAAGTCTGACTCGGTCCATACGTCGCGGTTCAGAGTGGTTTTGGTCAGATTTTTGTCAGCCAATGAAGAAAGAAACTGGGTTTGATTTGAAGGAGGCTAAACTGGGTTTTAGTCAGATTTTGGTGAGTCAGTGCTATGGTGGAACAAAGGTCGCCGCCATATGGGGTGATATCGGCCATCGCGGACAAGATCTCGAGCCTTACCTTGCACGAAGTCTCGGACCTCACGGAGGTTCTGAGGAAGAAATTGGGCGTGAAGGAGATGCCAGCGATGGTGATGATGATGCCCGGGATGGGATTTGGCGGCTTGAGAGGGGCCTAATTGGAGCTTCTTCCTCTCAGGTTTCAACGATAAAGGCCACCGAGAATAAAGGAGCTGGGATATTACACCAGATCCTTCCTCCACATCTCGAAGACGCCCGCCTCGAAGACTGTGCCTTCCCGCCATACTCCATCAATGAAGCCTTCCTCAAAGCAGCAACCCCAGCTAGACATGATTCACCAGCAGAAGCTCCAGTCAGGCGCGATGCACCAGCGGTAACTCCATTCAAATGCGAGGTATCAACAGAAACTCGGGTCAGACGCGATACAACTCCAGTTGCGAATGATTCCTCGACTGGCTTATATAATGCAATATCTGCCCTAGTGTGAATGCAATCATTTTCGAAGCACTTTCTGCCTCGATAAATCCAAATGGATTGGACACTAGTGCTATTGCTAGCTTTATTGAGGGAAGAGTGAAAGGAAGTGAATGCTAAATGAGCAGCAACAAAATAATTAAAGCAGAAATGAAGGTGGAAAGAGACAGATAACGTGCAATAGAAAAGAGAAAAGAAAAAGTTGAAACGGGTTGTGTTGGTGAGGAAAAGAGGAGGGCTTTCCTCCAGTACACCACTTTCTCTGCTTTTGTGTTGGTGAGGAAAAAAGATTACTTTACTGAATCAAAGACTATCACAGCTATGCAGTCAACACTACCGTTGTGGATACAACTATGCAGTCAATAATTATTTCAAGAGGAAGCCATAACCTTCACCCAGACCGACAGTAGAGAGGAAAAAGATAAAGCTTCCTATTATCATTCTATCATGATTCTTTTTTGCCAGGTGAAGAGATGGAGAGGATGCGGTGGAAAAGCAAAAAAACAAAAAATAAAAGCAAAAGCAAAGCAAAAAGCAAAAGCTAAAAAAGGAGATGGCATTATTCCCGTGTCTGTCATCTGCCAAAAGAAAGAAAAATAAAGAGAAAGCAAAAGGGAGGCACATGGGTACACTGCAAAAGCAAGGAATAAACACCCCACCAAAATGATGTAATTTATTTTTCTTATTTTTCGGAGACATCTGTATAACCCCATCAGAGGGTAATTAAAAAAAAAGGTCAAGCCCAAAATAAATGGGCTGGAATGCTGTGGAGGGCGAAGGCCCATAAGCCCAAAATAACATCAACCAGGTGATCAAAAGTACGCCCAATACTCCAAAATTATTCGGCAACCTGCTGCTATTACCACCAACCAGGTGATCAAAAGTACACCTAGTACTCCAAAATTATTCGGCAACCTGCCACTATTACCACCAACCAGGTGATCAAAAGTACGTCCAGTACTCCCAAATTATACATGAGCATTACTCATGTTAATCATACATAAACATTCATGAGCAATACTCATATCAATCATACATAAACATTCATGAGCATCACTCATGTCAACATCCATGAGCATCACTCATGTCAACATCCATGAGCATCACTCATATCAATCAACATAAACATTCATGAGCATCACTCATGTCAATCAGCTTCAAAAGCTTCATTTACAGAGCTCCAGCTTCAAAAGCTTCATTTACAAAAGCTCTAGTTTCAAAAGCTTCATTTACAGAGCTCTAGATTCAAAAGCTTCATTTACAAAAGCTCTAGTTTCAAAAGCTTCATTTACAGAGTTTTAGCTTCAAAAGCTTCATTTACAAAAGCTCTAGCTTCAAAAGCTTCATTTACAGAGCTCCAGCTTCAAAACTTCACTTGCAAAGCTTCACCTACAAAGCTTCAGTGCAGGGTATACAAAAACCGGCTCCAAACAACCGCCACTTCGGCCCATACATGGATTCAATTTGAAGCCTCCAACCAACAGACTCTATTGACTGAAGACTTGGGGGACTACATTATGTACCATATATTGGGCCTCAACTGGGCCTCATAAAAAATATTTGGGGGACTCTAGCCCATTATTCATGTATTGAGGAATGAGCCCTTATTCTATAAAAGTGACTCCCTCACCATCATTAGAGAGCATCAACTCTAGCCCATTATTCATGTATAGAGGAGCGAGCCCTTATTCTATAAAAGGGACTCCCTCACCCTCATTAGAGAGCATCAACTCTAGCATCATAAACCACAAGCAGAGCAGCCTCGCAACATGTGCTACTTCTAGTTGAGCATCATTTCACTTTGAGCACCACCTCATATCGAGTATCAGTCCTAGACGACATCTAGTTACTTCGGCCCATACATGGACTGAATTTTAAGTCTCCAACCAAAAGACTCTCTTAACTGAAGACTTGGGGGACTACTGTTTATACCATACTTAGGGCCTCCGTATTTAGACCTCGTATAAATACTCGAAGGACTTAAATGTAATTATGTAATAAAGGAAGGGGCAAATATGTAATAAGTGAGGAGTCCTTATTCTATAAAAGGATTTCTCACCCTCACAATTAAAGGAGGCCATTTCTTAAGCCTTTTCACCCCTCTCAAAGCCTCACTCTCATTACAGAGGCTCTCACGCTCTCTCCCTCACAATCCTCTCAGAAATACGAACATCAGTGTGGACGTAGCCCAAACATTGGGGTGAGCCACGATACATCTTGTGTTATTTACTTTCTTGCAAATTCACGGTCGGGTTTACGTTGTTCCAAGACCTCCGGTTTTGTGCATCAACAAGATTAATCATAGTTAAGACTATTATTTTATTTATACTGGGGCTGCAATATCACTCGAATATCAAATCACTTAAATAATTAGTTACTCGAATCAAGTAATTTAGTTGACAAGTTCTAGATACTCACAATATTTTTTACTTGCAGATGACTTTTGGAAAATATTGGAAGGTTGTTCTTAAGTTAGGAGGCGGGACCTCTCCTAGATACCATTGATAAGTTGTTTGGTAGATTGACTGATGGACTTAGGGCTCAACCATTTAACATTCCTGGATCTGCTTTTCACCATGCTCTTCAGGTTTTAGTTTTAATTTCACCAAAAATAAAAATATACTGTCCATTCATTTTTCTATAATCTACCGGAAAGGGTTTAATTAAGAACACTATTTCTGTGTTCCTCATTTCACCTCTTGCACTTCTTTTTTCCTAGAAGTGGGCATAAGATCAAATGGGAGTGTGGAAATCACTTCTCGTTAATATGTTCTTTACGTGTGAATGTGAATGAATATTGTGCAGTGTAGGAAGAAGCTCGAGGCCATTTTCGGCAGGGAGCTAGAGAAGAAAAAAACCCAGAAAAGGGGTTGACAAATGACCTGATGGATGGACTGATGCAAATTAAAGATGATGAAGGTGATAAACTAAGTGACCAAGAGGTGATCGATAACATTTTGAGCCTTCTTGTTGGCGGATATGCATTGCATCAATGTGGGCTATATATTGTCTTTCCAAACACCCTAATGTCCTTGAAAAGCTTCGGATATGTATGATCAATATCCATTATATATATATTTACCAAAGCATGAGGTATCCCACACCTTGAAGGGTATGACTAATCTCTAGTGGGAAGCATTTCCACCCACTCTGACTCATAATCAAATGACATACGTTCTCCCAAAGCTAAGTATTCAAATATCAATCTAATTAATGTACAACACGAAAAATAGATGAAGTAATATAATAATGTTCATTTTCTTTTATGGTTATCTTGCTGATGAGGTTGCTCATATGTGGAACTATATTATATGTACAGGAGGAGAATTTAGCTATAAGTCGGAACAAGACGGGAGACGTGATTACGAGTGAAGATGTTTCTAAAATGAAATACACAAACATGGAATTATCTGTGAATTTAAGTACAAATTCTACCCTGAGTTCATCTCCTTAATTATTCACCCGTTAGTGATTAACATATTCTTACCATACGAATATCATTGTTCGTATTTGGAATGCATTTTATCATTTCCTTTATCACCATTAAAAGATCATTCGCAATAATCAAGTAAACTAAAGATTGTTTAGTCATCCAAAAGTATCCTACAAATCAATGTTTTTTGTAAGAAATAACATTCTTGAGATGTATAGATGACTAAACGATCTCCAAATTAATTTGTTCTTATACATAAATAATCTTTAGGTGATCAAGAAAAAGAACAAAGAAATGAGCCCGCAGATGGATGCAACTATTTTCCCATATTTTTTCATGATCGGAGCTAGCGACAATAATTATTAGAAGGAATTAACCAGAAGACAAACTTGCAGGTGGTAGAAGAAACAATAAGAATGGCTAACTCAGCAGCATGTATCTTCCGATTAATTACCAAGTAGGCTGAATATAAAGGTATGATAGCTTATAGATAAAAAGAAAAAGAGAAAAAGGTTTGAGTTGTTGCTTTTTTGTCTAAGCATAGCAGTACTCTCTCTCTCTCTCTCTCTCTCTCACCTAGCTGACCGATCTAGAAAGCACAAAACAAAAGAACAGAAAAATGTTCAGGAGGCTACATTTTAAATCATTTTTTTTTGTAGATCATATGATGAGGTAATTGATGGTTGAGTTTTTTTTTTTTTTAATGATTTAAAAAATGAGTCCAACCATGCTACATCGATCACGTGGTTTATAAAAGATAGACCACATGATGCGACGGTTAATGCGCCATTTTTTTTTAATGATTTAAAGGATTCCAATAATCAACCGTTGCATCGCGTGATTTACAAAAATGATCTAAAAATTTGATCTATGTAGTATCACCCCAAAAAAATAGAGAAAGAAAATAAGGAAAATAAAGAGCACACAAAGAAGGGATCAACAGTCAAAAGGTCTCATGCAATTAGTAAGGTAACTACTTAAAATAAGTCATGTTTTATTTTGTAAGATTTCGGACGTGAAACTTTACATTCTTGCGCAAGTTGTGTTTAACAAACTTCCCTATACGTTTATAAAACAGCCACACACCAGAATAGCATGGCAATTAATATTGCTTTCTAAATTCCACGAAAAAATTGCCTATAAACGGACATGCAAAATATGCAACTAAACGTTATGTTAACTTTAACAATTGTTGCTGCAATGCATTTTCGATCTAACCATATTAAAGTCAAAACTGAATGCATGGTGATGAAGTTTTGGAATTCCATGTAATTCTAATCAAGTTTGTAAATTCCTGCAGGTTATAAAATGAGTAATGATATTCATACCATGTTTTTATACCATATTTCTATACCACCTTAGGTGACATCTGATGTGGATAGCCACATCATTTGAAAAATTTGCAAAACCCAAGGAAAGGAAGAAGAAAGACTCCTCGTATATCACAATCATCATTTAATTAACTAGTTTTTCTTAATTATTAGTTTATTAAATGATGAACCAAATTTAAAAATATGATTAATGCAAATGATGTGGCTGTCCACATCAAATGTCACCTAAGGTAGTATGAAAATGTAGTACAAAAACATGATATGAATAACATTACTCTTATAAAATACCTAAGGGTTGGGTGTTGTTGGAAAAATTCGATTCCTCTAATCCTCCAACCCGTAAATCTTGTAACCATGTTGAGAAGCTCACAACTCCATCTTCGCTCACCATCAATGAAGGAGGAGGCGATCTGCAAGAAAACACTTCAACGCTCAAGTTAGTATTCGTCCAGAATGCTTAAAATATAGAACTATCTTATACCTCTCTTTTCTCCATCTTTCCCTCCCTGTTCTGATGGGATTCTAGGCCTTTTATAAACATAAAAAGCTTGGACTCCAAGTCCCATTATCTCACTCCATGTTCTTTAGTAGTGGATGATTCGTGTTGCTTTATTTCAACCTCACTCCCTTGTTTTTAGGATGCATGGGAAACTGCTAGTTTTTTGGATGCATTGACCCTTAATTTTTGCACCCACAGATGTGATTCTTTGGGTTCGGTATATCCACACAGATCCAAATAACTTTGATGACCCTATGATCTTTAACCCAGATAGATGGAATGTAAGCATAATTACTGAAACAAATGCAAATTAATTAAAAATAGTTTGTACATAATCAGTGCACTTTCACTCCTTTAATTAGGAACCAGCTAAGCCTGGAACATACCAAGTTTTTGGTCGGAACAAGAATATGTGCAGGCGACATGCTTACTAAGATGAAGCTTGCAATCTTGTTACATCATTTGTCAACAAAATACAAGTCAGAAACGCAACCCATAGCAGCTAGCTAGTTTGACTGATTAATATAATGTATGATTTCAAATTTTAACAGAATTTTGTATGTGAATGTCAGGTGGGAATTGCGCAATCCAAATGCAGACGTGGTGTATCTTTCTTTTCCAAAACCAGCTGACGGGGTTGATATCATGCTCAGCAAAATTTAAGCATTCTCGTCGATCTTCTCATAGTTCCAGTCTCAATAAAGTTTGAACCAAGAAAATAAGTGATCAAATGTAAACGCTTTTTATTTTTTGGTCGTGAATTGTGTCGCACAAAGTTATGTATGTGGTTTATCTCTTAAATTTCAATATGAAAGTACTTGCACTATATAAAAATAAAAAAAAAATAAAAAAAAATAAAAACCACTTGCGGGATGAAATATATTCGTCCCCTAAAGTAGCAGTTCGTCGCGTAATATGTACGGTGACGGACATCCACCGGTTAAAGGTCGTCACGCAAAACCCGTTTTAGAATTTTTTTAACCGACGAATCCCAAACTTCGTTAGTCAAGTAAAATTTTCCTGACGACACTGTCGACGAACAGTCTATCAGGTAAGTCAGTGTTGACCAAAGTAACCCAACGAAAATATTTCCTTAGACAAAGCTTAAATTTTTATTGAAAAATTAAACCTTAAAATTTTTTGACAAATATTTCGTCAGGCAAGATTTATAATTTAAAAAAAAAATCTGAAATTTAAAAGAGAAATTTTATTTAAACCCATATAACTTCTTTTTACACCCAACTTAAATTTTAAATGTTAATTGTCATTTTTATCCTATTGCATAATTACTATTAAGTACAAAATAAAATTAATAATAAAACTCAAATTTATCAATAAACTCACACACTATAATTAAACTCTACCATCACTCTGTGTTTATCCTACATTTATTCCGGCTAAAACCTAATAGCTCTTATAGAGAAAAACAAGTTTTTTTATTGGTGGATGGTGATTTTGAACTTTTGAATCCTCCATGACTCGATTTATGAATTATTCAAGACAAATAATTATTTCTTTCAATTAATTTACATCCAAACATGACATAACAGGCCAATGAACCCTAAAAGGGGCTCATATTTTAGCACATTAGAAGGTGAAATATCAACCAAGGCATCTTAGGTAAAGCATGATAAGTTGAAAGTGATTTTTGCAGGTGTGAACGTCACATCCCAATCACGACTCCGCCGTAGCACGATATTGTCCGCTTTGAGCCCCGTGCACGCCCTCACGGTTTTGTTTCTGAGAACTCACACGAGAACTTCCCGATGTCACCCATCTTGAAAATGCTCTCTCTCGAACTCGCTTAACTTCGGAGTTCCAATGGAATCCAAAGTCAGTGAGTTCCTAAAAGGCCTTGTGCTATAAGAGGTGTGCATGTATGTATAAAGCACATCACCCATTTTCCGTTGGTCGATGTGGGATGTTACAATCCACCCCACTTAAGGAGAACTCGGCGTCCTTGCCGACACATCCGCACCGAACGGTAAAGTGGCTCTGATACCATTCTGTCACATCCGAGTCTCGACTCCACCGTAGCACAATATTGTCCTTTTTGGGGCCTGGCAACGCCCTCATGGTTTTGTTTCTGAGAACTCACACGAGAACTTCCCAGTGGGTCACCCATCCTAGGAATGCTCTCGCCTGAACTCACTTAACTTCGGAGTTCTAATGGAATTCGAAGTCAGTGAGTTCCCAAAAGGCCTCGTGCTATAAGAGGTGGGCATGTACATATAAGGCACATCACCCCCTCTCCGTTGGTCTATGTGGAATGTTACACTGAATAACTATAAGAATATGGGAGAAATCAGAAAAAGATGAACACGCAAAAATTTATAAAGTTGGTAGAGATATTTATGAACAAGACAAAATGGGTGTAAAGATAAATTTACATATTGAATTGAGTTTGTGAGGTATTTAAGGTAGTAAATTTGGGTTTAAAGAGATATGGATAGTTTAGTTAAAAACCAAATGGGTGTCAAGAGTAAATTGGGTGTCGAAAGAGGTTACATGAGTTTAAATAAAATTTCCCAAATCTTAACCCAATGAATGATTTCGTGGTAAAATTTAATTAAAAATAACGATTTATTTAATATTAAAAAAATCAAAGGTATATTTAAACTTAATAAACTAAATCCTATAATATTAAAATCATAATATTAAACAAATTTATTTCATTAACAAAAACATAATGTTTGCACAATTATATTGTAAATTAAAAAATAAATTTATTCTGAATGGAAAATTGGTTCACTCGTCCATTAACCCGAAAGACATCAATTTTCAAAATTTATAAATCCTGAAAATTACCACTGAGCCATTGCCATTCGTCCATCCTATGCTCAAATTCAAGAGACGAATGGGTAAGAGCTTCCTCATGACCTTCAAAAGTCTTGTAGTGGTTGCGTAGCTCATACTTCCACTCCATGAACCGATCATTCCACAAACGATTTGTGTAGGCCGTCGTACCTGGTTTTCCACGCCAATCTCAAAATTGATCTAAACTAGACAAAAATGAAGTATTACGCATAAAAATACATTAAGTAATTATCTAGAGTAATTAAAAATATTAAATTAAAAAAAAAACAAATTTACCAAGAGATATGCCATCAGCCCTACTTCGTTTCAGGGGAGATGTTCTTCCATCTATCAATAGTCATAGGGCACCTTGCTTGGATGATGACTCCTATCTCGTGAGCCAATATTGAATGAACTCGGACGTCCGCCGCACGCATATGTCTTGGGTCGTGTTCTACCCTCACTCTTAGGCCTGGTTTGGTATTGAGGTAATTTTGAAAAAAAGTCTCAGCTTTTTTATGTTTGGTAAACATTCAGCTTCAACTTTTTTTCACAGTTTTGAATGAAAAAAAACCAAAAACACAAAGCTGCAAAACCCAGCTTTGAAAAACCAGCTTTTTTTCATATCTGTTTTAAATAAAAGTTTATCAAACATTATAATACTGTTTTTTTTTTTTTAAAAACATTTTTACAAAAAAGTTTACCAAACACTCTGCTACTTTATTTCACAGCTGCTTATTCTCACAACACAGCAGAAGCAAATTTTTTTCAAAACACAGCAATACCAAATCAGCCCTTAAGCCAAGATTCCCCCAGGCACCCCGCTCGCGGTGTGTCTTCCAAAACAAACTGTACCCATTCTCATATCGCCCATCCCTAAACCGGACCGCCCTCTTTCTTGATCCCCACAACATCAAATCATTCCCCCACCTCCCAAACCCTTCCCTCACCAACTCTCCAATTTTTTCCAACCCAAATTCTCATAATTACAAATTCAAAATAATTAAGGATAGATATCAGACCTAGTTTGGGAGTGAGGTGCTTAAAAAAAAAGCACCCATGAAAAAAAGCTGTGAGAGTTTTAGGTGTTTGGTAAATTGAAAAAAAAAAGGCTTATTTTGGAAGCTGTTGTGAGAATAAGCTGAAATCAAAGGAAAAAACTGAAGCTGCTATTTGCAGCTTTGGAAAACTGGCTTTTTTTCAAAGCACACGGAGCTACAGTGCTTCTTTAATGAAAAGACCTACTATTAGACTGCTTTTTTTTCCAAAAGCACTTTTACAAAAAAGTTTACCAAACACTCTGCTGATTTATTTCACAGCCGCTTATTCTCACAGCACAGCGGCTTATTCTCACAGCAGCTTTTTTTCAAAGCACAGCAATACCAAACCAACCCTCAGACCTTTAAATTTGTGAGAGTTTGAGAGTTGAATAGATGGCAAGTGTGAGAGTTTGAGAGAGGGGAAACGATTTTGAGTGGGGTAGGGGGCATTTTGGAGAGAAAAGAGAGAATAATCTACGGCCTAATATAAAACGTCAGGACTTTGCTCGACGAACCATTTTGTCAGGCAAATGTCTTAAATTAAATAAAAACACACGGTAGAATGTTAATTTTTCCGACGAACACATCCATCGGCAAGTGTTCTATAAAAAAAAATAGGGCCAAAATTTTGGCCAAATAAATTGTTGAAAAAGCACTTCGGCCGATGAGTTTTTGGTCAGTCAATTGGGCAAACCCAAAATTTGGAGGGAAATTCGATTTTTAAGAAAAAAAATCGGGGGATATTTTTCACATTGCTCGACGAATTTTAGGTTTGGCGTAACGAAATTTTATACTTTGCCCTATGAAATTACCTTTTTCCATCGGGTAAGTAATAAAATTAAAAAATATCTCCAAAGTTTGAAATTTTTTTTGGGAACAATTAAACGATAACCGAATTTGATGATCAGGTGTATTCAATATGGGTTTGAACTCTCAAATAGCATCTTTAGAAAAAATAACATAAATCAAAAGTGATATAGCCGTTATATCGTTATGTTAAGTTTGTACATTTCCAACCTTTTGAACCAATCCCTACTCCCTCCACGTTAGTTTTGATAGTGTTTTATGTATGCATTCTCGTACTATATTGAAACAATTTTGACAGTTGGATCATGGAAAATAATTTTGTAGAATTCGTATCCCCACAATGCAATCATTTTGTGATAACCACTATTGTAAACTTTTTAATTCATGATTCGTTCGATTCACATGACAACCAGCATTTGAAGTTTCGCACAATGAGTCTTTTAACCCTTAATCTATGAATCGAGATTTACAAAATAAACAGTTCGAATCGTTGAAATTCGATTTAAAGTGGATTCCACAACTTTTATACAATTCTAAATTTTGTATAAAATGATATAGTATTTGAGTCAATTCATGTAAATTATATTTAACCGTTCCAATGCCAACAAAGTTGACCCACTTCACTTATTGCATTGACTTGACTCAATACTGGTTTGTTACTGACGTGCTTTTATAAAAAGTGAGTATAAAAAAAAAAGCTGAGCTCAAAAATGTATTTGGTAAACACTTAAAAACAGCTTATTTTCAGAGTTTTTTGTGAAAAAAAAGCTGAAAACGTGAAGCAACATAAATGTCGAATTATGATTTCTTGTTAAACGTTGAATTATGATTTTTTGTTAAACGTTGAATTATGTGTTTAAGATAAAGTTTATAAATATTTTTCTTTTAAAAAAAATATTTTTAGTAATTCACCTTTATTTGTTAAGAAAATTAAATTAATGGCACATCTAGTATTATACAATTTTTTGTCATTTCACACAGTTACAACTGTTTTACATAAAAGTTTACCAAACACTATAATACTACTTTTTTTTTCCAAAAGCACTTTTACAAAAAGGTTTACCAAATACTCAGCTATTTTATTTCACAACTGTTTATTCTCACATGACTTTCTATGTTCCCGCGAAAGCGTGCAAATCTATCAACTTCTCAACCATCCACCCAAAAAAAACACCCTGTAAAAAATAGGGAACTTAAACGAAAAGCTCTCGATACTGTTCACTTTAACGAAAAACCACATTTTTACACTAAAAAGTCAATCCTGGTACTATTCACTTTACCCTTTATTTTGTCCTTATCGTTAAAACTCAAAATTTTCAAACTATTTTCATTAGTTTTGCTTAAAAAATATCCCACAAAACAGTAAATTTATTAACCGTAGAGAAAAAAGGAGACCCACGTACAGGTAATTTATTTCAGGATAAAAATGTAAGGTATTTACGTGCGTAATAAATAGATGTCATAAAATTGAGACAGTGAAAGTGAGTGCAAGACAAAGGAAAACAGAGGAGGTTAAAAACAAAACTAAAAAGTTAATAAATATTTGTGTGGGGTTTTCTCAGGTGTGGTGTGCAATGGCAGCCGTCCCGTCACGACTTTGACAGAATATTTACCGCGACAATCATCATCGTCGTCAACAACCACACCCCCACACCAGCTAATTTTACACAGAAAAAAAGATAAAATAGTACCCAATCAGGCAATAAAGAAAAACAGAGCGTTTTTTGGTCGGGTTTTGAACTTTTTATTGTAGCTGGAGCTTCATTGGCCACTCCAACCGCCTCATCTGGGTCCCCTTAAACCTTGATCCAAAAGGGTGTGCAGAAGTTTAATTTATCTGGGGTTTGATAGATTTTTTCTGGGTTTTGGTTTATTTTTTTTAGAAGGGGTGGGTGTTCTGAGTGCTGGTTGAGGGCCATTTTTGTTGGTTTGGGGCAATTGCTTTTGTGTTTTTGTGAAAGTGCTTTTGGGGATTGGAATGTGGAGGGACGCCGGAATTCCTGCTGATTCTTTCTATGAAGTCCGCCCTGAGTGTACAGATGTGCCCAAAACCCGCTTCAAGATCAAGGTTTCTCCTTCTGTTCTTTGTTTGATTGTTGGAAATGGATATAAAGATTGATTTTTTGGGTATCCATTATCTTAATTTTGATCTGTTTCCCATTTGAAAACTAAGATATTGCCTAATGCATCAGATTTGATAATTGGTGGTGATTAATTATGGTTAAGATCATGAATTGTGTTCGTATGGATCACAAAATGTTGTGCATTTTCCAATTTTATAGAATTTTTGGAAGGAAGAATGTTGGGGACTGCGTTAATGTTAACATTAATTGGTCAGCTTGTTGAATTTTGTAAGGAGAATGTAGGATAGATATAGGGATTATTCGGGCGATAAAAATCTGAGTTATCAGGATCTTGTTGGTTCTCAATATGGATCCGAGAGTCAATATGCTCCTACTCGGTAACGCCCACCCAATATGTTGGGAATGGTCTGGTGTTGGTTATGCACAACTTTAAATAAATTCTGAATGCATAAACGCTTACGTACACGAACATGAAAAAGATCAATTGTGAGCATCTAAGGGAAATATACCTATATCTGCACAAATTTTTTCCTCAAACTCCATCATGTCAGGATCTTTTATTTGAAAGTTTTCTGAAGTTTGGACATTTTTATCTCTTTCTCCTTCTCCATTTATCAAGATATGTTTGTAATGCCAATTTTTGCTGGATACCAAAGTACTATGGATCTGAACATTGATCTAGATTATGGTTCATAGGGGTTAGCTCTTATAAGAATATGATTTGATTATATTAAGGCTTGTAAACATTGAGAAACTGATAAAGACTCATTGTGTATTCTATAAAATGTGTTTGCAATTATCTTATTACTTCATAATGATTTCAATGTCTCATTACCATGATGTGCTTCTTCCAATTTCAACGCCTTATTTCTATTTGCTCATGCAGGCAGGTAAAACTCTTAGTGTAAGGAAATGGCAGGCTGCATTTAGTCCTGAAGGCCAACTGGATATAGGCAAGACTTTAAGTCGAATTTATCGCGGGGTGAGTGAATCTTCATAATTCATAGCTGCGCCCCTTAGTATGCTAGAATTTTCGTTATATTTATAAAAATCAGTTTTTCATCCTGTGTAGCTATCAGAGTGTCTCGACAATCCTATCAATACTCGTCTTTATGGAATCACTTTTTTCTGTTTTTGTTGTTGTTGTTTTTTTTATTGTAAAATCAAATGAAAAGCCTACCCTTAGCCTGCTTACATGATGGGAAATATCTATGAAATCAGAGCCATCGGTTTAGTGAAAAAATCAGATTAACTATTACTTAATTTTATTTAAGTAGTATTTGCCCATGAAATAACATAGATGCTTCATTGTTTGACCTTCCAGCTGTTGTTAGCCTGGTACTAGTTCTTCGTTTTGTGGATATCTTTAACTTATTCTTTTAAATAGTTTTCCTCATGAAATAATCAATGTACAAGGCTAGTAGTCAGCTTCAATCCATAATTATATTATATTTGGCAATCAGGGAATTCATCCATCAATTAGAGGAGAAGTTTGGGAATTTCTACTAGGTTGTTATGATCCTAAGAGCACATTTGACGAAAGAGAGCAGATTCGGCAAAGTCGAAGGTATATCTTGTTTCCTGCCTTACTTGGGTTACTTGAAATTTATTTATTCACTTGCCTTTTTTCTTTCTCTTTATCTAATGAAGTTTCGTAATGGTAGTACACTTGCAAATGATGATAACAGTCTAAGGAGAAATTTATTTCTGGTTCATGTATCTTTTAGTACTGCAGTCCAATATGTTTTGTAATTCAAAGATGATCTTTTGGGAAATGAATGGTCAATACCATGAGTTGAGTTTTATAACTTGCAATGTACCCGAGTAAATAAATTTAGTTGACAGCAATGTTGAAACTTGCTAGCAAAAGACTAAGGGTTTCCTCTTCATACGATAGTGATCCAGACTCCAGCATCTCTATTTTGTGTGGGCTGTGTATATTCCCAAACTTACAGGCTCTACATAATGTTATCTTGTCAGATTCCAACATGTTATGCTTCACCTGTCCCGTTATTCGGTTTTATTTATGAAGTATCATGTTTTGCCATTTTCAGAGTGCAATATGCTAGGTGGAAGGAAGATTGCCGCCAAATGTTTCCTGTTGTTGGGAGTGGTAGGTTTATCACTGCCCCCGTAATCACTGAAAATGGTCAACCCATTCAGGATCCCATAGTACTTTCACAAATAAATCCAGACAAGGGTTCTCAGGATAATGGTTCAAGCACAAACCGTAATAATGCTATGGAACCAGTAATGGACAAAAAAGTAATCCAGTGGATGCTTACTCTACACCAAATAGGTTTGTGATATATTTATGTGTTCATATTTTAATATGCATCCTATGATTATTTTGGAGGAACATGTTTTTCTTATGGTCCGGCATTTTTTCTTTTTGTTGTTGGATGTACAACTCAGACTTTTTTATTGTTCAATTCTCTGTTTTCGTCACATCTTTACATAACCTACCTGCAAGATGTGAAAAGTACTGAACATGATGGATTGCAGAATTTTTCATGTTTTATCCTGATAGGGTAGATAACTTTTCTGTTTGTCTTTATTTGTATGCCAGGTCTTGACGTGATTCGTACTGACAGGACACTGGTATTTTATGAGAAGCAAGAGAACTTATCAAAACTTTGGGATATTCTAGCTGTTTATGCCTGGATAGATACAGATGTTGGCTATTGTCAAGGTTGGTAACATAAGAATGATCATTTTAGTACTGATTGCATCCCTTTCCTACACTTTGGGAAGGGACAATATTTTCATATTTGATTTTTTCAAACGAAAAAGAAAATTATGTTTCTAAACTCCGCAATTCATGACGTGATGATCAGGAATGAGTGATCTTTGCTCCCCCATGATTATCCTTCTAGATGATGAAGCAGATGCATTTTGGTGCTTTGAACGATTGATGCGCAGACTGGTAAAACTTTGAGCTAAATCTTCGACTTTGTTTTTCATTCTGGTGTTGCATCAAATCAATGCCTATCGTGTGTGTCTAAAAACTAGGGTTGCTAAGCTCTTCTTTCCAGAAATTAACAGAGGAGATGTGCAATCTTAAATCCATGTATTAATAAGATTCTTTAGAAGTTTTTGTTGATATCCTTCTGTTTTTGAAAAATTGCTACAATATTTTTTTTTTCATTTGAAGTTACATGCTGTTTCTTTAAAGCTACAAAGTTATTTGGTGACGGTTAATTTGGATTCCAGTTTCTTATGACTTGTTCTTATTTGAAATTTAAAGCGAGGAAATTTCAGATGTACCGATAGCTCTGTTGGGGTGGAGGTGCAACTAAGTAATCTGGCTTCAATTACTCAAGTCATTGATCCAAAACTTCATGAGCACTTAGGTATTGTCTTTTTAATTTGTTGTTTACAATTTATGTCCATTTACTTGTCAAACATAGAGAAAATATATGTTTCTTTATCAAAAAATTTGGAGACATCATATGCGATTTTCATCATATTTAATTATTCATAATCTTCTTCTCAGAAATGATCATGAAAATACATGTTCGCCAACCGTTTGGAAGATATTTGATACATTTATTTAAGGAAAAAAAATGTACCGTTTATTAGGATTTGAATATCAAATTGGCTATGTTTGTGTCATGTTTCTCTTACATCGCTCAACATATTGCTCAAAAATGAGGGAGATAGTAACAGATATGCTTAATTCGGAGTGCAGAGACACTAGGTGGAGGTGACTATTTATTTGCTTTCCGGATGCTTATGGTTTTGTTCCGTCGAGAATTCTCTTTTTGTGATTCTTTATACCTTTGGGAGGTGAGAATAAGTTACTGTTAGTAACTTTTTGATATTTTTCTATTCTCCCTTTTGGATTTTTTTATTATATCTAATTATTGCATGTATAAATACTTTTACAGAATCCTTGAAACTATTTCTGGGAACCCACTTCATTCTTTCCTAAGTAATCAAAATTTTCTCCATAATTCCACTTATATATAGTTCCTTGAATTTTAATACATGCAGAAATTTTTGTATTAGACCTTATTTCTTCCGACTAAAAGTTGGCAAGCTAATACTTACTTGACAAGTACTTTTTGAACATAGGTTTTAAGAACTATTGCACGCATTTGATATTAAAGACCAATACCCCAGAGCATTTGTTTGTGTGATTGGGATATATGTGTTCCTGATTGAATAGTATCTATGCACTTCTGCTCTATAATGAAGAAAGGGTGTCGTGCGCAGTAAATTTCTGTAGCTATATAGATATTGCTTTTTCTTTTTTCTTTTTTTGCCCAAATATATCCTTGTTATTTGTGTGTAAGTATATATGGTTATGTATATTTTTATAATAACTATTGCACATTTCTTATGGTGCATCCCGAACTTAAAAGAACTTATTTATATTGGTAAGAATTGATCTCATTTAAACTTTGACAGATGATGTGGGCCCTTGAATACGACCCTGACTTGTTCAATGTGTACAAAGAATCTGATACTGATACTGAGAAGGCTGAGGGGTCTAAAGGGAAACCAAAGTCAACACGTCAGTGTGGGAAGTATGAGAGGGAAAACATGAAAAGTGGAGCAAAGAATTCAGAAGCACCACTCCCAATTTCAGTTTTCCTTGTTGCTAGTGTCCTGAAAGATAAGAGCTCAAAGCTACTTACAGAAGCTCGAGGTCTCGATGATGTTGTTAAGGTTAGCATTATCAGTTGACAATTTGCAATTCTTAGAACCGATTGACTTTCGGATTATATTGAGAATGATATTACATGACTTAAGCAGAAAACATGTCCATGTGGGGACAGCCTAGTGATAAATTCATCTAAAACAATAAACAAGAATTACTAATAGTAAGAAGCCGCTGGCCTTGGCCAAACTAGGGTCCAGGATGTTGCGTGGATTTGGGATATATAGTAATTTACTCTGAAATGTGAAATGAAGTATGAAAAAAATAGGAATAGGAGACTGGAGCGGCGACATTTATCAGCCAACCCTATTAAATCTTTCCTTGAAAAAGTGGATTCAGCTATGGTAGTCAAACATGGTTCGGAGAAGAATATGTTGCTATCGTTTTCTTTCACAAATGATTACATATCAATTTTTCATTTGAGTGAGTTGGATCTGAATTTTTGTACAACTTTTACCCGTTTACCTCACTCATTCTCTCCGCCAGATATTGAATGACATAACTGGAAATTTAGATGCCAAAAAAGCTTGCACTGGGGCATTGAAAATCCACAAGAAATATCTGAAAAAGGTACTTCAATTTATTTTTTAGCAGTGTAGAATGTTGCTATTCAATTTTCATGTCTATATTTGTGCATTTCTTGTGCGTGTGCGTGCGCTCATTTCAAATGTTCTTATATTAATCACCTCAAAGTTGCAACATCATTCGTTGATTTGTTACTGCAGGCGCCCAAGAAGACATAGCATCACTTTACACACGATTTTTTAGCCACCCGAAAAAAGTAAGACGATGTTGCTTACATTGTTTTTTACCTGATTTGGCAAGAGATTATAATTTACTTGCACATGATCTTGGCTTAGAGTTGAGAGAGCTGCACGGTTGGTCCACTGTGCAAAATATTCCCAATAGAAATTGTCGTTTGTGAGATTAGTCCAAATTAATTGTACATTACAAACATTCTTTATAGGCCTATATTTTGTACAACCATAACCGAACCGAGGCCTATATTTTGTATAACGATACGTTGTTCGTAATGATATTATGAGGGCTGGAAAATGCTGAAGCTTATGCAGTGCTCCAACCCTAAGACATGAAATTAACTTGCAGTTTTCTTTCTGAAAATGTCTTCTTGTATTTCCTTCCTCCCATAACCATATGCAGTTAGTGCAGGCACTTAGTTTTTTTCATTCGGTAATTATATTGCGAAAAGATGTGGGTAGTGCTCCTAGTGTCTGTGTTTAGAAAGAAGTGAAAATGCAATAGGTATAACCTACGCAAAAGTTCATTGCAACATAAACACAACAAAAGAATTAGAAATGAAAAGATTGGCCACAAGTTGGCAAATTTAGGGCTCGTTTATAAGAAATAATTATGTTTGTAAGCGCTTTTGTTCGAAATACTTTTATTATAAATATGTAGAAGTTTTCTTTTTGTCGAAAATCCAAGTGCTTTCTGGAAGCATGTCTACAATCCAGAAAAGCACGTTTAAGTTTTTCGGCCAAAGACAGTTAAAATCATTTTTTATTGTCATAACGTATTCTAGTCTTTTTAGAAGCAATCCCAATACATGCCTTTTCAAGAGTGCAAGATATGACTTTTATTTTTTAATTTTTTTATAATAAGTGAGCATTTAACAAGTTAAATAATAGGCCAGGTACTTATTCAAACTGAGTCTTGTCACTTATCTTCTATCGTTGTATAAAGAGTCATTCATTACATAACCATGTAATATTATTTTATTATTCCAAAATTATATAAAGATCATTTCTAAAAAACTTTTTAACTTGGAAATTGTTTAGCCATGATGAATGAATTGATGATTCGTTGTATAAAGAGTCATTCATTACATAATCATGTTATATATAAATGACCAAACGGTCTCCAAGCTTAATGAATTTTCTAGATATAAGATTTAAATTATAAAGAAAATGAAAATTTTAAATTATAATGCTTGTACTCTAAAATGTTGTCATGTCGTCATATAAGAGAAATGGTTTCTTACATGGGAAATAGATCTCTTTCACCAAGATTACCGGATCAAGTGATTTGGATCCTTAAAATTTAATTCAACGGCTAAAGTTATTATAACTTTTAAAGGAAACATTTGTTTTTAGCCGTTAGATCAAATTTCAAAGATAACGATCACTTAATCCAATGATCTTGGTGAAAGAGATCAGGAGAGAATCTCTTTCCTCTTGCATGAATGATCCACACTGACTGAACCTACTCTAGTGTAGGCAATATGAACCATGCTGACTAAACCTACTTTCAAAAGTCAGGATAGTTTGCGTCGGTAAAGGTTGTGCTCTTTCTTTTTCATTTCTTATCCTCACTCATCATCCTTCTTCATCCCTCATTTCCCGAATATACGTTTTTCATTTTACAAGCATAAAAAATAAAAAAAAGGAACGTAATAGTTATCAAACAGACTCTTAGATTGTTGTATATTGAGAGGAGGCATGGATAAATGTCAGTTCTGGTATAGTCCCGTATTAACTTATCATAAACAAGGAAAGAAGGACCACTGGAGAATTTGACGTTAGCTTAAATGTGTAGTATAGTCTTCACTAGTACTGCGGTTTAGTGTAAAGTTTTATGTACAACTCCAAGGAATGACAAGTTCGATATTTATTTGACTAGCCCACATCTCTTCCTCCAATATAGTTGTGTTAAAAAAGAAAGTAAAAAAATGGTATATAGTTATTTCTAGTTATACACAACATTCAATAAGGAATTCTAGGAGGAGCCCCTCACCCCAGGTAACAACATCATAATAGTTTAGAGAATGTTTTGCTTATGTATGGGCCACATTATTACAACTTCTAGGAAATTATAAATTGAAATCTTACGAAACAGATCCATGCACCCCTTAATTAACTTCCTAAAAGAGGTTACCATCAGAGGCAGGATCTTTCTGCTCTTACAGATAGAGCATCTGGTTAGGAAAAACCAGCATCTAAGGACAGTTTCAATTCGAAGTAACAAGTATTTTCATGAACTAATTAGATTAGTGTCAAATCCTTAAAAGTGGATTTGTACTATACTAATTAATGACCATAGTCCTATGATACAAATTTAGGTTCATCATCCTTTCCACAGACCAGCTAATAGAGATGATCATTTAGCGATTGAATTATTATTATGATTATTTCAGTGTTCATTGGAAATTAACACACATGTTCATCTATATGTGTGCGTATGTATCAATCTGGCTTGTCTTAAAAATCGATGTTTGTATTGTAATATGTTATCTTGAATTTTCTAGTTACCCTGTTCCAACATTTGGAACTGCTACAAACATTAGAGACTGCATCGATCCTAGATACACACAAAAAAATGCTAGGAAAACAAAAAGACCACGCGAATCCATCCTCATGATTTGTATATAATAGCTACGCACATAAAATCTTATTCAAATTATCATAACGTTTGTTTTGTGACTCGTTACAATCTCTTCATCATCTGCTTTATGTGTCTCGAGTTCGAGTATGCATGGACGGGCCTCGGAATCATGGTAGCATCGTCACTCATACATAGTTCTTTATCAGCCTTGAGTGCATAAACACCGGTCTTCTTGCAGCTGACGTCAGACAACACCCATCATATGAGGATGACAAAACAAATAAATCCGTCATTAATCATGAATTCTCAGAAATATTAAAACTAATTAATTAATTTTCTAGCTAGTGAAAGCTAGATATATCAATAATCTTTAACTAGCTACTGAAACTAACTCAAAAAGATTATCTTTTGTAACTGGTGGTCATCACTGTTTGGTGTAGCGTCACTCAGTCTCTACTTTATTTGAAAAGCGATATAGGGTTCAAATCTACGTAGGGCCTAAATAGAAAAACAAAAGCTAGCCCTAATTGACGTTATAATTAACATTTCATTTTGTTTATATTTCCACTTTGAACCTCATTTATTCATATAATCCAATGACAATTGCGATTGATGAACATAATTAATTAGATATTTATATACAATTAACTACTAATTACCTGCAGATAGAACTAGCCTTGCTGATGGTTAGTGGAAGCGATTTGTCATGAAAAGGAAAGACATGATGGCTATACATAGGACCAAAAGAGCATTAGACTTGAGATGTCCTGCATTGTTCTTGGGGAACACTTTAGGAAGAGCACACTCTTCTCCATTGAACAACACTCTCGTTGGGAACCCTTGACCCGCTTTGATATTGATATTATGATAGTGCTTCTTCTTGAACGAAATCACCGATTGCTGCTTCCCGGGGATCATCGGATTCTTTTTCGGATCCGTCCCGTTTTTTATCGCCACCAAGTAGTTCAAACCCTTGAGCCCTGTGAACAAGATTGTGTTGTTGACTTCCTTTTCCATCCTCGTACCGTTGAAGGAGTAGACGTTTTCGTAGTCCTGGTAGGCCTTGTTCATCTTCACCGCGGTGTACCAATCTTGAAACTGGTCGGTTCCCCAGTTGAAGAGAGTGAGCCTGGCGGTCCACCCGTTGCTGTAATCAGAGTCGATGTGCCAGTTCAAGCTGACACCGCAGTTGTCAGGGCACGGAAGCTTTTTAGGCACGTCGTAGTGCTTGATTTTGGCCCATGCTTTTGCCTTCTCGGTTCTGTTTGCGAATGGCACGAGGAGAGCTTCGGCAGGCAAAAGCATGGCGGAAGCCTTAGGGTTACATTTGTTCGTCTCAGATGTTTTGCACCCGCACGCGCACGTGCTGCATGGAATCACAGAGGTGCTGTAATAAGCCGAAAACGAGACGCAGCATCTGGGGACCGGGGTTTTGGTGATGTTGCACACCACTTGCCAGCTGGCAATGGCGTCTGACGTGGCCTGGAGCCCACTTGGGTCGGGGAACTGAGTAGGGTCAACCCTAATAGGGGGCCCGCATCTGTAAGTAGGGTTCAGAACGCCACTGATTTTCCACTGCTGAGGTGGAGTTATGGCAGTTCTGTTGTCGTCGGGTGGGATCTTAAACACTTGCAGCTGGAAAATGGACTGGGACTGTGCCTTGTCCATGAGGCTCGGCAAGATGGTCCCGTTGCGGCAGCAGCTGGGCAGTTTGCCGACCTTGGGATCATCCTTTCGCTCGGCTGGGAGGTCGGTGATGACGGGCTTCTTTTCACAGTTCATGACCTGAGAGAAGTCCAAGTCCTTGTAGAATTTTCCGGCTTGGCCGTAGAGGCATGCACTTGTGTCCTTCTTGTGAGTGTAGGCTCCTCTCATGGTGTTGATGAACTCTCCCCTCATCCATTCCCAGGTTAAGTTCCAGTGGTCGAGGCGGCCGAGCGGGTGGACGTTGTCGATGGTGACCTGAGCCAGGTAGTTCATTGTGTAGGTTTGCATTACATCGTATGTGATTGAGAGATCCCCGTTCTGACGTGGCATGAATTTGGTTTTCTCGACTTTCTTCGCCTTGAATTTTGGGTCCTTTTTACAGCACACAGACATTGCAGTCTTCCCTGCATGAGGAAAACAAAAAGGATATGCGTCAATGCATGCATTTGAACCCTTTCAAGGTTCGTATATTAGTATGTTCTTTTTGCCAAAATATTTGATTTGTTATCTTGTCAGATAGTGAATTGGAATAGTGTTAATTCGACATATGATATTGACATTATTATTCACACGATATACACAGGTAAAGCTCATATGTATTAGAGAGCGTGTTGATGTCAGTTTTATATATATAGTTAGAAAGTTGACCGTATACAATATGGCAAGGAAAATAGTAACTAACACATATTTACATAATACAAGTATGAAGAGATTTATGGAATTGAGATCACGGTTTGACAACAGAGTCATTGGAAGAATTAGGAACTGAATTGATACTCTTTTCAAGTTTTATATGTCTACTTAATAGCATTATTATATCTTGGACTAAAAACCATATACATTTCTTGATGTTCAATCTAATCGATCGTCCTAAAAGATGTAAAGCCCAGAAATAAGAACACCAATTTGATCGAAATCAAAATATTCAATCTGAATCTCATAAAATCTTATGTTCTGCAAACATATTTCTCAAAACATCACATGTAATGTAATGCATGTTAAACATTATCATTAATAACACAAACAACCTTATAATTAATTAACTAATTACCTTTAAATTTAGCAGCAGGGCACTTGAAGCCATCATTGACAATGGAGATGGTCTTGGGCATCGGAGTAGACTTCTCTCCCATCCCAAACTGCGTCCCTTTGAACGCAATCTTAGCCTGAATCTGGGTATAATCTCCGGCGGTATCAATCATAGTTTTCAAATCTGTCATTGGATACCCGGCAAAGTATGCCCCTTTGGTTCCAACATCGACGGGCAAATCACCACCGTCAACCATCTGAGCTCCTTCCGCGGCCACCAAGATCTCCCGATGCTGAAACCCTATGTACATCTTCCACGCCTTGAGCTCGGTCGACCCGGCGTTCAAGATCGTCGCCTCCGACTTGAACGCCCAAGCCTGTGCCGACACATTTTTCATGTGCGGCAACTCCTTCTCCCTGGAGGTAAACGTGTACGACAAGAAAATGCCATCACAGTCTTCTTGCTCGGGAGGAGGAGCTGCCACAACAGCATCTTCGTCTTGTCCGTAACAAATCTCAACCCTAAAACATGAAAACACCAAAAACACCACGAGTATTGCATGAAGAAAGGACGCGCGGGACGTCCAGGGTATTTTCATGCCCATATTACTTGTTTCCATCATTGCTTTTTACAATAATGTGGAGCGAGCTTTGAGGTTTCAAATCTTTTCTTTTTGTTTTTGTCTATTTTTCGAGGTTGAGGGTTGTTTCGTGTGTCGCTTGGGAGAGAGACAGAGAGAAAGAGAGAGAGAGAGATCTATTGAACGGTAGGCGGCCGCGCGAGGACGCGGCGAGTGAGAAATGCTATGAGGCCCTGGGAGGTCTGTGTAAACCCCAGGGTAGAGAGAGATGGCTAGGTAAAAGAAGAGGAGCGACATTAAAAGACTGGGTCAAGCTCTATTTTCTTCCGCTAGTTTTAGCGGCAGGTTCGGAAAGTTGTCCATGCAACCGATACTGTTTGATTTCTGGTAGACATTGTACGGAAATATATCTGATACACACGCTGTAAATAGATTTCGGTATCGAAAACTATGCCGTTTCTGAGTTTTTCTTTTCTCTTCTTGTTTTCGGACCGAAACCACCGAAACGGTTGCTGTGATCACCTTCTAATTAACTGTTTTGAGCTGGCAAAAACTGCATGTCACATAACTTGCATTGGACTAGTTTGCTCACCTCAGATTGCCGACATGGCACTTCGAACCAATCATTTTTTTTATTTTTAGTAATCACAAAGTTCAAGTACTAAAATAAATATAAATTGGCAGGAAAATGTGAAAGAGTCGAATCTGTGTTGGATATCACTATGCGATGTGCTGCACAAAAGGGATTGGCATGAAAAATCAGTAGCTATGGGGATCCTAGCTAGGTTTATTTTGTTCTAGATTTTTAGCCAAAATGTTTTCTGAGATTAAGTGGTTCTTAATTTTGTCTACTCTACATCATTTTAGTCATTCAATGAAAAATACGTTCAATATTCTTGTTAAGTGGAGATGTTGGTTTGACAAAAATACTCTTTGGAAAGGTAAACACGTAGTCGTTTACGTGACAATTTAACAAAGATATTGACAACTTTTTTCACAAAATGACCAAATTGATTTACGATGGACAAACTCAGATACTGCTTTTATCAATTATCATTGTCAAATACCAAAGTAAGGAGATCCAATCTCAGAGACCATTTTTGCTAAAAAGTCGGTTCTATCATCTTTCTTACTTTTTCAGTATTTTAATTACCCTTTATTAATTCTATAATGGATATAATTGCGTAAATGACTTGTAGCTCAAGTAGTTTAAAGTGCTCACTTTCAATAAAGAGTACCCCTATATTTTCATATAATTTTAATTGAATTGCTTTCTTCCACGCCTATCCGCAGCACAGTCATTATTTGTTCAAGAAGTTAGCTCCCCGTTAATACTTGGGAACTAGGGTATCCAGTTATTACAATAAACAAGGCAACACAGCTACAACCGAAGATAATATCAAAACGCTAATTAAGAAACCTACCCCTACGATCTCTTATAGTTACATATCCTGTTAGTTCAGTGTGCACGATTTTCATTACTTTAACCAAATCAAGCGACAGTTATCTCCGTCCCGCCGCTGATTTCTTCAACGAACTGCGCTTTTGGCTCCAAGTCTATGAACTGGTTGGACTTGCTAGCAAGATGCGAAATGCTTACCCTTCCCTGACGCTTAATGTAGTCTGCTACAGCTTGCATCTCCTCTTGGGAGATGTATATGTATTTCCCTCTGTCATCCATGACGCCAGAAAGTCGCCCTAACACAGACAAATACAACATTTTCATTCTCAACGAAAAGATATTTTACCTTCTGAAGCAAAGGAATGAATTATTCATTAGGTACCACAAGTCACTGAGGAAATAGCTCTGCACATACCCATACTCTCGAGATTGGTAATTCGATTGATGCATTCCTGCATAAACCATCAGTTGCATCGAAAAATTAGTAAGCCAAATCTGGCAATTAAGTTGACTAATCACTTTTAGAAAATATACTTCCATATGCCTTACTAAATTTCAAATAAAAACTTCATCTATTAATACACTTTGAGGTACGAAGAAGACATGAAAATTGTTGATTTATGTGCTACTTCAGGATAAATATAAGTTACCTGAGTCCTTAACTTAGATTCAGCAGCAAGATCTTCCAGAGGAATGCATTTATGTTTCTGCAATGTCAAAATTAACAGTAGTATTAATAACAAAATCACAACTCAACTTGAAAGCCTCATGTCTCAAATAGAAACAAAACGACACAAACAGTTAAAAGATTAATAAACTCTAAACTGGATTGGATAAGTTAGAAACTACAACCCAACCTTAAACCCCCAAAACTTAGAAGCTCCTTTTCACCCCTAGTTTTTGTGCAACCCGATGGCGATGGAGATATTAGGGAGCTAGAGTATAGAACAATATCTTTGAATGAATTAACTGAACTCTACCTTTATGTATTCCACAAAATCAGAAAGCAAATCCTGACGTCCATCCTGCACTTCATTCTCGGTCGTACCTTCAGCATCTATTGAAAACTCGCCTTTCCACTTCTCAAACTCTAAAGCAGCAGCTTCCTCCTCCCTAGCCCTTTGAGCTTTGGCTTCTTCCTCCTACAAAACAGTGGCCAAATCTTCAGGCAGTAACTTAATGACACAAAAATACACTCCTCATTTTCCAAAACAGAAACAAAAGAGAGACGTCAACGCACCAGCTGACGCTCCTGTGCTTCATGCTCCTCATCTTTCCTCCTTCGCATTT